>NC_137706.1:11646689-12246689 GCF_964034855.1 Anser brachyrhynchus | reverse complement strand
GTATTAGAAAACATAAAACCTCACTACTTTTCAAATAAGACTCTTTACCTTAACCATACGTAACTATGAAGGATACTTCTGTTAACAGTACAAATTCCTAACTTTATTTTGAAATAAGTAAGTGATCTTTTAACCGTGTATTTGTGAAACTACCGACAGTTTTAAAAAATAGACATCAGTACCGTTCTCTTCTCTGGTTGCCACCAGATCTGTTTCTCCATTCTTCAACAATAGGAGGGAGATCTGCAGGGCGTTTCAGGTATTCTTGGTATTCTTTATCATCTGATGTGAACCGATGAGCAAACATCTTTTCGTAATCCAGGGGCATGTCTACCAACGAAGTCATCCTGAAAATTTTAAGTATAAACACAATAGAAGGGGCTTTAATGATGTCTGAAGACTTACTGTAACAACTACCACAATCCACTTAGGGCAAATAAAGGACAATGAGAAGTTACACTGTCAGGTGAGCACAATAGCACAGATGACTTGATGCTTGCTGTCTTGATGACCTAAGACCACAAATACAAACAAAACAGCCTGTTCTGGAGAGTCGAGACAATGAAGGACATGCCTTACAGAAATCAATTCCAATTGCATGTCCGGTCTTTGGACGTATATAGTGGATATGCAAACACTGATCTGTCTAAACACTGGGATTGGTTTTAAGGGACTCCATGCATGCAGGAAAAGGTCAACTCAGATTAATAGCTAATATAGTCAGCCATTACACAGCAGTGCCTTTGAATCAATTTTGAGTGTGATGCATTGTGGTTGAAAGAAATGGGGCGTTTCTGAAGGTTAGTAATAGAAAAAAATATTTCTTAAGAAGGCACTTTCAGGCCACTCCTAATCCATTCCTTGCAGGAAAAACATTACTACAATCAATTTGAGAATTTTGCTATGGCAGAATGTAATGCAGACCTTATAGATAATTATAGCCTGCAAAGCAAAATAATTACTTATTTACAATAATTTTTGTTTTAATAATTTGATTCAGAGAAAGAATAGCACCCAAGATGATTTTAAATTGCCTCATAACGCACTTCTCAAATGGGATTTGTATTTAAGGTCTTAGTTTACTTATTCACCTGCTTATATATGAATTTGCCCTGCAGAAGTTGGCACTACCTAGCGTTGCCCATCGGTAACAGTCTGGCCCTAACACTACAAAAAAGCACTACACCTACTGTTTTGACAGGCCCTGGCTAATCTAGAGCATTAAAGGTCCTTGTCTCTGACTTCCAGATTAAGGTCTTCTGCTGCCTCCTGAAGATTTGCAGGCAGCACCTGCAAACAGGAGGGAAGGAAGAAGACGGGAGTTTTGTGGATCCTGAGACCGAAATTGTACCTCCTACAGGCTTTGGGGCTGACAGCAGGGAAGACAGTCGCCTTCCCTCGCCTAAGGCCCAACGCAGCCTGGAAGGGACGGGCTTCGCTCCCCTCCCTTTCGCTCCCGGCCGGGCCAGAGCCGCCTTCCCCCCTCTGCAGCTCCGCCGGAGCCGCCTGAGAGGAGCGGCCGGCCTCCCCTCCCCGCCACCGTCGCCCCCCGCAGCCGCCGCTCCCCTCACCCTGCGCCGCCAGCCGCCGCCGCCCCGAGCCCTCCTCTTCCGGGCCGGGCCCCGCCGCTTCCCGCCGACACCGGGGCGGCGCCTCCCGGGGCCGCCGGCCCCTCACGGAGCCGCGGCCGGCTGAGGGGACCCCGGCCTCAGGGGGCGCTGGCCCCGGCGGAGGGGCTCGTAGGGGTGGACGGAGGGCAGGTTCCCCGAAATTGGGATTTGATGCAAAGTGCCCTGACATAAATAGCGTAGAGATGCGCGTGGCCCTTTCCCGGCAGGTTTTAGGGAGACAGTTTGGATCGGGACAACTGAAGGGGGCGAAACCGGCCCGGTGCCTACAGACATAGCCCTGTGGTGGGGGTTGACAATGCGATCCGAGTGTATGTCAGGACCAAAAAGGTGCCGAGGTGCATTGACTTCTAAGTGAGGAAAGAAAGATTGAGTGAAGCCTTTTTGGCAGCTGAATAATACTGTGCAACCACAGTAGAAGCTGTATTCTTCATGCTGTGTCTCAGCACCTGCTCCAGCCATGTATTTGCGCGCCCGCCCAGTGCTGCACGTTTCCTTCCACACACAAAGTTACGCGTGGGCTTCAAAACCTTCCTCGGCAAGGTCCCGGGCAGGTGAACAGCTCAAAGCAGGAACTGCAGCTCCGCTTGTGTACCTCTGCGGCTCCGGGCGTTGTTACTGATTTATGGACTGCCACAGTGCTTGGCAGCAGCTCGCTGCCCTGAGGATTTACAGTATAGGGATGCCGCGTTGCCTCCCTTTTCTGAAGGACTGGTGGCATCGAGGCCTTCCTGTAGAATAAATGGTATTTGTGTCCATGTTCCCCTACTTGCACTGTTTCCATGATGTAGATGTTACAAGTCTTTACATTGCTGACGATTTTCCACATTTCCTAAGCCAGTAATTTTAGATTTTTCAAACAGAGCATTGTCTCTTATGCTCTGTATTACAAAAAAAAAAAAAAAAAAAAAAAAAAAAAAAAAAAAAAAGGACATTTTGTAGGACCCTTTAAGATAACGATGGTTTTATTGTATTTTTTTGTATAAGCTCAGGGCCCCTGCTATGCTCACAGGCACTAGCAAAGCATAGAGACTGATAATCAAGTACATCATTTTAAAGAAAATACCCCAGCAACAGTGATAGCGGCATCCAATTCTCCAAAATTGTTAGACCAAAATAAGTGCCCTTTGTTTGAAATAAACAGAAATAATTACAGTCTGCTCTCCTGCATGACCTATAGCAGGAGTGTGTTGTCTCTTGTGGAATAGAAATGATGACCTCAATCCAAACAGCCTAATGCAAATATCTTAGCCTAGTTCTAAGCCAAACTAATTGTCATTGCTGCTAAAAAATAATATATTTTAGCTTATGTTTTCCCCACATAATCCCTGTTCTACTGACTGCCCTTTTAAACTGGGCAGAAATAAGTAGGGTTTTATTTCTTCCCCAGACATGTTTCATTTTGACCACTGGATATTGCAATTTCAGGTGTGTCTACAGAGGATTTCATGCATAAAATTCATAAGATGATCCTTAATACAATGGTAATATTGTTTTGAGACTCTAGTCTGCTGTTTCATGGATTACATTTTTCATTAAAAGAGAAAACTTATTTTAATATTAAACTTTTAATTATAGACTTGAGTCATCCATACATTTAAGCACATGCATAATCTAAGCACATATAAATGTTTTGAAGGCATGCACTGGTTGTAAACACCGTGAGCAGCATACTTCAGAAATTATAATTTTGCTAAGGTGCTCTGATCAGCATATTCCACATAGGAGAACACTTGCAGGGAATGGCTAAATCAGAGTAGTTCATATATATATATATATATATATATATAATTAAGATATTTGTGCTTTGGATCTTTTTCATGACGTGCCTTTTTGCCTGCTATAGGTTATAACATCAAGAAGGAGATCATAATCTGGGCAGTTTCTTAAGATCTCTTGTAGAAGTAATACTGAAGTTCAAACCGCATGTGAAAAAGCCAAAGTGACAGGTGATTTTTAAAGGAATAAAGACACACAAAAATGAATATTGGCACCAAGTAGGGCTCTCAACACCCACTAAGAGTTTCACATCACACATACCTACATAGGTGGCCAGGTACTTAAAAGGTCTAGCTCCAAGTGTTGTCAAGACTGAGGGCTTGATAATCCACTCTTGCAGTCTTTCTCCTCACTTCAAGCCTCTCTGGGTAATTAATGTGTTGTTTTAGTACAAACACAATCTCGTAATCAGCATCTCTGAAGTCTACTGTAGTGTGATAAAGCCTCAAAGGTTTTGCTTTTTTCTATCGATTTCATTATGTTAAATGTAGTACTGTTAGAAGAAGCTTTATCTTCTAATTTTTAAACTAAGAAATGTTCCTTTCAGCCTATTGGAAATTACTGGAGCTTTTGTACTGTGAATCTTTCTGACGAACAAAGGAACGTACACTAAAACTAGCAGACTCTTGTCTGCCCTGAAACAATGGGAAATTGCAGTTCTTTTTATAATTGTTTAGTATTGATAACTCTTACTGTTCTGTCACAAGACTTTGTGATTGACGTTTTACATAAATCCCCAGCATTGGGACTCACGTGTTTTCATTATATTCGGCTTTCATTTAAAAATTTATTTCTAGCCCTTGTTATTATGGTCACTTTTGGGGAAAAGAAATAAGTCTTTTGTACAGGAGAACCATCCCATAGCAAGAAGAAAACAGGAAAAAAATTATTAAAGTTTTATTTGTTTAAAGTCTTACATTTTTTACAATTTTTCACTTCTTTATGACTAGGTTGATTGCTTTATCTCAGTAGAGGTTGACAGCTGCAGCATTTTTAATGAAAAGTTAGCATGTATCTTGGTAGCAGGAAAAAAGGAGAACTATATTTTTGAACATTTCTATATCTTTAAACAGGAGGAACCCTTTTAATTCAATGTTGATATCTACCTGGAGAAATCAGCTAAGGAGTACAACATCCCTTGTAATTGTGGCCTGTCTGATCAAGGAAATTTTTTTCTATAAACAAATAGGAAGAGAAACCTCCATACACTGCTATTGATCCCGCTGTTTTTGTCTGTCTGTGTGTTTGTCTTTAAAAAACATACTGTATCTTATATTAGGTAATATTTTAGTGAAAATTTATCGTCAAAACTCTGATTTTTTTTTGTGTGTGTGTGTGTGCTGAATCTGTTCAGTGATTTCCTGTTAGCTAATTCCACACCACCACGACCCCCTTTTTTTTTTTTCCCTTTATTTTCTCAGTGTAACTGAAAGCCTGGTTTGTTTGCACAATAAAAACTGACTTCCCCAGATAATTCATTCTAGGAAATGGTGATGTCTGGCACTGTTAGAGAGAGCAAGGCTTTGTGTTCTGGCTAAAGGCAGGTACAAAGGGTGCGTGTGGCAGCCTTGTTATTGATTACACATGAAAGGAAAGCTGTGTTCCTGTGCGTGTAAGAGGCCATAAGACCACCAGGGGACATCTGAGTAACTAATGATGGTCAGGTATTTGCTGGATCATTCCTTGCACTGAGAGATAGGTGAGCAGAGATGCTCCTTAGCCGATCTCTAGAAATATTTAGAGTTGTGCTCTTTCTCTGGACCCTCCTGTGCTTGGAAGATCAAGTCTCATCATGGGGTATTATTCCTGTGGCTGGAAAGGATTATTGCCTAGATGAATCTCACTTAAATAACAAGAAAGACTGAGATATAACAGCTGTTGCTGACAAATGCCTCTGAAGCCCGTGCAGTAATTCTATCAGATCTCTGCCTTGCCTTTGCTGTTATATTGCATGGTGTCACTGAGCTTCAGAGTGCCTTTCACACACCTCCATATGGTATTGTAAAGCGAAGTCCATGAAGGAACAGACTGCACCGTTTCTGCCAACTTCACTAAACTTAATACAAGAAATGTTTCCTTCCCGTAACAATGACCTTTAAATGTTAACTGCCTAAAAAAATAACATTGTCCTTTTTTTTATGAGAATGGTAAAATGCGAGTCCTGGTGTTTGATTGTGTTACAGAATAGCCATTTTGCTGCTGTGGGGCCCAATTCCTTTGCATTAAGCTTACAACAGCGTAACTCTTGATTAAAAGGAATTTGTTCCTAATTTACGGCAGTATGAAAGGAGGCCTTTAATTTTCTTAAGAGCTATTTCTGTTATCAGTCTTTTAAAACTTGCAGTCACATTAAGTTATATTTCTAGCATGTTGTTCTTAAAATTAATGCAGAGGTGGTGTTATCTGACTGTCATTTATACATATATATATATATATATACAAATTAAAAATCACTACATTCTAGCTGCCTTCTTTTATCTTCACCTTTTAAACTGACTAAGCCAGCTGTGCCCTTTGGGGTCTGTAAGAATGAATCATTTTTATTATTTTTGCTCTCTTAGACAGTAATTACAGAGTAGTATGCTGTCTCTGTTTTTTAATATTATGGTGCCATTTTAATCCATGGTGCAACACCATTAACTTCAGCAGAGTTACACGAGAAATGAATTTGTCCCCAGGAGGCTTTTCCAAACGCTCAGTTCTTTCCTTATGATTACCCAGAGGAACGGACGAGAAGGCAAGACAGAGGGCCCTTTGATAGGGGGAATGTAGTTCAAAGGGAAGTCTTGTTCCTGCCATTCATGGTGCTCCATATGTTCCTCATTTGGGGTGGAGGTGGGTTAGACCCCGCGGAGGCACGCATGCTGTGGCTGAAGGGCAGGCAGGGGTTTTTGCGTAGCACATCTGGTGCACAGGTTATGTTCTTTCCCAGACGGAGGTACCACGCAGATGGAGAACGGTGGGAGGAATATTCTGAAAGCACACTTGTGTGGAATTGTTTGAAAGTCGGAAAATGGCGTCGCCAAACGTTAAGGTATTAAACTCATCCTAATCGTCAGACTGTCTGAACTCCAACCCAGCCGCTTTTTAGATGTCAAGCAATCCTGTGAGTGGGGAGGTATGAATCAGTGCTGCCATGGATTTGCCTATTGTAAAGGTACTTGCAAAATGTAAAGGAGGTACTTGCAGAAGTTTCTAGGACTGGATTGTATTCATACTCAATTTTCTGTTGTATTTTGATATCTCTTTTTAGTTTGGGCTCATTTCTAGTGCTCCTCTCCAGTCTGATACATTTAAATCTGCTGCAGTGAAATGCCGGCAAGTAAGTCAGATCCAAGTTAGCAGCACCTGGCTGAGTTTGGAAGGGGAGTGCAGGGAATTTCCTCTTCACTGGCGGGGGGCAGTGAGGGACAGGGAGCAGGAGCTGGACACAACAGCACAGAGGGTGGGGCAGGGACCCATCCCACAGCCCCCCAGCAGCCCAGAGGGACAGAGATGTCTGTGGGGACGAGACAAACCCGAGGCCAGTCGGGTGCTGCAGCACCCCTGTGAGGGGACCGGAGCCCAGGGCTGAGCTGGGCCCTAGGCAGGGGCATGGGGGAAGTGCTGGGGGGGGGGTGGTCAGGGCAATTAAGGCCTGTCAGTGCACTTGGGGCCCTGACATGCACATCTGGTAATGATTTGTGTTGTGTTTAAATCAGGGACTCGGGCCCTTGCAAAACCTAGGGTCTGGCAGAAGGAAATGGTTATGCCTTTTTAGTAAGCGTCTAGCATTTCTCCTGGGTTTGATGGTTTATGCAGTTTGCGTGTTGCATGGCAATCAGCTGCCTGGGACACAAAGCCAAATATTCAGCCTCCAAAGGGGATACCCAGGTCTCCCATTGTACCCCTGAGCTTACCAGGACTCTGTTAGTTAGCACAGAACTTGTCTCTCTTCTTTCTTGTCTTCCCTTTGCACATACGGAGACGTCTTGAAAGTTCTCCGCAGTTCCTCTTAAGGTTAAGGGCCATTAAAGAAAGCAAAGGCTGAAGTATAGGCCAACTTTATACTACTTCAAGTCTGGAGTGTATTCTTAATCTGAAGTAATTTAAAAAAAAAAAAAAAGTAAAACAGTATTTCTCTGAGAGACCGATTTGTATCGAGGCCACACCGTGCTAAAGCAAGATGTGGTGTAAAGCAAGTGCATTAGCTGAGCTGAGCTGAGGAGAAGCTTGCAGGATCTGTAAAGCTGGACAGAGGGGTCTGCTCCTTGCTCTGCCATTGCCTCACCTCTGCGCATCGCTCACCATATCCGTAATTTGGAAAGTGTGGCAGAGGACATCTTCTTATTTTATGTTTGTACAGTGCTGGAGCAGGTCCCTGACTTGGGGTCTAGGTCACCACTACTACCAGCAGTAATAACTCACCCTCCTGTTTCTAAATTAGGACCGTCGATCATTCCTTCCAGCAGACAAGAGTTCCTAATCTTTCAGGAGACTATGCCGTGGCTGCCACCCCCTGCGTCCCCTCCTGCCCTCGCCAAGACCTCGGATGTTGAAGCACATCGTCCTCGCCTGACCCAGCGCAGCTCTAAATCCTTCTCCATCTTTGCCCCTGGACTTGTGGCAGTTTCCTTTCCTGGAGCATTTCCACATTACTGCTCTTTTCCTGTCCTCCCAATTTCAGGTCTCTCTCTAGCACTTCCTTACATCATTTCCATTTCTTTCCCATCCCTGCACAGCCCGCAGAAGCTGTGCTATGGTGGCAACCCAGCTGATCAGCTTGCTAGCAGTCAGCTGAACGCTGCTTTCTAATGTTGGTTGGAAACCAGAGCATGCTTACTACTGAGGAGTATAAACTTAAAAAAATATAGAGATGTTACCTTGGGAAATGCAAAGCTCTGATAGTGCCTCTGATGGAGGCTCATTAAAAACAAGCCCAGAAAAGCTCACGCTTATATGAAACCACACAGTAATTTTGGGTGATACTTTGAATGTGATTGTTTCATGTTACACTATGACTGCTCATTTTAAGAATAATACACTGTTATTTTCTTGGTCTTAAATGCTGCTGTGGGGGTTTCACAAACTTCCTGAGTAAAAACTTTAATTAAAAAGCAAACGTTAATCTCCAAGCAGTAGCATCTGCAGCATATTGCAAGCTAAGGCTTTGCCAACCTGAAAATCTAAGCAAGATTCTAATTAAATCAGGGGGAAAAAGAGATGAACTAGATATACGTTTTATTTAGGGATGGCGGTTACATAAGGTAGCCAAGATCTCTCAGTTGCTATCTGATGGGAAATGCTGCTGCCAGATCTCACAGGCTATTTCCTGGGAGAGAAGCCCTTGTTCCACGGGTTCCGAGTACTGTTTTGATGCTGTCTTCAGCAGGGCTGGGACATCGCTGCGGCTCTCCGCTTGGCTCAGAAGCCACGTCGGTCCTGCTGAAAGCTGCAGATGATCCGGCAATGAAGCAATGCGACAGCACGGTGTGAGGAAATGCCATATTGCAAGTGGTGCCATCTTTCCAGTGAGGCACAAAAACAAAGTCCTGACTATTTATGGTTATTAAAGGTCCCAGCACACCTTTTGAAAAGTAGGGCTCTTAATCCCAGCGTGCTGGCCAAAATCTATTTTCAGAGGTTCCACTCTGGCTATCAGCATTTCTTTTATTGTTCCAGTTGGATAGAGTCTTGGCCTTTGCATCCTGTTCCAAACTGGGCTCCTCTCTGTTTTGGAACAGCTGACATTTTCCAGAGACAGCCACACCGTAGCGGTGTGTGAAGTGATCTCTACATATCCCTCACTTGCCTCACTGGAATGGAATGAGAATTAATCAATTATAATTAAATCATGATCCCAATGAAGTCAAAAAAAAAAAGGTATTTTTCCTCTGGCATCGTGGGGGCCAGGTTTGCCCCTGTGTGACTATTATTGTTTTGAGATTCCTGCATGTAAAATCAAATGAAAATGCAAAGCATTACCTTGTTGAAGGTGTCTGTGTAGTGAGAATTCCTCTAGCTAGAGAGCAAAATGCATCTTAGAGGCTGCTTCCTCAAGAGTATAGCTACTTGTCGCAGCAGGCGTTACAGTGCAGGAAGAAATTCCAGTCTGCCGAATGTGGCTTTAAGCACGTGGTGTTGCTTGGCTGGCATTTGTGGCTTTGCATGTCCTATGCATTCAAAACACGCTTTGTTATGCTTTCAGAGCTGGCTCCTGCTCTTTCCCCAGTTCAGCTAATGCTATGGAATCCTGTTGCAGAAAGCACGTTCCTAAAACCACCAAGAATTCAGCTTTAAATAGGGGAAGAAAGTTGATACTGAGTAACAATAACTGCTGGTTATTCTCTGTGACCAAATGTTAATTCTTGTGGGCAGGGGAACAGAGGATCTAAATAAAAGTAACCCTGGCTAGATTCCTGAGAGACTGCCGAGTATTTTCTGCTTAGATCTTTCGTTGCATACCACTTATGATGTCACATTTCAAATTGTAAATCAACTTTCAGTGTGGACAAATCATGTCACTGAAAAACGTTTTTGCAGGATCACCCAGCTTCTTCCACGCAAATATAATAATAGTATGTCTCTCATGCAAATATAGGAAAGAGTGGTCATGGACTATTTTGGGAAAAGATACTCACCAGATGGACATAGAGAGAATATTCAGTCAGCCACTGAGGAGCAGAAGAACAGTAATAAATATTATTAAAGTCAGATACGGATAAAATTAGCCTACCCCTGCAGGAAAACTATCAAATTAAACTTAGAAAAATGTTGGTACATACACAACATAAATCTTGTGCTCTTCTGCAAATGAACAGTAAATGAAAAATAGAGGATATGTGTCATCCGGACCTTATAGCGTTGACTTAATTTCATTTTCTCAAGTATGCAGAAAAGGTTTTGATGTGTGTATACTAGTACTTCTCCGCTGGCTACAGATAAATTTAAAACAAAACATCTGAAGTGCCTAGCTCAAAGCTTTTCCGGAAGTGTCCTGGCCTCCCTCCCACCAAGCCCCTGGAGTTAGGCTGAATTCCATAACTGTGTGCTTGGTGTCGCCTCCTGTGCTTGTGCACTGCGGTCCCTCCCCTGGCTCCAAAGCCTGAACTGAACTATGGTTGAAAAACTTGATATGATATTAATAGACGCTGCTGCTGCTGCCTGCCATCCTTTCGGTACTTCTTCAAAACCCAGCTAGGTGCTCTGGATCTACAGCAGCGCTCTTCCTAGTGATTCAGCTATAAACATGTCCCTAAAATTTATTTTATTTTATTTTTAATATTTGCAAGTGAATACACATTTTGCTTTTTTTTTTTTTTTCCCCTTTTCTTCCAAAATCTGGATTTTATACACCCCCTCAAGGACTATGAAATTTCTCTAGAAAAGTGGAATCTGTGTTTACCATTAGAAGTGGGCACTTTTTAAAGTTCCATGTAACTAGCATTACACAAACTTGGGTTTAAGTGTGTTGACAGATAGTGTTTTCTGAGAAGCCAGACACAGAGCTGAAAAAATCCAATTGTGTTTGTTTAACAGATTGGTAGAGTTTATGTATTTATCCAAGTATTGTCGCAGAATGAAGTTATGGTGCTGGGATTAGGAATGCAGAATCTCCTCTTGAGCTAGTTTTTTGAAGGGAGGACGTATCGCCCAGCTTACCACCTAACAGCCTATTTTAAAATGCATTTCCTCATTAAAATGTCCCTGGCATCTTTATTTGTGGGAGCTGTATTCTCATTGTTCTTTTGTCAAATAACTCTTTTTTACTTTTTCAGATTTTAATTGTTAGTGTAGCAAAAAGAGAACAAATTCTGCATGAGTTGTGGCCTTCTGGTTTCACTTTTATTATTGCCTAATTATTGTAGCTTAGCAAGACATAGGGAAAAGGACTAGTGCAAGCCAAGGTCTTTAGTTGTATTTGAAAGTGGTGTAAATTAAGCCCAGTAGAGTTTTTTCATCCGTTTGTTTGCTTTGTTTTGCTTTGCTTTGTTTTGTTTTGTTTTAATGCATTTTAGAAGTATGGAAGTGTTAGCCTACCTCTTCAGTGCACTTTAATTGCTTTTCGTAGGACAGTCTCTTGGGAAAAAATCTCAACACTTTTTCAGAGAGTGGTGCAAAATAGGGCTTGTATGGTGACAAATAGTTTCCTTCACAAATGAAAGTTGTCCCTGCCTGTGAAGGACACTCATAGCTAATTTCTGTGAACCAGTTTTGACTTCCCTGAAATCAAGATATTTTCCACAACTGGAGGAGGGAAATCTTGTGCTGAGGTCCTATTTGTGTCCTTATGGGCTTCTGAGAGAGCTTTGGGGTTCTCACCACTATACCTCAACGGCCTGTATTTGTAAATAGGTTTGAAATCCCCGTGGCCCTTGTACTGCTCAGTGCTTAGGGAAATACATACAGAAGAGGGATCCAAATACCTCTGCCCACAAGGAAATGTATCAACTTTTATCCAGTCATTGGGCATTCATGTAAATCAATCAGATGTCCAATGTACCCATGGAAAAGTCTAGCTTTCCTGGTAAGACAAGCAAGGAGCTGATTAAGAGGCTAAGTCCGCTGATGAGCAAGTTCTAAAGAAACACCAAGAATGAAGTATTTTACACCAGCGGCCTCTCGTCCCTGCTCCTGGCCCCAGTCACTGACCCGCACCCGCCACGGCAGACACTGCTTCATGCACCGCAGCGCAGCCGGGGCATCGGAACGGGCTAATTAAAAAGGCAGCATTTAAAATGCCACTCCGTGGTTGCTTGGAAATGTAATCCAACTTTGGTATTATTTTCGAGCTCGGATTTTTGAATCCAAAATTCCATGTGACGGAAGAGATGGGTATTTAAACAGATGTCTGCAATTTCTTTAAAAAATAGAGATTGAGTTACAGATGGTAAAAAGGGCCTGAGAATTAAAAACTCCTGAGCTACAAGAAAATTTACATGTGAGCAAAATGGCTTGCTGAAATGAATGGTCCTGCAATTCTGCATGTTTGAAAATTAAGCTTCTTTCACCAAAAATATGAATATATTTTCCTTGCTGTATTATCTGCTTCTCAACTAGTAGCCTTGGCTGTCACCATCATCATCACATCCAAGTTGCAATGTGAAAGTCCTGCTTCTAACAGACAAGGCATATAGTTGTTTCCTTCTCTTATCTCGTACAAATTGGCCTACCTGGACCAAAAATTTTGATGTGAATCACCTTAAAAATAAAATTAATCTACTCCATCTGCATATCCGGTTCCTGATTGCTCCAATTTCCATTTTATAAGTTGCAAATATATGGATTTTTGTAATGTAAGCCTGGGAGGAAACCAGAGTCATCATTTGTACTTGCAAGTGAAATAGATTTTTTTTTCTTCTGGTTTTAAAAGGAAAACCAAAATAAACCTAAGTGAAGAAGCTAATGACTTCTAAAGTAACATATGAAATGCAAGATGCTGCATATTGGGAGGAAAAAAAATGAATGTATTAGGGATAGTGTAGAGGAGCAATTCAGGATCCCACTCATCAGCTGAGAGACCTGTTCATTACTGTGAACTTTCTGAAGATCTCCACTCCTGTGCATTTGGGATAAAAAGAAAAACAAAGAAAGAAAAAAAAAAGCATTAGGATATATCTAAACAGGAACATAGTCTCAAATGCAAAAGGTAAGAAGACTGTTACACACGGTGCTCCTCACCTACCCTATCCAGTCCCAGTTTGTCCATTGCAAACCCAGCTCAGATTAGCACGATTTGAGAGGAGGGTAGCAAGAGCCACGAGGAGCAGAAAAAGCCATCGTTTGGAGGGTGACCGACCTTCCTTACTTTGCAGTGGAGTGGACATAACCAACATGTCTACATCAACGAACGGCATTAAGAAGGACAATTGGGAGCATCTATTTTCTCTGTCTTTCCTCATAAGGATGAAGAAAAAGGTCAGTTAAAGGGAACAAGGCATGCTCCAAGTGGGGGCCACCTTTACTACACAGTTCAGTGCATGCTCCCAGATGTGTCCCAGGCTGGATTTCTTCTGGTAGAGCAAAGTACTGAGGATGCCTAGAGGATTTGTCCCAAATTGTTTATTGATGATGACAAAGGTGTCTGACTAGACTAGAGTTATCAGAAATTCATCAACTTCATACAATTTTGCAGCCTTTAAGACTGCTGGGTACTTATAGCCTGAGACCTGTGGCGGCTGGTAGGGCATTATTCTGTTTTTGGCAGCTTTGTGGATGTCTTTATGTCTTCTCTCTCAAAAATCCTATTTTTTATTGTTTTTCACTAGCTGTATATTTGTCTTCATTGAGAAGGCAGCATCTACCAGAGTGTGATGATGACAGCTTTTTGCATTTACATAAAAATCTGCTTTAAGCTGATATTTGCATATTTTACAGGCCAACCTTTTTGAAAGTTAGATAGAAACCGCTTGTATACCTTCTATTACTACACTTAGACAGGAGCTTCCTGGCACCAAGTAATTATACATACAAGAATAAATTGCAAAGAATAAGAAGAGAACGTTCAGCCTACTCTTTTATAGATGATTGACAAAACGCTTTTAAAAATGGCCTTATCCTTTTTGCTTTTAAAGACACAGAAAGCAGTCCTAAACGATTGCTCTGGGATTATTTTGGTTTATGTCTGGAGGACAGTGGAGAGGAGAACTGTTTTTGCCTTAGAAATCACATGAATATGTCAGCTTTGGGTTTTCTTCTGCCTTGCTGGAGGACTTGTAGAAGGTCTCAGATGTTTATTGTGAGCTCTGACATTTTAATTGAAAGGACAGGAGTGTTGATTTTTTTTAAACAAATAGATCCCTTTGGATTCCTTGTCCAAATTATTTATTAGATATTGGGTTAAGTAGGTGTTAACAAAAATCATAAATCGGAGCGTTTGCAACAGTCTAACTTAAAATTCTTTCTTTTCTCAGTTACTCATCTTTAAAATTTCATATCCAATGATATTATAATTCCATTAATTCTCCAGCCATCTGGGGATGTTGAAAATTAATTCTCTGTTTCAAATGTAAAAATGAAGAATTCCCCATAGCCTTCTTTGGTTAAACTTCTGGATAACATTTAAAGCATGAAAATGGTTGGTTATTTGTCAAAGGAGGGAAAAAAAAAAAAAGAAGGAAAATGGCATGGTTCTGTTATAGTAAAAAAATGCAGATTTCATCAGTCTAGTTGAAAAAAAGAGAAAATCACAGTGTTGAATATTTTATTTAATACTATCTGCTACGGGAAATAGGGAGAAGACTGTCTTGAAGTATAATAGTTCAAAAAGACTAAGCAGCAGTTTTCCTGAAATAAAGTTATATATAAAATAAAATAGAGTGGCAAAAGATGACAATAGTGAAAGCCAAACAAAAGGAGAGAACAGAAACACTGAGAGAGAGGAAGAGACCTGTGAGCTTTTTGCCTTTCACAATGCAGACTGGGTACATACGCTTGGTTGCTAGATCAGCTTTCTGAAAAGGATATTCACCCTGTATCTAGGAATCAAAAATTATATCTTTAGGAGGCCCGTGGGAATAGGAAAAATTTCTCGTCTAAAGAAGTTACATCCATTTACAGAATGGGGACCTATTTATTGCTCAGCTTGAATCGTACTGAGGGATCCTGTGCCTTCGGTACTTGGAGTCTTCCTGAACCATGGCACAGCAACAAGAGCACACTTGTGAATGCGAAATGAGAACCGAATAACATCATGTACACATCCTGCGCTGGAGGCAAATCGGAAGTGAAATATCATGTTGCATATGAAAGCTTAAGAACTAATTAATTTTGATAGCATATTTATAGTTTTGTTTACAGAGATCTCAAAATACTCTAAGAAAATGGAAAACTACATCATACGAAAATCAGACGAATCAATGGGAACCATACACAACTTAGGACTATTTGTAGCAGTGCAGGAGTTAGGATGGAATCAGCTGTAGAGCAATCACTTGATCCATTACTGATAAGGTTAAACATTTTGCACGATACCTGGGCCTCATCCAGGTCCATGACACTTTTGCCATTGACTTCAGCTGGGGACAGGACTTCATCCTCTGCTTGGCAGCCACAAGAAGACACCAGTGTGCTACACTTCATAAAGGAGAATCTCTCATCTGTTTGGGGCAACAGAGGGAATTTCAGAAGAAAGTGTGCTTTGAGAAACCCAAATATATGCAGAAAGCTGGGGTTAACTCTCTCTGCTAGACAGCATAGCTCAGGATCCTTGAGAAGATGGGTCCACAACTCTGTCTCTTCCAGAATATAGATCTGAAAAGAGAATAAATCAAGGTTTACAGGTGGGCAAGACCTTAAGAACAAAGGCAATATACAAAATATGTCGTGTTCATTTCACAGCCAGATAAGCTTCCATAAGCTTAACCCTTTTTTTTTTTTGTAGCTGGGGATGAAAATGCACTTCAGTGCAAGATTGGAAAAGACTAAAACATTAGAAAAAGCTAAGAAGCTTCAATTCCAATTTCCAGTTTCCATCTTATCACGAAACATGCAGTAAGTGCATTACTCCATCTTGGTCCAATTCCATCGGATATTTCTAAGTCCCACACAGTGCTGGTTCATAACACACAGCGTTCTGACGCTCACCAAAATGAGCTAATAAGCCAGAGAGCACTAAGACAACTTCTCTCTCATGCGTGGTAGATGGAATTTAACGAAATGAAGTAAATGGTGCAAACCAGTGAGACAAACTCATACGACTTCTGGTGGGAGTTTTTTTCTACAAGATTGCCTGCCTGCTGTATTCTCCCCTCAGAGAAAGCCAGTCCTCACCATTTCCCCACAGAGAGGGAAGCGGTTCTGTCAAAGCAATATTCAAGGCTACAGACCATCATGAACGTGAAAGGATTATCACTTCTCCCATTACTATCCAGGGGAAACTCAGCGGGCAGAGCAGGACATGTGAGGTCTTCAGACTGCAGGCATTAAGCACGGATCGAGGTCCCCTTCCCATTGCAACTTGAAAAAAGCGCAGGTATGCTGGAGAGGTGCCACCCCACAGCCCGGGGAAACAGCTGGGCCGCTTCACAGCCCTTTGTAAACGTATTCACCCTGCTCTTTTTCCCTACTGCATTGACTTTATTTGAGCATATAGGATTGAAATTCTGTTTTGGTGCTCCAGGCATCAGGAGACATCCAACAGTTGGCTGTCAGAGAGCGAGGCAGCTCCATGGTGCGTAGCTGGAAGGTGTTAGGTTGCCGGTGAGGTTTTCCTTCCCTGATGGTCCCCATGGGATCCCCAGCTGATCCTGGGCATAACCCCGGTGACTGCGCACAAGGTTAAAGCACGCAAACGTAAAGCCTGCCCCACAGCTTCCAAACTTTCTGTGAAAGAAAGGATAAATCTACGCGAGGTAATAGGAAGATGAAAGTAATCCCTCTTGATGGCAAGGTATTAATTATAACTTTGTGTGGGAGAAGTTAAAATCCTCCCTGATGTGTGGATGGGGCGCCTTGTCCCCAGCAGAGAACAGCGGTGTCTGCGTGGTGAGGACCGGCACGAGCAGGGCCGTGGCTTTTGTATGATTTTGTATGATTCGTGTCCTGTGACAGTGCCACGGCAGTGTCACCCTGCCGGTGGGGCAGCCAGGACACGGCTCTCCCACGGTGATGCCATTTTGCCCTCGGTGGGAAGGAACCGTCCCAATTTATCGTCATAAAAATCACACGGGGCGGCGGGGCAGGAAAGGGGGGGAGTGGGATTTTTTCTTCGCTTCCCTGGCGAAAGGGATGAAAAGAGCTCAAAGGTGCCCCCCCCCCAGCTGCGTGTCCCCCCATTCCCACCCCCAGCAGCTGCGGCTCCCGGCAGCCGGACAGCGCAGCCGGTGCTCGGGTCTTCCCCCCCCCCCGCCCCGGCACTTCCCCCAAACTTTTCTCACCACCCCGGCCCCCCCCGGCCGGTCACCCCCACCCCAAACCCACCCCGCCCCCGTCCCCTTATCCACGGGGGTGGGCACCGAGAAGCCCTCGGGGGTTCCCCCCGCTTCATCCGCTCCCCCCGCCGCCGCCTGCCCATGCCCGGGGCCGGGGAGCTGGAGGGGTCCCGGGGCCGGGGGAGGGGGGGGGTCCCGGGGGGCAGCAGCGAGGGGGCGGCGGGAGGTTGCTCGGTGCCGCCGCCGCCCGGGAGGGAGGTTATGTAAGGGGGGAGGGAGGCGGCGGCAGGAGGAGGAGGAGGAGGAGGAGGAGGAGCGGGAGGAGCAGGACGCCTCGCCGCCGCCTGCCGCCGCCGTGCAGCCGCAGCCAGCCGGGAGCGGGATCGGGAGCGGGGCGGCCGCATGTGCGAAGTGGGGACGCGGCCGCCGCCGGCCGCCGAGCGCGGGGAGCCGCCCGGGGGTGCCGCCGCCCCGGCCGAGAGGTGCCGAGACATGGGGTGAGTCCGCCGGGCCCCCAGCGCCCCCCGCGTCCCGCCCCCCCCCCCCCCCCCCGGCTCCACGCGGGGGTGCTCGCCCCCCGCCCCGGCCCCTCCGCAGGTGCGCCCCGGCCGCTGCCGAGCCGGGAGGCGGCGGTTCGTTAAGGCAATTAATTCATTAAGCACTTAACCGCCCGGCCGGGGGGCGCCCACCCGAGCCGCGCCGGCGGGGGTGGGAGCGCAGCGGAGGGGAAAAATTTAAAAAAAATAAAATGAAAATAAAAAAAATACAACCTCAGCTCGGGCACGCTGCTGGTGGCCACATGCGGAGCTGGGGGGTCCCGGGCAGAGCCGGGGGGGCCCGGCGGGGGCAGCGCTGCCGGCCCCGGGGGGCTCCGCGGGCGCGCTGGGGTCGTGCTGGGCTCTGCCGGGGCTCCCCGCCGGGGGGGGGCCGCCGCCAACTTGCCCGGACCGCGGGAGCCGCGCGGCGGTGTGGGCAGAGAGCTGCCCCGCACACGCACCCCTCCTTTCTTCCTCCCGGAGAATCGAGCCTGAGCTTTCCGAAAATCAGCCGTGCCTTGTTCCCAGCCTCCAAGTTTAATAGGGGGCAAAAACCGCTCGCTGGCGTTAGAGCAGTTCGTGAACTGGACGGTGGGAAGGGGGGGGTTAACGTGGTGCTCTCGGCTGGACCTGCATGCGGGTTACAGACCCATCCTCTCGACCAGAATGTCTTGGGGGATTCCAAACCCACACGTTTAATTTGCTTGATTTTTATCCTATTGCTGTCCCTTACACCTTTTCCTTGCCTCTCCTCACCCCCCTGTGGCAAGGAACCGTTCTCCGCTTTCTGGGCATCCTCATGCTGCTCCCAGCTGTGCAGCCTCCCACTCGAGATGCGTTGATTATTGTCAAAGTGCTACCATTTGAGACGGTGTGGATAAATAATGAATTAAAATGCCACGCATGTGCCTGAATCGGATACCCAGCAGCACTGAATAGGAGTGCAGGGGCAGAGGGGAGAAATAAGATCCGAAGAGTGTCTCCCGATGTTTCACTTCAGGATTACGAGGGGCTTTTCTTCATTATGTGAAGTTCCAGTGGAAATAGCAGAGGTAGCGTTACAGCTTGGGGTTGTGGAAGGAAACACCAACGCCTGGCTGGAGCAGCGTGGCCCCGCTGAGCCCAGGCTGGACAGAAACATCCAGCCCAAGGGAACTCGCCCCCATTCTTTTTACCCGGGTGTCTCTAAAAACAAATAGTTTTGTCGTTGTTGTTTGATCCGGCTCTGTGCTGGTGGATGAGTGCAGCTGTGAAGTTTTGCTGTGGCGTGGAGGGAGCCACGGGGCAGGTGGCAGCAATGCCCTGGCCCTTGGCTCAGCACAGTGCTGCTCTGCCCGCGGAGCTTCCCTGGGGCCCGGGGGTCTGGAGTGCCCCGGGTGTGCTTGTGGCTGCACCCCTGTCTGTGCTGCCCTGCTCCACGGTCCGGTTCGATACCCCGATGTAACGTGTTTGACTTCGATTGAGTTGTTTCAGCCTGACACCGGTGCTGGGGAGGAAGATCAAGCTCCTGACACCATTCATTCCCGGGGCTTCAGCGTGGGTTGTACGCACTCGTACGCTCTGTATGGAGTGCAGGCGAGGTGTTTGCTGGATATACATTTTGTAAGTGTCTTCCGTCGTTATCTCACCATCCACATTTCCGATATAGAGAACTTCAGAGTCTGCCCGTGCAGGTTACTGCAGCAGGGGCTCAGCACACCTGACGCAGGAGCCACCCCTTGTGTCCTCCCTGCTCCACCTCCGCTGGCAAATCCTTTACCTGGGTGTGCTTCAGCCTTGCCTTCTGTGAAATGGGCACCTTTGTACTCGCCTGTCCCCGTGACGCACTCTGCGATGGGAGCACGGTGCCCAGCCTTTTGTATCTGAAGGAACAGGTTTTGTCCCAGGAATTCCAGCAGGATTTGCTTCCTGGGCACGCTCTGGTGTCACATAGGCAGGTTCTCAACGAAATTGCGACAATAACTTGACTCTTAGCACTTAAACGATTTTTTTTTTGGGGGGGTGACCATTGCTAATGATTCATTTAAATGCTGCCTATGGATTTGGCAGTGACTGATGGTGCTATGAAACCTGATATAGCTACTTGAGCTCAGCAAAGCTATTTAAATTGCTTATTAGCTGTGAGCTGAGCTATTTAAACTGTTGGTTTAGTTCAACTTAGGCAGCAAGGTAGTGTCAAGTTTTACAAAAGTCATTTACATGTTTGAAAAAATTAATGCATGTAATTCAGTGGATGTGAAAACAATATTTTTTTTTTTAAGGTGTTTAGGCAAAAAAGTCTGCCTCAGTGCTCATTAAAGTCAATGTGAAGGTTCCTGCTGACCAAAAACCATTGTCTTTGGGTCAAGCCATTGTTTGAGCTCTCACTGTACTAATGTTTACTTTGTAGAAAAAAACTTTTTCTAAATCACCGCTTTCTTCTACCCAACATATCTGGCAACTGTCCTTACCTCAACAGTACCAGGGATTAAACTTTAGCTATTTAAATAACCACAATGTAACAACAAATTTCCCATTGCAGAGGCTTTATTTTGTCTGAAAATAGCTTGAATTGTGTCTTGGTGTTGCAAACAAAGTGCAAACAAACCCAAGAAAATGGCAAGCTTGTCTAGGGCTCCGATTTCCGTGAGCTGTGCATACTAATCTAATAGCCAGCATCTGATTCAATTGACCTCAATTTAAGCAGTATAAGCTAACTTTCTAGTTAGAAAGATGCCTCAGACTTAGTTATTAGATGATTTTAAGGAGGTATTGGCTAGTTGCTTCCTCTGTGCTTACATTCTTTTACTATTTTCGTTTCTTTAGTGTCTTTGTATTTCCTTATCTGTCAGTGACAAAATATTTCTTGTTATGAGGCATGTGACAAGTACCCAGTTTGGATTAGATGTGGAAATCACTGCTGCTGAAGCTGTTATTTATATTATCTGTTGGATTAAAATTCCACTAATTTAAATATTCTCTAGCAATAAATTTGAGTTTCGAATCAGTTTTTATAAATCACATCAAATGAAAATCAGGCCTCCGACTGTTAGAAATTACTGCAGAAAGCTGCGTACCGATGTAAAAGCCGTATGAATGTGTATGTATATGTGCCTGCTATATAGGTTAATGATGAATTAGCACACATTTCTTGTGGCTAGTGAGAGCTGCTTCTCTGTGCTGCTTCTACAGGGGCTAACGTGGTGTGCTAGCCCTGGCTGGCTGGCAGCCCCCCAGCCCAGCAGGTGCCTCTGCCTGCCCCAGGTGGGCTGCGGGCCCCCACCTCCCCCAGGAAGGTGCAGAAGGTGAGTTTCCAAGCCTGGCTCCAGCGATGAAGTAACCTCGTCTTAAGGAGACTTCTGGACCCATGAGCAAAACTCTGCCCCTCCTGTAGTGTTTATCATGAAAAGGTACGGTTGGGAGCCTATATTTCTGAGAGCAGTCATATGTAATGCTTTTATTATGCAGTGACATTTAAGAGCACCAGGGAAGACTGCCTTGCACTTTTCCCTTCTGCTGTTAGCAGCAGCAGTGTCCATCGGCCAACGGATGGCTGCAGCCATCCGGGGAACAAAGACAGAAGGGAGGACGAGGAAAGAAAAAGGTGACAGAGGCAAAAGATGCAATGAAATTAGTGTTATGGGAAGGCATTAATTTTGGACGCTGTTCAAGCTGGCCTTTCCCGGTACCAGCAGTACTTTAGATACCATGGTGATAAGCTTCGCCTGAGACGCTCCATAGCGGGGAATGGCGTGTTGCAGAGGAAACTCACCTTGGCCTTCATCCAGCTCCCGCTGGGATCCACGGGAGTCTCGCGCTGCCTCCCTCCCAAGTTTGGCTGAGCCATCTGTCCCCAGGGAATGGGGGAACAGGGCTGGATGTGCCTGAGCAGCCACAGCACTGCGCTCCCAAAGCAACAGCACCTGGCTGCGACCGCAAAGCTGGTGTCCCTCAGACAGGGCTGGGGCAAGGCAGGCAGCCCAGTTGGCGCTGTGGGACTATTTTAGGGGGTTTTATGGTCTGCAGCTTCAGTTCAGATCCTAGCATAGCTCAGGGGGGTAGATTACACCAGGCAGCATCCAACTGGTGATCGTGTTGGTGTTCAAGGAAAGAGACTGGGACCCGACAGACGCTAAGGCTGTCAATCGTGGGATTTTCGAGGCAGCTTCCTGGGGATGCTTGGTTCTTCACAGCGTCCGTTCCTTATGTAGCTATTCCCATTTTTTTGCAGAGTGGGTATAAACGGCTGCTCTTCTGATTCAGGGAATTCAGCATCTCTGTGTGCAGATCGAGGAGGTGTTTGTACAAAATCCAGTGGAAAAGTCAGGTCCAGAGAGCTTTAAGTTCTGAAGCTTTATCTTGAGTTCACTGAAATGGATGGGAGAACTCAGTTGACCTCAATGGTGTTTATAAAACCTGTTCTCTGTAGCTCCTTTAACAAGTTTAACACAATTTTAATAAGGTTGGAGGGGCAGGGAGCTTGGAGACCTGGGGTGGAGACAATTTGGATAGACTGTGATAAGGATTTATGTGTGCACAGAGCTGGTGTGGTGTGGAGCTCAGGTGAGAGCAAGCCTCTCATGCTGGAGCTTTTCACCCAGGTTTGCCATCAGGCAAGAGCCCTTGTATCTTTATGCACAATTATCTGAGGAGTTTGTAACACTGCAGATAAATGCACATAACTGAATTAGGACAAAAATCCCATGGGTGAGTAAGAGCTGAGGAAAATGAGAAATTGGGAGAAATTGCAAAACAAGCTAATAGAGGAGCAGGAAGAAATGATGAATGAATGACTGCCATGAGAGATAGACAGTGGGTTTAGAGATAACTTCAACAAGCTCCAATAGGAAAAATCCACCAGTACCACAACTGGTTCAAGTGCCTTGGTGCAAATTTCACCAAAATTTGCTCAGGTAGTCAATGTTGAAGAAAAGGTGAACAAAAAGAAAACTTAATGCAGAGAGAGCGATCGTAGTCGTTTCTCTCAGCTACTAGCCTAATTAATTACTGCTGTTAATTTGTTTGTCACTTGAGAAGAAGCTTATAAATAAAATATCCTCCCCAAAGTTGGGATGTCCCTCAAGCCCCTCTTTCTATTTGAATAGAGGATGGTGAATAGGTCTCCTGGTAACAAAAGCATCATTTGAAATGTTAAAAAGTTATTTGATGTTCAGTTCCTTTAAACTGAAAGTTGTTCTAACTGGTTCAAGGTCTGACAAATTGTCTTAAATTGTTTGAGCACATTCCCAGCATGACTGAAAGGGGCAGAGAGGAGCAATGAGTTTGCTGAGAACCCAAGAGCAAGGGCATCAGCCTGGTTTGGCAGCGTGACTTTCTGCATTGCTTTTTATTCATTCTTTTGGCTGTATTAATGCAGTGCCTACAATAAATAGCCTCACCCCTGAAACTATATTTAAGGAAGCATAAGCATTTTGAATCAGCCGTTGGTTTTCCTGTTGACTTTTTGATAGGGAGTTTGCTGAGTGGGAAGGTCTTTGGTGCTGAAGCTTGCTCTGTGGTCAGATCCCTGCCTGCTTTCACCTTGAATGCCATCCATCACCTTTGTGCACTGCAAATACAGCACGCGGCTTATTTATACTGTGCTTTGGTGGTGGCTCTTTAGGATGTAAATGTGCTTAGGGAACGTATTTCAGCAAAGTTTCTCCCAATAATTCAGCTCTGTGCTGTAAATAGCTGACAATCCTGTTATTAAATCTCAGAATGTGGCAAGGCAAGGGCACTGCCTTCAAACAAAGACAGGAAGCATTTAAGCTTGAGCATTAAAGAAGCACTTTTAATGGCAAGAGCAATTAGGTAGGGAATAGGCCATTAACATCAGGGGAGGTTACTGCTGCGCCACAACCACACATCACCCGGTGCAGGTTAGGGACGGCGTGAGGAGGGCTTGTGTAACAGCTACTCATGCAAAATGTACAAGATGAGATTGGATGATGCAGTTGATCTTTGATTATATTTTTGATGACGCATCCTAGCTGCTCTCTGACTGCTGGTAGGAGAAAGATTTGCCCAATGCTGCTGGCTTGGATGCTCTGTGCTTAGCTCATGTGTGACACGAGTGGCTGGCTGCTCGCTCCTACTGACGTAGCAGCTGTTAGGGGCTATCGGGCCCTCTTGCATCACTGGCAAATGCTTCGTAATGGTAATTCTGCCACTGGGGTCAGGATTAAAATGAAGGAAATACTTTAAATAATTGATGCTCTGGGCATTTTAGGATTTGTTTAAAAAAAAAAAATGGTGTTGCTGGATGACATCACTAAGCGGGACAGCCTGCTTAATGACTCATATGGGAGCAGTAGGCTCTGCTGTGTAGGTGTTGTAGGATTTGTGGGCTTCATGGTGAAGGCTGGCAAGGCTAGGAGCTTTAGCTGCAAAACAACTGTGGCTTTATCATGGAGAAGAGAGCAGATTTGACACAGGGGAAAGAGGGCCTGGCAGTGGAGGTGTGAGCAGAAGTGGCTGCTGGTTACTGTGCAAAGCCTGTTCCCTTCTGTGGCAACTCATCCTCCTTTCCTGCCTCCCCCACACGCCAGTCTGATGTTATTTATTTGATGCAGCTTATCAAAATGCAAGATTGTAAGAATTTCTGAAGTGACAAACTGTTTTATTTCCGTCTGGAATTCTCACCGCAGCCTACAGGATTTAGAAACTCGAACCCTGCTGCAATTCAGAAAGAAATTTTCTGTAGAAGTTGCACTCCTCTGCCTACACATCCAGGGGCCTGAGAGAGCCCTCTGGAGCTGCTAGATGTTGCTTCCCATTAGGATTGCATTATAATAATAATAGGAGTCCTGCCACTGCGTTCTTATCAGACCAGGTTTAGTACATCAATGCAGCAAGACAGCAAAGGCCTCTCTGGAATACATTCAAGAATATGTAGCCAGATTGTACAATATTTTTTTCCTAAAGCTACTTCTAGTTGCGCTGAGGATCCTTCCTTGTGGACTGTGAAATGGTGTGTATAAGTGCCTACTGTGTAAATATTTGTTGTTTGCCTCTATTTCACACTTAGCAGTAGATCCTCAACAGATATGGAACACTGTATTTGGGGGAAAAAATATGAAATTTAAGTCTTGCAAGACTCAGAAACATTAATTTCATCATGTGGAGGTCTGAGCATCTTAATTTCAGTATTCATTACTGCTTGTTCCTGCCTTGGAAGAGGGACAGATAGTGTAGCCAGAGCTGGGAGTATTCAGCAAGGCTTTTCCTTCTGGAAACGTGGTGCTTCAACCAAGATGCACACGCTCTCCTTCGTATTAATTGCATTGCAGTGACTGAGTCAAGTTCTTTGCTTCTGGTGAGTTGCTCTATAGTCTGCAACAGCAATGCTTTATTGTTGCCTGTTTTATTGGGATTTTGTATTCAGGCTTCCCACTATAAATCTGTTGCGCACATCTAAAATGTCTCCCTGCAGTTGTTTAAGTGGGAACATGTGATCTGTTTTGTGATATTGAAAACTGTCAATGAGAGCATTTGAAAAAAAGAAAATAATAATAAGGGGGGGAGAGATGCTCTGAGCTGAGCCGTGCAACATCTCACCCACCAGAGCCCAGGGCTGCGCAGGGGCCGCTGTGCTGTGTGCAGGGTGCGCAGGGAAACGCAGGAGTGGGACACCCGATTACTGTCCCTATCGGTGATGGTGATGCCCAAAGATGAGGCAGGAACCCTGTTCTGGTAGGTAGCTCAGGCACTAGTGCAAAGCTTGCTGGTGCTACAGCTTAGGGACCTCGTGTTAGTTATACATTGATTTACATCTGCCTGCTCTCTATGTCCCCCTGCCTTGGTGTTGTCCCCTGTCTAACCGGGATGTACCTACATACTGCACCTCCAGGAGAGGGGTAAAGAGGTGCCCCCACCATACACCTTCCCCTTACGCCAAACCCCTGGCACCAGAAAGCCCGAACACTCCCAGACCTGCCAGGAAGCTTCTGCATAGAAGAGGCAGCCCCAAGGAGCTCACAGGGGAGATCAACAGCTGCCCTTGGGTATACAGGAGATAAAGGCATCTTTGGACGCTATTTATGTACACGTATAATCCAATGATTGTCATACTAATCCCCTCTTCCAGCTGGAAGAGGGAGAAATTTGTTCTTTCGTGGGACAATAAAGGAGATTTAGCTGCCTTAAATGTTATGGCACAGAGGTGAACAAGAGCTCTCCCTTCATGATTATTTTATCTTGCGTGCTTGACAGCTGTCTGTCACTTGTGTATAGTCCATTACAGGAGACAGCCCTGTTTCTGTTGTGCGTTTATAGAGGTGGTCTTCATAAGCTTGTATTTAAGGGATCTTCCGAGAACGCTAATACTTAAACAGACTCTAATTTGGTTTATGGTCTTTTTCAAGACAGACAGAAATTGGCTTGGCTGAGAACAGGGACTTGACACTTCATTACACCCACCCAAATTCAGGGCAATTCAGTTAAAAGCTTCAATCTCTTATCTCAGGCACAAGGAACCACAACAGCTGTGGGCAAGGGTCACGCTGCACGCTCCAGGACGGGAGCTGCTGGTTCGGGGAAGTGGCCTGGGGGTGGGCGGCGAGACTGGCCTCCTGCGCACATGCGAAGTCTGCGTGGGTCTGTGCGTCCTCCGTCAGCCTTCTCTCGGTGCCTCTTCCACCTTCCTCTGTGCTTCAGAGCAGGCAAATGGGCTTTTGTGCATAATGTAAAACCCTTTCTCTTTTGAGAGATCCGAAGGACAAATAACATCTTTAAAGTTTCCGCACAGCCCCCTTCACGTTGCGATGCTCAGAGACGTTCCCCAGATGCAGACAGTTCTGAGCAGCTGGTTTTTGAGGCCTTCAGAACTGCACATCACGGAAGATGCATCAGCTCTCAAGGACTTCATTAGCAGTACCCAGCCCGATGCTCCCACCAGGCTCTCTCACCCCGCTTCTCCTCCCCAGGCTTCTCTGCAATGCCCGTGGTTTTGCAGAGGGTTTTGCAGCCCTCTTTGGCTGCACTGAGCCCCTCGTGATGCCCGGGGTAACCACCTCTCCCATGGCTGTGGTCACCTGCTTTTCCCTCTAT
Source organism: Anser brachyrhynchus (assembly GCF_964034855.1). Classification (NCBI taxonomy): domain Eukaryota; kingdom Metazoa; phylum Chordata; class Aves; order Anseriformes; family Anatidae; genus Anser; species Anser brachyrhynchus. The sequence continues at coordinate 12,219,866 of NC_137706.1, read as the reverse complement.
GGAGAAGGTCTGCTCTGAATTTTTGGTCTCCAAGCAGTAACCCTGCGTGTGCGTTGTTTAGATCTGCTTGCAAGAACTTCTCTCCATTGACTTAGAAATTAGCATTTCAAATTCTGTGGGGGAGGAATTGCCAAAGTTCTTATATTTTAAGCTTCAAATTAGAGTATTAGAGTTTGGAACGGAATCAAAATATCTAATCCACTTTGCATTCCCTGTTTGATCTTTCCTTTCTGCCTTATGAATTGGCACCATTGTCCTTAGGAGGTACAGCAAGATAGTGCTACTCTGGGAGGCTTCTCCCACGAAATACAAAAGCAGCGTTGCACTGATTTACAGTGCCCTTTCAAATAACTGTTAGATTAGCATAGATGACACGGGGTTGTACTGGAAAGAGTTTATGCTCGTCAGCTCCATTATTGAATGTCCTCTGAATTATTGGCCAGAGGAGAGAACAGGCTCACGGCGGCTGGGCACAGCTTGGACGGCTCAGTGTTGCCTCGTATTCCTTAAAAGAATGACTGATTTATGGGAGTTAAGCAGGCTGGTCCATGCTTTGCAGCCCAGATCTAAGTTTCTTGCCCTCCCTTCCATCTCTGTCTCCATCTCCTTCTGTCTGTCCTTGCTCCGTGGTGCTGCTGCATCTGGCTCCCTGTGGGGCACAGCCCAGCCTAGTGGGGCAGCAGCGTTTTGCTGGGGGGGCCACGTGGAAATAAAGGCAGCCAATTGTTTGTCTAGGGAGAAATGAGCAATTGAAATTTTTTTTTTGGCTGCTGCTTAAGGGTAGTAAAGCTTCCCAAAAGAAAACAGTGTTTAGAGATCTGTAATAGAGGTCTGATGAGACAAATCGATCGAATTCCTGGGGTGCTAAAGTGTGAACGTGCAAAAAGCCTAGTAAGAATTTCTCACCAATTGGCACCTTATCTGCAGCGGCTGCGTGAGCAGTTGATCCATGCTGCATGCTAACACCAGGCACTAATTTTAGACCACAGGGTCTATGAAGAGCACAGTTCCCAGCTCTTTACTTGCTATAATTTACTTAAGGCAACCGGGAAGCTGGTGCATGCACTTTGTCTATTCCAGCAAGGGAGGCATCTGCCTCCGCTAGCAAGAAGTCTCATACCAGGAGAGCACACTTGAAACAAATTGCTGTGTAATACAAGAGATGATTTTTAATCTTATTTTAAAACAAATGTTCAGAGTTCAATTCTGAAAATGAAGAAAAAATAAATAAATCATTGGAATTGTGTAATATGGCTTATTATTCTGGCATAAAAAGCCCATCTAGAATTTATTGAGCTGATTTTGCTCACATTTGTTCGGTATAAATAAGCAGTAACTTAAAACAGAGAGGATCAGCTCTCCTGCGTGCACTCTCCTGTGGTTTTGAAGGGTGAATTCGCCGCCACTTAAATCCTATAAAAGTTCAAAGCTCTACAGCTGAAGTATTAATAAAGGACATGGCCGTAAGCAGGTTGTGTCATCGGGGATGCGTGTCGGCCTGACGTATCATCCATGGAGTGCTTTGTTTGCCTTTGGTAAATGTGATGAGCTCCAGGCTTTGTGCTGAAGTGGCACTGGCGAACTTAGCCATGGTTTATCTGCCTGGCACTGAGCGGGATGAGCCTCTGCTTGCGATCCGGCCAGTCGGGGTGGTTTCACAGTGTTGCTGGAGCATGATGCTGCCCTCTCCAAGCTGGTTCCTCTCTTGGGAGCAGGTATGAGACAGCTGAATGAATGCAGTGCATGTATGGTCTTCCTGCAGAGACCTTGCTTCTATGTGTGGGGCTGTCCTCTGCGTCTGCATGGGCCAGGTGGCTGCCTTGAAAAATGTAAGGAAAAGAACACCAGTGTGTTTTAGACCAGAGAGAGAAGGGTTTGGAAAAGTAAGTACATGTACCAGTGCCGCCAACTCTCAGGGCAGCTGGAATATCAAGCAGCAGATAGTGGCAGCTACGCAAGGGCGATGCCGAACAGCTGCAGTGAGGCATGTTATCCTCTGGCTGTAGCAGCAGTGCTGTATCCGGCTGGGACCTGGTGCACCCGGGTGGTTTCATCAATAACAGCGTGATGCCCGCCGGCATCGAGCCTGTGCCGAGTGGGAACCCTGGGAGGGAGCCTGGCCCTGAGCACCAGCCCTTCCAAGCCAGTTGTTTTTGTCCCAGTTCATGGAAAAAAAAAAAATCTCATTCCTTTACACATTTTGGTAAGTGTTAATATGCTTTTGGTGCAGTGGAAATAATTGCCATATGGCTGCAAGATTTGCCATCTGTCCAGAGAGGCTGAAATGCAATTAGTCCATGTAGTCCATTTATCAATCCATAAGTGACAATATTCACAGTCCTGGCAACTTTGGTTGCTGACAGAATCAGCGCTTGTATAGGCCTACCTGTCTGCCCTTATTACAATCAATACATAAATGAGATGGAAAAAACCACATCATTCAGCCATGCCCTTCACCCCTGACAGAAAGGTAAAGAAGTCTGCACTGATGTAAATGAAAAATGGTATGCCTTAATTTCAGGAAGTACTGATTTGATTTTTATGTCCAGTAGGCCTTAATTTTAATAAGACAAAGCCAGGTTTTCTTGCAGTCTTTCAGTCAAGAAATACCAAGAGGACAGAGTGTGTCAACAGGGGAAAAAATGGCTATTAAGTGCTTTCTTGTTGTATTAACTTAGCAAAAGCTAAATGTTAGCAACATGAGAAACATGATCATTAGCATGATACATGGCAGCGGGTTTTATTCTTCCAATGGTTCTTGTTCGCCCCCCAAAAAGTGAGAAGATGGCTTCTCAGCAGAGGGAATAAATTCTGCAGTCAGGTCAAGGCTTTCTTATTTCTAAACCACAAATGCTCTGGCACTGTGAGCGGTCCGACTTCTCACTCTCCTCGAAGCTCAGCCCTGGCAGTGGTATGGATTGGCTTGGCCACGCAGAATGGCTGGCCTCTTCGAACCTTGGGTTAATTTGTAATGGCCTATGCACATCCAAAAAAAACCTTGAACAACTGATCTGGTTTACATATTATCCCGACACTTCTTGGACTGTTAGTTTATAACAAGAACGTGTGCTGCACTTTGTTCTACGGATTGTCAGCGAGCCCACGCTAATTTCTGCGACTCTGCTGACATAAGAATGCCATTTTTCACATTTTTCGCATCATAACCTGTAGTAATGTAACCTGCATCACGCGATCACTGGAAGAATGCTGTTGATGGAATTAAATCCTCACATAGCCCACACCTCACATAGCCCATGAGGCCTGGGGCAGAGGCACCCAGAAATCCAAAGTGTCGAGGGCTTTGGAGCTAAGGGAGTGGGACTGTGGGGATCTCAAACAGGTGGCTGTTGGGTTCAGGAATTTCTGGGAGGATCTTCTCCCAGTGTTATCCACAACACCGTAGTGTGCTCCACTGCAGAGTTAGAAGGTTGTAGGGGGTTAGTTTTGTGGTTTTGCTGATGTATTTTTGAAGGGGGTGTCTTTGTTGTTGTTGTTTTGCTTTATAGATGCTGTTTCTCATGCGCAACTTGCTGGTTCTGGTTTTCAGATTTAGTACTTTTTCCTCTCTGATGCTCAGGAGATTTCCAGAGGTTCTTCAGTATTGTTCTGGTTTTTTTATGCCAACAAATAAGTGTACACTTCTGAGATCTGTACTGTAAATCTGGTGGCAACAGATAGCTTTGTATTGGTAAAGATTAGATTTATCAGTGAATAATATTAGTTTCTAAATGTTTGAATTCCCTTTGTATTTTTAACTTGAAGCAGATAAAATATGCCATTCAGTGATCTCTAAGGCGAATGCGCTAGCTTTAAGAAGTATGCTCCTCTGCTCTTTAGAGAGGTGCTGTTGCATGCCAGCAGCAGCCAAAACGTTATGATCATTGGCATTATACTATTGAAATTCCCCAAGAAAGGAAGCCTGCCTTTCCCCATGTAGTCCAATTTAACCTGCACCGAGTGGAGGATACTCTCATTGGCAGCACTCGCTCGTGTCCAGCACCTTTCCATTCCAGGCTGAGCGTGGTGGATGCACTCAGACCAGTCTTTTCCGCTTCTCACATGCAATCTTTGGTGTTCCTGACTGCATTTGGTGATTTTGTTTTTGTCTTCTGGATGGCTTAATCTGGGAGGAGGTTGTAACGACAGACCTGGTGGAGCAGGGCAGCGCTGTTGCCAGCCCGCTGCTGTTCCTAGCACGGGCAAGCTGAAACACGTACCCAAAGCCCTGTGTGGGCACGGGTTTGCATCTTCCTAATCCTTTATAGACCAAATTGCTTATTCTTTAATTGCCTTTAATTTTTACATGCTTCAGCTTCAATAAAGGTGTGAATCCCTGTATTAAACCACCCATGGCACCTTTTTCATGTCCTCCAACAAAGCACCTGGCCATGAGCGTCCTCTGCGCTTCCCTGGTGCTTTGGCAGCGGCTCCAGTCACAGCGTGTACCCGGCACAGGGCCTGCACCCGGCCCCGGACAAGCAAAGCCTTATCGTTTTCTGCTGGTGTTATGCTTGGTGGAATTCCTTATTTGCCCCTTCAGGCAGCAGGTCAGACTTATCCAGCTTGTTCTTTAAACAGAACTGATAGGCTCCCCCTGCCCCCTCCAAGTTTAAGTGGAAGAAAAGCCTCAAGGGAGAGCGTTTGAATAGGGGATGGGAAAGGATATCAATAATTACATGTGTGGATTAGTGCACGGAAGAGTTCTTCTCCAAGGATCTGCTTGGTGCTGTGGTGTGTAAGATAATGGGGAGTTTAATCACATTATTTTGCAATAGTGAGGCTTTGATTATGCTGCTGATTAAAATCACCTTTTTTGGATTGGTGCGCAGATAACCTCATCTGCCGTTTAAATTCTTGTGATGTGGGGAAGGAAAACGTCCTGAGCACGAAGATGCTGCCCTGCTGGTGGCAGTGGGTTTGCTTGCACAAAGACACGCATGGTCTTTCACTCCAATGTTGTGTTTGTAGGTACAAAATATTTTGATTGTATATCCTCTGATATTTAACCTCTATTTTTCAAATGGACACCAAAGAGCACACACAACCTCAAAATATCCCTGACCTTCTGAAACATAGAAGGCATCTTGTAAAGGATTAATAATAATAATAGAGAGTGAGGGATTTTCCTGCTGGCTTACAAATGCAAAATAAATCACTCTTCCTCCAGCATTGTCTGCATTATTTTCTCCTCCTTGATAATTTCTCACCACAGTAACACGAGAGGGGTGCCAATCCATAGCGGCTGCATAATGCAAGGCCGGGGGATGCTGGCTGTCGCTTTCGGGTGCTGCTCAAGGAACTTGGCGTAGGGCACGTCTGCAGCAAGCTGGCTTCATCCTCCTCAGCTGGAGCAGTTGTGGTGCACGCACGTGGCTCTGCGAGCCGTAAGGAACAGGCGGGTGTCTCCTGCCTGGGCGGGAGATGCTGGCATCGGGGTGAGGTGGGGAGCCAGTCTGCCTCCCCCCTCCTACAAAACTGGCCTCTCCGCTCCAAGTTTTATACTTCCAGTTTGATCGAAGTCTCTCACTGAAATGCTACAAGGGGAGCGCTGTGCTATGGAGGAAGCTCTGCTAACAGCATTGATGCTGTTGGGGCTGAGGTGAGCCCCAAAGATGTAATTTTTAACCTATCCAGAGAAATGTGAAAGCTTCTGGGGGTCTGTTTATGTGCTGACACAGCCTTATTTGTCAACAAAGCTAGGAGGGTTTGGGTCTATCCTGGCAAAGGGGGTAAACAGAGTACTGTTATTTCCATTTTTTCCCAGTTTTATTAGCTTTGAATTTATCCCTGTGTACACAGGAGGCTGTGTAAACATTTCTAGGGGTGCAAATTTATGGAACCTCTTTCAGTGCCTGCTCAAGAAGGATCTGTGAAATAACCAGAGTAGCAGGACCAGTTTCACACATGCCCGAACTTGTTTTTTATTTTCAGAACAATCTTACCTATAGTGGAGTAGTTCAGGGTCTTTTCAGTTTCTATCCTCTGTGTGTGTTTATTCACGGACTGTCTTAAAAGGTGAATAATCATCTGGAGATAGCCCAAAAGTTAAGTGTGAACTTTTCCACTGCCCAAGCTAAGCCTTTTCGTTTATGTATTGACTTCACAAAGGCATCATGGTATTGTGAGAGCTCCCAGATGTTACAGCGACTTTCACACTGAGAGCTTTTGTCCTGAAGACTTATTCTTTTGGACTTACTCAGCTGTGAACCAAAAATGAGTTTAATTAACATCTGTACTTTTGACAGAAAATTCCTCTTTAGCTAGCTATTTTTTTTCTTATTTTTTTTTGTCTAAGTAACTGGAACTATTATGTTTCCTACAAATGTAAGAAGCACTTTTGTTAATTACATTGTCTGTTGAAATAATAATGCCTGTAAATGAAGGGAGCTAAAAAGATGTCTTTCTTTTGCATGAATTTAATACACTTCTGCAGGTGCAAAGATATCAAATCTAGCATAAAGTGGGCACTAGAGAGTTATGTCTGTAGTCATTTGAATAAGTTGCACGACCTTGCCCTTGGTTAGCACTGCTGCAACTTTGTCATCGCAGTCATGGTGAGAGAGAGAGAGAGAGAGAGGTCTGCCTACAGACCAGGGATTTCAGCAACTGCAGGATTGAAAAGAAGGACTTTGGGTAAATTTATATATTTTTAAATATTTTTTTCTCATTCTTTCCTTTTTGGGGGGGCAGTGTAATTTCTGTGCTAATAGTCTTGTTTTTCCAAGAATTGCTCTGTCTGCACTGTAAGTGACCACAGTCCACCCTGCGGCTCGGCACTGCCAGAGGTGCAGGGCTTGGGTCCCATAGCACTGAAAAATGCATTTGTAGGGGTGCCTGCATTTTCTTACAGGCAGAAAACAGCAGAGCCAAAGCTGAGTGCAGCTGTCCCCTGCTAGCCCTGCCTGTCGCTCTGGGCCAGTTCTCCCATCCACTGTGCACAACAGATACTCTGATTTTCTCTCTGCCCTGACACTGCCTGGCCTGTTTTGCTCAGGGTTGCTGCTCCGTCCTTCCAAGTAATTTGTGCGATGGAAGTTGCTGTGTTTGAAGGTGTGTTTGCATTTCAGGACCAACAGGAGCTGACCAGGTGCAGGAAAGTGTCCCACCAAGGAGCAGACCCAGTTTGCAGGGCAGTCATCCTGCCACCCCCAGCCTCTGAATTGTGCGGGAGCCATTGTTAAAGCCACCGGCAGCGTCCCTCTGGTCTGCGAAGACTGCTGGTTTTTACAATAGTCGCTTTTGTTGAGTGGTGAATATTCAACTATTGATTTAGATTTTTCCACTCATGTAGTCAAAAACTTCCCAGGGTGAGAGATCTGCTACCAAACCACCCTCTGATGTTAGCAATAGCAAAGCTGCGGAGAGGAAATGAGGCGATTTAATTTTATTTCCAGGCTCGCTACTGGCTCTGTTATCCCGGGATGCCATCTCGCTCTTTATGGCTGCTTCCTCAGGTGTAAAATGGAGCCATTACCACCTGCTTGCTCCGTGCTACCAATTTTGCAGTCTTGCACGTTGGAGCAGGCTCTCTGCTCCTGATGGCTATGTGTGCTGGCAGCCAGCATCCGGACTTGTGTGTTGCATCTGATGAGATTTGACTGACCCGAATTAATTAGCACATGCCAATTTGGGAAGGTAGTGAGCTTCCTCGTTTCGTAATGCTGGTTTGCTGATATCGCATCTGTAAAACATCCATGCTTAGCTTTTGCCTCTGCCCAGTTTTTTGCTGCATTACCTGACGGTGACAATGCATGCCTGAAAATCCCAGCTGCTTTTGCACGGAGAGCATGGCAGCACCGGTTAGTTTTTGGACAGCTGAGTCTTGCAGAGGTGTGTAAACAGCTTTATTTAAAATAAAGCAAAAATACCCCCCCCTCCACCTGCTATTACTATATTTAAGTGAAGGAAGAGGTGCCCTGCCCCATGTACCTTGCTCAGAAAGCTCGCAGGAGCTCACAGTGGGGACACCAGAGGGTCCCTGTCCCCTGCTGGCAGGGCGCTTCTGGTCACTGACCCCGTGGTGATGGACACTGAGTGTGTGGTATCTTGGGGCGTTGGGCTGCTCGTGACATGTAAGGAGGATGCACTCATGCTGACTTGAGCACGTGGGGCAAGGTTAGCGGTTCGAGCAAGGACAAAGTGAGCATCAGCACTAAGAAACTAATTCGTGTGGTTTTCCACTGCCTGGAAAGACTGCTTGGAGGACAGCCGGGCCCCTCTGTGTTTTGAACAAAGACAAATTCTGTGTGCCGATTACGTGTGACGATGTGACTGTAACTCCATGTACTTTTAGGGGCACTTGGAGGCTTCTGAGGCCATGGGGGAGCGAGTGGAGAGCTTTCTGCTCTCAGAGTGCAGGATGGATTGGTTCGGGTTTGTTTGGGACTGAAGGCACCGTGTTCATCAGGCTGCATTTAACAAATATATTTTTTGTATGATGATCAGTTGCAGTGATGGGGGGCATGTTGCAATGTAGGATTTTATCTTTGTACCTACTTTTCTTCTTTCTTGAAAGACCCTCATTATCTATTGCTCGTTGTAGCAAATCACTGCAGATCTGTCAGGCGGTGTAAAGCTCGGCGCGTGCACAAAGGTGGCCCGTAGCGGGAAGCACCACGTTCCAAAAACTCTACTCTGCCGCAAGGTCTGGAGGCACGTACATCCTCCACCCCATGTAAGCTATATGAAGATGTATTTAAAGGAGCTCGTCACACACTCGTAAAATTTGGCATGGTTATATGTTAACAGAAAGTGGCACTGTACCTCACTCAGCTGTGGATGAAGTTAGTTAGCTTTAGAGCCTTAGTTTTTGCTTTTATAATTCCTGTGAAAAGGTTAGTGACATATTCCTTAATTAATGGAGAATGATTGCTCATTATGTGAGGTTTGTCTCACATAACACAAGGATGGAAATTAAAAGTCAACTAAAATAGATAAAACCACGGCTTGAAAATTATTATCATATTTATAAAACATGCCAGCCACGTGTAATAATAAAGCTTATCAAAGTGCGTTCTCCGTCTTAATCTGCGTTATTAAACAAAGACCCATTAACTATAATTTAGGTCTCCATTTGCTAGATTTCAAGCTGCTTTGCTCGAAACACTGGATATTACTGTCAAATAGATTTCTGAACAGATTTTTTCTAAAGAGAAATTTATTTAATCGATCATTAACAGATTTGAGATTTTAAACATTCATAAATTCTCTGTTTTTTGATTTACACCTCGCATTTTGGGTGCCTGGCAGAGCCAGTGCTTCTCACCTGCACTTTCACATCACGACCAGGTTACAGGGGCTCACACACCAGCTGACATTGCCAACATGTCAAGCTAGCATTGCAGCCATTTTTAGCATAAAACTCGATAAATCTTGGCTAAAGTGAAAAGGAAAGAAACTGTGGAAAACAAAGTCATTCCTTAGTCAGGGAAGTGCTTTCCTGAATGTCAAAGTTTGCAAGTAATGTGGTGAGGCATTGATGGAATAAAGCATCAGTCTGGAGGTCTCCAAGGCCATGGTTTAGTTTAGGAAACAAACAAAAAAAAGGCTAACAGCATTTCATTGGAAAATTGAAGTTTTACAGTTGCCTGTGTGTTCTCCACTGGCTTCTGGCATCGCTGACAGCGCAGTGCAAGGGGAAGCCTTTGTCGTTGTTGAATAATCATAAGGATTAGAAATATAGTCGGCTTTTGTCTTTAGCTTTTAATGACAGCAACAAATGACTGGATAGATGGCTATCTCAAGTCCTGAATGTTATTATCCATTAATTTACCCACTCAGATGCATGTATAAAGCCCTCACTGCCAGCAGTAGCTGCTACAAGACTCCTGAAGGAATGGAGATAGATAGTTGTTCCCTTTGTTCTGCATTTGTTATCTCCAGATTTACTTTATATGGTTGCTGCTGCTGCTTCAGAGAGGCCAGGCGTAATTTTAGCAGTATTTTCTGGTATTGTTAAGGTGAATTAACAGAAATGTGTATATAAAGTTGTTTGTGAGTTGGGCTTTCAAGAAGGAGAAGTCTGAAACTTTTGAAAGTTTAGGCTGTGATATATAGGTCATATTGCCATTAGCAAAAACAATTAATATTACAATCCACTACAAATACAGAGCTAAGTAGAAGGCTAAATAAATTCAGAATTATTCTTCACTCAGAGAATGTACGTATTTTTTAGACCAAAACAGTAAGTAGCTTGGGGGAAACCTCCCTTGCTTAACCCTGTGTAATGTGTGATGGAGGTATCTAAAACATATTACGGAGCCCTGGCCCTGCTTTTCTTCCAGCTACGGACTGCAGTGACAGTAGCATGGGAAACAAGAGGCAGATTCCCTGCATTACTGGTAAGGAGGAGCTGAAGTAAATGATGCTCCTTCACAGCTGTGACATGACAGTCCCCTTGTAATTTAAATAGAAGTATTTTACGGTTTGGCACAGCTGTCTATCTAGAAGCATGCATGGCAGCCCCTGAAAAATGTAAAACCTTGCATATGTCTTGCAAGGAAAAAAAAATGTTTCGTTTTCTCCCTTCTGAGGCATTATGGGGCTTTGCAAGATCACACCAGCCTTCCTGAGCTAGCTCTGCAGTTAGATTGTTTCATCTGTGTGATGTTTATGAATTGCTTCCCTCAATTTTATTTAAAGTGTAATGATCAAGATTGTGCATGGTGTTTTGTACAGTTCCCACATACAGAACTTCAGCTTGTTATATTCTAAAAAACGTAGAGGTGGATTTAAAAGGAGCTGAAGATTGTAGAAATTAATAAAAATATAGTTCCAAAATGATGGGACTGAGAATAACAGAAGAGAATTATTTACATGGATATGAAAGACTGACTTGTGCGAGAGAGATCATCTGGCCTTTCACATACCTATCTTCATTTGCTTTGTGCAAAATTCAGCATGGCAGCCTTCTCAGTTTGCATGAGGTAAATATTTGTGGGAGCTAATAATGGAGTCTATTGCAGTACGGTTGTTTTTGAATATTGTCAGAATTCTACTAATGATAAAATATTTTGTATGTGATAAGAAAATATCAAGTGGTACACTTTATATATACCATTATATACTGTAGCTTTTAAGAACAAAAAGCATAAAAATATATACCATATATATTTATATGAACACGACGTCTTTATTTGCAGTTCACTTTTTCTAAACTTGGATTAAAGGTAATAACTTGAGGTGAATTTAGTTTTACGGCCTTTGAGTAAGTCTTAATTCCGATCTGGATGGCTTGGTGTGTATCACCAAGTTCTTGTTCTTTCAGTCCTGCATCCTCTCCGCTCCTACATGTGGTTTGCATTGCCACGTGTTCAGGGTGGAAACACTGCTCACAAAATGTTTTTGAGGAGCAGCGCTGGTTAGGGCTGGGGTGCCGGGGGCCTTACCTCAGCCCTGGCACGGCCCCTTGCACTGGCAGGGCCTTGGGCCTGTTTCTTCCCCCCCTCGCTCCCCAGGCAGATTAACTGCATTTGCATCTGATGAGCTTTTCAGGCACATCCACAAAATGGTGCAGTTCTCAGGACAGAGTTAGTACTTCAGGAATGGCACCCTGCCTTTGTTTTGGTAGCATCGGTGGTGCCTCCGCGGAGGGGTCCTGTCTCTAAGCAGGACCACAGCTCGCAGCGAGGAGCAGCAGGAGGAAAGCCGGCCGTGTGGGGTTTGTGGTTCTTAGGAAAATGTGTGGATGGGGAAGGAAAGCTCACATGTGAGTGTCCTTTCCTAGAAATAAGTGTTTGGAGGAAAAGGTGGGTTACGCAGCGTAACAAGAGGAGGAAAAATTGGCCTTGCGCTGCCTGGTCAGGTCTGGGCTTCCGGGACATTTCATCTTCCACAGACTCATGCATCCATTTCTCCTGTCCCTCCCTATTCCAGAGAACAGCCCATCTTCACCACCAGAGCCCATGTCTTCCAAATTGACCCCAGCACGAAGAAGAACTGGGTCCCCGCAAGCAAGCAGGCTGTAACTGTTTCCTACTTCTATGACAGCACGAGAAACAGCTATCGGATTATCAGTGTGGATGGAGCCAAGGTAGGAGGCTGATGGTACCCCGATGTGTTTACTGTGTGGAGAGGATCGTGGACGTCAGCCCTGGCTGGCGATAGACAGCTAGATAGATGGGCTGCATTGAACACATAAGTTCATAAATACTCGCTTTTTTTTTTTTATATATAAACCATTGTGGACAGTTGTAGTGACAACTGAAAAAACACAGAGCAACTTAAAAGTGATTTTTCCAAAATGAATTGACCTAGACAGGATTTTATCACCGACTAGTTTGACTTCAGTCCTAATGAGCCAAGAGCTTTAACTGCCAAAATGTTGTCTGTAGCACAGTATCTAAACACACCACCTGTGCTAGGTAGATAACACTGTGGCCTTTTTGGTGAAAAAATGTTCTTTTTAAGGGGAACAAGGAGACAGATATGTGTAGACAAGAGCTTTTGATTTAAATGCCAACTGCGTATTCCCTTTTGCATGGTTGAAATGTTTACAGGTTAGCACTTAATATTCTACTGCTTTTGCACTGAGGTTCATCAGCCTTGGGTGACAAATTAGGCATGTAGACATTCCCTGCCGTCCATGCTTTTTCTCTTATTTTGTTTTGCATTCCCAAACAGTGTGCTGAGGTATTTCCTGCAAGAATCCTGGTCACTTGGGTGGAGTGGGTTGCTCAGACAACCATTTTACTACCTTTAGCACCTCCTCCCTCTGATTCGTCCCTCCAAACTAACTTGTAAGGTGACCACTTTCACGTAGTAGATTGCAAAAGCGTAAGGTAAAACATTTCACTCTTGTACAAAAATCATTGGTCATTTCTGTCATTTCAGCCAAAGCACAAAATACAGAAAAATGAGATAAGTTTATAGCCTGCTCATCTGTGTTCCTGTTCAAATGAGGGTGTTTAAAATGTCACTATCCTGGGAGAGAGCTACCTCAGAAATCATCCCTCAATAAACTGCTTATATCTGTCATGCCTACTTCACATGCTTGTTTTTCCAAATATCCCCTGTGCTGCATTTGGTTATATATTGGCTTATAAATCAGCCAAACCGCCTGTTGAAATTGATGGTGATGTTCCATAGAGATAGGTACAGCACGAATACATTGCCATCGTTATGCTGTCAGTGCCAGCGTGCTCAGCTCCAGAAAGTCCCTGGTTTGCTGGGGAGCGCCCAGCCCTGCGCAAGCTGCTGGGGTTGTGGGTGTGCATTAAGAGCAATTAATGAAAAGCAAGCAATTATTGCTGTATGTGTTGGAGTGGGGGGGCTCAGGGCAGTGCATGCCCTCAGCCGGAGGGTCCTGCCCAGTGCTGCAGGGCATCCAAGCTCCACTCCTTCATCAGCCCAAAAGAAGGAACCAGTCCCCCCGGTCGCATGTACCCCAAAAGGCGGAGAGCCTTTCCCCATTAAAATTCTCTCCTGTGGCTTCCCAAGCGAGAATCAGTCACTCGCCACATGAATTATTCGTCTTGTATCGAACCTTTGCTGATTAAGGAGCAGGTTGAGAAGAAATGGTGCCTCCACGCTTGCCTCTGGAGAGTCCTATTGCCTGACGTGTCTGTTTAAGAGCACTGATTTGGAAAAAGGACGGTGTTTGTACCCAGCTAATGATAGAAGTTGCTTTTTTCCCCTCAAACAACTATTGCTTAGCATTGTGACCTACTTTTCTAGTCCAAAATGAAGCCTGGTAGGACTGTGAGGAAGAATATAGGCAGTGCTGGTTGGCTTTGTCCTGCTTTCCATTCATCTCACTTATTAGAATAGAGTCTTCGTGTGTTGGCAAGTATCAGGCAGATTAGCATCGCTGCAGGCAAAATTATCCCTCTTTTAATGACAAAAAGCCGAAGCTCAAGTGAAAGGAGGGACTTGGGCCTGGAGGGAAGGTGGAGATGAAGGACACATATCTCTTACAACTCTCCATCCTTGTCTTGGCTGCAAAGTGGCTGTTCTAACAAGTGTGGGACAAACACACGTGATGCACACTGGATTGAAGAGAAATCTCATTTAAATCCAACTCAGATGCAGCTGTTGGATTCTTTTTTAACCTTACATTGACTTAGATAGCAACAATAAAAATAAATTAAAATTATTAAGAATATTGGGTGCTTCACTTAAACATTGTTCTTGCTCAGTCACATAAGCTTCAGGCATTCAGCGTGTTGCCCTGGGCACTGCGTTGAATTGCAGGTGTGCAGAATAAGATGGGGCTGCCAAAACCCTCACTGTCCTACAGAGCACGGGGCAGGCTGCATGGCGTGCACCAAAGGCATGCTCAGCACCCTCCTGAGGCTCCGCCAACCTGGTGGGCTGTGCTTTGTGCATGGTGACAAAAAAGCCCTGCTGAAATGCCTGGGGAGTCGAGCAAGGAAAAGTGGCTACCCAGAATTCATAATAGCTTTTACCACTTTAATTCCTCTCTGGTTCCAAGGCTAGGAGAGAATGGGTTTTATAATTCCTACATCTTTTACAGAAAAACAGGTGCTGTGGACAGTAGATTACAATTTATAGCAAAAGATTTCACAGATAGGATAAATGCATGCACTGGATGATGTTAATCAAGATACCATTACCAAACAAGGGAATACATTACTGTATCTTTTAATTACATTATAATTGACTTGTATGCTGTCGAGAAAGTAATTTCATCATGATGTTTTAAGAAGTTTCCAGCCAGAGGCTGTATAAAGTGCAGCATAATGAGTGCTGGAGGAAATGATACACTAAAATGCAAGGGCACACACTGATCTGGAGTTAATGAGACAGCCAAGAGACTTTACCATATGAAAGTCCCCAGCATTGTGGGCAAAAGTCAAACCTGTTGAAAAATGACAAACTGTGGCAATGATACAGGGAGAACATGAACTCAGAAGTGCCTGGATGCTCTGCAGTGTGTGGGGGAAGCCACGTGCAAGGCTCCTCATTAAAAGTGACCTACATTATGCAGCTTTTTAGAGGTGAAAAGGAAGTTTGAAAGCATGGAAATTGCACAGGCCGATATCCTCTGTCATCCTCTGAAATAATGCATGGCAGTGTCCTGACCGGTGAATCTGTTTGTTTTTATTTGTTATGAATTGGAAGTATGCATTATCCAAGCCAAATAGATGAGGGAGAGGATATGAAACTTGTTTCCATACAGAGTTTGAGAAAGAAATGTAATCCTGTTGCACCTCAGAAACAAGCTTCTGCCCTCATTTTCAAATGTTCTGAAGTTATATGCCTATAAAACCTGGGATTGCAATAGCATTGTTTTTATATTTTGAAAATAAGTTCTTAATAAGGAACACACAGCTATCTTTAAAACTTAATATCCAGCAATAAACTTGAGAGTGGGACATTTTGAGACAGCTGCAACAAAGAAAACTGAGGCAGGAAGAGTCATCTCAGGTGCCTGTCTGAAGTTGTTGCTATGGGATATTTAGTCAGATGGCCAGAAAAGAATCAAAATTGGGGTCAAAAGACTAATAGATTGCAAAAGTAGTTTTGGTAAATACATGACACAGAAAGAAGGGGTTTGTGTTTCAGAGAAAAAAAAGGTCGACTGACACTCATTCCCAGTTGCTGGATGATTTAAAAGAATTTATTACCTAATGATTACCTAATGATTACCTTGAATATTAAAGATCAGCCACTAAGTTGGACATAATAGTGCTAAAGTATTGAAGAGAGAATAAGAAAAATTGCTGTGCTGGGAAAGCAAAATCAGTGGATCTATTTCTGAAGTAAATTGCAGTCAGTAAGAATACAAATACGGGCCAAATTTTGCCAATCGATATTCATATACTGTTACCCAAATTGAATACAGTACACGACACAGTACGGTGAAGCTGTTTGGTTGTTAAGTGGAACGTATGCCCTTACATTAGGATCTGTCAGGGCACATCCTGACAAGAACGGCCAGTGCGTTTTGGAGAGCAGAGCGAAGCGTACGGTGTCAGAGCCCCAGCAGCTTTTGGTAGCTGTTATTTGGGCCAGTAAGAACGGATGATGTGTAAATCTGCTAATCTTTGGTGTATTTCTGGCTGTCTCAGTTCCTGTACCAGGCCTAATTGGTACCCAATGTAATAGCTGCTCCACCCCACCTCATGACCATGCTTTTTCTGTACATGCGAATGGAGGCTGGCATCCTCTGTACATTTATAGGAAATTCTGAATTCTACCAGTTCTGTACGCAGAGATTCAAAACAAATAATTTCCTTTGCCCATGGAAATGAAATTATTTTAAGTCGGAGTTGTTAAAAATATTCCAGGGTACTTTGCCAAAAGGTGACTCTTCGATTTAAGGAGCTTTCCTTCACAGGGAAAAAAAAATGCGGGGTATAGTAACATGGATGAAATTCCTTCATTTGGCTAGTTTTTGTGTGTGTGGGTTTTTTTCTTGCATTGACGTAAGTTCAGCCATTAAACCAGTATCAACTGTTTCTCAGGAAAAAACTAACAAGTAATTTAGATATTACAAAGTTGGCACTGAATTAAAAGCAGGCTTCTGGCAACGTGTGCCGTGCAACAGCGCTGCACTGCTACGGTAGCCTTTAACTGTACCTCTAAGACCTCAGGGATGTGATTCGCAAGGAAGAGTGGTAGGAACAACCCCGACAGGGGTTGAATCACATTCAGAGTGGTGAGTTTCTGGTCCCGTGCTGGGTGAGCTGGCAGGAGCCAAGCAGCAGGCAGGGGCATCCAGGGCTGCGGCAGGGCGAGCGCGGGACCTCCCAGCGCTTCTGCAGCCTTCACAGCGCTTGGCTCCATTGTAAGCAGATAATGAGTTGTGTAATTTGGTACTGAAATGATCAGAGGGTGTTTTACTGCCTTGGGTAGCCAGAGAGGTAAAAGAATGTTAAAAGTGACCTCAGAAGGTGAAGTGTTCCCTCCACCTCTTTCAAAGCTCATAAAGAAATCCTAAATTAAATGTTACGATTTTGAAAGGTGTGTGTGAGCAAATATGTGTTTTGTCAAAGGGACGGAGATTCTTTTATTTCCCGTTTTGCCTGCCCTAGTTTTACACACTGTCACTGCCTGTCACCCGTGTCGTGTGCTGCCGGGGTCAAGCTGGCTGCCCGGTGCCTGCCAAAACGCTGAGAGGCCCTGCTCCTCACCCTGCTGGCGGTAGTACTGGTGGGGCTGTCACTTCCAGAGAGACCCTGCTGGTAAAATCTGGTTAAATTAGCAGAAAATACTTCTTATTCCATCTTCACAAGGCTTTTTTTCACTGCTGAGTAGTTGAGCTGGATATTTCTTTTTTTTTTTTTGCAAAAAAATGTATTTTTTTTTCTGCTGTGCTCTTCTTGCCCTTCATGTCATTTCTTCCAGGCTTCTTTTGTGGTTTTCCCAGAAGAATTGCTCACCATAAAATGGGGGGCATGAGCTCCATCCTACTTATACTTCTGACACTGAAAACCAACATGAAAAGGCCCTTTCATCAAGAGGGCAGCATGTGACACTTGCTACTCTTTGAGGAGCCCCAAAGGCGCATCCCAGCTCAAGAGGGACACTGCTGGGGTAAGGCAGAGGAGAGGTGAACGGGCTTTGAGCTCTGGAGCTCTGAGTGATGCAGTGTTCCTGATCCAGAAAGCTTCACGTGCCAAGAGATTTCCAGTACTGAACTAGCTCAGTACTCTAATACAGAAAAATGAGTGTATTTGGTTGCTTTCATCTTCTCTTTATCCCTATCATAGTATGTTAAGTATATCTTGAACTATTGCAACTAATTTCAACATGATCATTAGCGCTGGAGATGATCCTGGAGCCATAACAGGGTAATTCCAACAAATGGAACTAATCAACCCCCACATAAAAAAGAAGAACATCTTTTGAAATATGAAAACACAGTATAAAACAATTGTAATGCATAATTCTGTCTTCCAGTGTGCACAGTTTGTATGTTATGATAAACATCTTGCTGCTTTTCTGCTAGTGAGATGACTAGTAAGTGAAAACATCAGTTGTGGCTTTATGATCTTTATAAATACGTAAATATAATATAGACAAGTACTTTGTAGTTGAGACAGCAACTATAATCATACCTGTACATACATATTAAACTTCTGCAAATCCGTATTAGAGCCTTTAAAATGATTTGATGCCATTTAATCCACTGCCATCCGATCAGCTTGCTTGGTAGGGCAGCTGCAGTAGGGCTTTTCCCACTTCAGATTTCCAAGCAGGAGCTGGAGGTGGGTGCTCGTCTCCCAGACACCTCCTAGCACCAACTGCACCACACAAAGTACTTTGGAAGAGATGCCTGAACAGTCTCTAGCTGCTTCTCACCATCCCTTTTGGGCTTGTTGTTGCTGTAAATAATGAGGCTGGATGGGGTTGCTGTCTGAGAGGCAGATGCTGGTTTTGTAGCGAAGTTTTCGTCAGTTTTGTGTGATGAGCAGATTAAGAGCAGGAGATCATCTGTCCTGCCCTGCGTCATAGCGCACCAGTCTAACCCTAGCTGTGGTCTCTTTCACTCAGCAAAACAATTCACAGTAAAGAATTTGTATTTTTGCTGTGCTGGTTTTAACATCTATTTCCCAATTTCATTTGAAGATGTAGAGTTGTAGTGAGCTTAACTTCCAGATTTGTAGCATCACAGTGAAGGGCTTCAGGAGGGACTCTCAGTTTAAGGGAAACTTGCCACCAAACACGAGACACAACTCGTTCAGCCTACAGCATATCTGAGAGAAATGTGAATTTTGGGGTGACACCAGGAAAATGCCTCTGATAATCTGTCAGGCAGTGAGTCACTAAGCTGGCAGATGCAGCATGCGAATAGAAAACAAAATGCACATTTAAAAATGAAGATAAATAGCTATGTGCAGCCAGCACACCGAGGTGTGCAGTGGGTCCTTCTGTTGCATAAACCAAGACTTCATATTCTTAAACACTTCTTTGAAATAAGAGTGAATGAAATTAAGGTAAAATGACAACCCCCAGCGATCTTTAAATATTTGTGTTATCTATGTTTGTAGTGTGCCCCGCTTTACTAAGCTACTTATGTTTTTGTTTCTCTCTAGACATTAAAATACCTTGAGAATATTTTCTTTGAAGTTTGGTGGTGAGGAAATACAGCATAAGGGAGAAGCGGAGCTGTCAGCCAAGCATGGGACTACCCACTTGCATCATCCTTTATTTGCTTAAGGTGATATCAAATATTCAGAAATTCAGGCTGAGGGGACGTGCAGGGTTTCATAACTGGTAAGACAGTACTTTGCCTCCAGTTGTGTCTGCAGAAAAATTTTCAGCGGTTGCCAAGACTGGTTTGGATAGGTAGAGCTTGTAACGTTGGGTGCGCTTGTTCAGGCAGGTCCTTGAGTGAGGGGGGGGGGGAAAAAAAAAAAAAGAAAAAAGAAAGTGCTGTTAAGGCTTAACTGCAGCAGTTATTTCCGAATTGCTAATACCAGTGGAGATGAGCTGGGAACGGAGGGAAGCATTAAAAATGTTTGTGCAAACAAGACCTGGGGCTGTGAGTGAAAGAGAGCTTGTCAGAAGCTGGGAAATGGAGCAAAGTAAATACTAGGAAATGTGGTGGGTCCCCTGAGACCGCATCAGCCACAAGTCCTGAGCGCCTGCTGAAGGTGTGTTGTGGTTGGAGCTGTACAACTCGTATCGCTTCGATGTTTCTCTGTTAATCTCTTTCCAAGTTATTACATTTGAAATGTGAAAAATCCTCTGCTCATTGTCTGGATTATTTCTGGAAGGAAATCCTTCAGAAGCCAGTTAGTAAGCTGAGGAGAACAGATAACACAGTGCTGGCAACAGCTGTACCTTTAACAGAAGAATGGAAGCACATCTGCCGCTGCTTGATCCTATCTGGCTGATTTTCCTCCTAGCCTCTACCGTGCATGCATGTGCCACCGGCCCCGTGGAGAGAGCACACGCAACTGAATCACAGCATCAGTGCTGCGGAAACCTTCTCATAAACACAATTTATTACTCTTTAAAAAGTAAAAGTTAGAAATCCATGCCAGCAGATTTCTTGTTGCACCAGCAAACAGGGAGACTTCTGTCTTGACTGGTTTTCCCTTTTTATAACCTCTCCATAAAATTTCTTGGAAAAGCTCTGTTTCAGGTCACAGCCCTTGATTTTAGCAGAGCTTTTGAAGAATCCGTAACAAATTTTTTGAGAAAACAATCCATGACTGTAATGAGGTGAAAACTGAGAGGAAAAAAAACACAAGATTTTTAGTAAGATCATCAGCACTGGCACAACATGGAAGAGTTTGCAGAAGCTTTCCCTTACCTTTTTGGTTTCATTAGATATACAGAGCAAAACCTTGGGGATAGGTGAGTTTTTACCTCATAAAAGCTTTCATACTTGCTCACCAAAACTCAGGGAGCGTGGTGGTGCTCAGCTCGGGTGCAGGCTTTGCAGCGTGCTGCTTTTTTCCTCCAGAAGCGATGCTGAGGGGGTTGGTGCCCGGAGGTGAGCTGAGCACATGTTCTGTCCCCTTGAGCTTTCCTCAGCTTCATCCCGGAAGGACCTTGCTTGATTTGTTACAAGAAGCTCTGCCTCCTCTGCATTATATTAGGGACTTCTGTCAAGAATTGCAATGAATGCAGCACTCGTTAGCTGTTGGTTGACTAATATGAGATTTTTACTCCCTCTTTTTTTTTTTTTTTTAAGTTCAGCTACTGAAAGTAATAAAGGATGATTTCTATAAGCTGTGCTTTATGAAGCTCTAAGGATTGCTTGTCCAATGAAGCAGCTGCATCAATTATTTGTTCCCTTCTACCCCCTGCTGTAGTGCCAGAGGTATATAATACTTGGAAATCCCCACTCTGAGAGTTAACGTATCAGACGTGCTAATCAAGTCATGCCAGATGGAGTTTATAAATAAACTACACTGCATTGTGTATTCTTAAAATTTAAGCATCAAACATAATTCAATGTAACATTTTGCTAGTTCAAAAAATATAAATAAATAAATAAACAAACAACAATGAAGCAAACAACAACAGCAACCAAAATACATATCGCTCCTTCCTTGATTCTGGATTGTGGGGTTGCATCCAATGGCAACAATGTTGTTAGTTGGAAAACAAGGAATTGTATAAAAGACTGTCAACCACTAAAAATGAAATGACATCCAAAGTTGGTTCTCCCTGAGGAGTGAACAAAATGATCTCACGAGCCCCAGATAACCCCCACCTACCTTTATTTTCTAACAGCAAAATAAGCGGTGAGCCATCTCTGAGGACGCAGAAGGGTTTTTATTTTACATTGTCTCATGACTACCGCATATCTTCAGTTAGGTTAGCGTGTTGTTCCTAAGTGTTGCCAGACCTGGTTGCCCATGTCAGACTGTCATCTAGCCGTGACCGCTTTTGTGTGCTTTAGAAGATGCCAGGTAGATCCTGTCCTCTCCCAAGAACAATGTACCTGTTCTTCGTGGTCATTCCTCATGCCAAGGGACACTTTTCTCCAGATTTCAGCAAGGCAGTAGTAAACTATGTCATTGCTGACTGCTCACTGGGGTGTGTGGGTTATTAATCAGAATAGAGGAGTTTTTAAGGATGCCACTTGGCCATGGACTTGTCATTCTTCCCGTGTCATACTGCTCATATCCTACATCCCTGCTCCAGGCTGCTGGCTTCTCCTTCCCAGACATCATCTCAGCCTTGTCTTTAAGTAGTATTGGTCATCTTTTCTTTGTCTGACTCATTCAGTTTCTGCATCTTTAACTACTCCTACCTTGTGCAAGTGCTGTTGTGACACATAAGCACTAGGACAATTTGGGATCCTGGGACAAGTCATTTCTGACCTCTGCACAGGGGCCTTCAGGTTGAAGAGAATCGCAGGAGGATGTTGTGAGGCAGCTTCAAGGATGCAGACAATGATGTGTGCTTAAATGCTTCGTGTAGGCATTCGGTGATACTCTACACAAAGACTAGATGCTTTATTAAATCCTCAAAAGCATGAATGTGATATAACTATGTATTTTTTGTTGTATCTAACTGTAGATAATGTAACCTTCTCCCCTACCCTATTTGTAGTCACCAGGAAAAAAAAAAAAGGATCTCCACTGTGTTCTTCTCCAATCTCTGATAGGTTAGAAATCTTTTTTCTCATGTGAAAATAACACACAAGCATATTGGTCTGTACATTTTATTAAGCGTTGCATGAAATTCCTGGGTAACAATTTGTTCCAGAGCAGAGGGTCTGAAAAGCCTTGCTGTAGCTTTGCTTCATGAAACAGCTGCTGGTGCTCTGAGTCGGGTGGGTGGATGTGTGTGCTGTGCCGAAAAGGAAGAGAAATTCTAGTCAGATGTCAAAGCAAAAATAGGAGATTTTAGAGATTTAGACTGGGTGGAGGAGGTGGGAAACCAACTCTGCAGAGATGTTAATTACCTCAGGAAGAAAAAGAGCACAATGGAGTAGGTGTAGCAGGAGATTTGCTTAATAGAATTCACATCACTGTGAACCCACTTTTGTTGCATTTAGACAGGTTCTTGGTGAGGACTTTACAACAGAAATATTTTAATAGAGGAAAAACAGTTATTAGTCTTTTTATCTGGGGGGGAAGGTATTTTTACATCTCTTTTCATAAAGGAGGCCAAAAGCTACTTCCACATCCAAGTCATGCATGTTTTTTGTTTGATTTGTTGCCTTCTGGGGTTAAAAGTGAATTATGCTGGGGATGGAAGGTGGATCTCTAGGGGAAAAAAAAGCTAAATGCAGCTGTAGAAACGTCCCTTTTCCACACAGAGCAAGCAGCAGCAGCAGCACGTGAGAGGTGTTACTCACAAAATGTGAATCTCCTCTCTGTAGGGGGAGTTCAGGCTGAAAAGGAAATGCTTTGGACTGCAACAAGTCCTCTACAGCTTCTGAGGAGCCCTGGCGTCCTTCTGGTCGCGGCGTGTGTGAATCGCTGCGCTTCCCTTTCCACTCCTGCCTCCTTAGCACTGTGCAGTTATGGAAGCTTTTGAAAGCCATGGATGGGTGAAATACTTGCATCCTGGTTAACTGGGTAGAACAGAAATTCTTGAAAAGCAGCGGCTGGCCTGGCCTGCCAGCACTGTGGGGGTACAGTGCTCAGTGGCTGGAGCAAGAGGCTGGCAGTGGGTGTCCCGGCAGCTCCAGGGCCCCCAGTCATGTCCAAGTGATGCAGTGGAGCAGGAGGAACAGAAACACTGAGAATTTCAGTGGTCTTTTTAACATGTTTATGATGCTTCCAATCTACTAAACCCCTACCCTCAGCCTGTCCCAGGTGAAGCACCACCTATGTGGCAGATGCAGCAGATAAAGCAAAGCTAGAACATGTGCAGATGCTGCTTTCTGTTTTCCCATGCCTTTTTTTTTTTTTTTAAGGCCCTTCTACAAAGGCTTAGCAAATAGGGTGGGGAGAGAGATTTCATCATATCTGCTGGCCCTGATTTGTAAAACAACCATACTTAATCCTCCTGCGTTACAGGTTCGCTGTTTTGGCCAAAGGCTGTTCTTTCCTCCGTCCCAAGTTCTTGCTATGAGTGTATGAGTTCTTGCTATGAGTGTACCAAGCTGGTGAGGGGTCTGGAGAACAAGTCTTACGAGGAGCAGCTGAGGGAGCTGGGGTTGTTCAGCCTGGAGAAGAGGAGGCTCAGGGGCGACCTTATCGCTCTCTACAGTTACCTTAAAGGAGGCTGTAGAGAGGTGGGGGTTGGTCTGTTCTCCCACGTGCCTGGTGACAGGACGAGGGGGAATGGGCGAAAGTTGCACCAGGGGAGTTTTAGGTTGGATGTTAGGAAGTACTTCTTTACCGAAAGGGTTATTAAGCATTGGAACGGGCTGCCCAGGGAGGTGGTGGAGTCACCATCCCTGGTGGTCTTTAAAAGACGTTTAGATGTAGAGCTTAGCGATATGGTTTAGTGGAGTACTTAGTGTTAGGTCGGAGGTTGGACTCGATGATCTTGAGGTCTCTTCCAACCTAGAAATCTGTGATACTGTAATCTGTGATCTTTGTGCTTCTCCTGGTCCCCTCTGGTAGAGAGACTGAACTGGGGACGCTATTTTCCTTTTAGTAGTGCTGTCCTGGTTAACAGTGCATGTGTCTGTGCGCTAGCTTTGTAGGACTGCAGAGGAGAAGATCTGACACCTTGGGGTCACAGCTGAGCAGTTTACTTATGCAATCTGATGTGCAGGTGCTGCTACAGACTGCAGGTTACTTTTTTTTTTTTAATTTGGAAGGAGACAAAGAGCTCTAAACACCACACAGGTTAGCACCTTCCTCTTGATGTGATTTCACTCGTGTAACGTGCAGTTTCTGCCTCCTTAGGCCAGCAATACATTGGTGAGAAGACATTGCATGTAAGTCTGGAAGTTGTCAGCGGAGATACAAAGCATGGTAGATAGCAAAGGATAGTGCAAATCATGGAAATGTAGGTGGATAAATTCTATAAAGGAGTTGCTGAATGTTTGGGATAGAGGGAGAATTTCTCAGCAAATCCACCCCATCTCCTTGTCTTCGCATCCGGGGTCACAAAGCACTTCTGATTCGTGTCGACTTGGTGAGCTGGAAGAACCTGCTGAGCCTGTGATCGCTGTAGCCAGAGGACTGGCAGCTTCCTTCCCTCTTAATTCTGTTTTTAGACTGAGATACATCTTTACTGAAGATTAGCAGCCTGGTGGGTTGGGGAAATTAAATTTCACAAGGGCTGCAAACTGGAAAGCATATATTGAGAGGTGTGAAAATGAAACGGGGAGGTTTTAATGTAGTGACTTCTTAATGAGTAGATACTATGGTCTTGAGCCTCAGGGCTTTTCTGGAGGTGAGGTTACTTCAGAGTAACAGCTGATGTGATTTTAAAGGGGAAATTTCAGAATAATTCCTAACTTGGCACTATTATCCCAGAATAATCATCAGTGCGGTGTTGTGACACAGGGAGTTTAGGAAGGGACCCTTTAAATACTCGAGGAGTCCCCTAAAATAAAAGGCGGCTGTGTATATATACACTGCTCATAGGGTATGAGCGGTGTGAGCTGCCAATAACAATTTTTCTTCTGCACAGGTCATCGTGTGACCTCTCTGCTTGATTTATTTGGCAGTTTCTCTCCGTGGGAAGGCAGCAAGATGGGTCTGTTACAGCCTCCGAGTGTTCTGCTCTCCACCAGCATATTTGCATTGCTGTTATCTGATGAATATGCCCGGTGTGTTCCTAAACGTCTGGAGTCATTGCTGGTTGATGTAGCACTACCTTGTACTGTGAAAATTCTTCAGTGTCATCTTTAAATAAAAATTTAGATCTGTCAGGATTGTTTTTCTCCCAAAGGAAGTGAAATTAGTATGAGATTTTATTTGGCTCGTGCAGACATATCAGGAATGTTTGCCATCTGATACGCTGGCATCTAGATGAGAGCATAGGCAGATTTTTTTTTAACCACATGTAGACAACGCAGTCAGTGTGATGAATGAGTTTATTATTCTGTAAGGTGCTTATTATATTATGCTCCCCTTTGCCTTTGTCTATAGGGAGAACTCTTTAA
Organism: Anser brachyrhynchus; assembly: GCF_964034855.1. Lineage (NCBI taxonomy): Eukaryota > Metazoa > Chordata > Aves > Anseriformes > Anatidae > Anser > Anser brachyrhynchus. Next base: position 12,194,419 of record NC_137706.1, on the reverse strand, counting down.
CCGCTTCAGGGACTGACTGCAGTTGATTAGAGAGCTGCTTGGCTTTTGAATCCATTCCCCTGGATGAAAGTCCACAAGTTTATCCAGTTTTCTGATGCAGCTGGAATCCCGACGTGTGTTATAGGAATGAGGACTGACCACAAAGCTGTCTCATAAGAGCACATTTGAATTGATGAGTGGACTCTTACAGGATTATGGTAATGGATTGCAGGTAGGGGTGGACAGGAGCCGGGGGGGGGAGGCTTCTTCTGCCAGGAGCAGCTTTCAGACAGTGCCCTTGCCCTCCTCCGCCATTCCTCTCAGCTCCTTCTTCCTTTGAAAGACGAAAATTCTGGCTCATCCTTCCATCCAAAAAGGAGACTTTCCTGCTGTGGTTGAGCACCCTTGGTGCGATGGCCACAGACGCCTCCCCTACCTCCTCCCCAGTCTGGAAATGTTGTTCTGGAGAGAGGGAGGAGTGGTCAGGAGCATAGCCCCCACTCTTGAGAGGTTAGCAGGTTTACAGGTGAGGAACTGAGTGCTCCTTCAGTTCAGCGTTACAGCATCTTCCTGCGAGGGTGGTGGGGTGACGATGGGGAGGAGGACCAGGTGGGCAAGTGCAGTGTCCCCCTTCTCTGGACTGTTCCTGTGCAGCTCTGAGTTAATCTCCTAAACTTTTCCTTAGGTTTTCACTTGTCTGCAGGAGTGCAGGATGTCTGGAGTGCCTGACTGACAGAGAGGGTTTGAAAAAAAGGTAGAGCTGGCTTCCAAGCAGTTTCGCTAATTGCAGCTTATTATAAATTTAACAGATGAACTGTCAGTTTCTTGAAGGTGTGTGATCACCACAACCTTTTCTTGGATTCTGCGCTGGCTATAGAAAAAAAATTAACCTCTAAGGTGCTAAGCTAATGCGCTTCATCTCTGTGCTCAATAAGATGTTTCACGGTTTACAATTTGCAGGCTTCTTTATTCTTCTTATCACTTCTATGATAATATTGGGCCGTGGTCTAAGTGATCTCTTTGGTGTGTTTTTTCTATTTGAATTTACTAAATTATTATTTTAGGAGGTATGGAAGAATGTTGCTGTTCTCAGAGGCTGCTTCTCATGGAGGACACTCTTGCCTTTCAATGAGAGGTCATTTTATTACTTTTTTTCCCAAAGATGGCTAATTTGATAGGCACAGGAGGACTGAAATAATACCTTTTATCACTTGAAATTTCTGGGTATTTTAGAGCTTCTAAAATAAATTCAGTAACTCAAGAAAGCAAGCATGTTTAAGTAGTTCATCTGTCTGACGTTAGATTTTTGAGTATACATATAGTACTTTCTTTAAAGTTTTGGGAAAACATCCTGATTTTTCTGGGTTGGTGGTAGCTTTCCCTCCCTTTCTTGTGACTCATTGTATCATACAGTCCTCCTATCGTCATCCTCCCTTTGAATTGTCAAAACCATACATAAAGTCTTTGACAGCTTTGATTTTCTTTTAATTTAAATCTCTGCAATTGCGCTTAGATTTTATATTGGCTGCATTTCTGCTGTGTGACTCAGCTAGAACAGAGCACATCTGGGCAGCTTTCTTTATGCCTCCACCTATGAGACAGCCACCCAAAAACAGGTTTCGTCTCCAAAAGCTCATTTCTATACGGTATGTGTAAACCAGCACTGGTTGAAGAAGTATCACCTCTCTCCCTTCTCGTCCCGATTCTTCCCATGAAAAAAACAAAACAAACAAACAAACAAAAAAAAAAATCACCACCCTACTTCAGGAGCATCAGCCACCTGGCCCTGCTCTGCTTTGATCCTTTTGGTTGAAGCTTTCAGCGACAATGTTTTCAGACTGCTTTTGAACTTGGTCTGAAGCGACTCATTTTGCATGAAAGTCATTACCTGTGCTCGTGGCAGGATGTTTGTTGGAAAGTGACGGTGCAAAGCAGGGGGAACCACTGAAGTTGAACAAGTTCTAAGGAAGAAAATAAAAGCATCAGCACAGGGGTCAGAAGTTAAGGAGGGGATGGAGGCAAGGAACGCTCTTTCTCTGTTAAATTTAATTCACACTTTTTGCTAAATGTAAGAGAGAGTTTAAGAAAAAAACTGCTCAGAATACATAGTAAATGATGTTGCCAGGATACTTCCTGATCATGTTAATTAAACTGTCCCACGGTTTTGGCTTAATTACTGCATAATTTGCATATTGGAAATGATGGTGCGCGTTACCGAAGAAAGCTTGTGTTCTGCTAGGAGGAAAAACATTGTGCAGAAATTCATTTCCAAGGGAAGGAGTCTCTAGACTCATATAACGATGTATCTGGAAAATAAAGTTACGATTTTTGATAATGAACTGGCATATATCTCATTCCTTTTTGTACGATTACATTTGATGCTTTTTCTGCTCGGTTCCTGAGAGACCTTGTCCCAGTGGCCTTCCTCCTGTTGGCTATTTCTTTAATTACAAGATCCAGTGCTGCTTTCAAGGCTGCTGAACCAGATATTAGTTAACTTGTGTAAAAGTGGCAGAATATTTATCTTGAAGACGCCCACATTTGAAACTGCATATGCATTGTTGGTGACGCACTTTATAACCCTCCCAAGTTAAGCTCATTGTTAAGCTATCAGTTTCTCCTTGTCTTGATTTTTTTTTTTCTATTTCCCACATGTGTCTGGCATCCTACATGTGGAGGCCTGAGGCCGGATGGGGAAATGCAGAAATATCTCCTTGCTTCTCCAGTTCGGAGGCAGGCGCTGCTGGTGGGCACCAGGCTTGGCGCCTGGCCAGGCAGTGGCAGTGGCTGCATGCTCCCACACTGAGACTCCAGCTTTGAAATGCTGAAAAAAAGTGGATTTTGAATCTGCATTTCTGCCAGGGTGGTTTTATACCTCCTGCCCCTGCTACTGCTTTGTGTTCAGTGGCGTTCCTGCAGTGGTGTTAAACTGCAGGACCATGATGGTACTTTGGAAAAAGAAGATAAGAAAAGATCCAAATTCTTACATCCAGGAAGACGATATATGAAACTGTTTGTTTCGGTAAAAATTCTTTGGAATGCAGCAATTTCCCAAGTCAACCTGCTAATTGCTTTGAATGATGTTGTTGCTAGGATATACATTTCCGATGTGGCTTCTGCTTTTTAATCCTTTTTTGATCTGTTTCTAAACAGGTGATCATAAACAGTACAATCACACCGAACATGACCTTTACTAAAACATCACAGAAGTTCGGTCAGTGGGCGGACAGCAGAGCAAATACTGTGTTTGGTTTGGGCTTTCCCTCCGAGCAGCAGCTGACCAAGGTAACGGGGCGCGGGGAATTTCTGCACAGGCTATTTTGTTTGCTAAGAGTGAAGAATTGCATGTATCCATCCCACCTCTTCCAGACTGGATGTTTCTGCATGTCCTTTTCATCCATGGAAGTTGAGTATTTCCTATATTTTTCTAGCGTCTGTATGTATAGAAGCAGGCTGTATTGCAAACTTCATGGTCAAAACCATAAATTAAATCGGATCACTGACAGCAGTACTGCTGTGGTGATCTTGATCTCTTGCCCAGTGTGGCTGAAAGCATTTGTGTTTCCAGATGTTTGCAGAAACAATCCAACTCTGAAGTATTTTGTGGCATCTCCCTGGCCTATTTGCTCATTTCTGCAGAGAGCGGCACTAAAAGCAAAGTGAACCACCCCTGTCCTGGGACTGCTGGCATTCAGCCATTGATTTTGGCCCAAAGCTGCTGGATCCTGGCGCTGGGCAGGGGATGGTGGGTGTGGGCAGAGCTGGGGGATGAGCAACCAGGGAGCTGGTCTCAAGTGTGGGACCAGGGCTGCAGCCCCCAGAGCTGCAACCCCTGGAGCTGCACCCTGACCTTGGTATTAACGCAGCGCTGCTCTGGGACAGGGACTGGCTGCAGCAGCAGGCTTGGAAAGTGTAGGGCTGCCTCTTGTAATGAATAACCAGCAGTTCAAAATACACTCTCTGTCATTAGATTAGTGGTCTTGCCAAGTGCTCATCAAATGGCTGAGATGTTTTTTTGTTCATGCAACAAAAAAGCATTACTTATCTAGCACATAGCTGACACTTGAAGCATGGCTACTTGGCACCAGGTTTTAACAGTTAACTAAACATTGTGTCCTTGGGCATGGCACACAGTCTCTCATGCTGCTGTCCTCTTGCATGCTTTGATTCAAAAGGAAGCCTGAGAACAAGAAGTTTCTTGTAGTGTCTCAAATAGCAGAGGCAGGCCACTGCAATTCAAGGAAGACTTTTAATCAATTGAATTGCTACAGGATTTTATTATTCTAAAAGTATCTTACCAAGTTCTTGCAATTTCCAAATAACTGGATTTTTTTTTCAAGCGTTTCTTAAATGCAAAGCATAGTTTACTTTACATGTTATTTTATTTTTGGACTTGAGACGTCCATAAAGGTGGCTTGGCAATAATCTGCTATCCTGGGTTGCTAAGGCCAGCCTATCAATCACATGCAGAACTTTCTAAAAAAGGAGATGTTGGTGACAGTTATGTTTTATGATTCTTAGACTTAATCAAATGCAGAGGAGTGCTCAGTTCACCTGTGGATATTCTCCATTCCCATGACAAAGAGACATTTATAATAGCTAAATAAGCAGTATGGGAATATGGGAGGGTTAAAGTAGACATAGGGCAATAGTTGGTTTTGAGTAGCAGATAAGCATGATACAATGCCACATTTGGACACCAAATGAAAGAATTAGCACCTTTGGAGGTCCTTGCACCCTAATGAGAGATTTTGCCATATTCTCCAGGACTGTCCAAACACACACCTAGAATAAGTTTAATGCTGGTATTAGAAATACCAGCCACAATGCTGGCCACTACGATGTGGGCAGACAGGAACGGATCTGATAAAAGTACTGTGTGGGCACAGGGGCCTCAGGAGCAGCTGTGCTCCCCTCCGGATCCATTTGCACATCTATTTGCACGGTGTGACCTGCTGAAGGGCCTGTTGCCAATACTACAGCCTTCTACTTGCAGGAAAAGCTTTCAAAACCAGCAGAAAGACTGTTTCTGGCCAGAATATTGAAGAGAGATGGCTTAAGGGGCACTTCTGAAAATGGCTTAAAATGATCTATTAAAAAAAAAAAATCTGACGGCTGTCTGTCTGGAAAATGTTAGAAAATCTGTCTTATTACTGCCATGCAAAGCAATGGGACAAAGATATCCCTTATCATCGTGCTCCTCAGTTTAATTATTAAACCATTAGTACAAAAGATCAGAGACGGTGAAGAGATTAGAGAAGTATAAGTGTATTGGGAATAGTAAAATCAAGTTTCATTTTATTCTGATGTCATTACACTCATAAAAGATACAAATAAAAGCTTGCCAGCTTTACTGGAAATAACTGAAGCTTTTAGCCAGGAGTTAGGAGGACATGCTAAAGCTCCTCTAAACCAGAGATCAATAGCCTGGCTTAAAATAAATAAATAAGTAAATAAAACTGAAGAATATCTGCTGAAAACAATGAATAATAATGAGACATGAGAAGAGGTTAGCATGCCTAAAAACTTCTGCACTTTCAAGCATATTGGCTGGCCTAATAAAAGATAATGCCTCTTTCTAATGCCTTGCCTCCCTGGAGACACTTAAGCATTAATCCATACCTATAGGGACAAGCAGTTCAAATTAAACATGAGCCATTAATGAAAACTGCTTTCAGTGACCTAGTAACCTAATTGCCATTCACATTGACCGGGAGAGTCCCAGTGTTTATAGTTAATGTCCTGCTCGGGGTCCTTTTCCCTCCCTCCAGCACCCACTGCTCCTTTCCCCCTTCCTGCCCCATGCCTCAAAAAGGTCTCAGGACATTACTCAAATGTTGCTACATGAAAATTGAAGCAGGAATCAAAACAGAATTAATGGTGCAGCTGGCCGTGATGAAGAGGCAGGGCTGATGCTGTAAAAGTAGTGATGTGTTTTGCACACCAAGCTGTTAAGCAAAATTTCTGCTATCAGTCAAGGTGCTTTGGCACAGACATGATAATCTGAGGAGCTGAAGGTGGCCAAGGGCATGGGAATGGAGATTTATACAGGTGAGAAGCCCAGCAAACTCAGACTTTGCACATCATAAAGTAACAGCAGACGGCTTCTGGGAAGCACCAGACCTTAAATTTTGATTGATGCATGCGTGTTTTACGCGTGCGGCATGCGGTATTTGCCCAGCAGGGCGCAGGCAGCCCACCCTCGCCCCCAGCCCGACCGTGCTTGCAGTGCCCTTGCTGCGCTGCAGCAAGCTCCCGGCCGCTTTCTGCAGCAAATGCTCTCGTCCCCTGCTGGTCTGCCTGGCACTGAGATATGTATGGGACTGCTGCGGGCGGGAGCAGCTGCTCCACGTGTCCGACACCACCACAATTTGTCAAGAGGAGACATAAATGCCAGATCAGGAGCTTAAAATTTACATGCACATAAATAATGCTTCTTAACGTATCAAATGCTAAGAAGGTCTCTCGCTATATATATATTTCTCCAGGTGACAGGCTGGCTGCAGATTTGAACAGCTTTTAAATAATCCGTGCAATGCACAGTAGCATCTTTGAGTCCCCACTAAATTTCCCTGGCCAAGACTCATAATCACACAGCGCTCTTGTGCTGCCATGTCCTTGGACTGAAGGGCTTTGCAAGTGTTGGGAGCCGCAAATCCATTCTGCGGCTTGGCCTCAGCTTCCTAGGGCAATGGGAGATGCATCAGTAGCCATGATGGGCCACTGACGTGGTGTTTGGCTGGTGTTTCTCCAACTCTGGTCTGTCTTCTGCTAATTCTGGGGAGCTTTGTCTGCCTGAGGACAGGGTGGAGGAAAGGCAAAGTGAAGGGAGCAGAGAAGGAGAAGGAGTGTGATGATTTCTATAGTTGATTTGGGATATTTACATGTGCTGTTTCCTCTTGAGACCACAGTTTTCATTTACAAAATAGAAGACTTTCACTTTTTAAACTAGGATTTCCCATTTTAAAAGCACTCTCTGTTGTTGCAGCGGTTTGATAGCTCAAAGCCAACTGACACATGAATTTTTTCATACCAATTACTTGCCAGTTATTTGCATTTGGGGCAGAGCAAGTCAGTTACTGGAGAGATGGCATCTTTCTGATTTCTGCCAGTGATCAGATACTGTGGTCCTGCCATCCCCCTCACAGACGGCCTCAGGATCGTGGTGGTTTCCGGAACATCTGCTCTGTCAGTGTAGCAATTAGTGTTGGTAACGCTGCACAAGTTTGGGCTGTCACCATCGTGTTTCTGCGCTCAGCAGAATAATCAAGCGAAGGCCTTTAATTTCATAGCAAGCCAAGTGATCCTCTGTAGCTTTCAAAAATAGACTGTGAGTAAAATCTAGCAGTTATTAATTAGCCAGGAATAAAAAAGGAGCAGCAGCAGAACTCTTCATGGACTGCTTCCAAATATATGGGGTAAACAAAAAACAGAGACGTCTTTCACTGCAGATTCTGCTACAGAAGTCTTTACGTTATGACAATGATAAGAATTAAGGGTAATATTTTGTCTCTTAAAGCCAAAGATCTGTCTCTTGAGTTGGTGAAAAACCCACCTACTGGTGCTTGTTTCTAAAAGCAGATGTGTTAAATACACGTGTTGGTAAACCCGGGACATGACTGAAATCTATTGTGCAAAGAAAACTTCATCAGTTTTATATTGAAGATTGGCTTTGTTTAGCCATATACAATTTTTATTGTGGAACTGTGTAAAGCTGTCCTTGTCTTCGTGGCTCACATTATGTTTCACAGCAGTCTCCCGTGTGCTTTATGAAGATAGTTGCAAAATACAATTTTTTGATAGATCACTTCCAATTCTTTTTGTTTTTCATACTTCATATAGACCATGAAGAACCTTCATAATTTTTTCATACTTGCCCATAAAGATTTATTGTAAAGGAGAGACTCAAAAGAGCTCTTTACTATTTGCAAGAAACCCAAGTGTAGAACTTACTGTTGGCACCGTATTTTAGAAATAATCGGTACACTGTAGCCGTTTTGTCACAGTAGGAGATATTTTATGTAAAGTTGGAATTAAATCATGGAAAGCCAAAATGTAAAGTAGATGTTCCTAATGATCTTTATGGAGCTACAGATGTAGTCAAGTCATTTGTGTGTGTAGGGACTGCACATGCCAACAGATAGCAACTAAATACGTTGCATATGCAATTCCAGCTGTTGTACAGAAGACAGCTGTATTCAAGAGCTCCATCTTCACTTATAAGCATCATTACAGACTGTACTCCACAATTCTTCATAAGTGACACCTGAAATTTCACTTGGCTTTGAGGAAGTGCTTGTTCGTGTGATTTAAGAATGTAATGCATGTGTTTGTTGGAAATTTCCACTCTCTGTGTGCTGCACAAAATACAGGTACCTCCACATGTATGTACGATTTCTCTTAGATCAGTTGGAGAAGATTGATTTTATCAGTATTTATAGTCCCAGTATTTTACTGAGAGAGAGCACGCTAAATACCAGCTGTAAATCTAAAAGGTAGAAAATGAGAATAGTAAGTGGATGATTCTTCCCATTCCTTGACTATGTAATGTGATTTTTGTCAGGCTTTTATTTACAATCTTGTTATAAGTGTCCCGAATTATCCGAGGATATAATGTCAGTCTGAGTGAGCTCATTTGCATTCTTTAATTTAATTGACTTGCTCTTAGGAACAGAAGACTGATAATAATTCTTTTACCCAAATATGATTCTATGATCTTATATACTAAACTTGAAACTATGGAATCGTATGTCCTTTCAACTATCAACACTGAGTGAGACAAAGAAAGGGGAAGAAATAAAAACCACATCATACCAAGGGGCACCAATAGCTCCTTTTTCTCTGTGGGATTTTACTATGGTCACCCAGAGCTGCAGAGATGTCCCTCTTTTAGAAACAACAGTGCTGTTCCTTTTGGAAGTACCTCCATGCCAAAGAATTAAAATGCTTTTTCTTGCCAAAAATTTTAAATTATCAAAATTAGTTGTTCACTTCTGGAGATCTATGAACCATATCAAGATAGTAATCTGAACAGTTTAATAGATGGTAAATCATTTTTTAAATCATAGATGGTAAATCATGTCTCCCACGTGCCTGGTGACAGGACGAGGGGGAATGGGCTAAAGTTGTGCCAGGGGAGGTTTAGGTTGAATATTAGAAAAAACTTCTTTACCGAAAGGGTTGTTAGGCATTGGAATGGGCTGCCCAGGGAAGTGGTTGAGTCGCCATCCCTGGAGGTCTTTAAAAGACGTTTAGATGTTGAGCTTAGTGATATGGTTTAGTGAAGGACTTGTTAGTGTTAGGTCAGAGGTTGGACTAGGTGATCTTGGAGGTCTCTTCCAACCTAGACGATTCTGTGATTCTGTGATTCTGTGATTTTAATAAGTATCTTTTATGCTTTTTCCAGTTTGCAGAAAAATTCCAAGAAGTGAAAGAGGCTGCCAAACTAGCAAGAGACAGATCTCAAGAGAAAATTGAGACCTCAAGCAATCATTCCCAGGTTTGTAATTTATCTTTAATACCTGTATGGATACAGGGTAAATAATTTAAAGCTAAATTTTCTAATGGACTGTACCAGCCTCTGGCAGCAAGCTGAGAGTATATCAAATGAAGATTGCCAAAGGTAATTGTCAGCTGCTGGACATTAACATTGTCAGAGGAATATTTTTCATCCATCCATGCTCTTTGCCTTCATTTAAATGTAATTTTTTTCAGCAGTTCTTGAAGTGTTATAACTTCTTTAATAACAGGAGAAGCTGTACATCCTTCGATTTGTACTGATACAAGTAGTTTGGGTCACTAGAAAGCTCATCAGCATAGTTCTGCAACAGACAATAAATAAGATTTATTGAGGTATTCCTTTTTGTCATGTCTAATCTACTTTCGTAGGAGTTCAGTTTGCCAGTGCGGAGGCTTGTTCATGGCCATTGTGTGTTTCATTGCCTAGATGTGATTAATTGAAAGCTGTGGTGCAGAAACAGGCCATGCTTTAGTGAGTAGCTGGAAGAAGCTTATGTTGCAATCTGTATAATATACTTTTTTAGGCAGCACACCTCAATAAAGCCAAGTGCCTCTGTCCAGTGAGAGCTGGGTTTCTTACAAACTGAGGAAATTGAGTGTTGTCCCAGTCTCTCTGTAATCAATTTACTGTAATTTCATGAGCACTGCATTAGCCAAGAATGAGCCCTGGTTCAGTGGGAGCACTTGGCCTGTGCTGGTATTTGGAGGAAGGTTAGATTAATTTTGTTCAGGAAATTCAGCTGTATGTTTAGAAAAAATATGTTGAATATTCACTCCTGCAACCAGCCTCCTTGGTGGGGTCCCCAAGTACAGCTCTAAGAGGCTGACTTTGGATACTGGTGTTTTTTAAAGACTTTGGTCATGGCCTTTATGGTTCTCTGCTGGTTCTGCATTCGTGGTCAGCACCAAGCAGTATGTGAAAGTCAAATATTTGGAGTAGCAGTATCTTGTATATTTTTGTTTGGTCTTTGTGTGCTTTCAGGGGTACCATATTGTTTCATTGTCTTAAGAAACACAAACAAACAAAAACCCTTTAGAAACCACAAGACATTTCAATTAAAACATACAAGATTTTGTATTATTGTTATTATTATTGAACATTTGAATCTTCTGTTTTGTGCATCATTATCATTCTCTCATCCTGTTTAAAGAGAACAGTTTTGCAATTCTTATGGAGGACATTATCTGTCCTGCTCACTCATACCTACTTGCACTGACACATTGACCTGAAGGACCCTTTTTTAGCTGACACAAAGGAAAGCCCACCATCCTCCTGTTGCATGTAGCCATTGCATGCAAGTTGTGCTGCCTTTGGGCTGAGGCAACCCAGGCTGTTTTGCAGGCTATGTAGGAGGCAGAAAGAAGCCCCCTGTTAATCTGGGTGTTGTGCTACAGGAATCTGGACGTGAAACACCATCTTCCACCCGAGCATCTAGTGTGAATGGGACAGACGATGAAAAGGCATCACATGGTGGTCCTGCTGAGACACATCTCAAGTCTGAGAATGATAAACTAAAAATTGCTCTAGCCCAAAGGTGAGGTTCCTTTAATACCTTAATTGCATCGAAATAGCATGCTGTAATTATCTGATGGCTAATGGTATTAACAGAAATTATTCAAATGTAATTGCATTAATTTAAAATGATGCAGCAGAATGAATGAATGAGCAGATTTTAGCAAGTACCTCCCGGTGTCTGATTGGGAGATATTTACTTTTTTCCTGCTCTGGTCCATGATGAGATTAGATCTCTTCCACTCTGGTGATGCCAACTCATACTCCACCTTTGCAGAGTTTTAGAGCTACAGAAATGACACCTAGGAGCAATTACTAGTGGTAACATGGGAAACCAGTCTGCTCTTCCTCTTTGAGTTTGCTATGTCTACTTCAATGCAAGTAGATTGGGATATTTAAAATTGTTAAAGGGAAAGAGCTCCACCATAAAAAGTTGAAGTGAAAAATATAGTTTCACTGGGCTGCTTAGAAGTCTTAGGGGGATGTTCCTGAAGCTGCAGACAATGCCTCTTGAAGTCACATATTTTGCTATTTACTTTGATAAATTATTGGAAATACTGAGAAGCGTAATTTGCTACCACAGTGAAAGCACAGGAGACAGAATATGCAAAGTTGTAACATTAAAATATTGCAATGCTCTTCTGGGATCTTATTGCCTTGCCTGCCTCTTGTGTGTGAATGGAAAGAAAATACATCAGGATCGAGCTACTCTTATATAGCCTTTTAAAAACTAAGGCAGCAGTGACATGAGCAGCGTTACAGAGTGACCAGCTCTAAGGCTGCACATATTACACTTAAAGTACGTCATCTCTTTATGGACATTTCAACAACCAAACCTGTTTGAAATCGTAAGGCTTGCTCATTCTTCCCGCTGAAGACACCTCCACAGGCACGCAGCAGCTGGTGTGGGAGGACTTTCAGAGCCTCCATTCACTCCTGGATCTCTGGCTCTGCACGGTAGCTTGAAGCTTTTGGGGAATGAGTAGTTTCATTCTCCAGCATTGTGTAACACTTTTCTATTTAAGGCTGAGCATAAACAGTTATAAGCAGTTACATGTGGTGTCCACCCCTTGACGTGGCCCATGCTGAAGGATCCCAGCACTGCCTGACAAGGGGTAGCGATGCCCTGCTGCGAGCTCCCATGCACCCAGGCCTCAAGTGCGGCTGGAGTACGGCGAGGCACATGCGGCTGAAGCACCACAAGGCACAGCTCTCACCTCCACAGGGCAGCAGGGAATGTGCTCAAAGCCAGGGTAAAACCCCTGCTTGCAGACAGCAGAGATCCCAGGTGATGGCTTAGCTCAACAGCCTGCCTTGGCTGCAGGACTGCTGTTCCAGAAGCACAGGTCTCTGTTGCTGGGGTTGGTGGATCCCTCTGTATTGCCAGGAGTCAAATCAAGGCTTATGTTCTCCTTAGGTGGGTAATCACTAGAGGCAGTTACATATATCTGAGGATGCTTGATGTTATGTCAGCATACGTGTGCCGCCAGTGGGTGAGTTTGTAGACAGGCAGAGAGTAATAACACAGGATTAATGCTCAGTGCACCTAATGGCGTCCTGTCCTTCCCAGTTCCTCCAACGTAAAGAAGTGGGAGACAGAGCTGCAGACGCTGAGGGAGAGCAACGCCAGGCTGACCACGGCGCTGCAAGAGTCGGCCGCCAGCATAGAGCACTGGAAGAAGCAGTTCTCAGCCTGCAAGGAGGAGAACGACCAGCTCAGGAGCAAGGTAGCCCCGTGCTGGCTGCAGCGAGGGGGTGCCAGGGTACCCTCATGCTCTGTTCTTTGTCAGCGCCAGCAAGCCAAGGCGCAGCGGTTTTGTTTGATGGGAGTAGCCAAAAATAGTGCCAACACTGAGATGCAGCCATCAGGTTCAAATTTGTGGTTTTTAAGATGTGGATACAAATGTCTGTTCTGGAGAGAAGGTGTCTGTAGTGAGAGCCTTAAATGAAATTGGGAAAGTTGTCTCCAGGGCACTTTGAACGCTGTTATGTGCTCCCCTTGTCTCACCTGGGGCAGAGCACGCACATCTCTTTGGGTTAGTTACTCCTTTCATTACTCTTTCTCTAGCATTTCTGCTGCTTTGTCTCTTCATGTGTGTTGGGGGACAGACGCTGTCTTTGAAAGGAAAGCTGTCCGGGGGAGCTAAGGCAGCAGGCAGGGGAGTTCAAGGGGCTGGGATCAGCAGGAGGACACGTGCTGCTGCGTCACATGGAGCTCCCAGCCTCTTGGCTTGAGCAACTCGGTGTCAGCTGGGTTGCTGGCCAGGGTGATAAAGGTGGTAAAAGTAGGATTACAGCTGCATACGTCTTTCAAAGCTCACTTCAACGCTGCCAGAGGGTGAGTGAGCAGAAGGAATGGTCATGGCGTGGTTACCCACATGAGGCCAAGCTGAGAACCACGCAGCAATAAAGCCAGGCCTGGCAGTGGGCAGCAGGGACAGGAGCTGCTGCAGCAGGGTGCAGCCAGGGCTGGGCTGAGAGCCCGGTGCTTCGGTGCTAACGCTGAGCACATGTTGTCCAGAAACCTGCAAGAGGGCATCAGCAAAAGCCTACTCCCCTCCATTATAGAACACATTTCTCAGTAGTGTAGCGATAGGAGTGAGCATCAGCTGAAACAGAGAACAGCTGAGAAGTTTAAGTTCAGATTTCTAAAGCTGCAATTTAGAGTATTCCCTGGCACTGCTCCTCAATAACACCGTGCTGTCTGCCAGGAGCCAGTGACAGCCCCACATAGTGATGGCACCAGCCTGAGCACGGGGGAGCTTGGTTTCCAGGAGCATCACTTGCAGGGATCACTTCACTCTATCCATCTCAGACTTCTTCAAAAAAGCTGCATCCTTTCCCTGTCTGCTTATGTGGATCTCCGGGATGTGGTGTAGAGATCAGGTTGTATCAGTCTGCTGAGGATTTTTGTTTGCTTAGTGTTTGCTTTCAAGGAAGGAATTTCATATCTTTTTGTATGTCAGTAGGCTGCAAATAGTATTTCAGCAGTGACCTGGGCTGTCTGTCAGCACTGAAATTCCCCACAAAGCAACCTTTTCCCCAGGCAGATATTCTCTGCCTATTTGCGTGTATTTTAGGTGTGCATAGTGGTAATTCAGAGATCAAATCGGAGCTATGTTAGCTGATGTTACACGAACAATATTAATAGCGAGATGATTTGGGTTCCTCCATCCAGCTTCTTTTTGGGTAGGGGAGAAGTGAAAGCCTGGAACAGCATGTTGTAAGAAAATAGCCTAAGTTGCAGTGTAGCTTTTTACTTTTCTGTATGGTTGCAGAGAGTTGTCCCCACCAACATTACCCAAGGAAATATGCCGCTTCCCAGTAGCTGTAGCCGAGATATGAAGAGATTATCAAAGCACCACCTTGCTACAGCTGCAAAGTCACCACGCCAGAGACTAGCCAGACCGTGCAGCAGCACTGTTTGTACAACACACTGTCTCTCTGCATGCAGAGAGGTTTTTCTCAGCCTTTCCCCACGCAGGTCCCTCCTCACCAGGCACTCACATCGCCCCGCCGCAGTGCCCTGGGAAGCTCCTTCCCCTTCATTAACTGGGTCAGCACTTTTTGCATATTGCTCTACCTTCAAATGAGTGAAGTTATAATCCCAAAGCAGTGTGAAGCTAAGAATTAAAATACACACTTTAATGAGCTGGTCCATCAGCCTGTGGGAAGTGCAGCTCCCAGGAGCGATGTCTGGAGAGGGGGAAAAGGAGGCACGAGAGGAGTAAAGCTTGTCCCTGGGCGATGGAGCAGCAGGGCAAACACTGCTCCCACTTCTGCCAGCAAGGGTTGGATGCCCTGTCCCTCTTACTGCAGCCAGAATGACAAGCAAACCCTGAGGAGGCCAAACTGGGAGTGTAGGAGAGATTTCTTCTCCTTTCTATGTTGAGAAGGCCCACCGTTACCATCCTGTGCAGGTTTCACAGAAATGAAGTGCAGATTTTATCCCCAGCCCCACTTAGATTAGCAGCTCAGTGTTTTGCACATCCTTGAGTAATTATATGAGATACTGTGCGTGAGAGAGTAAACACAGCCCCAGGGCTCCCTCATGGATGTGTACATGGACTCTTTCTAAGGCAAGAAACGATGATTTTGTTGCAGTAATCAAGTGCTATGATCTAGGAAACAGAGCTATGACAGCTAAATTTGTCCACGCTTCCCTGTGCTCGGTGGAGCAATGCTTGTTCACATCAGCCATGATCTGCCCCAGACTTTCAGAAAACTGACTATTTCACCTGTTGTCTGACATTTCTTAAAGATCGAAGAACTAGAGGAGCAGTGCAATGAAATAAATAAAGAGAAGGAGAGAAATGCACAGCTAAGCAGACGTCTCCAGGAGCTGGAAACAGAGCTTCAAGACAAAGAGCTGGTAAGTGCCATGATTACAGAACGCACATATGTTTTATAGTTTGAATTGGTCTGTCTCCTTCTCACTATGGATGTAGATTTGTGAACTGACTCACCTACAGCCAGAAAAAGTCCAACGTCTGGGGTGTTGCCTGTTTCTAGATTTTCCGGGCAGAACTCTTCAGCAATAGTTTTCCTCAGGTCTTTGTTTCGTGATGCATTATTGCTGTGACAGGACACTATTTTGGTGGTTTCTGTATGCAGTGCTTTACTCCTAATAGAAGAGCTGGAGTGGTGAAACGAGTTGCCCCAAGCCAGATAGATGTCCGCTGAGAATAGTTTCAGTTGCCGGTGCCTGTGTACTGTGTTCCCTCAGACATCAGGAGCAGGGGGACCTGTCATTAAAAAGACATCATTTACAAAGCTATTTGGCATTTGCGTAACAGATCCTCTTTTTTTTTTTTTTTTCTTCCCCCCAAATGGCTCCTGTGCTTCAGCTTTGCCATTTTACAGTCTCCTCTGATCTCAAGACTAATGCCGGGAGTGAGAAATTCAGATTCATTTTGAGTACCTCAGTTTGTCAATTTTGACGTACAGGGTGGTCATTTTTCTAAGGAGATTGATGTTGATGGCTTGGAGCCCCTGAACTGTGGGGAAAATAATGGGATCCTTGTCTTTTCCTTCATTACAGTGACCAAATGCTCTGTGCTGGCTGAAGAGAAAAAGCTGTCAGCAGGTGCAGTAAAGTTTGCCATGTGCCATTACAGCATCTCAGCTGGTGCTCTTAAAAGCAGTACTGTTAAGGGGCTTTAAGATGGCACAAGGAAATAGTTTAGGGAGATGGATTTTGATGCACTGTTATAAATATAATATGGTTTTCAGCACCATATTTCAAAGGAAAATGTCATGCTTTCTTCCCAGCCTTCCTGTGGTAATAGCATGTATAATAACCCTTATTTGCTAGCATTTTCCTCAAGATTCACATTTATGTGGTACCAAATGAACCAGAAAATCAATTGACTTGTGAATATCACAGCCTATCATCCATTTACACTGGCAATATATTAACTTGTTTTCCAACTGCATACTTACATTAGCAGGTTCTTGATTAGTTCTAAACCACCCATAAGCGACCTTTTCATGGTTTGCAATTCAAACCAGCGTGAAGTCCGCTCACGGATGTTGCCGTGTGGGAAGAACTGCTGATATTCTCTTCATGTAGGAAATGAGGAGAGAGAAATGTAAAGACATGAGAGCGAGGACAAAACTATCTATTGAAATATTTGTATAGACATATATATTGTATACCGTATACCATATGCCATATACCATATATATAGTGTATATATATGCAAATGCATACTATATATAGTCAGTATACAGTATGATAGTGTATATATTATAATATATTTATATTTTAATGTGAGCTCCCGGGTATTATGTGTATATATACATATATAAATATATATATGCACATGGGAACTTATACCTCAATATAAAAAGTAAATTACACTTTCCTTCCCTATATCAGTGGCTGGGATATTGCCTGGCTATAATTGCTCTTACATCAGTTAAACAAATTATTCAGTGCAGTTTACAAAAAGAATCTATTGTATTAAGTGATGTGTCTTTTTATGTGAATGTAAACTAATGCTGGAAAATTGGGAGGAAAAAATAAAAACATTTGGATTTGGAAGTAGAGAGTTTCTCAAAAAGAAACTAATTTATTCATGTAATGATGCTTTGGGCAAAACATAGAATCATAGAATGGCTTGGGTTGGAAGGGACCTTAAAGCTCATCAAGTTCCAGCCCCCCCCACAATAGGCAGGGATGCCACCCACTAGATCACATTGGCCAAGGCCCCGTCCAGCCTGGCCTTGAACGCCTCCAGGGATGGGGCATCCCCAGCTTCTCTGCACAACCTGATCCAATGCTTCATTGCACTTACAGTGAAGAATTTCTTCCTAATGTCTAATCTAAATCTATCCTCTTTTAGTTTAAAACCATTCTCCCTTGTCCTATCGTTACCTACCCAAGTAAATAGTCCTTCTCTATCCTTTTTATAAGACCCCTCTAAGTATTGAAAGCGTTACTGTCTGGCTCTGAGGAAGAGCATGAATTGTGTATCGTTACACTCGTATCATGCTGTAAGTTCACCTGTTGGGAAAGAAATTACGTTTCATAGCCAAGAAGTCTGCCTTCCAGAAGGCAATAGTTTTGCCGTGCTGTGTCAACACACACGTATTTGCTCTTGAGACCATGACCCATGTGGGCAGAGTTTCTGCAGGAGGATCTTTCACTTTCTTCAAGGCACAGAGTTTCTCTTGAGCCTGCAAACGTGCTTTTCACTCTGACAATCCTTCTGCAAAATGCACAGGCTTTCTTAGAGTCTTTCCCTGCTACCCGCTTTGGTGGTGTTCATTTGTGGTGTTAATGTAGTCAGCACTCTTAATTTCCGCCAGAGACACGGTCTCCTCTCAAGTCACATTGCTCTTTTCATGAACTCCTTTCAGCTAGTCCTCTCCATTTTGATAGCAGTGCCAGAATAGAACACAAATTTGGGGAGGTGTTGCTCAGTGCTATGCGACAGAGAAGAGCCCATCACAGCTGTGCTCTGTAATGATGCCGCTCTACATGCAGTTCATAATTTCGCTGGCCTTTTTTGCTGCCACATATCATTGAAAATTCATGTCTAATTTGCTCTTTGCTACCATCTATAAATTGCTTGTAGCATTACAGCACTTCAGATTTCCCTCCTATTGAATGTATCTTTCTCATGGATATGTGTTTTAGATTAAGATTTCATTAATATAATTAATGGCATTCATGCTAGATATTGGATTACATTGTCTGTTGTAGAAGAACAAAGTCAAAAATATAGCAAAAAATGTATTATAGCATAAAATTAGCATGTGTTTTTGAATGCAGACATGCTATTTTGATTATTTTACGTCCAAATACTGTGCTGAGTACAATAAAATATGCAGAGTCCTTTCATATTCTCAAATTTTCATTATGTTTTAAATTGAAACTTGCATTAATTATTTTTCTTTCATGTTTTCAAAGGAACTGGAAGAGCTCCGAAAGCAGGGTGAAATTATACCACAGCTAATGTCAGAATGTGAATCTGTATCTCAACAATTACAGGTACAGTTTAGCAATGAAATTAATTATCGAATAGTTGATTCATCTGTTTTCTTTCTTATAACTACATGCTTTTCTCTGCTCAGGCTTCAAGGTTTGAAGGCAAAGAGTTCCATTTTGCAAAACCAAAAAATGCTAATTCCTTGCAAAATCCACTGTGCTCTTTCCAGCACAGGAGTAAATAAATAACTCTGTTTCTTTGCGTTGCTGTTTGCACAAATTTGTTCACCCAGGTTCATGTTGCATCCATCTCCTGCCGATTCCAGGCTATTCCCCATCCTATATTTCCACTACTCCATGCTGGTGGAGCTGCCAGCAGCTGCCTGTGCTGAGCAGCACACCAAGACCCGTGGCTAATCGCTACGGTGACACCAGGGGAGGCTTTTAGGAAAGAAGCAGATGAGCATAGCTGCGTACCACCAGGGACAAAGTCCCCAGGATGCCGCATTTGCCTTCTGCATGTGTCTGCCTCATCGCAGCACCGCTGGCTGCAGCAGGGCTGGAGGTGGTCACACCCAGCGGGGCTCAGGGCTTGCCACGGCCAACACTTGTTAGAGTCGGGGCTTGCTCAAAGTGCAATAAATTAATACATGGAAGGAGGGCAGATATAAGCAGGCTCATGAACGAAATCACATCCAATCAATCGTGCCACCGCTCTAATAATCTAAGTGATGTAAAGTCAGTCAGAAGGCTACTGAGGGGTGGCAGGTGCTGCAGATGGTTTGATTCAGCGTGGTGAAGTATGATGCCTCTGGCTTTTGGGGAGAGTAGGCATGTGCCTACACTCGTGAAATGGAGAACAGGCAGGACAGCTCAGGAGCAGGAGCAAAATACAGCAAGGGAAGTGTTACTGGGCTGCCCCATAGCATGCCTGAGCTCTCGCACAGAGGCGATGCAGAACTTTAAAAAAGTACCACTAAATCCCAAAGTACTGAATAAAGCAATATTATTCCTTGGGCAGTCATTTCTAAAGCTTGTCTTTGAAGGTTAAACCGCCATAGATAATTCTGTATGTAATTGCTGGCACAGTGTCTAATTCTGCAAGTGTAGCAATGACAGAAATATATGCACACTGTGTGATTTAAATCCAGCTGAATTTTAAGATATCAACCAAATGACAAAATCTGATGCAAAGCATCTTTTCCACTTAATGTGTCCTTTCCTGCGTGGGCTTTTTTCCCCTTTAATCTGACTAGCACTTGTCAGTTGCTTCAGAGGTGCTTGTGTTAATCAGTTTGCAGAAGTTGAAGCAAACTTTTCTGATCTGGTGCCATTTGTTGCTTTACTCTGTTAAATGCTGTTCATTGTTCTTCTCCATGATTCATCTTACTGTCTTTTTTGTCTTTAAGGATGCTGAGAATAAGAACAAAGATCTTGAAGAGAAAGTCAGAACACTAAGGACAGAAGTTGAAGAGAGCAAACATAGGCAGACCAACCTTAAAACTGAATTAAAGAATTTTTTAGATGTACTAGACGGGAAAATAGATGAATTACACGATTTCCGACAAGGACTGTCTAAACTTGGGGTTGACAACTAGATGGCAATAGATTTTTGTAATCTAGCGTCTGGATGTTTGATGTTTTGTTGATCTCAAACGTGTGTTTTACGAAATATAACTAGAATGTTCCACCTGTTTGCATTATTTTTGTACATAGAGGCTGAAAATTTGCTGTGGGTTATTTTGGGTTTTTGTTTTTTGTTTGTTTGTTTGTTTGTTTTCCAAACCAATCGTGCTGCTCACTGAATTCTGTTGAGATTAGAAACTTTCTATATTGCTGCTCCGGCTTTGTGGGGTTGGGAACAGGTAGAGGGTTCTGTCTCAGGAATCTGGAACTAGATCTACCTTAAAATGAATATGCAGTTAGTTGTTGCAGGGAAATTTATATCTTTCTTAAGGGCTGTTGCAACCATAGAAACAGAAAACAAGTCTTTTTCTTGTCCGGACTATCAGCGCTCCTAGCAACATACACTTTTATTCCTTGGCGGAGCAAAGAGAAGATTAGATGGAGCTCCTGCATTTTGTAAATCAACCTGGTAAAATGCGCCTGTGATGAGCTGCAGTCAAGTGAATCACTTCACACGCATGCCAGTATCTTTAGGGACCATGTCAATCAGGCCTGATTCGCAGAAAAAATCCGGAGGATTTCATATAACCTTCAATTCAGGTAGCATGTGCTTGCCTGGGTCCACGCAAAGTTAACAGTGTAGAAATGAATTCCAGCTCTTACTTCAAGCCAAGCATCTTAACTGGTAGGAGAGAACAGCTTCCCTTGCTTAGCAAGATCATCTCTCTTTGGCCCTCAGTTTTGAACCTGTATAGTTCAGCCACTCTGTGTATCTGAAAAATGCACACCTGTGTCTTGGGACCAGATATTTATTTTGGAAGGAGTCGTACTGCTGCTTTGTATGCAGGGCACATGCACCTCTGTGCACCTTGATCACTGCTGTTCAGCTTCCACAGTGGCAGATCAGGAGACATTGATGTGAAAAGCGTCGTAAAGTTGGTAGGAAGGGTGTTACTCAGAAACAGCTTCCTGCTCAGGAGACTTGCAGGTAATGACTGCATGAAACCCAAAGTCTTTCTTTCCTATGATTTCTGCACTCCCCCCTCAGGGGAAAGGGGGTGGGTGTTAGTCACAAAGTTAGACTGTCAAAAAAAAAAAAAAAAAACAAAGGCAGAAAGGGTTGTAGTCTCTCACTGATTATTCAGCAGCTCTAAATACATTTTGAGTAATGCAAGGTCGTACATCAGGTTCCAGCAAGAAGGACAGTCTCTGCATCACCAACTGATGTACAGAGGACCAGGGAGGAGAATTCAGCCTAAGTTTTGCTTTTATCCCTAGGACTGCCGTCACTTTCTTTCTTTTCTTTCTCTGTATGCTTGTTTGAGATTCTGTTTACACAGCATCTGAATTCATTCAGGACAGAACTTCTGTTTAGGGGATATTATTTATTTATATCAGGTGAAAGCTTGGTTAAGCATCTGGTTAGTGCATTCCAGCAGTGACTCATATAAAATCC
This sequence comes from Anser brachyrhynchus, assembly GCF_964034855.1. NCBI lineage: Eukaryota > Metazoa > Chordata > Aves > Anseriformes > Anatidae > Anser > Anser brachyrhynchus. The sequence goes on along the minus strand of NC_137706.1, from coordinate 12,172,891 downwards.
CCATGCCATGCTGTTTGCATATTGTTTTTAGGTTTTTTTTGTTTGTTTGTTTTTGTTTGTTTTTTATTCTCAGCACATCTCTATTTTAAAAGTGACCTTTAAAAGACATGTGGGTTATACATGAAACATGTATTGAATAATTTTTGCACATGGGCATATAACCCACATGCTGGAGATAGGTTCTGTTTGCAATTGTCCCTTGAATTTTCATTTCACCTGTTACTGTTGTGTTATCATCATTGCCTGTTGTTTAGACTGGAGTTTTTTGTATTTTTGCTTTTAATCCTTTTAAACAACAGATGTGAAGCTAGGACCTTTTACAACCAGTATGACCATTTAAGTCTCTTAAAAAAAATGCTGTAGGCTGTTGATACTTAAAAATAAAAATAAAAATCAGGTACATAGCACGTAGGAGTGTGAAAATTAGACTTTGCCAGCGTGGAATATTCAACAGTTGCATAATGCGGGGTTAGATCAGACTTCTCAAAACTGAAAATGACGTCAGAAACTGTGTGTGGTTGTGAGCAAGCAATCTCCGTTTTTAGTCTTCTTATTTGATAGCAAGTCAGACAGACTCGATCATGTAACAGGCAGCTCGTCCCGCTTCTCCTCTCCTCCCCTGCTGCTGTAGAGCTCCCTTGCGCAGCCGGTGCCTGCGTCAGCTGGGAGCCAGGAGACAGCCCCGTGAAGAGCTGCAAGCAACGCAGGTGGTCGGGGCCTCCCGTCACAGCGCTCATTGCTTTCGCATGGAGGACCCTGCTCCATCTTTTGCTTCCTTTTTGCCGTTGAGTGATCTTAGGGTTTTTGCTCTGGTTTTAATATAAAATACACTTTTTCAATGTCAGTCTGGTTAGAGGGGTGCAAAAGACCCTGTGAAAAAGCTATTTTATTGAGGTTAATCCAGATTCTTTTGTTTTTCTAGCTTTAGTCAGGTCTATCCCAGATTCAGTTCATTAGGAATGTGTTAATCCACTCTTAAATTGCAGGAAAAGTGTTTCTATGGGATTGCGTCAATCTAATAGATCAGGTTTAATACCAGCATGTTAAACCAGTGCATAGCTGTGACATGGGCAATTATTTTTGGCTGCTTCATGCTCACTAGAGGAACGATAAGGGATGACCTTCCAGGAATCCCTGGGCTGCCTCTCCTAGTCTGACCCCAAATGTCTGCTCTCTGTATCTGCTCTTGCTGTGATGTTGAGCTGTCAGGAATGCCTCTGCACAGCTGTATGATGTGGGAAACTCCAAGCATGTTTCCATCCTCCAAGCACCCAAGGTCTTGCTATAATCATCCCCTTTCTCTCTTTTTCCTTCCCAACCGCAGGAAGTTGAGAGCTTCTATGTATAACCCCTTTACAATCTCCCCGAAGCTCTGTATTTTTAACCTTTCCCTCTCTTCCATTCTATTTTTCCTCTTCTAAGTACAAAAGCACAGTGGCGGGGCATGCGCCAGCTGCAGCTCCTCTCTCCAGCCCCTGCCCCAGGGCTGGAAGCCCATTGATCCCACTGTGTGGGAAATGGGGGTACAAAACACCATTCCTTCCTAGAAGCTCTGTGAAGGTCTGGCAGCAACCCCCTTGTGCCAAACTGTGAGCCCCAGGTGGTTCCTTGGGACTTGTCCTGGCATCAAAATGCCTCCCGTCCCCCGGCAGCATCCTGCAGGCATGGCTATGGCTGTGCAGGAGGAGTTCCCCCAACCCACAAATGTCTCCGAAATGGCCTCAGATGCTGCCAACAGCTGCTCATCTCCCCTACCCAGTACAGAGCTTGTTTCTGTTCATTACTGCAACTCTGCAGCACTGTGCAAACCCAGATTTCCCCATGCCATCACTGATGAAGAAGGTTAGCTCTACTTCCATCGAGCCTAAGCGGAGGTCTCTTTATGCGAGGCTGAAGCTCACCTTGAGCAACCCTGGATTCACCTTCCAGACGCAGGTTTCTCCCTCCGAGTGGTTTTTGGCAGGATATCTCCTACCTCAGCTGCACGGTTGTCGTTGGCAAAAGCCTTGTGCGTGGCACACCGAGCGCCAGCGCCGCCGCCGCACCGCTGCCCGCCAGCTGTGTCCTGCCCTGGTGGCACCCACAGGCTGGTGGCTCGGGGAGCAAACATCCGTGCTGACCTCTTTGGACACCCGGTTAGAGAGTGTCTGTCTGTCTTCTGTGTTTTCCAGTGAGATATTCCTTTGACCTGGTGTTAGAGCTGCTGAATAATGTTGTGTTTTGTTCTTTTTCTCTCAGTTCTGTGGCCAAAATAAGGGATAAACTAAACAGTTCTACTAAAAACTTCAAAATGTTCAGCGACAGAAAAACACCTTGAGATAATTGCTGTCAAGGGGAATAAACTGCTTCATCAAATGCTAAATAACGTATTTAGCATTTTGGAAGATGACCTTAGCCGAATCATTGGAATAAATTATTTCAAAACAAAAAAAAAAATTAAAACCTTGTTTCACACACCAAAATAAAACAGTTTGACCTTTTGCTTTTTTCCTATTTGACTGAATCTTTATTTGCTGAATTTGAGTCAAATTCACAATTAGTTTTTTTTTTTGCCCTAAAAGTGCATTTTCAGCAAAGTCAATACTTTTCAGTGTTTTTCTGTCTGGGTCTAATTGGCATCTCTTTTACTAAGTGAACTAAGTGCAAGAAAACCATAGTTTTTGTAAGTAATTCAGTGCCTCCTCACGCTTTGTGTATCTGACCTTTCAAAGTACACTCTTCTTTTCAAATGGTTTTACACTAGGTGTGCAGCAAACACATGCTATTTAGGCAATACCTTTTTTTAATACAAACATCTGATTTTATTTTTAGTGAGAAACGTAGTGTGAACTTTTTTTAAAGCAGCTCGATGAACTGAAGAGAGCCAGGAGGGTTTCTGCTATCCATGACATCCCGTCATCACTTCCAAAGCACCACGTCCCCTCCAAGCCAGGCACAAACTGTCCCTGTGCTTTGTCACTCTTCTGTCACAACATTTAATTTTTTCCCTGAGTGTTCGCTTTCTCCCCATGGCTGCCTTATTCATTTCTGGTCACCTCTGACTGCTCCCCAGCCAACAGAGGACAAGTCCCCATCTCTGCCACTGCCATGACCTGGAGCGTGTCCTTAGGCTCTTCCAAACACAGCCCTTCAAAGGCATAATGGCTTCTAACAAATACAGCATTGTCTTCCTTAGCCTATGGGTTAACCAAGATAACGTCACCGTCAGGGTGAGGCGCCCCATTCATCTCAGTGCGTTACAGAGGCTGAATCCAAAGGAAAGAGGTGTAAGTTGCTTAGGCAGCAGCTGAGTTTGCTGATGGTTTTATCAGAGCTTCAGTGAAGGACGTGCTCCATCCGCAGCCCCAGACTGTCTAGGTGTAGGATGGCCACTGCCGAGCAGTCGGCCCCTCCCGCTTTGTCCGGGAAGTTCTGGGCTTGTGAAGCCTGAAAATATCAAAAAGTCTTCAGCATATCAGAAACATTGCGATGCGGGGAATGAGAGGCGAACACCCACCCACAGCCGAGCAGCACGAGAGCCTAGCAGGACCGATCAAACAGTGCTGGCTTACACTCAGAAACTTTCCATCAAGCACACGAAGAGCTGTTGTTGTCCCATGGGGGCTCTGCAGTGGGACGTTGAGAGAGGCAGGGAGGCAGGTTCAGCCCTGGGGGAGCATCTTGTGGTGGTGGGCACGGTTTAGCAGCTGTAAGACACAGAGCTACCCTACGGTCACACTTCTTCCCATGACTTATGCTCACCACACAGCTATGTGTCAGGCAAAGCAATACGTAGGCACACGGTGTTCAATCCAGAAGCAGGTCCAAGCGGAGAGTCACGAGACCTGTGGGCTGACCCACACAGGTGGCTGGGATGACACACACGCAGTCCTGAGGAGCTCTCAGTGCTTTCTACTGATTTTTAGAAGATAAACTTGACCGTTCTGTGAAGTCTGCTTGTCTTAAATAATGTTCTCTATGGTAAACAGTAAGACACCTGAAGTGAAACACACAGTCAGGAGATTAATGGTAAACGTGACGTGCTTCCAAAAGGAGGCTTCTCCTGCAGGCTGCAGGGCAGAGCTGGTCCTGGCCGGGGGCTTTGCTTGGGGTATTCCGGGATGTCTCACAGTTTGACTTTCTGCTGTGTTTTGTGTTTGCTCTTCTCTCTCTCTTTTTTTTTTTTTTTTTAAACAGACAGCCTAAACTCAGTCTTCAAATGAAGGTGCCTATACCTCCAAAAAGTTTTATATGCATATTTTGAAATAGATCACTTTTTCCTTTCTGTTCATTTAGTTACCTGATAATAATGGCACATACAAAGACAGGCACTTGAGAAAAATCTATCTGCTATTGTATTTTTGTTGAACACTGGTCAGCAATAATTATTTTAGCCATATACTAGCTAAAAAAGACTGATAATGCAAGTTTTGTGAACTAAGCTTGTAAGTTTGCAGTACATTGATAAACCTGGGTGTGTGAAAAGGGAGTTATGCTCAATAAAAGAGTATTTTGCAGCATTTAGATGTTTTCATTTAATTGCCTAATAGTGATCATGAACATAATATTCTGTAAAACTCATCATGAAGAACAAACAAAGCACATCGATTTTAACATAAATATATCCCTTGTAGTTGAAAGTTCTGGGAATGTTTTAGTGTGGTCTGCTATACCAAAATATTTAGATTATTATGAGATTTTAGTACTGAAGATAAACATACACCCTGTTTTTACTGTTTCAAGTAAAGTTTAGTGAATGACTGACAATTTGTTGATATACAACTGTGGGAAAACACTGCAGTGCTCTAAATGTACATTTTTCTTTGGTTTTGTTATATTTAGTATATGGTTTAATGAAAACTGAAGTGTTTACTACAGTTGGATCATTGTAAAAACATCTCTTACCTCGTCATTTTGTCTGCTGTGAAAAAGTACTTTCCTCCTATTATTTTTTCTCAAATTGGCCATGGACAGTCATTGTTAACATTTAGACTCCTAGTAGCAGTAAATGCTGGGTTTTATATATATAAAAGAAAAACTTGATTTTTTTCTTTATGAACTTATTATACAACTTTGTGATTTTTATCTGATTTTATTGTAACATAAAGTTGTTTTATGTAAAAATATATAGTTTAAGTAAAATCTCTTGTCTCGCTGTCTTCATTGACTTCAGAAAATGAACGTCCTTTCCCTGAAGTGTATCAGGTGGTTGTGACGCTGAACTCAAGGTAATCCTGTTATTTAATAAGAAGAATGTGATTTTGATCTATACATATGCTATAGTGCCTTAGATACACCCTCTTTAAAACCTTTTTTCCATGAGGTGGCGCTTAAAAGCCTTTGTCCTCTTTCACTTCTTTCAAACTGTTAGCACATCCAGGGCTGGACAGGTACATGCATGCTACACTGGAAAAGTAGTTTCTAGAAATACTGTGGCATGGAATTTGGGACTTAGTGCGTGCTGAGAAAGGTCTATCAGTAGAAGAAGTCTTTTTGTCACCGTTTTTGGAGGATGCTCAGGACCGAGCATACCCCAAGCCCCATGGGAGTCCCGTAACAGATGAAGCAGCCGCAGGGGCAGCCAGAGCTACTCTGGCATTTTCTTTGGAGGGACTAATAGGACTCAGAATTAACTCTTTGCTTTGAAATTAGGGGTGTTTTGACATCAATCATCTTCTCCATCAGCATCCAGAGGTTAACAAGAGCCCTCTCAGAGGAGTTTTTCCAAGGTCCCCACTGGTGTCTGCTGACACAGTCCTTGTTCAACAGCCCATCCCTGGGGAGAGGGTAACACTGCAGTGCAGCTATGTACATAAACATGCTCTCAGCATCGTTGTATTCATTGTATGGAAACGGTGTTTGCTGTCTTGGCATCAGCCCAGGCTTTCCCAAAGGAATTTAAAAGGCTTGAAGAATGTTAAATGGATAAGGCTCATTGCGCCTTTGTTACTCTGGGTTACAAGGTTGCAAATGTCAGGCTTGGGGTGAGCAAGAAGCACATCTGCCCCTGACCTTTCACCAAAGCTCTTCTACAAGGAGCCATCAATAGCTCTGACAAGCAGCTCAGCAAACTTGAGCAGTCTATGAGCTCTGAAAGCAGCTTATGTGTGCTGCGGTAGAATGCAAGTGGTCAGCGGGAAAGGCTGCTCCTCGCTGGCTGCTTGGCGTGCAGGTGATGAACGCTTCCAACAGAAACAGCCAGGCCGGAGAGCCGTCAGGGAAATCAGCTGCTGCGTGCCGATAATCCCTTCATTTTCACTTTTGACTGGATTCGTATCAGAAAGCTTGGAGAGCCTCCAAAATGGGGTTTGTACCTCTCAAGTTATTCATTAAACAGGTTTTTGCCTAGCTATGTGGTATCGAGCTGTGATATGCCACCTTGGGATTTCTGATGAAAATACGAGTGAAGGTGAGATGAAGTTTTGGTGTAATGTTTGACACATCAGCAGATGAATGACTTAGTAATACGTGCTCCTGGTATTCACTGCGCGCTCCCTGTATTCATTCAGCAACACAGGAAAAGCTTAAACTCTAACATCTTTCCTTTCAGAGGGAAAAACCACCACACCACCACCGGGAAGTGCTGTATAAAGGCAGTGTGTGTGGGGCAAGACCGCCAGGCAGGAGCAGGCTTGTACTCTGTGTGCCACATGTAACTGGTGACAGAGCTGGACTTACACAAAATCCCACGTTACCCTGTCCAAACACTTTTCATCTGCCACACTTTTCATCTAAAGGTATGCCTGCACCGAACAAGGGCAGGGAACCCAAGGTGTTAATTACCTGTTGTTCTCATCACTGTTTCCAGACTTCAGAGGAGACCTGGGTGTTGCTCACGCACAAATCCCATCCTTCTCACTGCCTTTCTGAACATCCTGTGGATCCTGCACACTTCCCTGCAGTAGAGACCCTCTGTCAGTTTATAAGTAGCGAAATGTCTGCATTTTCATCTATTTCTTTTTATCTCCTAAGTAGTGTCCAAAAGCTAGTAAATCATTTTAAAGATTATAAATATCCTTTACCTAATCAGCATTGCTAACCAGAGCAGAACAGCACACCAGTGAGCCTAACGTGGAACAGGCCAGCCTTGTCCTGTGAACAATTGCAATGTGTGTGTGAGATATCAATGTATAGCAGCAACGGCTGGAGAGGTAAAGCCAGGCAGTGAACGCAGCTCTGGCCCTGCCCTGCAGCTGTGCTTCAGCCACTGCACTGCCTGGAGCAAAGCCTAACCACCCCTTACAAACAGCAGAAACTACCCTACCGGGGGCCCTGCCAGATCTGATTGCAGTTGGCAGCACTGAAGGCGGCAATCCAGCCTCAGAAATGAGCTCTGTAAAGGCCAGGTGGGCAACCTGGAACGCCTTCTGATGGCGTTACCTGACACGCATCACAGCAGCGTGGCCATGTAGCTGTCCCACGTCCTGGCCTACAAAGGTCTGAGGGCTGGTGAATTTTAAGAGCTTGGTTAACCTTTACAAGGCAAACACCTCCAAGCTTATTGCAATCACGCATGGCTGGGAACATCTGCCAGACCGTCGCAGCTGAGTGGTACTTAACTCGCACCTCTGCCTGCGAATCCTTCAAAGCCCAATCTCCTTGCTAGCTCCCCTTCAGGTCTCAACACCTTCCTTTGAAATCAAATACATTTCAATACCTTGTCAGAACAGCTCAATCTATCTAGAAGCGCTGTCTGACATGATCTCTAGATGGAAAGCTGTTGACTTTCATTTGGGGTGAAAATAAGAAATCCTTGTTGCCGCTCGGTTATATTAGTGACAATTTGGGGCCCAGCCTCTTTAAGGCCCCATATGCACAGGAGCAGCAGCTAAAAACATTTTTCTGAGTCAATCCAGCCTGAACGGAGCTTTGGGGCCAACTAGGTTGCAATGCACAAGGCCTCTTTTAACAAATGCATGTTCTCGTGCGCGTGTGGACCAGCATCACCGCGCCAGTCGGCACACCGACCTCCTCCCCTGTTGGGACGGACACCACAGTCTGCACAAGGGCTTACATGCCCTGAACAACATTTTGTGACAGTGGTCTGCATCTAATTATTCACATTTATGAGCAGATGTATTCATCATTACATGAAGGACATTGATTTGAGTATTTTTTTTTCCTTTAATGTGCTCTTCACTCCTTAGTACTGGCAGTCTGCAAAAAAAAAGAAGTCTGTGTCTTGTTGTAATCAAGAGAGATCAAGCTCTTGCTTTTCTCCCAAGTTTCCATCATTGAATATGATTTGTTGCATATGCTTTGGATTGTGTTTAATGTATGCTGGCTGGAGGGAATTCAGACATACAGGGAATTACAAATAACACCCGGACAAGCAACCTTTTTGCATTATCATGTCATACTGAATTGTATCAGTTTTCAAAGCAATTTATTTTCAGGCTTTTGCCATTTATTTCATTGCTGCCATTAGCAACGGCTTTCATTTTTCGGCAAGTGCAGGTTTGCATTGTTCATTAGCCTGGCAATGAATGATGCCAAATGAGATCCTGGAGTTTCATGAAGAAAGAACCCAAGAAAGAAATTATTTATGTTGTTCAAATCCTGCTTATATACAGCAGTGCTGGGTGCATTTATAGAGATAATCCCTGGCTCTGAAACCTGGGAAAATGCAGTGATTCACTTCCTCCTTACGGTGCAGAGGTCCCATGGTCATCAGCACAGTCATTGCAGTGGGAGGGGAATAGCTTCAGGACAGTGCTGAGACACACACACAAATGCTGTTTAAAAAAAATAAAAAAGAGGCAGTGACACATTGCACAGCAGCATTGCTCTTCTCCATTAAATTGAGATTTTGTATGCCTTGTTGGTACAAACGGAAGATGAGGGGGGTCCAGGGTCCTGGCCCCTCCGTCAGGTGGGATGTCCCCACCTTAGGGAAGCACAGCTTCAGCTTTCCTGTTTTTGTATCTCACAGGTGGGAACTGGAGACCTGCCAAGGTTTTGAACAAATGCTGGACAGCTTTCTTCAGAAGCAGATATAGATGCTGTTATAAATTTGATTTTTCGGTCATTTTGGGATACAACCAGCATTGCTGATCAGGTCTCCTCTTTCAAAAAGAAACGTAAATGCATGGATAAAGTATTACTGACGTACAAGTCCCTGTTTTTTGTATTTGATAAAAACGTGAAGGTGAAGGGAGTGTTACGTGTGTAAACAGATAACACTGAGCATGAGATCCCCAGGGGATGCAGGATGCTGCCATGCTTCATGCCCCAGCTGTGCTTTCCAGTCTCTTTTTGCTGTTTCCTTCTGGCTCACGATGTGGCCAAGCAGATGACAAACACCCCCCCTCCTCAATGGTGAGTGTTTCTTCATAGGTGAGGCCAGCAGAGGAGGCATGTGTTGAGGGGTTTCTCTAGACGTCTGGTTCTCCTCTGGTCCAGATGTCTCTTTACCCAGCTGAAGGTTAATTATAGCTGTACAGATGACTGCAACCCTGCCAGAAAGCCACTCACATCGCCATGGGAAACAGTGCTGGCAGCGATCCTGCAGGGACAGAGGCTGGTCCGGTGAGGCAGGTGCCCTCACAGGGCAGGCAGCGGCCTTGTCCCCAAGAGTCCCCACGATCTGATTCCCACAGCGTTTACCTGTGAAAAGCACTCCTTTGGGCACAGCAGACAGAATGTACCTCTGCTTTTCCCCTCTGTGTGCCCGGCTGCAGACTTGTGTGTTCGTGCACACTTCTCAGCATATTTATTCTGAAGTACTTGGCCTGACGGCTCCGGAGGAGGGGACGGCAGCAGAGTTTCCGTGTAGGCTAGGGGACATGTAGGCGCTCGATCCCTTTTTGCCGTCACCGCTGCTTAGCAGGAAGAGACCGTGGGACGGGCAGTGACTCACTTGCTGATGAATATCGATTCGAGCATCTTTCCTGGAGCAGGACAGATCTGCTTCGTCACCCCAGCACCTGTAGTGCCCACTGCTGAAGGGCCAGGACCCCGTCACTGGTCCTGGTGCTCCCAAACCCGCCTCTGTGGGAGGCGGATGGAAGCTGGGACGGAGTGGGGGGGGTGGCTGCTGGTTCTGAGCTAGCCTGTGCTTTTGAACAGACATCTATAGGGTGGTGTTCAGAGGAAGGCAGGACATATTGCCCTGGGACAGAGGGCATTTGCAAGTGTTGTTATGACATTAAGAGTGACTAACTGAATCAAACTGGGATCAGACCAGTCTCCTGGTAGGATGCTGAGTGCGTTTTCCCAGCTGCAGCCCAGCCGGGAGGGAGGGGATGGTGGAAATCTGCACTTCCCTGGTTTCAGGATAATGAGCTGTTCACCATCAAAACAAAAGCCATGCAAGAGCATTTCCCCACACTCCACATCCTTTGGCTATCAGCAGGGCAGCTCTGTGTTTTGCTGTGGCTCGCTGCTCCCTTTTCCATTGGGATGCACTTGTTCAGGGCTGGCTGTGCTCACCTGCAGCCCTCTGCCCAGGAGGCTGTTTTTTGCCCATGTCCTCTGCTCTTTGCTGGAGATGTAATGGTCCCTGGGAGGTGCCATCACCCCCAGCCAAGGGCTGAAGCCAGAGGATGAAGCCCCAAAACTGTGGCAGATAAACCTGGAGGATTTGCCTGGGAGATGATCAGAGGGGAGCTTGAGAAGGGGCTGGGGAACTGGGGCAGGAGGGGGTGTCCGATGGAAAATAAGCAAGGGTAGATTGTGGTTAAATATATTTTCTGAGCACTTAGTGAATTGTTTTTAATGCTAGAGCAATGGCTTGCTAAGGATGGCTTGTTTTACACAGCATTTTCACTAGTAGCTGAGCTGTTAATGTCACTGCTACCTGAGCAGATTTAATTCTGCTGCTTCTTGCTTTCAGCTTAGCATGACATGCTGAGAATGAAAATCACACGCTTTTTCACCAGGAAAAAAAAATGCCATGTTCTGGAGCAGCTTCCAGTGTGTGCTCCCTCCACAGGGATTCGGTCACATATTGTTCTGAGCTGCTTCCACTGCCAGGCTCTGCCGTGGCATTTATTAAAAGATGCCTTCAATACCATTCACCTTTTATCATCGCTGTGGATTTAATTGAAATGATGCATTCCTCTTTCTCACAATACCACGTTATTATGGCATGCAGTGTGCAACTGTTCTCTCTGATGCAAACAGGAAGTTTGGGGATTAAAAATGCTTTTCAGTTGAAAGCATGCGTAACCTCAAATCTCATTTTTCTCAAAGGGTGCACACTTATCTACCCACCTCTTCCCTGTAAAAAAGGACAGCAGCAAGAAGCATTTTTCATCTTTTTGTTTTCCTAATGAATGCTTTCATACTGATCAGCTTTGTTCTTCTTGCTCCAGGTGTCCTGACATACATCTGCATTTTCTCATTTTAAGGGATAAAAGAAGTGACTGGAAGTGGGCGAAGGGGTTTCTGGGGCATGAGGGGCAGCAGGAGACCAGCAGCAGCAGCACCAGCAACGGGATTTCGGCCTTTGTCCAGCTGTTTTAACAAGAAGGCAGAGAAAGGCAAGTGGCTGCAGCTGTCAGGCACAGTATGGCCCTCTTGTTCTGCCTGCAGTGATGATCAGTCTTAAAACAGGCTAAAGAAGCAGGTAAATTCAACAACCACACCCTGTCGGATCCATCCATAAGGCAGTGAAGCCTTGGAGATGCCCAGTTATGGGTTGGAGAAGTGACACCGAGCCGGCAGACATTGCTCGATACCATCAACCCGGCTGCAGGCCCCGGGCCATTCAGAGCCATGGGGGCATGGGCACACAGGCTGCTCCCCGGCCTCTGCCAGCAGCACAGCTTAGAAATCAGCTGCGGGAAGGAGGAGCGCATGGTCTGAATGGGGAGAGTCCTTGGGGGTCTTTAACATTGGGTGAAGCACATTACATACATCAGTATCAATTGCCAAATGGTATTAAATGAATCCAAGGAGGCTCTTTGAGCTGAGACTACATGCACAAACTAAGTGACATCCTTCCTTAAGACCCCATTAGATCAGCCTCTGGATCACTTCGGGGTGTCCACATTCAGCCCTGACTCACCTAATGCAGTATCATTTTGCAGAAGAGTCCGTACCCAGCCCGAGAATCAGCCCTGTGTGCTGCCGGGGGCTTCTTCACAGAGGAGCTTCGTGAGGAGGAGCTTCGGAGGCGCTGGGTGCCGGCTGCGTGCGATCCTGCTCGTGCTGCGATCAAAGCGCTAGCTGTCAAAGGGAAACTCTCTCCATCAGACCAAATAGTCTTTGAATATATTAACTTTAAACCTCCCTAAAAATACCGCCAGCAGCTGCCTGGCCTGCCTATGTCTAGTTTGAGAGCTCACAAGCTGCCGGGACACTGACTGATTTGTAGGAACCAATTCTTTGCCTCCTTGCTGGGCTACAGCAGTTCTGTGCGCTATTAACCCTTTAAAGCCAGACAGCTGCATTTCTCAGGTTTAACAGATGGTCAGGGCAGACTATTCCCACTGAGAGGGTCCATTTACTAGCCCCGGAGGAGATGCTTTAAGAAAGGTATTACATTTCAAGAGCTGTCACAGCAGTTCTGAAGATTAATATTAATCCTGTCTGGCAGAGCAGCCCGTCACAGAGCCAAGCAGCCACCCCACTTTCTCCACTTTTTTGTCCCTGCATGGTGCAAATAGCCCGGTGCTAGCAGCACGGTACACATCACAGTCACAGAGAGCCAGAAGATAAATCTGAAAGTACTTCAGTAAGAAATCTTTTTTGGTCCTCTTATATTGGGGCATCTCAAAGAAAAGCTGCTGTGGCTTGGCCCTGTGGAACAAACCGAGCCTCACAGCAGCAAACACACGCACGGCCGCAGGGCGCCAGCGTCCCATGGGCTGCAGTGCGGCAGCAACACCAGGAACAGGCCTCAGGGCTTGCTGAAAACACAGCAGATTTGGAAAGATATACGTCGTTCTATTTTGTTTTGTCCCTTTCTTCAGTTCACCCTTTCCACAACCACACCTCCAAACATGAAGCTCAAGAGCCTGTATCTCATGTAAGCTTGAGGAAGAGCTCTCCATGTTCGCAAGAAGTTCTTGCTCAGCTTCATCCTACTGAAGGATGAGATTTTGTCCTCAGTCCTGTTCTGTGTGAGAAATTCAGCACATGGGATGCTGAATTCTGTGCCATAAAATACCCCTGCCCCTCCCCAGCTCAGTGAGGCCTTCACACCCAGCTGAGCTTGGCCTTGGCACACGGTGGCCCTGTGCGCACCAGCTCCCCTCTGCAGGCATCACATCAGAGGTGCCTCGTGCTGATAAAGCATAGGCCTGTGCTTCTGCTGCCACTTTTGTCTGCTTGGTTTGGTGTTAGTGGAGAGAAAAAAAAATCTCACTCCCAAAAAAGCAGGTGACAAAATGGTGAAAAATGAATCCCCACCTGTTGCTCCTGTCACAAAAATTGCTGCATTTACTAATTAAATAGATCCATTTACAGTAAAACAGGGATAAGGCACCATATTTGCAAACTTGCTATTGATTTATATTTCATATTTCAGAAAACAAGGGCATTTACATATGCTATTAGCATAACAACATGGCTGCTGTACAGTTGACATTATCAAAATCCAGAGTACTGTAGTGCAAGTGAATTTTATGTCACAGCAGAATCTGAAAATGAGAGCACACTGAATCCACTTCTGTCAGGATATATTTTTATTAAGGGTCAGTATAAATTCCAAAAGAAATTGTGAATAATTTTTTTTAACTAATTACCCAAAATAGAGCCTTCAAATGAAATGTGGTTGAATTTTTAAATAGTCAGGTTCCAGGCACAATACAAATAACTGTCATTTACAAGGCTATCAGGTAATTTAAATTCAGAGTAGCTAAAAACATGTATTGACATTCTCAGTGGAGAAATGCAGCTCTGTTTTACAGGGCTACATCCACAAAAATATTATATACAATATTTTGGCCTTCTCCCACACCAACAGTTCATTGCAGCTGCAAATGTATGAAAAACACTTTGCATCTAGAAACACTACATTTAAGCTTCTGGCTAAAAATTAAACTTTTTAGTAATTACTACAGTAGTTTTTATCTCAAACTTGATAGTAATTAACCCAATCAACACTGCTAAGCTCCTTTGTAAGCACACAACATGACCATGAGCGGAGTATCCAATGTAGTTATTTGAGTGAACTGTGTTAGACAAGCAACATTTTAAATAAATTTCTGGGCAACAGAGGTAGGAATGAAAAATTCTGAATTATGCTAAGTGTTCTGGTCTGCCTTTACCATCACATGTTGTGTTATACTTTTATATGACAAAATAGATTTTCAGTTTCATTTCTGAAGAGTTTTGTGTAACCTACAATGTAGTAACAAGCTAAATAATGTATGTTTTACTCTAGTATTTTAGCTGTCTTCTGACGCGGTGAAAATTCTACATACTTGAGCCAGAAATATCAAATAATGCAAACGTATTTTGGAATATATCTCATGCAAAAATAAGAATCTTGCAAGCATAATTTGGAGTATGATAACTCATGCAAAAATAAGAATCTGTAGCTCCTGTAGAAAACTATCAGGATCCTTTTACTCTACAGAAAATTTTGCACCATGAGAACACATACACACACAATCACACTTCTTTCATTTTGAAAGATACATTCTTCTACAGTGTGCAAAATGAGACCAATACTCTGTTCCAGTCAGTAGTCTGTTACTTTAAATTGGTTAGCTGTCCCATTCTCCATTATTCTGATCATTGTTTTCCTCTTCTTCAGAATCAGCAGACATTTTCTTAATTCTCTGGATGGCTGCCTTAATGCTTCTCTCCAGATCATTAGAGGATCCGTTACTGACATCTTTCTCAGTATCTCGATTCACTTTTCTTAGTTTAACTCCCTGCCGTATGGCAGAGAGGATGCTGTCTTTCACAGAGGCATACGGATTTGACCGTTCCACTTTGCGAAGGTGAACTTCACCACGTTTTAGAGAAGCCAAAACCTCATCCATTGTACCTGCAACAGATAAGTGTAATGTTACCAGAAGAAAGACCAAAATAACCACGCTTAAGAGGTAAAGAACCCTACCGATGTGCTCAGGGTTATTCCTCTCATCTTTACTACAGAGAGGAAAAAGAATGGTCCATTCTGGCACAGACTCTTACAAGCTTCCGCAATGCCAAGCTCTGGAACTGAAGAGTTGAACCTTTGTATTTTGAACTGAGAATCCAGCACCTCTTCAGCATAATACAAGGTTGTGCACTAACAAAGAATCATATACAAAGGAGAATGCTTCTTTTTCGTCATAAATTTATGGGCTTTCAAAAAAATTACTGAACCAAAAAATCTCTTGTACTTTGTATTAGAAACAATCTACCATTCCTACTAGTTTGCTCAGATGCCTGCTGAGTCTGTCAATTGCATTTTTGCTCAGTCAAGAGAAAAATGAAAGGATCTGAGTAGAAGAGCTTCAAACTACACCACTGAAGTCAGTAGGAGCTAGATCAGGCCCTAAGCAGGCAGGCAGCTCTTTTCTGTATGGACTTAAAAAATAATTCCCGTTTTACAACACGATTTAAATCTCAGGCTGTGTTTCTGAACTTCATACCATAAAGAACACCACATTAAGAAAGCTTCTACTTGGTCTCTTAATACATGGTGTAATTTGTGGTTTACTCCTTTTGTTGGATTCTTTGTTGCTAGCGCCAGACTGTCAGACAGGGAAGGCAGTTTCCCTGGACAGCAGTCGACTCCTACAGCCACAGGTCCAGACCATCTGTGCTTCACAGCTGAAAGTATTTTTGTCATGCGCAGTGCGCAGAGGGTTATGAGATTAACATCAAGCACTGAAAATAAAACGTTCTGCTGAATTCTGTGGTACCTTCAGAGTGATAGATATGCCAGAAAAGGATCAAACAAAGATGCACAAAGTTGTCTTGAAAAGCCTTCCAGTAAGTTAAGTCTTAAACCTATTAATTGAATGGGCTGCATGGTAAAAGAGTAGTCAGACTAACAAGTAATAAGAGACACTGCCTTTGGGAAGTATGATAACACATTAGACACTATTTTCAGCACCAGAATATGAACCTCTCCTGGCTTTTCATGTGCAAAGACAAGAGTAGCCAACGTGTAACACAATGTGTTCACAAAGCTGTCGCAATATGTTCTTATAGCAATAATTTATCAATTACTATTACACCAATTAACATGCTGTTTTTCTTCATAAAATGTGTATGCAACTTACTGGATCTCTCCAATGAGCAAAAAAGTATTTTTCTTATCTAAAATTCATGAAACATCAATGCTAGGCTGTGAGTGGTAGTAAATATTAGCTACTATCAAGGCTGTTCCAGTAGCAGTCAGAATACTCTGGTGTACAACTCCTGTTGCTCATCAAAGGTTTTTATGAGCATCTGTGGTACAGTAATCCCATGGACCTCTCAGCCTGAAGCTAACACACTGATCCACTGGATGCACAGTGGTTTGTCATGGTAACCTGACTGCATCTCAGCCCTTCAACTGCTTGTACTTCCTCACACCTTGGAAGAACTAAAAATGCTGAACTTTCCTCGTTGTTTCTGCCTGTGGTTTGCCTTTTAACTGAGGGGATACAAAGGCTGCTTAGATGTATTGTGAACAGTCTGAAAAGGAAAAGGAATGTACTACATTTAAAGACCCGCTTCAGTCTAGTATAAGCTCTACTGTGAAAAATGACAATAAAAAATTGCTGCCTTCCAACTTAGATCAATCTGCCTGACATAGTAAGAATATCTGCTTGCTTTAGAGGCAAAAATAAGCCTGTTAGCAGGATGTAACCAGCGCAGCCTTGAGAGGCTGCTGAACTCTATTCTCATTCAAACTACTGCGTTTCAATTGCAGAGTTCAGCCTTCAATTATACCTGCAGGATCTTACTAACAAAGCAGAGGTGTAACAGAGCAGAATTTTTGCCCTAGGAATGCAAGTATGCCAAAGCTATCCATCTGCCTTTCAAATCCTGGTTGAATTCTGCATGAATTCTCTTCAGAAACCTTTATTTAGAAACAAAGCAAACTGTAAATGGACACAGGCTGTGCATACCTTAGAAATGCAAGCAGCCCAGCTGCTAGCTCTGTAGTACGGAAATCACAAACACTAAAGAATAGCCTTAGCACAACCACAGATTTACCCACAGTAGTCCTTCTGACTGGACTGGACAGGTGATTAATCCACCATCAAAATGACACATTCATTTCAACTGCTGGAAAATTGTGGTAAGAGTAAGTCTGATAATAAAGACTGCTTCTCATCAGCATGAGTAACATAAATCCCCTCTCTCCTTGGAATTTCCTCTGACACCTTTCTACCTATTACACGTGTGGGATCATGAGAAATACAGGTCTTGAATTAAGATCTCCTCAGAATTAGTAGTGCTGTCATTAAGCATGATTTAATCTAACTTGTAAGGCTGTACTTTACGGATGTCAGATTACAGCAGAAAATCAAGTTCAAGCAGGGTAAAAGATTGACCAGAATGCCCAACTTGACAGCATTTCCCAAAAACACTGAGTGACACACTCTGGAAGTCAGGACCCTCGTGAAGCACATCAAACTGGATCAACAAATCAGTTACTCATTCAGGGTCCTGAGTAACAGTCAGTGTTATTGTATGTGGTCTCAATCAAGGCTTTCTCAGGGCTCCATTCCCTTGAGTGAGGGTGCACACTACTATTGGCCAGAAACAGAGGGAGGGAAAACTGAAAAATACAAACAATGAAAAATGAAAAACACCAGTCAATGTGAGCCTACTTACCTATGCAATTATTTATAGCCCTCATGGATGAGTCATCCTGTTTGTGCAGTGCAGAGCTTTCTGCAGGGCCATCAGCTCTAAGGGGAAGTGGCTTGTCCTCTACTGGAGATCGTGTCTTTAAATGGAGAGGTAAGGGAGGAGGTGGGGGGGGAGGTGGTAGACATGGCGGTGGTGGAGGGGAGGATGGAGAGACCACCAACTCTTCACTGTCCTTTTGTTGCTTTGATTCACCAGCAGTAACAAGAATTTGGACAGGGATATCTGCTGGAATATTCTCCTGTGGAGCTTCTGATGCTTTGGTTTCTACTATCAGCAAGCTCTTTGGCTGCTCTGGTTCTGGCCTTGTTCTTGATGAAGGTGGAGGGCACGGTACTGCAGCCCGTTGGGTGACACTTCGTGGCAACCCGTGACTGAGAGGTTGTGGACAAGATGTTTTCAGCACAACATGAGCTGGACACTTCTAAAAAAACAAATTGTAAAGCAGAGTCATATCTCCATTGGCTTGGCCAAAACAGCATCTCCAAAGAGACAAAAAGCCACAGAGCACAAACCCGTACCACTGAAGGAGAACACTGAACACTGACCACATTTAAAAGAACATAAAGGTATTTCTTTCAAAGTCATTTCCTCATTTCTATTCTTTGCAGCAGGCTCTGCACCTGGAAACTACTTCCTTAGTGGACTGAATCCTCATTACAGGCAATCCTTTCAGGCCACCCAAACAGTGGTCTCCGATTTGGATCATGCTCACTTGTGAGCTATGGCTACTTTCTGATGTGTTCTGACACCATTTAGGACTACTGCAGCTCATATTACTTACCTCCCTGAATGTCTTCAGCCTCTCCAGTGTTTTCTGACGTTCCTGGCTTATCCAAGCTTTTTTCTTTTTCTCCTCCTCTTTTTGCTTATCTCTTTTCTGCATTAAAACACAAGTAAGTGAGCATTTATGTGTGAAAACAAGCAGCTACCAGGTCCTCCAAGGCTGCTATTTAGTACTCACTATCTGTATGCTGTGATGCTGCAGGAAGCGTTTCTTGCTCTCTTCTGCCTGTTGCAGTCTCTGTCGATGGTTTGCTTCACACTGATCCTGGCAGAACAGCAAAATTCATGCAGTGCTTGGTCAGTTCACGTTCACCGTGTGCCATCTGTGCCACTAACTCCCATGCACAAGCCACTAACGATGACCAAGGCCAAGTGCTTGGCTGTGCCATGAAGGATGGCTAAGCTCAACAGGTGGCAGATGTGAGACCCTGAAGGTGATTTACGTGGGACTCCTTCATGGCTAAAGCCAATGAGATTTTTTTTATCCTAACTAATGAGAGGGTTATTCATGCTCCAGAAGGAGTATACGCAGATCTTAACAGATCCCTCTGTCTTACATTTAGACTAAAAAAAAAAAAAAAGGCAGCAACAAACTGAAGAAATTTCACCCAAGTACCACCTAGAGGAATGGGGCACTAAGACATGAGAAAGAAGGCAAGAAGGAAGTTAGAAGGGCACTGCACAAATACAGGGCTACTTTCCCTCTGTCCGTTATCTGCCATAGCTCTTATGTACAAAGGTGAGGGAAGCAAAGGTACGTGAAGCACAACAAATGCCTAACAGGGGTACGTTTTGTTAGTAACAAAGTGCCTCAGAGAAACTGCAGGCTTCAGGATTTTCTCCAGGAGTCGCTATTTGTCACTGTACAGAGGGGAATTATCCACATGGCTGTGTAAGCATTTGCAAATCATCTGGCATTCGGCTGTAGTGTTATGTAACCAATAGACAGCAATTAAGTGAACGAAAACAGAAGCAAAGGAAGTGTCTGCCAAGGAAGCAGTTGCAAGCAAGAGACAATGATCATTCACAAAGCATTTCCAGTGTCATTCCCACTTTGTCCGGGGCTAGCAAGGGGCAAATGGCCAGACAGACTTGAGCTTAAACTCTGCTCTCTGCCTCAGCAAAACTGTGCAGGTATAAGGTAAGCCCAGCTCACTGGGAAGGTTCATGAGAGTCAACTGTGATCTCAACTTGTGTCTTCCTACTGTTCTGCTTCAAATAGGAAAAAAGGGAAAAAAATGCCTTTTGCACAGAACTGAGAGGCTGGAGAGAGAATTGCAGTAGTCATATCTCCCCTTCCCTCTCATTCAAAGGTAACGTAAGCATCGCTGTGTGGGTTGTTCTGTCAGTGCAGCTTCCTTCATTGCAGGCCAGGTTTTCTCCTGTGCTGCAACTGCTTTGTGAAAGGCTGCCAGGGCAAAGCTCCAGCTGGCCACAGCAGGGCTTTGCACGAGGTTCAGCTCATAGGGGAACACCTCCTGGGTCACCCACGTAAGTCTGTGCTCTCAGTACACTTGAGAGGCACTTGCACCACACAGTGGAGAGTAAAGTTGGCTTAAAATCACATTGCCCCTCTTTCTGTTTAGGAGGCCTTGGCACCACTTCACGTATCGTCTTGAACGCTCCACCCAAACCCTTGTTGATTCCAGTCCATCCCTCGTGAGTCAACACTCATGACATCAGCTACAGAAAATGCACATCTCCAGGACTGCATTTACTTTTTTGTTCCTGAGGTAGGCTCTCCTCGCACAGACAGTCCCACGCTTTGTCTCCAACTGCTTAATCTTCTGCCTCAGCATCGTCATTTCTGACAAGTTAGCGTAATGTTGTTCCATTGTCTGTTCAATGACCTTGAGCTCCTCAGGATTTTCACATGTATCATAGTAAACAACTTCATCCTGTTTCTCTAGAAAGGCATTTGGCATTTTTTTAAAAACCCAAAAATTGCCACAGTTATTTAAACATTTAAAGAACTAATGACATTTTAAAAGCCACTGAAGGCAGTGAGTTGGTTATTAGAAAGTGTAATGCTCCAGAGCCGAGCTTGGTCCTTCAAAGTCTTACGCAAACACGTCATGTTACTCACAGGGGTGCTTTGCAGGATCAAATTTATGTTGTTAGCATTTGCTGTTATTTAGCTTCCTCTTTCAAATGTCTCTGTGCGTTAACTCCTACCTTCACCGACTGGAGTTTTCCTGGAAAACTCCAGACTGTTCTAATAAACACTGGGTGACTTATTTTATTATTTACCAGGTTTTAATTATGCAACAAGCAGGAGTGATGTTTACCTCAGGGCGTACACAGTAATAGAGAATTCATAGAGCAAGAATAAACATAAACAAGACTGATGCCTATTTTTGTCATAAATATGTTATGAACAGACACTTAAACGGGAATATAAGCAGCACTCAAGTAGCATCTAGCTACAATCACTTCTTTTTGTCATTACAGAAGTATTTTGCCATTTCTACATGTGAAATTACAACAGACTTGTGAAGAAATCAGGACCCATTACAGCAGGTCACAATTTCCACAGTTTCTATACAAAGATTCTGTAAATACATGATCAGTAAACGTTTTCAATGGAAGTTACTCCACATGCCAAACCAGTGAGTGCATGCATTTATCACAGCTGCTGTTAAGATGAGCTATCAGTACAGCTTTCTTTTTGAAAACTTGTGTTATCAATTAAGTGTCAGAAGGCCAAATAATAGATGCTACAGAACCTATGTTTTCCAGTGATGCTTTCTACTAGTGAGACTTAAGTAAGAAAAATATATATTTTTTTATTATATTATACAAAGACAGAGCTGTCATACCACCACTCCTGTGTTTTGGATATGTCCTTAAGTATTTCTTTAGTCTTACCTTTGATCTGCCTCCTTAAAGCATCCAACTGTACAATGAGCAGCATCTCTTCATGTTTCAATACCTCAAGCTGTACATTATATAATTCTAGTTGGGTTTCATAGTAATGTATTTCTAGCTCCTCCACCACAGTTAGATTCTCTTCTTTTTCATCAAGGTTCTCCATCTGTACAGCCCCAAATAGAAAAGCATTAATAACAAACTAAGCACACGGGAAACAAGCACACATGCATGAGTTAATCTACACAGATACCCAAGTATCTGCACAGAGCCTGGCCTAACTGGTAGCTGCTTAGGTGCTTTGGTAGGGAAATAACGTAACATTAGAAAAGGATTGGAGCAGAACTCCAAGGAGCAGAGTCTCATTAGCCTAAAATTGCAATTTTACCTGAAGTCTACCACAAAAGACTTGATTCTAATCTGCACAAATAACATTACTACTACTCTTGGAAAATAAAAATCAGGTATTTCTAGCAGCAGTTAGATAGCATCAAATAGGAAAGATTAGAAAATTAAAATTAAGTAAATATCTCAATTTTGAAGTGTCCACTGAAGATAATAGCTGCTCTTTATCTCCCTAGAACTAACGATTTTAAAGGTTAGTGCCATAAATGCTAACACGATACTTGAAATGTAATCGTTTATCTTAACCTTTCCTAAATGTCTTCATGTGTGCAGGAGCAATATAAAAAAAAGAAAATGGAAACAAGCATTTTTTTCGTAACTTAAAACCATGCTGAAAACCATCTAGTTCAAGCTGTTTGCTTGTTAAATTAAAAATTTATTTTTTTCCCTAAACTGTGCAGAAACACTAGGTTGTTATGGCTTTAATTTTGAAGTATTTACGCATATTTGGGTCAGCTCTGCAACCCTGTAAAATGCTACGCATAGAATGCAGGTGCTTTGCTGAAAGAGGCCTTTCTCAGCTGTTTCATAGACAAGGAGTTTGAAAGTCTCCCCATGACCTCTTTGGTAGATTTTGATCAACCTTTCACAAAACGTTGACAGAAAGGGAGGCTTTGCAGGGTCTTACATTTTTCTGAATGGCAGCTCTCTTCTGTTTCACGCATAGTTCTCTTGCCCTCAGATGCTGAAGGGTTTCTTTAGCTAACATACATTTCAGGTTTTCTAGTCGTGGCAAAGCTGATGCCCAGGTGGCTTTACCAAATCTTTCCTGATCTTCTTCCATCTGTTTCTGCATTGCTGCACATTAAAACATTGCAATAAGATGAGAGAAATGCAGTAAACTAACAACACTAGCGCATTTCTACTATAGCTGCAATAGTAAAAGTGCTGATGCTGCTAAACAATTTCTGAATCTCCTTTAGAAATTACAAGAATAAAAGATTGAATTTATGATTTTGTTCATGTAAGCAAAATGTTTCATTGTAGCACAGACATGCCGTAAGAGCTACACAGTGATCTACTCAGTTAACACACTGAAATCCTTGATGCTTGTACACCAAGGGTTAAAAGCATGCGTGTTTTTTGTTTAGAGATTTGCAGCTGTAAAGTCTCAGTCCTTGATAATGTTTGTGTGAAAGCAAAATGCAAGGTGTAAATCAAATCGGTTAAATGATGTAAATCTTAGGTGAATGTTTCTTTATTAACCTGGACACTCAACGTAACATCAGGGATCTGCCAAGGGAGACTAGTAAAGGTGCTAAGAGGAGCTACCAGTACCGTAGATCAAGTATTTAGGAAACCTTTTGTGTAAATCATTCTGATTACCTGCCAGAGCCTTTACAGTTTCCTTGAAGTAGTTCACAGTTATATCCTGAATGGAGCACACTGCATTCTCAGCTCGCTTAGTCCATTCTTCAGCATCTTTCTGCAAAGCTGCTACTCTTTTAGGCCCCAAATTATCATACTGCAAAGATTTCTGCAAGGAGACAGAATTCTCAGTTATCAGCTGGTTACCATAGTGGTGCAGCCCACATTATGCTGCGCTGACAGACAATTCAAGCAAGGCACAGCTCAGTGGCAAACATGACCTTCTCCTCACCTGCCACAAAGTGAATCACTGCTCATGCTTGTGCATTACCCTGTTCCTCATTCTCTGGTTAACTCAGAACCTTTGCTCCCTAACCATGACTTTAACATTCACTTTCGATTAGTGAATTGGGTTATTTAAGAAAAATACTTCTTAAAATATTTTTAAACTACCATCTTAAAAATCACGACCAACAGAAGTGGTTTAGTTGTTACTAAAAGTAACCCAGAAACACTCTTCTACGTGCAATGTTCTCTTCTATTTTTCCCCCACGTGTTGACAGCACTTCACACTGTCAGGTTCTCCAGCTTGGCAGACTTTCACATGGGAACAGGGATAAAGAAAAGAAACATAAGAGTATTTTCAAGTCCAAAGAGAGCACATGGGTACAAGACTAGTATTCAAATCCTTCTTTTTTAAAAAAATCTAGATTTCATGAGCCTAAGCACCCCTTTGAATTATTTATATAGAAGCCAACTTTGTGTTTCATCCATTCCAATTTTCATTTTACAGCATACTTACAACAGTTCAGCTCTTTTCTGGAACATTAACAGCTCATTTAAATTTGAACAGACCATTTAAGGAAAAATCAAAATAGTAGCTGGCACTCTTTTCCAGGGATATCATAACTTTCAGTATGTGTTTCCAGTTTAAGATGCACATAAAATTAAATTAACAAAGTGGTAAGTCTGAGTCTGTACTTCTAATAGGCTGTAGCAGCAATAGAGAACTGCTTTGGGTGCTAAGGTCTCCCCTGCCTTCTGTTCTCCTACCACAGCTGAGGTAATGTGGTGTCCCAGCACTGGGGGGATGGCATTCTCAACGTCACAAACTAATCCCACTGAACAAAGGCTACTTATATCTCTGTAAATTCAGCTCACCAAAGAATAACCCACAGACAGGTGGGGAAGTTTTCCTTTAAAGTCCTCAAAATGTAGGGAAGGGGAACACTGGTGGAATATGGTTGCATTTCTATTCAAGCCAATACCATGGACTCTGAGATCTCCTGAGAGTGGTTCTACCCTAACTTTGAATTTCTATGTCATGTTTGGTGGATTTGCAGAAGGGGGGGGGGGGGGGGGGGGGAGTAGGTGAAGACAAAACTAGAGAATTTTAAATAATTTGAGCCTAAACTGCTCCAAGAGCAGCCGATGCCCCGCTATGTAACTTGGCCTTTCACTTGATAAGGGCAGACCCACCAGGATTTCCAGTTTGTACAGTGTCGCCAGTTCTCGCATATCTCTGAAGGGCTGCAGCAAATACTGGTAGAACTGCGTCGCCATGGTTACCAAATCCTGATAAGCTTCGTCTTCTTCTTCATAAACCTTCATCAAAGCCACCATTGTGTCAGCACTTTTATGCTGCTGGAGAACCTAGGGGGATAAAAGGTAAATAAGAGTTGGCTGGTTTGCATTTGTGTGTGCTGACTGCCGACGAGCTTCAGTGGAAAGAACCTGCTGTTTATCTCTGGATGGAATAGGCGAGGCTTCCCAGCAAGCCAGGCAGTCAGTAGCCACCCCCAGCGGGAAATATCATTAACACCACACTCCTAAGGGCGCTAATTGCTGCATATTGCGTTAGGAGACTGCAAGGAACATCAGGCATGCCAGGAATTCCAGTAGCTGCGTGCAGGTGACTTGGTCACTGCTTTTTGGAAACATGAGTGGTAAATGGGAATTCTGCAGACTGGAAGGACAAGGAAAGTATTCTTAAACTAGTTTTTGCATCTCTTCCACAATTACTGAATGCCTGCTAATGAGTTTCTGGATCCCAAATTTCATACTTGGCAATGGAAACACCAGACTGCCATCTAAAAATAATAATTCAGAACCAGATTCCTACTCCTGATATAACCTGCAGTTAAGTTCCTTTATCATTTGCACAATTTGTGATAGCTTTCTCTAATCTCAGTCCTAGCAATATTACTTTGTAACCTGTAATCCTTCCAGTGAATGACTCTCTTTCTGACACATCAGTCCCCATCTGAGATCTTTATCTGCTCCTTTGACAAAAACGAAGTTGGGAGCTTCCCCTCAATTACTTGTGCTTATTGGCACCAATCAAAACTTCAAAAACCTTTCTTTGACAGCAGCTGCCAGAGACCATGGCGCACTACACACCAGGACACGGTGAGCCAGCTGGAGGAGCACAGCTGAGCTCCGCTGAGGAACACAGACCTTCCTGAAAGGACACTGCTTGCTCTACAGCTCCTTACGGGAAGGGAACAGTGGGTGCTTGGTGCTACAAGTGGGGGAAAAAAGCCTCAGAAACATGGGCTTGATTGTGCCTCAACTGAAAAGCACTAGAATTAAACTATCACCTTTGCTCTTGCCCACTGGGTCTGGGTAAGAAAGATCGCAGCTGCAAGAGTCCCAGCTGCAGAGCAACCTCCCCAGGGAAGGTCTGTGGAAGCAAGCTCAAGGGCACTGCCTGCCCATCCCCTCCCCAGGCCCAGTGCATTGGAACAAAAGGATACTAACTGCAGCATTTCTGGTAATCCCAGAAGTCCTGTGGCCCCTCACACATTTCCAGGAGCCCACGGTAGCTCACAGCCCCAGGGCTCACCTGTAGCAGTTTACCAAACACACACAGCATCAATGCCTAACAGAAACACAGTGGTTCACTTTCTGGTTCCCCTAGTCCAGCAAGCAGTGAGGGTCATGCTGCTCCTGGAGGATGTTTATAGTGCACAAAGGGAAATTATTTGTGAAATGCACAAGTCACCTGCTGGGAAAGGAGGAGCTTATGGTATCAAAGGGAGAAAGGGCTAACAATTAGTTCACACAACCGTCAGGCCAGACTTTGGCACTTAAGAACTCTGACCACAAAACACCTATCTGGCATAGGCCCGCAGCTTGGCTTGGTTTTAATGAATAACTTGACCAAGAAGCCCCCAGTGAAAGGCATCACTGCAAAGAGGCTGACACCTTCATAAAGAGGTTAGAGAGCTATGGCACGATTGTACTTTCACTTCTGGTTGTCATTCCACTCAGTGCACAACACCGCTGGATATTTTTAGCGACGTGTTCTTGTTGGAGCACTTGCAGCTTAAGCAAGCCCCCAATGCCTTACACTCGCTGCCGGCTGAGCTGGGTTATTCCCCACTTAATAAAGCCGGGCTTGCACAGAGCGAGGACGCTGTCCTTGAGAGCGCCGCCTTAGTGGTTCCTGGGCACCCGAAGTGTTTGTGTAAGCACTCAGCCGAGCGCTGGGCAGGCCCAGGAGCACGACGACATTACAGACACCCCCTCGCTCCCTCCCACCACCCCATCGTCAGCTGGAGCACCCAAGGCTCCTGCAGCTGAGCACCACGCCCGACCCCACGGCTCCACCACCGGGGTACGAGCACCGGCGAGCCCCGCTCGGGGCCACCCCGTGCCGGGAAGCGGCGGCCCCGCTGTCCCGATCCCCTTCCCACCCCCGTGGGGCCCGTACCCGCCGCAGGGCCTCCTTGGCCCGGGCCAGGTGCCCTCGCAGGGCCTTCCCGCGGAGCTCGCGGAGGCTCTCGAAGTACTCCTCGTCGCGGGGCCGCTCGGCGGCGAAGAGGGCGTC
This sequence comes from Anser brachyrhynchus, assembly GCF_964034855.1. Lineage (NCBI taxonomy): Eukaryota > Metazoa > Chordata > Aves > Anseriformes > Anatidae > Anser > Anser brachyrhynchus. The sequence continues at coordinate 12,145,959 of NC_137706.1, read as the reverse complement.
CAGCAGCACGCCGCCGCCGCACAGCTCCAGGGCCCAGCCCAGGTAGCGCTCCAGCGCCCGGCACAGCTCCTGCGCCTCCGCCTCGTCCGGCGCCGGGGCGCCGCCGGGGAACAGCACGGCCCAGAGCCCGCCGGCGGAGCGGGGCAGGGCGGGGAAGGCGGGCTCCAGGCGCGGGCACACGGCCGCCAGCTGCCGGTGGACGCCGCGCAGGGCCGGCGCCGAGAAGAGCCCGGCCCAGCTCCGCGGGGCTTCTTCCCCCTCCTCCGCCGCCGCCCCCGCCCGGCCGTGGCAGGTGACGGCGAACGCGTCCTCCGCGGCGTTCCAGCCCACCAGGAAGCGGAGCCGCGGCGGCGGCTGCGGCGGGGCGAAGGCGGTGTCGCGCACGGCCACCCAGCCCTCCAGGCTGTCCGCCCCGGGCTCCGCCATGGCGCCGCGGGGCCCGCCGGAACCCGGCCCCGGCCGCCTTAACCAGGGGCGGTGCACGGCGCGCCGCTCCCATTGGCGGGGCGCCGCGAGGGGGCGGGGACTAACGGGGTGGGGGGGGGCTACGGGGAGTGTGGGCGGGAACTCCGCGGGGTGGGCGGGGCTTCGGGGGTGGGCGGGGCGAGCGGCGCCTCACGCAGCGGAGTGGGAATAAATAAATAATGGCGGGCGAAGGGCTGTGGAGTGAGGGCTGAGGGATAGGCGTGTATGAAGGCACGGTGTGTGGAAAAAAACACATAGAATCGTTACGGTTGGAAAAGACCTTCAAGTTCATCTGGTCCAACTGTCCCGCTACCACCAAGATCACCCACTAAGCCATGTCCCTAAGCACCACATCCAACCTTTCCTTGAACACCACCAGCGACAGTGATTTCACCAGCTCCCTAGGCAACCCGTTACAATGCTCTGACTACTCTATTATTTTTATTAAATATTTATTATTATTTAAAATAATATTATTATTTTATATTATTTATTATTTATATTATTTAATACTAATTATTATTTAATAATATTTATTATTATTTTACTATTATTTTATTAAATAAAAATAATGATAAGAAAGTTGGTTTTTTTCGTGAAAAGCAGCGGGCAGAGCACATCAGCCAAGTGCGAGGCAGCACCACCACCTTCCCTCAGGGAGAGGGGAGCAGGTCGCACCTTAGGGGCCGCCGCCATCTTCCTGCACCTCTGTGGTGTCAGTTGTTCACTGCCCTGGCCACAGCCACAGAAAGCCGCCGTGTGCCAGCAGTCTTCTTTCTCTACAGCCACCATCCCCCAAATCTCTCTTCTTTTCTTCACCAACACAACCCCACACTCCTTCCCTGAGGTGCAAAATTTGAGGCGCCCAGTGGCTGAGGCCACACACCGCCTCCCCACACTGAGGCTGCCCTGGGCGGGCTCCCCGCTCCCGTGCAGGCTGGCAACTCTGGGGCTTTGTCTAAATCCAGTCCCAAAAGATGGTCCCCCAATACTGGAGTGCCAAATGAGGCCAGGTCCTGTAGAGGATTGCTCCTCAGCTTCGCAAATACCCCACCCTTTCTTGGCAGTTGAATGACTTCAGGAGGATGGCAGCGTGCATTGGCCTGCTCCAAGAAGGCCCCATGAAAGGACCTGCAGGCCTCGGAGGGGAGCGGGAAGTGAAGCGGCTTTTTGTCTAGCACATATCTCTCATTCTGGCATTGTGTGCAAGGCTGAATTTAATTTACGGTAAACAAAATGCTATGTGCTAGTCTTTGGAAGTAAAGCTGACACTACTAATTTTTCAACAGATGAAGGCCTGTGAGATTTTGTAGATGAACAGCACAGAGGCATAAATAAGTTCCCATCTGAAAAATTAATAAAATCTGTCTGACAGCATAAATGTTAACATTCCTGCAAAGGCGACATCAGTTACGTGAAAACATCATTTCTGCTCTGATCTCACAGATGATAGAGGCACTGTCAGCAGTAATGAGATCATGACTACATGGATAATTAACTTGTAATTCCTTTCTGAAACAGCAAACAATTGCATGGCTAGAAATGTGAGGAAATGACACGAAGTTTAATTGGAATGGAGGAAAACGCAGAGCTCTGTCAAGATGCAATAGACATTTCCTATTGCACTGTCTCCTGAGCTCAAGATGTATACACCGCAGTGTTCTCAAACACACTTAAAAGTCTGCCAGCAAGGTTAGCTCTCCAGCAAGTTCACAAGCAGAAGGTTTTGTATTCTGGACAACTGCAAGGGTTGTGGATTGCAGTGGGTACATAGAGCTCAAGTAATCGCAGTAATCACAATAATCAGTAATAATATATGTCTTATTTTTTATTGGGTGAACCGCTACTGAGCATAGACTGAAGTGTTACGTGCCTGTGAAAACCCTCCCCTGGCTTGGCCATTAGCCATTTTCTTCACTATAAATAGCTTTACAAAGGTCCAGCATACACATATGGGGTTTGGATGATGTACATGTGCAGGTGTATGGAACACTATGATTTCTGTGTTTTTCTAAATTCTGGTGGTTTTTCAATTTTCTTAGATATGTTGTCTAGACTCTGATCTTGATTCCAACTCTAATCAGTAGTAAAGTTTCTGCTCATTTAATACAGACTTTCGCCAAGGGCAGCACACACTTACATTTAACTGTTCAGCAATGCTGTATGCATCTGTCTATCTGTTTGAGTTGGTTTGTGCAGAGTGCACAGTCTGTGTATCTGACACAAGATAACCTGCCTAGAACCACAGCCTTGGAAATCACATCTAGAGTCAGTGACTGCACTCTGCTGGGTTTATTAATACCAGCTCAGAAACTGAGAGGGTGCTCTGGCTTTAGCAGGGGGTGTGTACGCATGTTCCAAGTACTTCAGGTCCAGGAATCACACGGAACCTTCAGAGCTGTTTCTCAGTAGATGACATTCATCCTGGTGACACTCAAGTAGCATGCTGCTGAAGGACAGCCGGGGCACATCTATATTTGTGCCATTGCTCATTGCTGGCATGTCCCTATCTGAGGAAAGAGGCGGTCTAGGGTTACTGCAATAAGTCTTCCAACTGCAGTCGTAGGAAAGTGGCAGGGAATTGCGTTTGTGTGAATTAATTTTTACTAGGGGAAATAAATGTGAAGTTTGATGTCATCTGAGCTATCAGAAGAATTTATGACGTCTTAAGATAGAAGGCAAGTTTTTAGGTAGTAACATTGTTTGCTGTATATTTCTGATAATTGACGGTGACGGACTTAAACATTCTTCACTGTAATTGTATCTGTCTCTGTAAACTGAGTAAACACATAATCTGAAAATCTTATTTAGGCAGCAGGGTTCCAGACAAGCTTAATTATGCTCATTCTAATTTATGTAATTTAATTTCATTTTGGTAGGAGAAATATTTGTTAATTCACTTTTCTAGTTAGTAGTAGCTTCTAAGGGAAGCCTTGTTGTTACAATTATGGGAAAAAAAGTCTTTCGGGGAGCCAGACAACATTTTCTGGTATGTTTCAAGACGTTTTCTCTGTTTAATATGTTAGAATTTGCATGATTTATTTTATCACCTTTACCATAAATAGTATTTCTGCATAACGTCAGTGTTTTTTATCCAGTAAGATATTGCTAGCTCTAGAATTCACATTCATGTTTGCAGTGCTAGAAGACAACGGTGAACTTCTTTGTGTGCTTTCTTACAGCCCCAGGAGGCTGGACTGCTTTCAGTCATTGATATCAAACCGGAGTGTGGAAAGTTTCTTACCATTTTTCACTGGTTCAAAAAGTTGCTTTCTAATAAGTCACTGAATTTGTTGACTTTGTTAGCTAAGTAATCCTCAAGAATATCAATAAAATATTGATGAAATAAATTTGAGGTGACACCAAGTACTTGAAACTATACAGACTGTGAAAAGTAGTTTGAAAGCAAAGCTTATGTGAAAGCTTCTGCAGAAGCTCTGATAACCTTGTTGAGTGACTGAACTTTGTGTTTTTTATTTTCTGTGAGAAAGTGGTTTCAAAGCTTTTATCTGTTTCGCTGAGTTAGAAATAGATATAACCATAGATTTCTTAATATTTGGCTGAAACGTTTCCATGAACTCTGTTGATTGTAGTAGCAAATTTCTAGGAAAATGGACCTGAGCAGTTTTGTATCCACAATTTTGTTGAGCAGCGGAGGGCTGTGGGAACATTGCAGCTCTGACAGAGCACCAGGTGGTCTCCCTGTACTAGCATTATTTCATGCACTGTTATTAATAGTGGGAGGGTGGGAAGGAGTGGGCTTGGGGAGTCAGCGTTAAGATTGCCTGTGTACCTTTAATGTTGTCCCACATGCATCTGCTTTATCATACAGCTTTGCATTTCACATCCACGTGCTCTTTTCACACCTCCCACGTTGCACAGGATGGATGAAGTGTGCAAGCTCCAGGTCAGAGCAAACTTCTCTCAATTCAAGGGTCAATGGCCTGCCTTGCTTCCTCTATGCTTTATCATGGGGATCATCACTGATCTTTTTCTGTGAACTTCATTTATGAAAAAAAAACAAACATTTTCACAACACCTGTGAACCCCCAAAGGGCAGTATGTATCCCTGTTTTATAGAAAGGTTTGGAGACCAGGAGTCAGAATAAAGTTAAAAGAAACGTCAAGTTTCAATTTCAAGAATGATCACTTGAAAATTCTAGAACAGGAATTTTCAGGTCATTTGCTAATGTATTATGGGGCATTTGTGGTCACAAGAGAGGGCTTCCTACAGGATGCCTGAGTGACAGTACAGAAACAGTGCTTGCCAGCAGCTGAAGGGTGAACAGACTGCAAACCAGCCCACCTCCGACTGCATAAGACACCTGAAGCACAGTCACAGTGTTGAGCTGAAGACAGGACTACTCCACAGTTAGGAAATTGGGTGTCAGGGTCACAGACGAGCCACTCAGAAAACACAGGATACACACCAAAGACACAGAGGCAAGAAAAGCCAAGCATCCTGTTAGGAAATTATGCTTTGGTTTTTCCCATGAATAATTCCAGGCCCTGAGCAGTCCTCAGACAAACCTATTCCATCAATACATTTTTAAGCAAGAAAAACTCATGCTTGAAATCAAAGTATGTAGCTAAGGATCTTTATTTTCTTTTACAGGACTGAGACTTGTCATCTCAAAAGCCTCACTGAGGATACCAATGTCAGCCAGATCTGGCAGTGCAAGACAGTATGAAACTAGTGGCCAGCTGCCTGGTCATTCAGGTTCCCCACCAATTGCAGATTCTAGTGAGACTGAGGCTGAAGGCTTGATATTTTATCACATGGATCTTTATGGATCAAAGGAAAGGTTTGATATCTTTCCCGAGGAGCCATCTGGTCAAGCAGACAGATCTCGGGGGAATAGCAGAAAGGAACCTGCATTGAGCAGTGAAAAAATTCAGCACTCACAAGAAGCTGGATATGACTTGGAAAAGGAGGTTGCAGAGCTGGCCAAGATGTATGGGCTTGATGAGGATAAAGAAAAAGAGCTTGCGCTTCTTGGAGGACATCTGGAGACGGTGGAGAGAAGATGGCCACCGGCTCACACACAAAAAGCAGGATCGCAAGGCTCTGTATACAGTGCGTCAAAAAGCAGCTCTCCAGTAAAAGATCAAAGTACCAAGCAACAGGGACTTCCTGGCGAGGCTTCTCAAGATGAAGATCAGAGCAAAGCCATAGCAGAGGATGACGCCGAGAGCCACATGTGGTCCAGAGAGGGGCTTAGCAGCGGTGGCATGTCAGATGAGCGGAGCAGCCAGGCTGTCAGCGAGGAGGAGGAAACAGCAGATGTTTTTTGCTCTACCTGCAAGACGCCAATCCGAGCCTTTGACAAACTGTTTGGTGAGCACAGAGATCATGAGGTGGCTCAGCTCTCCAATGCCGTGGAGAGTGAGAAGGTAAGACTAGTACAAGTGTGCTGTGGTGCCTCTAAAACAGTGGTTGGACATGCTGAGACTCATGCTGGGTTTTTCTGGTAGGAGGAGATTCATAAAAACATGTGCAAATTGGAAGAACAGATTGCTCAGATAGAAAACTTTGCCAGTCACTTGGAAGAAATCTTCATCACTGTAGAGGTAAGGCATTTCTCCTTGGGCTAACACTTTGGTACTGGGGCGTGAACGGATTTAGCAGAGTCACAGTATTCAGTTGTTAATGGGGTAAGTAATTAGAGTACCAGAACTCAGAGTTATCTTGGGGTTTGCCTAGACTGAGGTACTCAGGAAAATTCGTCCTAATTGTTTTTTTAAGTGGGCTGGTAAAACCACATTAAACCTTTACACAAAACTTGCATTCAGAAATAAAGCCATACCCACCCAGGTTTTCTTAGTTTTAAGTGGCCAAGGACCTGTGATCTAGCTAATCCATCCACAGTGCTTTGTGCTCACTTGGTTTCATTTACAGATCCAGGCAAACCCTTGGACCAGCTGCTTCGAGATACAGCACTTCAGGGGTTGTGCTCCTGCGTGGCTCATGTCAACTTGGCCCTGGGGGAAGGGGTCCAGCCGGTAGCAAGTCAGATTGAAGCCGTAACTCAAGGCACCTACTGTCTTTTCTCTGCTGCATGTGGCACAGAAGGACATCAGTGCCTGAGCAGTGGGCAGCTGCTGACAATAAAGCCTTGCCTGCTCCTTTAATCTTCCTTCCTAATGCTTTCTCCAGCAGCAAGTGAAGATATCAGCATTAACTGCTCAGCTCCCCCACGGTGAATCCATGGATCCCACTGGGTTGCCATGGTTTCTTTAGTGGAAGGATTTGCTTGATTGTGTAGGTAGAAATACAAGGGAGATTATGGCTAGGATCTAGCCCAAGTTGTGCTCCCTGGGCTTAGGTTGGAGACAGTTGCTTTGCATCATTGTTTTTATTAAAATTTCTGATGCTCTTGTTATGTCTGGAACCAAATCCGACAGTCTGTTGTTCCTCAGTGGGGGAGAAATATTAGAATGAACACCTGAAATGCAAGTTAGTCAAATAACACCTTCTGTGTACTGGCATTGCATCACTGTCAAGGAGAATTTTAGGCAGGCCTGAGAAACATTTTTCACTGACTGAGTTATGGATCGGGTCTGATGCTGAGGAACAAACCCCCAAATGCCTTGCAGGAGAATTTTGGGAGGCAGGAGCAGAACTTCGAGGTGCATTACAACGATGCAGTGCAAGTGCTTGCTCAGAAGTACGAAGAACAGTTGGAAGCTCTGGGGGAAGAGAAGAGGCGGAAGCTGGAAGCATTATATGGGCAGCTCGTCAGCTGTGGGGAACATCTTGACACATGTAAGGAGCTGACAGACACAACCCAGGAGCTTTACCTGGAAAATGACAAAGCCAATTTTATGAAGGTAAAGAGCTTTGATTGTCAAGGCCCCTTCTAAATGCTTTTTGCTGCTTGCAGGTGGTCTACAGCAACTTTATTGCTAGAGAGTATTTGGGGTTCCCAGTCTGCGTGCTGTTACTGCTCTAGGTGCTCGGCATGGGGGCATGGACTTGGTGGGGCAACACAATGGGGCCAAAATGCAGCGGCAGCAGAAATTTGTCATTTGGATATGCAATGATTTATGAGTCTTGCTGGGGTTCGGAGAGAAGATAGCTCTAAAAAAACTTGCCTCAGGAAACTCTGGAAACACTTAGCAGTGTTCATCGCCCCACGCAGGCTCAGCTCCCTTGCTCTGTTTTGGGCTCACAGGAAGCAGGCTGATGCTTCCACTTTGGAAGATGTTTCTTTTCCTTGCTCATTTTGTTGGACAGCTCAGCTGAACAGGAGGCTCCAAACTAAACACATTATGAGCGCCTGCAAAGTGACGGATGAATCCCACTGTTGAGGAGGTGTCAAGAGCTATTTCTCTTAGCAGGTAGAAAAATAATAGGGAAAAAAATAAAAATAAAATTTTCACTGCTGATGAATGATTGCTCTAATGCGAACTGTCCTGTAACTCGGATGAGTGGGAGTATTTCTATAGCACAGTTACAGCAACTTCTGAACTGGACAGTAAACGAAGCTCTCAAGCACCTCCTGTCCATTCCAATGGAAGGACTTGCAGGGGCAGCCCAACCTGATGAACTCTTTTCATGAGATGACTTTTCCATTCCTCTGCATCTCTGGGAATAACCTTATTTTCTCCTTATCTCGTAAACAGTTCTACATCATCCATAATAACCACTGTTCCAATCTTTCAGGGTGTGGGGCTGAGGCTCCCCTCCCCAGCATAGCACCAAGTGGTGAATAGCTCTTGCTCATGAGCTCTCAGCTGCTTAGGTCCTCCAGGGACTGTATGTCAGTCTTCGAGAGAAATTGCTGCACTGACTGCACATCAGTGCTGGCCTTTGGTCTCTTGGGATGTTCCTGGTGTGGCCCTTGGCTGGGTAAATTATGGTAGCAATGCTCATACTACCTCCAGTACAGACAATGTTCACAATGTTATTTTCACCAACCGTTGTTGGCTTTCCCTGGTGGGCGATTGAGGAAGGAAAGAGTCTAGAGTCTAGCTGGGCAGATGCTGCTCCCTGCCTGATGCTGCGTGTTGTCTTACTGTAAATGCCCCATGACCTGTCCATTTGAATGGGCTGTTACAGAGAGCTTTGCTCCTAGAGCTGTGCGAGAGCCAATTAGCTCACCCTAAGGGCTGCATTTGGGACATATAAGACAGGTCAGCAGCACAATGTAGTCTCCTCTGGCCTGATGCAAGAAATATATCTTTTCTTTCTGTAACACACACTCTCTTTTTTTCTACAGGCAGCAGTAACCATGGTTGACAGGTAGTATCACAGTTTGGGATTTCGTGTCACATTTCTTCTTGCTAATTGGAGCTGTTATTGTAGATATTTGCATGTTCTATATTCCCTTCAGGCACACAGATTTTAGCTAAGCTACTAGAGCTACGGAAACCTTTAGTATTTCTTGTCTAAACTGCTGCAGAAGAAGTTGCTCTAGGAAGTTCAACACTCAAAACTAGTTTTGAGCCAATTTCAAAAAACTCGGAGAGTTAGAGCATGAATAAATCACTGTTTTCAGCTGAGTCATAAGGAACCAATTTCAATGACTGAAAAACAGGATTCTTAAAGATCTTGATAGAAAGGCCCTGGATACCTGGATACCTGCCTAAAACCAATCACCCGAAATAGATTACTAACAAGCTAATTTATGCATTAATATAGAGGGGTAGAAAGTCAAGCTGTGAGTGCTCAAGGCAGATCATGAAAGATGTTGAAGCAGTTGGAAGAAATCTTAAGCAAGACTACATAATTTGCAATATATATATATTTAAATTGATTGGCATACATTTTGAAAACATACAGAAAAGATACTCCTTTTTTTCAAAGTTACAACACCTAAACCCAAGAGATCCTGAATTGGTAACAGAGTCATCAAAAAAATGAGATGAAAGTCAAGGAGCAGAGGGGCACTAGGGGAAAATCTCACGCACCTGCTCTGTGGCAGCACAGGCCACGCAAAGCATGGTCCCTCAGTCCCATCTGCATCCAGCTGCTTGCGTTTGGCATCTTGGACACTGATCTGATGTGGCCACACACCCAAGCAAAGGGCATGGGAAGGCTGAGCTTTAAACAGCTATGGAAACATTGTTTTAAGGAAACAGATGTTGATTTTGATTGATGAGCTTGCTGTTCCTGTCCTCTAAACAATAGATATCATAGAATGGTATCTCCAACACTGTGGTGCTTCTAATTAGACATTTTTTCTTATGTTATAGACTGGAAGAATTCTTAAAGAAAGAAGTGGATTTAGAGCTTTCAACACTGCCAGAATTTGAAGAGCGCATCATAGATTTCTCAGAAGTTGAACAACTAATGAACTCTATTAATACTATTCCAGGTACTCTTCCTATCTGATTATTATTTAAACCTATTTACATTCAATTAAGTATATGTATTAAAAAGAATTCTATCACTTCTTTTAAAGGAGAACTGCAAAGGCAGAGTTAGCTTCTCCCTAGCTTGCCCTCTAGATATTTTTAGTTTGCCTATATATGCAGAGACTCTGGAAGCTATTTCTGTATTTTTTTTCACTTGTTTTTAGTATAAAACTACCAGAACTTTCTAGTTCCCTGCTTTTGCTGGATGATTTCCTAGAGGACTCACAAAGCCACCCACCTTTTTGAGGAAGGGTCAGGCATGCTGAGCTGGTGATAACTTGTCTTTCCTTGTAGTTACTTGAATAAAGCAGAGAGGGATACCAGAACAATACCAATTATACAATCTCTCCAGCTTCTCTCAATAACTAGATTTCAGTGCTTTGTTTCTCTGCTATTTAGTAAATGTTTTCCTGTCACCCACGGGAAACAAAGCAAAATCCAAATAAATTCCTAATGATAAAAAAAAAAAAATGAAAATTTGAGAGAGTAAACCTTTTCTGGCACACCACAAATAGTCAGAAATAATCAGACAATATGCATTTTTTTCCTGCCCATACACTGTGGTTTTTAAAAGTAAAATAGCATTTGCCGCTTGCTCACTTGTGCTGCTGACCCTTTGTTGGACAGCTTTTCATTTGTCTTTCCTCCAGAGGATCTTCAGCAGCAGGGCTGGCCCCCAGGGGTGCAGTGCCTGTTAGATGCTGCTCTTGCAGGGCTGTACTAGCTGGCTGGGGAACAGAAGCTCTCAGAGACGGGGTGGTGAAGTTTACAGAGAAAGAGTGAGCTGAGGTTTTTGTTATTTTGTTGTTCTGATTTTGATTTGAAGAAAGATGAGTTTGTACACCAGAGACCTGATGATCATCTCCAGCTATTTACTGGGTCAGCTCCTAACTCTTCTCCATGTGAGAGGAATGTGACTCCACTCAATGCCTAGGCTTTGTGTTTACGCTTTTGTGGGAGAAGTGTTTGCTTGTCAACAACAGATCATGCTTCACATACATTCAAAAACCGATCTGTTTTCCCCTCTGCAGCTCCTTGTGCCCCTGTGATCAATCCCCAGGCTCCCAATGCAGCGACTGGCACTTCACTGAGAGTTTGCTGGGGCCTCTTCTCAGATGACACTGTCGAGTGCTACCAGCTGTGCTACAAACCAGTGAGCAATGAGAGGCATGGTGACGAGCAAGCAGGTACAGGAGGCTGAGACCCAAGGCGAAAACCTTGGTCCCCACTGTCAAAAACAGCTTGTTCCAAAGTGCCTCCGGACCTTGCTGTAGCAATCAGTTCACCTTCAGTGGCTACTCTGTCTGCCACCAAAATGTCATATATGCCACCGCAGCTCCTGCTTCCAGCTTTGTTACACTTTCCCTGCCAGGTCTGTCGTGCTGCCAGCTGCATCAGGACCCATCGCAGGAGCAAAGACAGGACCATGGGAGCAGCTGGGATAGCAGGAGTGGGAAGGAGGGGCAGTGGATGCAGTCAGGTCCCAATAGAAGCATTTCCTTTCCTGAGGGGCAGACACTGCAGCAGACACACATACACCGCATCCAGTGCAAAGCACGGTATTTTTAGAAAGCAAATCATCCTATTATCGGCACGCCCACTTAAACCCCCACAGTCATTTTACAGTTTATCTCAATGCTAATAATAGGTTGCAACTCCCCAACACCCACACACCCAAAAAAGAATCACAGAACCATTCTAAAATGTCTCAGCTTTATGATAAAACTGCATTTTCTAATAGTAATGTTTCAGAACCTTTACTGCAAACACCCAGACACTTCTCAGATATAAGCGGAAGCCTATACAGTGCCAAATGGCCAGTTCAGAAAGAAAAGCAGAACTGTACAAATTTTATAAAACAAAGAATGAAGAAGTTAGTATTGAAATTGCTTCAGCTCTTGTCCACTGCTGGGGAGAGCTGAACGGATAGCATCCCCAGAGTGGTAACGTGCAGGGTCTTTTAAAAAAAATAATCAGTGATGGGTGGTTGACCTACCTTTCAGTATTTTTTGTTTGTTTGTTTGTTTGTGTTTTTTCTTTTTTCTGAGTGATGTTGCTCCTGCAGAAGCTGATGCATTATCCAATTTTTCAGTTCTTAGAGGAAGGCATGGTGAAGCAGCCAAATCAGAGTAGGGAGCAAAGGAGCTCTTGAACTCATCACACAAAACAATAAACTGCAACTCCCATTATTTGATGAGGCCTTGGGGAAGGGCAGGTAACTGTAAAGACACTGTAAATGCTTTGTTTTTTTTTCCATTTCAGAGCATGTGCTAAAAGTCAAAGAAACTTACTGCACCATTACTAATCTCTTGCCAAATACACAATACGAGTTTTGGGTCAGTGCTTTAAATGCTTCTGGCATCAGTCCACCAAGTGAAAGAGCTGTTTATGTAACAGGTAAATGTATTTTGCTCATATGACTATGGGATCTTCATAGTGAAATCCACGGTAGTCTCTGGACTTTATGTCAGTAATGCAGGTCAGAGTGAGACCTTGAAGCACTCATTCCAGAGTCCTTTGACATCTTAGAGCAGAGAAGGGATGAACTTTTATGGCAAAGATAAAAACAATGACAGAAATAGAATGAGCATGCATAGAGACAGGTTATACATCCCTTTTCTGACTAATTATCTTGGAACCTTTATAGTCCAAATGAAGTTTTTGAATAGTACTGTTAAACACCCTGCCTGCTGTTTATCGTTCATGGGGGAAGCAGATTTCTTTAACCATATAATATTGAGTAAGCAACTTTGCTATATGTTTTAAAAATCTTTCAAGCATGCTTGTTGCAAATGTCTTCAAGCAAGCTTGTTGCAAACATCTTCAAGCAATTACTTAAATTGCTCTTTTGCCTACTTTTTAGCTCCTTCACCACCTATAATTAAGAGTAAAAAGATACGAAGCTGTGAAAATGCAGCACTGGTGTGCTGGGAATCTAGAGACATTAACCCCGTTGATTCCTACATGGTCGAATTGTCCAAGCTGACAGATGAAGAAAATGACGACACTATTACTGAGTGAGTCACTATTCTATCAAGTTTACAGCCTGTAGAGAGTAAACCATTTAAAGTCATGTGATATCAGGTAGCACTAAGAAAGGACCCTTTGGTCAAAAGCCTAAGACAATGTGTTCAGAAATGTGCAAGCCCAAGGATGTGCAGAACAACCTCTGGGGAACTGTGGACCATACAGGGCTGAAGAAATGAATTGTGCCACAAGAAGCATTTTAGTACCTGTGATTTGATTTGCCTGGGGTAGGGAGTAGAAAATCTCCATTGTGATTAGGAAATACCAATACTGACATTATCAGTAACAGGATCAGGCACACGTATTCAAGCTTTTGATTCTTAAAAAATGTATTGGACTAAAGTCAGCCCCAAACTACTTGGCTGTGGAGGTTCCAGAGTGGCACTGCAAGGAATAAGCAGCTGGGTTAGTTCTGCATTTCAGTATCTCAGCGTATGGTGAAAGAATACATCTGTGAATCTGCTCTTCCTTTTTTCACTATGACTTAGCCCAGCCAAAAGGAAGAAGTATATAAAAATCATAATATCCTATCACAGAAGTCTAGCTCTGTTACAATGGCATTGAAATATCCTTTCTCTCCCTGAAAAACAAGCTGTATATGTTAGATCATCCATTAACTATTAAGTATATGGGAAATTTAAATGGAATTTAAATAATTAGATGCAATTGTAAGTGATGGTTGTGTGAATATTTCATAACAAATTATTTAAAAGAACTTGATTTCTGTGTTTGGACGCTATCCATGAACAGCCTGTGGTATTTTTTCAATTTTACTCTCTGCTGGAAATGGTTTAAGGACATTTCCCATTTTAGAGTTGCAGAAATATCTTTCCATATCAAGCTTAAATATAAAAATTCAAGTTATGGTGCCTACTTGTGAGCAGTCAAATGAGATAATATTTTCTCCCTATCCTCTGTTTTGGCAGCAGCTTCTGTTAGGAATTGGATGTGACAACTTACAAGAAGCAAAGTTAAAATTTGTTTTACTTTTGTAGGAATTCACCTTTATAAACATTCCTTTCAGTAAACTTAATTGTATAATTGTTAATGGAAAATGAATATACAGGGCATGGGGAAAAGCGTAGAAACAAATGTAAAAATCTCAGAGTCTCTCTTACCGCTGGCAACTCTTACTAGAAAAGCTGAAATCTTGTTGAAGGTTATAAGAGAAGCCGATCATGTAATTTCTTCTCTGTTGTTCAGAAAAATAATCTCAAAGGCCCACCTTTGTTCTCTACCCTATCATTTTCCTCGGATTTATTTTCTATAGATCTATTGTTGGGATTCCTAACTGTGAAGTCCTAATTCACCTCCAGCCAATACAAAGCTATCGCATCTGTGTTAGAGCCTTAAACCTGGGTGGTTCCAGTGAAAGAAGTGAGCCTGTCCTGATACACACCACAGGTACTGTGCAGCTTGGATAACTCCCGCAGCTTGCCATAGCATCTACTCTCCCAACAGAAAGCTTCCTGCTGGCTCCAATGGTGTCTGGATCAGGTCCTAATCTCTTACATCTAATTACGCATCTGGTAACGTTTTAGAAATGAAAAAAGTCTTTTCGTAACAATAAGTGCATTGCTTTAGCTCTGTTATTCAAAAACATTTTTTTGCCCAGTTCATTTGAGACTTGAAAATTTCTAATTTCTAAACATTTTAAAGGAGTAGATCAGCCCAGTGCCCCCAGATATCACCAGCTCGCCAACTACTGACACACCAGGGAAGAAAGCTGAGGTGTGATTTCAGTTTACTTCAGAGATTACCTTGAATGCTGCTGCTGGAAGGTATAACTGAGGCAGTCAGCACTTTCCAGAGTAACGTGGGTATGTGAAGCCTTCCTGTGTCTATATTAGCACATCTCCTGCTTGGCTGGGGGAAGCTCTGAAGGCTGATTTCTTTATTTGTTGGAAAAAGGTGGTCCATCTTTCAGCTGGAAGTTTTGGGTTTTGGTAACTGTCACAGTATTGTATTATCCTCTCTGCTCTTAGTGCCACACTGGACAAGCATTAAGCTTCTCTGCCAAGGGGAAGTTGGAAGCCCTTGCACCTCCCAACCTCTAATCAGAGCTCATTTTAGTGCCTTATAATTACAGACACCCATTTTCATCTTTAACATTGCTATAATGATGCAGCAACTTCACTGGGGTGTCTCAAACCTCCCATGTCACTCACAGATGCACTCACACCGTACCTGTCTCTCTTTTGCACTTACCTCATGTGTGAGATTTGCAAATTTTGCTTATTCAGCAGGCTGACCACACACCCATGCAAGACGTTAGTCCCCGAACAAGCTTTAACACAGCTCTGGCTGCATTTCAGTTACACATCTGTCTGCTACATGTTGGTGACACCCCAGAAAAGAAACAATCGCTCTTACATCCCCAGAGAGGAGGACTCATGTTACTATTGTTTGTGTCTATTTTAGCTACTCAAATCAAACTCAGTATTTGAGATTACCATTTTTGCTAGCACAGCATATGTTTGTTTTCAGCAGCACATGCCTATAATTGTGCTGTCAGTTTGTGTTGTATTTGCTTTGAAGTAACTGCACTTTGATTACAATGATTTAATTTGGGATTAGCACAGAGAGATTTATCTTCTCAGAGCCTACATTATGTAAACAGCCGATGCACATTGTTCTGTCAGCTGCAAGCGCACACCTCCAGCGCTGGGAATGACCTTTGGTTCCTCCTTGCTGGGGCTGATGCACAAACACGAACTACCAACAGCATCTGTGATGCCGGTGCCTGCTCAGCTGAGCACCGTGTGCCAGACATGCTTCATGATGTCTCCAAAGGTGGCGAGGCAGAAGTGCTTTCATCTCGGGCTGGCGTAGCCGACCTGCCTCTCTGAGGGCTGCTCTGAGGAGGAGCTGCTGAAGCAGGAGGGGTGCTTGCTGTGTTGGGCAAGCAGCTCTCTCCCAAGCCTCACAACTCCTGGACAGAGGGGGGCACGCATTGCTGGGGCGTTGTGGCAGCTTTCGCAGCAGTCCCCTGCTGGGGAAGGCTCTCAGAGGGCTGCTAGCATCAGTCACATCCAGCCCGCGCTCCGTGAAGACAGGTGGGTGGGGGAGGCTGAACTGGGTGGCCTCTGGGGAATGAGCCCCACACTGGGGTGCTGCGTGTGGCACTTTTGTAGTCATCCCTCCTCTTCAGTGTGCCCAGCGTTTACGTGGATGAGTGGGGCCATGGAGAGGCCTTTAAACCTCTGCCTTTTCCTTTCAGTGATTAAAAATATATTACTTCAGCTCTGAGGAAGATGACAGAATTGGACAGTCTGTTGCAGGAAGGAGCTGTCATCTCTGAATAGCTGCTTCCTGTGAAATGCCTGCAGCTTTGAGCCTTGGCTGGATTTAAAACTAGGCTAAGGCCCATTTTCTGCTTTTCACAAGGCTGTTACTAAACAGTGTTAAGCTGTAAGTTGCTCCTTTAACACCCGTTTATTTGAAAAATCTGAAAATGGACAACCTTGTCCTCTCAGAGTCAGCCAGATTCCTTCCAGAATGCTGTTAATCTTTCTGTGGATCCTAACATTTCCTCCACACCCTTGCTGCAAACCACAATGCCATAAGGAGTTGCTGGAGTTCTCAAACATTCTTCTCCCTCGCAGGCACCTACTTCTGTCTTAATGAGGACACAGCCCATCCTTTATTGGCAATCCTAGATGATGGATTTACAATTGCCTGTGATGAACTGGAAAACCTGGAGTGCGATCTGCCCGTCTATGATAACAGCTTTACAAGGTACACAAAATTATTTCAGTTGCAACTAATGTGTATGGTTTGTGGCTGCTTCACACACCCCTACCGTGAATTTAACTCCACTAAAAAGGTGTGCTGGTATTGCAGCTCTTCTCACCTCCAAGCCAGGCACCGATCAAGTAAAACTTCCAGACCACGCAGTAGATTTTTCCGTCTTGGTTTTTGCACAAATGATTATGGTTGTCTTCAATTTTAGACAACTGTAAACATATCCAGAGGTATTTTTAAAGGACTATAAAATACCTTTTAGAAAATCAGATTTATTTTAACCTACGCCATATCTCTTTGTGTGATGTGTGCACCAACTTCTCCCCATTTAATTCCTTACAAAGCCCAAAGAACCTAGATAAATGTCACCAAAAAAAATAAATCAAAACCCATTTACTCTTTAAAAATCTTAAAATAATCTTCGTAATTATTAGGCTCTCTTTAATTATAGTGATTTAGCACTTGCAGATTTCCAAGACTCGAGGAGCTGCCACTCTCTGCTGGCTGTTTCTCCCTTGCCCCTGCCCCTTCTTCTGCAAGCTGCCAAGGTGATGCAGCCTTAAACATAATGTGCATGAGAGTCTGCCCACCCTTCCTTGGTCTCATTTGCACACATTGTGATCTGGGAGCTGTTTTCATAGAGCTCTGTTCAATGGAAGCCACTCAATGCATCTTACATAAAACTTGTTCACTACAGTGAATACTACAGGACAGGCAGAAAAAAAATAAAATTGCTGCTTTGGGCACCTGAGCCTCTTCTTTGAAAAGGACTTGTGTAGTACAGAGCACAGGCATTTTTAAAATAAATGCCAGGAAGTGTCTAATGGAACATGGAAAATAAGGAGGTGATAGCCAACATGGCTTCACTGGGAGCAGGTTGTGCCTGACAAATCTGGTGGCCTTCTACGATGGGGCTACTGCATTGGTGGAAAGGGGATGAGAAAGCGACATCATCTACCTGGACTTGTGCAAAGCATTTGACACTGCTCCCCATGATTATCTTTGTCTCTAAATTGGAGAGATGTAGATTTGCTGGATGGACCACTCGGTGGGTAAGGAATTGGCTGGATGGTCGCACTCAAAGAGTTGTGGTCAACAGCTCAATGTCCAGGTGGAGACCAGCAATGAAGGGTGTTCCTCAGGGGTCATTGTGGGGACCAGCACTGTTTAACATCTTGGTCAGCGACATGGACAGTGCCATGGAGTGCACCCTCAGCAAGTTTGCTGATGACACCAAGCCAGGCTGGATGGGGCTTTGAGCTACCTGGTCTAGTGGGAGGTGTCCCTGCCCATGGCAGGGGGTTGGAATTAGGCGGGCTTTAAGGTCCCTTCCAACCCAACCCACTCCATGGTTCTATGGTAATGGGGCTTTCAGCAGCTGTCACTGATTTTGTGAGCTGAAATCTCTCTCCCTAGTTAATCTTTGGAACTTAAGCATCCCATGGAAGTCAATGCAAGTTAGCAAAGAGGATTACAGGTGCAGACAGCCACAATTACGTGTAAATCTACTTACATGTTGGGCACCCTGAGCTAAATTTGAACAGGTATTATGCACCAAAGCAAATGCCAAAAAAAAAGGAGAGGGATACAAATACTTATTCCTTGCTGAAAAATATGGCTGAATTGGTCAACTCTTTGCTTAGCTCATGTTATTTGGGCCTACAGATTTTGGTTTTGAAACAGAATTAGGCCCTTTGCCATTAAAGTGAGAGCCTCATCTTGCCAAAATGCAGCAGTTTCCAGTCAGCACCACAGAAACAACATAGAAGCAGCACAGGCATCTGCAGACACAGGGCCATACGTGCTCACAACTCAGCCCCTTCATGGAAATGCAATGTCATCATGATGATCCTAAATGGGATTTCATCCACCCTTCCACAGGGTGCTTTTATGTTTCACATAAGCAGCCAGAGCTGGCACTCATCTCATTCTGAACTCTGAGGCTGTTTTTGATGCCACTGTGAACTCTCAGAAGCCTCTCTCATGCCCAGATGCTGTGAAAAAAAATAAAAAAGCCCTCAAGTTGAAATGACTAATGTCCACACAAGGAGATTATGTAGCAAACTCTTCTTACTAAAGTTTACACGATCTCCAAAAGGCTTATGTGTTTCCTAGCCACAGCAGCTCCTGCAGTCTGATTCAGGTTTGCCTTAGTGGCTTTGCAACCCTCATTACTATGGTAATATTTTGTTCACAGATGTTTGCCCATCCATTTTGCATCATTCCTTTTCAGGCTGTAGCAGCACAGCCTCTCTCAGGCTCAATTTCAGCAGCCTTTAAGCTATTCCCAGGACATACACATGCACTTCTAATGAACTGTACACTTACATGATTGCTGCCGGGGTGGCACAAAGTACAGCCCACCCTTGCTGTGCCTGTTGTTACACATCAGGCCCTCAGCATGCTGAGTGCAGTTATTTCTCGGTATTACCTGGAGGTAGATGAGCTGAGCCAGCAACATCCTTTGTCTCTCTAATTTACATCCTCAGACAATCCTACCTCAGAAATATACAGGCTGTGACTCCACATCCAAAACTTTAGGTGTGTTTTGAAACCTGCTATGCCCTTTGATGCAGCAATGACAGTTAATAGACTATCCACTTCTTCTGAACCAAAGCTGGGGTGTAGTCTTATAGGATTCATGCTGCCCTCTTAAATTGAGTCGGGGTGCTTCAGAAGCATTTGCCATGGGTTCTTTTGCCTGGTTTTCTTGCTTCAGAAACTGTTTTTGCAGACTTGCATCTTCAAAGGCCCCGGCTCCTTTGACTCTGAGGCTGTTCCCATAAAACAAGCTGAAGGGTCTCTGTGGCATGTTATCTCTGTCAGTCCCTCCCAGACATCTTTTTAAAGTATCTGTTTTACATGGTTCCTGTCATAAAGGATAGCAGACCGTGGTTCCTACCCTTTATGATAGAAACCACAATCTACTGTCAAAACTTTTAATTGCCCAGGTACCGAAGCATATTCCAAGCCCTACCACCACGTCCAATTCTTGGTGGTCTATCTACCCACAGCACAGGCTGGTCTCCCCGTCCCCAGCTGCCCCATGCTGTTACAGTGCTCCATTCCTGATGGTGGGTGACAGGTAAAATTTCTTCCCAGCTTGTTTGGGAAGAAAACACAATGTGTAGATTTTTTCTCTGCTACACTGGGGTTCACCAGAGCACTATTCTTTTCTAGCAAGTAAAAACTTCCCAGACAACCCAGGCAGCACAGGATGCTATTCTCCCTAGTCCTGAAAGTGCCCAGGGCATTCATTCGTACAAAGCCGCCCAAAGATAAAACAGGGTTGGTGTCACAAAGAAACC
This sequence comes from Anser brachyrhynchus, assembly GCF_964034855.1. Lineage (NCBI taxonomy): Eukaryota > Metazoa > Chordata > Aves > Anseriformes > Anatidae > Anser > Anser brachyrhynchus. Next base: position 12,126,055 of record NC_137706.1, on the reverse strand, counting down.
TGTTAGGTCCTCAGCATGTGGACTTCACTGTCTTCAAAAATCCACACTGCACTAAGGAAACAACAAACATTATTTACTGGTATGCAACATCCAGGTATATTACATAGCTAAGCATTTTAAATAGCATTGCAAAGAGTCCCTGCCAGAGCATATTCCTGTCTCTCTCTCAGGTGTATTGGGATCCTGGGCAGTCTGATCCCATTCCCAGGAAAGCATTACTGGGAGGTGGAAGCTGAGGAAGATACGGAGTACAGAATTGGTGTGGCTTTTGAAAACACTCCAAGACATGGTTATCTGGGGGCAAACAACTCATCCTGGTGCATGAGGCACATCATCACACCATCAAGGTAAGGGCTGTTGGAGGCTACAGGTCTCCTATGGGAATACCTCCTGCATGTACACCTGCAGACAGAGCAGCAGAGAGCTCGGGCTTATAGGGGTGGCCAGAGATCTTACACCAAAGTCTCGGCCAAACACTTAACCAGGGACCTGTGATTATTCCACCATTGGCACTGTAATCTGGTGTTGGATGGATACTGGAACCTTTAAGCAAATCCTACCGCTTCATGACATTCTCACGAAAGAGGCAGTCCCAGGAATAAAAATTTGAACAGAATCTGCATTACAGAAGTTAGCTATAAAGGCCTTGTTATAGGTCACTGAAACCCCAGTGGGAAGACAGCCAGTAATAAATAGATCCATGCCACTTAGAAAGTACAAACCTAGCTGAATCCAGCTGTATGCACCGTGTTTTGACCTCTGTTCTCATGGAGGTACTGAACAGCCGCACCTGCATGCAGAAATGCCAGCTGCCCCTTATGCTTCATCTGGGACCGCTGGCTCTCCCCTGGACAATGACAACTGAATTAACATCATTGCCGTAGAATCTCATGGGAGATTCAGGCACCTGTGAAGGACCCAGGAACAAGTCACAGGCATCCCTGAGTAACTCCCATAGCCTGTCTGAACGCCACTCAGCCTGCATGATTTGCCACTGTGGTGCTGGCTCCCCTTGAACAGGACGCTTGGGCACCACCTGAGTGCCCCGCATGCTCACTGTCAGCAGATGGTAATGATGGCACAGCGTGGTTCCAGAGCTTCCTGTCCTCACCAGCTGGTATACAGAGAGGCTTTAGATGCAGCTCAGCTGGCGGGAGCACACACTCCCAGGTGCTTGCTGCTCACAACTCCCCAGCCATCGGCCTGCTGCACACCCAAAGTCCTTAGCAGTGCTGGCATTTGCCTCCCACACAGCGAGAAGTGCTGCTTAATGAGAGGGACTAAACCCACTGAGGTTAATGACTCTTCCATACGCTGCAGGAAGGCTAATTTGATTTCCTTGCTACATTGAGCTAAGAGGTACATTGAGGTTTGCTCTTACTCTTCTGAAGCAATGAGCATGGACTTCAGGGAAGAGAATACAGAGCCGGGCCATTGCTCAGTTTGAGTCACTGTCATACCCATCTCTACAGGGAAATTTTCTCAGGTTTGAGCAGTGTGGGTGGAGGAGGTGGTTAGTGAAGAAGCTGGCCCTTGTGAAATACCAGATAACTCACTTTAGCTGAATAAATCTTCTCACTTCTGCTCAGAAAGGCACACATTCCCATAGAAGTCTCATATTTTTGGTTGCAGCGTGCCACACTAGGGAGAGCAGATTGAGTAACTGTTACAGGACCTCAGCATTACTCAAACAGTGATTACATATGGAAGAAGAGGTCTACCCTCACGACAAAGCAGTTATGTACAGTGCACCTTCATGGCCTCCATTAATCCACAGCTCAGGAATCATGATTAGAAGAGGTCACCCTCTAGTAAATGAAGACTGGAAATTCCCCATCTACACCCCCCCTGGCTGAGGAGGGAGCTGTCTTGTAGGAAAAGCAGCCAGAAACATAATTTAGACAACAGGGTTTGAAAAATGAAATCAAATAGTCTGGAGGATGCCGAGCCACGCTCTGAGTCAGTCTCTGCCCGTGGGATTACACTCCCTCATTGCTGCTGCAGACGTGGGCGTGAGCAGTTCCCAGTTCCTGTGCCTTTGGCAGGAAAGGGGGCTCGGTACCACAGGCCCCAGGGAGCAAGTGGGCAGCACTGCAGGGCCTGGAAGGATGGCTGAGTCACCTCATCAACTCTCCTTGGCTGTGCCTACAGCTCTGGAGCTGCAAGACTGAGGAGACAACAAGTGTTGCTCTGGGGCAAGCCTAACCGGCCTGACAGAGCACAGCTCCTTCATGCAGTAAGGGACGACTTCAGATAAAACCTAGTAGAGAAGAAAAATGAAGTCCCACAGCGTGCTCTGACCTCATCCTTTCCCAAGTGTCACCACCCAGCCGTTTGCAGCCAGCTGGGAACGTGAAATAAAGGCCTGTCACATGGGTCAGGCACGCAGGTCTGAGCACTGAGGGATAAGGTCGTGTAGAAAAGCAGCACTCGCCATCGGCAGGTAAACAGCCATTGCTCAGCACAGGGGCAGTAAATACGGGGCACACAGGAAGGATGGGACTGTCCATACCACGCATGTGAAGTGGGAACAAACCCCCTGCAACATGCCTGCGTGCACAAAGTGCTTCCTTTTGAGAAGCCAGGGTGCCCTTTGGTATTTCTGACTGTGCTTCTTGCCTACAGGCACAAATACGAATTCCTGCACAGCGGGATGACACCAGACATCAGAATTACCATTCCCCCCACAAGGATTGGCGTCCTGCTGGACTATGAGAACTACAGACTGTCGTTTTTCAATGCTGATATTGCCCAGCACCTTTACACGTTCAATTCACACTTCCAGCATTACGTCCACCCCTGCTTTGCTTTGGAAACACCTGGTATCCTACAGATACGTACTGGCATTGCAGCACCCCCATGGACAGCCCTCCCATAAGCCGTGTTCCTCTGCTGCCACATCTACATACAGCGTTGAGAAATGCCCTTTTTCAGCATTAACTGCTCAGTCGCACTCCCTATAAACCAGCTCTCTCCTAAGACAGACAGCAAAATATCCCTGACCCAAACAAACTCCCAGGCCTAAGCCTTAGACAATTCCTCTCGTCTTAGGCAACATCTCAGCAGAAAAACATTAGTCAGAAGATCCATCAGCATCCTGGAGCTGTTCTCCAAATTACTGAGGGATGAAATGACTACCATCCTTCCCACGAGTGACACTGTTACCAAGCAGCAGTGGCAACTGGATTACTGGTTCCCCCAATACCCATTTATGCCTGGGGAACTCCCTTATTCCACAGCAATCGTAAACTCCACTCTTGTGTCTGCTGAAGAGCTAAAAATTAACCGAAAAGCAAAAATAGCAAAACGCATAATCACTGTACAGCTGCTAGACAGAGCTGAAAACACTCCAAGCACGAAGTTGATCTCACAATCAAGTATTCTTGCCACTACACAGTCTGTGACACGAGATAATCAAAAACGCCTCCCTTGTGTGTGAACTGTTAGTGCATACCATACACAGTAAGTGGATTGAAACTGTGAAGCTTATTGAAATACTCAACCATGCCCTAGTCTCAAATATTTTACATAAATAAGAAGCATTTTGTAAGAATGCTTTTTATAAGGGAAAAAACAAAAACAGATGGAGGTGTTTTGCAGTGATTGGTTGCCCATATAGAAAAGTCTAAAGCACCTCTTTTTAGCTTTTTTGTTTGTTTGATGGCCATGCTCACCCCTGCCTTGGTATATCCTCCACACTCACAGATCTTTTCTCCCCTCAGCACTGAGAGCTTCTGACCTCTGATGCCGTGTCCCAGAAGCCCAGGGGCTCCAGTGTAGGCTGGAAGTAGCAGTCCAGCACTCAACTGAAATGTCCTTGTTCAGACTTCATTTCCAGACACGAGACAAGCACTGCCCCTCAAGCAGGCTTGTCCTGCTCTAAGCAGCCTCACTTGTGGATGTCAAAACTACCTGAGTTCAAACAAGACTCACTAACACAGAAAGAAGCTTTTCCATAAATTTATTGTACATTCATTACAAAAGTCATTGGTTTGAAATTTCCATTCTAGGGGTTAGTCAGGAACAGGTAGTCCCTACAATATACAGGGTCCATATGAATAAACAGAGCCTGGCAAAATTTAAAGAGACTTGGTGTAAACTGTGTGCCAAAAGCTTGTCTGTTCTTTCCTAAACTGCTGAGAGAGAAGAAATGCGTCTCGCCAAAACAGGCTTTGCAGAAAAACATGCAAACAGGAGCTGAATATGCTGCTATGGCAGGATTAGTCTCTTGAGTATCCATTTGTTTTGCAAGCCACAAAAGAAGATGGGTTTAGCAACACTGAACTATGCAAGTATAGCTTCATAGCCTACCAGGAATTCACAGATTTCCAAGGCAGAAAGGGTTGTTATGATTACCCTGTCACACCTCCTGTGAAGCAGTCCAGAGAATTTCAGTTGCTGTTTCTTGCAGCGAGCACAACGCGTGTCTGCTAGAGACAGGTGACTCAGCGAGCAACCACCACCAAGGCAGAGGGCACAGGGTGGCTGACACTGTAAGGCTGTACCAGAGAACAGCAGCTACAGTGTACAGCTCTGCCAGTGGTGAGATAGCACCACACCCCAAGTTGTTTTAACGCTATTTTTTTCCCTTTGGATAAAAATGTGTACCTTGATTCTGTGTCCAACTTCCACCCACTGGAGCATGTTTTACTTTTACCTGCCAAAATCGAGCACCACAATCTTCTTTACAATCAGAGGGAGACACCTGAAAGTAAAACACACAAGTGTCAGAGCAGGGGTATTAGGATGTCTGAACCCCCACCCACCAAGAACACCTTTCCTGCAGACAGACTGCCACGTGAACCAAAGGGTTCTGCTGAAAGCACTAAGTCATGGTGTGAACAGCCCCACCACACCACTCCCCACCAAAAGCTTCCGTCCCAGCTGTTCAAACCACTCCGTATTCTGGCACCAGGATTAGCTGTCCACCTCAGATGGTACAAGAGCCCCGTAACTTGGGTCCCAGGGGCCTCACCATCATCTCACAGGCATGCCGCAAGGACACATTTGATGAGTCAAACATGAGGTACTTGGACACCGCACAAGTGGGACTCTAAGGGTACCAAACAGCTCTGTCATCATGTTGCCAGCTCGATGAATCTGCTGGAGGTCGCAGGAGCAGCCTGCTTAGCAGAGCGTGACTCAGTGGTCATCACCAGGGATGGTACAGGACTGCTAAGGCAGCAACAAAAATATCTGAAAAAAAGAATAAATAAGCAATAATCAGCTGCCAGGCTGAAAACAGGATAGGAAATGAGTTTGCATGTTTCTGTTTAATAAAAGATTCACCTGTCAGCTGTAACCCAAGCATTTCCTCTCTTAGGAATCCTAACCTTGTCATTTAAATATTTATTCAGCGAAGAAAAAGGCATGAACAGTTTCAATTTTTTAAAACTGTCACTGTAAATCATCATTGTATGTGTCCTTTACAAGAAGGCCACCATTTACACTGCAGGTACTATTGATCTGAGCAGTAATGCACCCAAGCTGGAACCACAGAATATCCTGAGCTGGAAGGGACGCACAAGGATCATCGAGTCTAATTCCTGGCTTCACACAGGACCACCCCAAAAAATCAGACTAAATGTCTGAGAGAGTTGTCCAAACACTTCTCGAACTCTGGCAGGCTCAGTGCTGTGACCAGATCCCTGGGGAACCTGCTCCTGTGCCCAACCACCCTGTCAGTAAAGAACCTTTTCCTAACACCTAGCCTCAACCTCCCCTGATGCAGCTTCAGGCCATTCCCTCAGCATGTTCACATCAACCTTGTATTTCTGTATAAGTCCACCTGACAGGGAGATGTGCCGAACATCTGTTAAGGGCCAAACCCTGCACAGAGCTGGAAGCTGTGCTTCAGAGTAAAAGCGGAGTCCCTTAGGAAAGCCAGAAGGCACTAACAGGTCCTGCACAGCACCCCAGAGAAGACTAACACCAAGCGTATTCTGTTTAGATGGAAACCTGGGTAAAGTGCTCGTCTTGGAGAGCTGTGTTGTCAACTGAAAGGGATCTCAGATGACGCAAAACCTCTTCTCATCCATGGCCTACCTACAGACACTGGCTCACTGCTGAACTAGACCACATGAAAGGACAAAGGTTCATTAAAAGACAAGTTGCCTTTGTCTTTGATGAGTTATGTGCTGCAAGACACATTCTTCCTGATACCTGTTGGCATTTTTCTTTCTGTTCATTTCATTACATGCACTTGCTGGCACACAGAATAAGTTGTCTTCAGTGAAGGATGGGGGCTCATGCCTAAAGCTCTGGTATTGGCCACCTGATTCCCACAGGCTGGCCCCAATCTGCAGCAGTGATCTGCGCATCCCTGCAGAGGTTGCAGCAGCAGGAGCTGCCCAGAGGCTCTTGGGCTTAGAACAAGCTACACCCAAACCCCTTTATGGTGGGCAAAAAGACCAGAAGGCAATGCTGACCTGGCCTTCTGTACCTAGGGAGAATCATCATATTTGGTTTGTGGTAGGCTTCTGTGCAGAACAGCAGAGAGCAAGGCAGAAAAAATATAATAAAACCACAGCTGGCTGAAGAGATTAAGAAACAGAATCTGAGACTTTGCTGCAAGCATCTCTTGAAATCACCAAGCTGGCCAGAGTCATTCTCCCTCCGAGCACAGTTACTTCTGTGCTGACCAGAGGGCTAAGTCAATAGCAGGGTTCTGCAAGAAATCAAAGTGATTTGTTTTCTGGACTGCTTTTAGGCACTCCTTCCAGGGTTCTCTCAAGGCACCTTGTTCTCCCAGTATCCTGTAATAACACAGAAGCAGCACAGACTAGGTAACACAGGGACTGTGGCACAACAGGGACTTGAAACCACACTCAGGAGTCTTGGCCTCATGCAGAAAACAACAGGGTTTCCTCCTCTGGGAGAAACCACCTCCTAAGACCCAAGGTACCTTTGCATCTAGGGGTATCAAATATTTAGGATCACTTTTTCCAATTCCCTTCTGTCCCCTCTTGATTTAAAATACCAGTACACATTGTTGCCACTGGAGGGCATCGCACCAAGCCCTTTTGCAAGACTGCACTGGTTAACAGGTTTACGCCAAATGACGAGGGCTAAACACCCACTGCGACAAACAGAGTTAGTTTTCAGACTGGTTACCATAATCCTTCAGGGTGTCGTGTCCTTCATCACCCAGTCCCGGAGCCACGGACAAATGAACCCACGGGCTGTGAGCAAACACAGGTGAGAACATCAGAAGTGTAAGTGCAACAGCAGGCAACACAGCAGCCCTAGAACGTGGTGTGGTGTGTTCTATTCAAATCAAACCCACCCCGCGTTTTCTATACAAACACTTGCCTTTTAACCTGCTGTGATTACCATGAAAAAAAAACTTGTAGGTAGAGGAAGTAGGTCCTGACTTTATCTCACAGGCAGGCCTTGTTCTTCCACCGTTTATTTTAGGAGGATAGTATCAGTGGAGTCAATATAATGTCACTGGCTCCACTTTCTTAGTCCTCCAGCTAAAGCTCTGTAGGAAACTCGGGGCAGTCTCAGGGTGCGACTGGTCTCTTCTAGAGGAGGCTCCGGAGCCTGGCCGCACAGCCCGCCTGCCTCCCCCGGCAGGCAGCTCCCCGTCCTTCCCTCAGGCCCAGCGGCACTGCAGCAGCCCGCGTGTTTCCCAGCGGTACCGGCATCGCTCACCAGCACAGCACCGCCGGGCAGCCCGGCACCGCGCAGAGGCAGCGCCCCGCTTCCCGCTCCCCCTGCCGAGCCCCGCAGGTGTCCTGGAGCCGAGCCGGTCCCTGGGCAGCCCAGCCGGCACCGCTGACTTTTTTGTTGCATCTCCTCTCGGTTGCGTTAAGGCCGACGGGCTCACCTGCCCGCCTTCCTCACCTGCCACGGCACCGAGGCTCCTCCGCCAGCCGGCGGCACGCGGTCCGGGGGCAGCGCGGAAATGGCGGCCGGGAGCCGGGGCCCGTCACGGCGGCTGGGCTCGCCGAGGGCCGGGGCAGCCCCCGGAGGCCGGGAGCCGAGCGGGGCAGGCCTGGGCTCTGCCCACCGCGCCCGCTGCCGCCGGGCCCCCGCCGCCGTGAGGGGTCCGGGTCCCGCCCGGCCTCGCCCCGCGGCCGGCGCCGCCGCCGCCATTTCCTGAGGGCCGGGCCCCGCCGCCACTTCCTGGCGCGCCGGGGGCGGGGGCCGGGCCCTGCCGGCCCGGAACAGAGCGGGCTCTGCCTCCGCCCCCCTGAGCTGCCCTGCCCGGGGACCCAGATTTTTTTAGGAGGGGGCCGTGATTTTAATTTATTTGTTTTTAAAGAGAGTTCTGCGCCGGCAGCCCCGCGGGGCTGAAATGCAGCGGCCAGACTAGCCCTGAGTGTCGCAGGGCCCGTTTCTCGTTCTCCGTAACAGCCCCCTCCAAACGCTGCCATGTCGCATAGCGCCTGTCTGGTGGCAGAAGGGCCAGGCGCTGGCCAAGTTCCCGATTTATTCCAGCCCCTGTGCCCACAGCTCCCCCCAGTCCGTGAGGACACTAACTGCGCATGTAGGGCTGGGCCAATGGTGCCATCTGAGATGCTTTGTTTGGAGGTATTTTGGAGGCATTTGGTTTTCTCTTGATCTTAAAACAAAATTCCGTGTGTTCCAGTTGGAGGCTTTAAAAACACATGGTCAGGAGGGGCCCCGGACCCTTCTGCACCTCCTGCATCTGTTGCACACTGACCCGACAGCTGCAGGAGTACACGTGGTTAATGTGCCGGCACACTGAGGGTCAGATAGGCCTCGTGGCTCCCTGGGTAGTAAAAAGCTTAATGAAGTGAACATTGAAAGCCCTCACCATTTATAATCTGAGTTATAAAGCTTTCTTGTAGCCTCCCAGGCCAGTTCCAGGCAGGAAAAAACAGCCATGGGAGAGCAAGCTGAGGGGCAAGGCAGTTTCTAAGGCTCAGCACAGAAGCAGCTGTCACGCATAAGGCCAGGCCGCTGGGCTTCGTGCATGAGTTTTTATCCTTACACAAAGCAAAGAAATAGCAGTAAAGAGCAGTAGCCATAAACCACTTCTGTGGTCTCCATATTCCAGGGATAACAAAGCTCTGCTTGGCATCAGCAAAAGAAAAGCAGATTGCTCATCAGGCTTTTCTTCCAAGCAAAGTAAACACTGCCTACTGCCTTTCAAATGGCTTACCAAAGAGCAGTATCTAATCAAAGCCTCTTTCAAACCTGGGCTAACTACTGTTTGTGCTATTATTAACTTGAGGCAATTTGGAGGTAGGGGTCTTTGATTCCTCTGACATGAAAGGTTTAAAGAAGAGAAGGAAGTCACGGTATCGACCTGTGATGCCATGGCATACAGATAAAAGCCTAGCTGGCATTTTTGCCTGCAGAGCCTCACTATGACTTCAGGGTAGCTCAAGCCTGATTTATAAACTGCAGTTTTCCCCCTTGGGTCCCACAGAGCACAATCTTTCCGCCTCACCCACACCCCACAATGGCAGAGAGAAGGAGGTGGAAGTGTGTGGTCTATGGTAATGATTTATTAAGCCCCAAATTTCTGAGCAGGCCCAAAGAGATAACATGTATTGACATACAGGAAAGGACACTTAAGGAGCACTCTGACTTCCTCACCACCCATCAGATGTAAAATAAAGCCTTTGTTCCCAGTGCAGAACTTCACAACAACCATTTTAAATTCAGCGTCACAATGGTTATAGACTGCTCTTGCTTTGCATTCCTCTGCCTATGCATTAACCCTAGAGTTAATATCTGGCTCTTACAAAAGTTAAATAAGCAAACATCAAAGGATAAACAAAAATACAAATAAATTTACATAGGTCAATTTAAATTAGAAATTGATACTACTTTTTTCTTTTGCGGCATGTCATAAAGCAACCATCAGCTTTCAGGCTGTGCTGTGCCCTCTTGGTCCCTCAGTGGCTTTCTGCATATTGCTAGCGTATCTTGGCAGACTCTGGGTCAAGTGCGTTGTGGTTCCAACCTCCCAAGGGCCTCACATGATTTTAGTCCTGTGAGGTGGTCCCTCGCCCCCTAAAAAGCCTTGCTGTAGTCAAGGATAGCAGTGAGCCTAGTTTTTGCCAGACCTCAGGGAGCAGCAGCTGATCAGAAGAGGTGGAATGTGTTTGAACTTTATTCAGCCACAGCACTGTGGCATTTCAGATACAGACTATAATAATAGGGCTGCATTTGCAGTCTTGGGGCAGACAATTCAGAAAGCCATAGTGATAAAAGGAAGTGGATTTATGGGTAAAAAATAACACTTCAGAGGCAGAACATGAACTGAACTAAGCCAATGAAAGAGAAATATGATTTCACTGAAATCAGTACCTTAGGAAGGTTTTTTCTTGAAAGTCCTGAGGCGGGTCTGCTGCTCAGCAAATGTTTCTGTGTGACACTAAGTGGAAAAAAAAAAGAAAAACCCTTTTTTCAGATCACCTTCTAGAAACGCTATTGAGTCTTGTTACAACAAAAGCAGCACAAATACCACTTTGCTAATACATACTGAGCCAGATTTAAATATGTCACTGATAATTACTTAACAAATATTGTTAGGTTTGTACTCTATGGTGGTTCAAAAGAACATTTGCTTATTTAAAACGGTTTATTTTAAAACAAGCCTTTTTGTTTTCTTTCTTTCTTTCTTTCTTTTTATTCCTGGCATGATAGAGTGCAGAAAACTTTCTGCTTTCTGACCTTGGCTTGTCAGCAATTTGTCATAGCAGGGGACAGCATATTTGCACTGCGTCTGCCAGCATGGATTTTCAGGGGCTGGGAGAGGCTGCTCAGTTTTAGGACTTGGTTGCATGGTGAGGAGAATTTCATTCTGTTCTGATAATGTCCTGAGAACTGTCTATTCATGCAGTTGGGTGCTTTCTCCCTCACTATGCCCCAAAACCGTCTGATATGATGCATGCCATTCCCAGCCCAGGCACTGGCTCTGTGTGTCGGCTGGGCACCTTGCCTGGTTCTTAGCACTTACATTCACACTGTATCATTGCAGTCTTACTTACGGTAAACAGTGTCTGAAATAGCTGGCACCACCCACCGCTGGGGACAGGCGCTGGGACACGGTGTGCACACAGTGGTGGCTCTGGGCTCTCCCGTGAGCCTCGCTGAAGTTCAGCGAAGGTGGTGAGGGAGGGCGAATTTCTGGCTTCTCAGGAGCTCCGACCAGTATCTCTGTAAAGCGTCCGTGGCAAACCATTACGAAATCACCTGCTTTCCCAATTTCTCTTCTTGATTTTTTTTTTGAAAGTCAGCACGGTTAAGCCCAGAGCCCTCAGCAGGAGCCCAGCACCCCGCAGCTCCAGGCCAGAATTTCCCATGGGGTGGGTGCAGACAAAGCACTATGCTGCCCTGCAGCTTGTTTTACCCACTTGCAAGAGGGCTGTGGGGGTCTTCTTGTAAAGTACTTAGAGATCTATGAAGAAAAAAGAATTTTCTTATAAAGGAAAAATTTAATGTAAAGAAAAATATTAGTAGCAAAATAACATCTAATTTAGGCAAAAAGGGACATTTCCTGGTGGAAAAGCAATACTCACACATTCCGTGTTGAAAACAGTAAGGGAATTTGGTCAAACATCTATTCCATCTTCAGACTGAAGACAAAACCATGCCTCCTGCCAAGGAGCTAGGGAGCTGCAGGATCACTAGCATGACATCGTACTGCTTGGTTATAAAATGCGCTGCACAACGAACTTGGCACTCAGCGTGCTCAGGTTGAGCTGAGAGCTAATGTAATGAACTCTAGGGAAGGATTTACATCAAATACTACTCAGGAATATTAAAGACAGACAGGACCAACTTCTTACTTGAATAATTGCACACTTGCTAAATTCCTCCTTTCATTTCAAAGCCAGGCAATCACCTTCCTCACTTCCCCTCTAAAACTATATATCACTGTGCTATTCCTCGACCTCAAGAAAAATCTATGTGATTAAAGGAAGAAGTAACTTGTTAATTACCATGGACTGAACTAAGATTAGTTTTAGCTCTAGCAATGACTCTTGCCACTCGAGGGGGGGAGCAAGCAAACCAAGAAAGGCGAGATTCAAATTTCAACAAGTGTCCAAGGCTGCTTGTATTTGCTAACATAACCCCAGAGGCAGGGATGCCTGCAAACACTCCTAACTTCCATTTGTGTGTGGGAGAACAATGTAAAAGACCTTGCATACACGTCCACACTGCACGCAGTAGCAGTGCACTGCTCACAAGCTGCTTCAGTTAACTAATGCGCTCTCCTGTCTGTTGTTACCAGTGTAAGGCTTTCAGCCAATATGGGGTATTTTCCCTTTAAGTTGTATCAGAAAAAGAAGACTGCATTGTGCTAACAGTTGTTGCAAGCAGCAAGCGTCCGTTTGAACGGCAGGATTTAGTCCTAGTGTTAGGGCTGTGTGTTTGAGGGAGATCCACAGCCTGTGAAAGTTGAGGGAAGTACTTCTAGCAAATGGCGTCGGAAGAAAAATGGAAGACAAAGAAGCTGAGAGGGAAAAAATGGAAGATCAAAACATGAGAATCCTCTCCCTGGCCTGAGAAAGACCTACTGTTACTCCACAGGCTGGGCTTGAAGGTACAGGATCTCAGATGCATTTAGAAGTCTCAAGCCCATTTTGCTTAGTGGCTCTGAATCCTCTGGCCTTTTCTAATTCAGTTGGCTTGCTTGTTAAAGAGGATGCTAACATAACCAGACAAGATTTGCAAAGCTGAATTCGCTGAGGTTTGCTTGGGAAGTGTGGGTGGAGATCCTTATAGATGTTAAATAAGGAAAAAAATGAAAACATGAGACACTTTGCCCTAGTAACATTCAAAGCAGGAGTGACAGAAAACATTTAGTGGAGATACAACAAAGAAATCCTTTGCCTACAGAACCATAGCTTCAGCAAAACAAAAAAATATGTGAAGCACCTGGACATCCCCTTTGTTCTGAACCTGCAGCACAGGCTGCAGAGGGACATGGCAGTAATTTAAAAGCTTGTTTTCTGCATCCTAACATCATGTAAGGATGAAATGCAATCCATCCCACTATCATTTAACGAGCACCCCGGGACCACTGTACCTTGGAGGCATGATGTCACAGGTCAGCAGAGAGATTATTTGTTTTGAAGCTTGTGAATAGCTCTGAGACTTCATTTCGGAGTGCTCCACTCAGAGTCATGACTCAAACCCTTCTGGTCTCACAGAAAGACACAACTGGCTACAGTTTCCCTGTGCTGTCTCTGAGCATCCTGTGAGGGATTAGTAGATAGTTAATTTTATTATCCTTTCTGCTCTTTCATGTAGGAAAGGCTTTGTCATTGCTTGAATTCCTTCATGTTCATGACACATTTTCTCAAGCATCATATCAATGATGTCTCCATTGAAACAAGCAGAGACAGCTACCAAGAAAAGCACTGAAACAAAAACCAAGACATCCATTTAATTTTGCGTGATTTTTAATTTATATAGAGCCATTGGGAAAACTAGTATGAAATCCAGCCTGAGACCTGTGACAAGTTGGCTATGCACAATACCTGCCTGGTTTCTCCTTTGTAAAAAGCAGTTATTACCCAGAATTTTATACCTATCCCTTGAAGGGACCAAGATATTCATCTCAGGCAATTTTCTGAAGTACCAACTTTTTTTTTCTTCTCCAGATCATAATAGTTCCAGACTCACCTGGAAGCAACTAAATTGATACCCAGGTTTAGCAGCAGTATTGCCTGAATGAAAATATGCAACACAAAAAACAGCTAACAATTCTGAATGGTTCATTTAATGCTCAATTGCTGAACCTTATTCAGTTTTAAAACAAGCTGTAAGATTAAAGCCCCAGAGGTGAATAAAAGAACTCTCCATTATCATGTCTACATTGGAATTTACTCTTGTATTAGCATTAAACCAAGAATAAAGGAAAAGCGTAGATTCTGTATAAGACTGCCAGACTGTCTGAAATTGGGAATAATTTTAAACATACTCTTCCAGTTCCAGTGTTCCCCTTCCACAGTCAAGGACCATCAATACATCAATAAACTCATGGTTCCTGTCCCCAGCAGAGCTCCAACCCTGGGTGCCAGACTGAAAAAGCAAAAGGGATGTAATCCACTGAGACACTCAGTGGGAAGAGAACTTGGGTGAAGATCAAGCATGCTGGTTCCAGACTTTCTTTAATTATAATCTGTCCCTGGCAACAAGAAAATTTAGATGGGCAAGAGAATGAACAGAGCTGCATTCAGTGGCTGCAAATTACTGTTTTACATTAAGTGAATTTATTGTACAGCAATACGGGCATAAATCTAGCTGATACAGAGGGCTGATTAGCACAGCTCTACACTCCAAGTAATGGCATTAAAGATGCAGTGTGAATTTCAGGGAATTAATCATATTGTTCACATCTTTTCAATGATGATTCAGCAGGCACTTTTATAGCAGATTAACTGCTTTTACCATTCGTTAATACAACCCAGAACATTAACTACCCTTATGAAGAAAGTTTTTTACCCCCTTCCTGAAGGCATTCTCTGGACTCATATGCTGTTACTTTTCCTCTCCTATCCTCTTTGCAGCTTGTTAGTAGAGATATTGAAGGTCTGATGCAGCTTTCCTCTAATGGAGCCAGAGTAGTTTTTTTCCTTGAACTAGGCACAGGAGCCTGCATGCAATGGAAGAGATTAACACCAGGTGGCAAATTACAGCTGATTACAATAGATTCATGTATATGGAGACACAGTGTAATGCTGCCAGGAAAACAACACATCTGGCAGCTAACTCACCCTCTACTTGCATGTTTCCTTTGAAAAGAGGATAGAGTGGTTTGTTGTTGTTGGGTTTTTTTAACCTTCAGTAATGATTGTCAAACCCCTGGAAGATCGACAAGGACCCCGTACCCTCCATCCAACTATAATCACTGAGATATTGGTATGATCTGGATGTTCCTAGGCAGGGTCTGAGCCCCACCAGATTTGGCAATATGCAAACATCGATAAAATAAAGGGAATTAGGGAATTGCCTGCTGCCCCAGCACTTAACCCAGATACCAAGTAGGAAGGGAGAACACACAAGTACGGTGAGGGCAGCACTGACAGAAAGGCACGATGCAAACACAAAGAGCAGTGAGCTACAAATAGTAGTATATCATGAATATCATCAGCTAGGAGATGAAGGAGAAACACAGAAACAGGTAACAACTGGAGCGGTCACCTGTTCCTTTCTTACCTGCTTTAAGGCTCCTGCTGCTGCAGCCCCTGAACTGCTCACCGTCCACCTCTCCTCAGCTTGTGATTCTTAAGGAATGGTTCAAAACGTCCCTTCTATAAAATCAGTCAATTGCCTCTGAACTGACAATAGTTAGCAATTCCTTCAGTGCTTTTGGAGTGGCTTCCTGCCTACTGGAAAGGCTGACAGGATACTCCTTCAGTCCTTCAGTGGAATACAGCACGGCACTGCTTCTAGCTGTGTACAGTGTCTAAGTGCACAGAAGGGTTTGATAGGTTTGCCAAGGGCAGGCCACAAACAGAGGGACTTGCTAGCCATACACCACCTTTCATCACCCTTATTGCCAATCCAACTCCCTCAACTCCTCCCTTCCCCAGACAGCAGTTATTTTAAAAAGGATTTCATGCATCTGTTCATCTGCAAACTACAAAGTACGTATACATTTCAAATGAAATGGCTAGGACTTTGACAGTTCTTAAAATATACATTTTATTATTTTCTGGTGTTTGCTATGAAGGTTTCATTCAAATTGTGAAGGTACACAGCCTTTACAAACTTGTTGAGTTAAAGGTTTTTGTTGGAGGTTTTATGTTCTGTTTCTTTCATGGCAGAGGAAAATACATACACTATAAAATGTTGAAATTCATTAGATGTTTAGTATTACCTCTTCATATATGCTGTGGAATGCTTTGTAGAAATACTATATAAAATAAGGCAGACTTTGACAGGGAATTCAGTCATAAAATTTCATGGGAGAAAACAAAAAGTTCCAACATATTATCATCTTCTGTAGCCAAGGGAAGATCAGGTGGTCGTCACTGGTTTGTGGGAGAACTACTGCAGTTCTGGTGCTCAGACAGTATACATTTCTTGTTTATTCTACTATTCTCAAGTGAGACCTTTGCAATAAAACTTATTTTAATTAACATAAATCAGACAATATTTAAACATACACATCTATCCTTACAGTGCAATAAAAATGTATCATTGTATAGTATTTTGTATTTGCATTATGAAAATAAAAGGTCTGTACATCAATTAAATGTATATTAATGAGTATGAATCATGTAAATTTGTAATGCATCTAAAGTTGGCTTTGGCTTTTAAGTATTTATAAATTCATAGAAAATATTGAACATCTAACAAAATAAATAAAACATATCATTTTAATCATAGATGCTAACGATCAACCTCAAAAATTCTTGTGTTATTTTTTACATTTGCTACTAAATTTCTTAAAGAGAACTCACTTTCAGTAGTGCTCAGAAGTGAATGATTGCACCTTCTGTGATGTGAAAAAATAGAGTACATCTATTTTTC
Organism: Anser brachyrhynchus; assembly: GCF_964034855.1. NCBI lineage: Eukaryota > Metazoa > Chordata > Aves > Anseriformes > Anatidae > Anser > Anser brachyrhynchus. The sequence goes on along the minus strand of NC_137706.1, from coordinate 12,109,582 downwards.
ATAGATCAAAAATTCCTTCATGGAGAGTTGCATTTTAAACGTCTGATTGTTCTACGTAACTGTCTTAAGTGCTTATAAAAAGCATGTAGCTTTCTCATAAAAGCTGTGAGTCACTATTAATAGATATTTTTCACTTGCAGAATTGAGAATTATGCAAAATCTTCTGGTGAATGTCCTTTTTTTATGAGAATTCTTCAAGGTCTTCCAGCTTCACATACTGGTTTGAAGACAGCACAAAAATATGTTCACTAATGAACCCTCTTCAGTACGAGTACTGCAGCAATCCAGTGTAATTCCACTTGATAGGCTTATTTCATTGGAGTCCACACATGGTAGTTTGTGGAAGTCAACTGCTGACCTCATGTTCTCTTGAATTTGAAAGTTCCCCAAGTGCACGGGCTAGCCTTACTGTAATACTGAAGAGACCAAAACAAATCTCAAATCACATGAACAAAAGTGAGCTTGAATAAATATGCATCTGGTTAGTAAATTACACACCATAGTCTAATTGCTATTCTGGTGGTGGTGGTCGAAGACTCCGCAGCTTCCTTTCATCTAGTCCTTTCCAGTATTTAAAGTTATTATCCAGATGCTGCATTAAATTTGGCAGGTCTGCAAATGCTAGGGAAGAAAGGGCAGAGTGTATTTAGTTTGCAGAACTGGAACAGTCACATGATTCTGTCTGCTTAAATATCACTTGAAATGTCTGGGCAACTGTGTTAAGTAGGAAAGCTTAAATCTGTCATACTGGTACTTGAAATGTTTCTGGCTTTATAGCTCTCATCACTCATGTATCTTCCCAGGCTACTGAGAACAATTCTGTGAGTCTACTTAATACGGGTATTGCAAGCACCAGCAAAGGGGTGCAGTTTTGCAGGAGGGGCATAACTAATTATGCCTGTAATTATACTACTTTATCGAATCTCAGTCACGTCATGATCTGGCATTCAGGAGAGTCACATTTCTGACCACTTTTACCATGGAGGCAGCACTTGGAAGGAAATAGCTGCTCCCCCAAGCAGTTTCCAGACTGTAGAAATTTGTCTTGAAGAGTAACTGATATTAACACAGACAAAATGATTATGCCTAAAGTGCTATCAAAGAGAATGTGTTCTGTTCTCCATTTACAGAGAAGCAAGTTTTAAAAAAAAAGAAAGTTAAAAACTGCCTGAAACTAATATATTAAAGAGAAGCCACGAGAATATAGTTTGTAGCAGTATCAAAATACTTCTAAGCAATAATGAAGCTATTAAGCTTACTTGAACTGTAAAAATCTTTCCTTTTTCTCCCATTTTCTTTAGGAGCCATAAGAAAGCAATTTTATATCACAGTACTTTCAAATGCTTACAAAATGCTTCTTGTCAGGAAATACAGCAGAGTTTCACTTACCGTCCCAGGCATCAAACATATCAGTGATGAAGTAATCGATGAACGATATTTGTGACTTGGGGATGCTGCAAGTATTTCTGTCAAAAACTGGCATGACAACAGGTAAACCTTGTCTCTTTTCTTCATCAGTCTGCAAAGAACACTCTTGTGATTATTCCACGACACATTACATTAATGGATTCTTTTAGCAGCAGATTGTTTGACAGCAACTAGAGCATGCAACTGCTAAATAAACAGAGAAACCTCAAGAAATCTGAAGAAGCAGCAACTTAATCTTAAGCACCTACTTGCACAGGTTTCAGCCAAACAGTAGCTGAATAGTGCCTTCCAGTGTTTTGCACAAAGTGACATTTATCATCTGCATTTACACACAAAGCTGTCCTTAAGTTACTCTGTGCATTACTAATTGAAGTTATGACTGCTTCGGAGCTAAAACATGCATATCCATGGTCAGACTCTAATAGAAGAGAATTCTGTGCAAATAAGAGGTAGCAAAGTATCTTTTTTATCCTCTTTTTTTCTTTTTCTTTTTTTTTTTTTTTCCCATGGAGGTACCAAGGCCCAGTTTCAGTATTTGGTCTGTCACCAGTAATAATGAATCTGCCTGCCCCATGTTCTCATCTTCCTAAAACCCTTCTTCAGCATGGTTTACTAAGGTCTTAGAGTATTTTTTGTAGTGAGTGCTGCTCCCATGCTAACACTAGAACCTCGTAATCCTATTCTTGAGACATAGCCTGCATGTGGGTATTTAGAAGGCACCCTTCCTCTGCCTTGTGATGGGAACACATGCAAGCAAAATGCACACACACACACACAAAAAAAAAAAACCCACAACCTCCAAACTGAACAATTTAAAGGCTTAAGTTTTTCAAAAACTGCATTATAGTCTTGAAGAATTTGCATTGTAGATGTCAACTTTCTTCTGTCTGAAGGTATCTAGTATTGGCATGAGTAATATCCCATCATTTCAGATTAAAACAACCAGTATTTTTCAGATTGCTTAATGCACGCTTAGATGTTTTGAAACATTGGCAGTATATGCACGCTTCTATTTGTTTTTACAGAGATGCTCACCTGTAATGTCAGCAGCCCTTTTTAGCTGCCTTACCTGTGCAAAGTACTCCTCAGAGATGCGTCCAGCCCACTCTATACATTGCTCTATGGGTCTGCATGGATTGGAAATGTCTGCACACTTTATCAACATCCGTTTGATAAGGATACGGTTTTCAGGAGACGTGAGAACAGTTTTGATTGATTCTCCATCACCATTATTCTGTAACATTCGAGAATTAAAAGCAATCCATTAACAAAAAACTGTTAGCTGTTACTCAAAAGCTTTGTGCCTTGGGAATGTTTTCAGCAGATCCTATAGGGATCAGTCCTGTTACTGACTATCATATTTGATGTCCAGCTGAATTTATAGGGGGATTATGAAAGTTAGCCACAGCTCTGAGCTAGCACCGAACTCCAGTTTCTGGATTCATTCACTGTATTTGTGACAGATCTCTTGGGCATCTTTGGGCAAGTCACCTAATCCCTCTATGCCCTACCTGCCTCTAAAAGTGTGGAGAGGATCCATTTATCACTGCACACATAGTGATGAGCACTATGCAGGCAGAAAAATGTAATTCTCTGCTGAAATGCAAGGATTAATAGACTTGCACATTAACAGTGGAATAGCTGGTTTAACAAAAAAAGAACTGACACGACATGCACAGTCGTCCTCTGCATGCAAATCTCACCAGCATGAGCATCGATCATTATGACAGCGCTGCTGCCATTAGGAGAGCCAGATCCCACACTGCCTCTCAGGTGTGCTCCTCGTTCCCTTCCACTGCAGCTATGTTAGCCCATCAGTCTCTGACCTGACTGGGCATTTTGCTTTCTGAGAGTTTATCGGTATTAAAGCAATATATTAAAACCATGCTTCTGAACAGCCTCATCTTTCCTCTGCAAGTCTAGGAAAGGTTTCAGCCCACACACAGCTTATATTTGGTTCCCAGGCTGCACATACAAGCACGTCAACAGTACTCTATATTTGGAGCCAGCATACAGCTAATATGAGTAAAGGTTCCAAGGATCCAGATTGGAAGCTATTTTCTGTGGAGCTCTGATGAAGTGAGTTTCCAAAGAACAGACATTCAGGATTAAAATATCTTAAAAAATCGCATCTAAGGACCTTATTATTACCTGACTCTTTCAGGATGAGTAGGTACAGAAATTTATAAAGTTTCATCTTATACTTGGAAAAAAAAAAGAAGTGAAGCAAGGAATATACTAGACTTCTCTAGCACCCAACAAGTTTTTGGTCTGTAGTCAATGCAGTGAAGGAGTCACAGGAATAATAGCAAGAACAATAAGCCACCAGTTTCTGCAGCACTTTGCACAAAGAGGGAGATACTAGCCAGCTTCTACAAAGCAGCAGAAACATTCTGATCTTTTATTAGGACATATTTTTCAGAAGAAAGTTCTTCTGAGGAATAACGTTCTTTCTGAAGGAAGAAAATAATAATTATTAGATTATTAATTGTCATTTGGTAGGCTACTGGTTCAGAAACATCAGCTCCACAATTCCTACTGAAATGAGACTCTCAAACCAATTCTTTTCCCTCATTTTTAGATATGCAGAAGGGAAAGTACAGGGGAAACAAAGTGAGTTGCATACATCTCCAAATGCATAGGAACATGAGGCAAGAGAAAGTCAACATAAAGTAACAGAGGCTCCAGAAACAAAAGCAATGTGTAAAAACTAAGGACTGAAAATGAGTAGAGATCATTCAGCTAAGGGTAGTAGAGAATATCCTCCTAGGTAAACCACCAGGAATCAAGAAAGGATGTTTGCTTCCGTGATCCGTTCAAACCAAGGGCACAGCTCTACTTGCTGGATGCGGATGTCTTGGGAATAAAATGTGCTAACTGTGCTTAGTCCCAGCATCCTGCTCAGAGTGCAGAGGTGTCTCTGCATGTCAGATGTTGGCTTCCTGTCATAGGCTTAGGTGACATCATGAAGGGAAATGGGAGGATAAAGGATGCTGGAGCTGGAAAGGATTTTTTTCAGTTTATGAAACAAAAGAAGAAAGGAAGCAAACAGAGCAGCTTCTCAGCATGGCTCGTTGAACAAATATGTACAAAAATAATAAATAAAAAAAATAATAAGTGGAACTGTCCCATTTGGAACACACGGTTGGCAGCTCAGCCTGCAAACATTACACTGAGTCACAGCCATGACTGGAAATCGGGCCAGGAAACACACGCTGCCGCTGCAACCAGATATACGACCAGACTTGAAAGGGGATCTGTCAGTGTTGTTCTGCTAGTAACAAGCACAGCAAATGATTGGTTTCACCCACTCACCCATTACAGGCCTTTTAATAGGAACCTGCTGAACTGAGAAACTCCCAACTAAAAGAAGGAAAACATTTTGCTTCTTGAATTCGATAAAAATTATATAGCCTTTGTCTTTATACCCAATTTTGGGCAGAATTTGCTGTGAATCACAAATGCTTTGTGGGGCAGATTATTTCTCTGCAGCCCCTGGCCCTCAAGGGCAGAATCAAACTTAGTTTGATTCCTGTATGTCACTGTCCTTATTTTTACTGCCTGACTGTACAGGCCCAGGCAGCAGCAGCCATCCAGCTCTCCGTAACAGGCAAGGAGAAGAGTGTGCCTCTTTGGACAGACACTGCTGCTCAGAAAGTTGCCGCACCCCACGCCTTGAGGCTGCGAGGGGGCTCAGCGCACTGGGCCAGGCCAGGCCACAGCCCTCCAGCAGGACGGAGCACCCCAGAGCTGCACACCCAGAGTGGCGTGCTGCACCCAGCAGCAGCAGCCCCCTGCTTCTCCTCCGTGTCTCTTCCTCTCTCTGGGAACAGGCCCCCAGAGGGGCTGTGCCTTCTGCATCCCTGATGGCTATAAACACGAGCCTCTTCTAGGCAGTTCTGTAGGTAAAATTACTCCTGCCTTCGTGGATGGGCTAGATAATCTCTTCGCCCCTTCTACATTGCCTTCTACATTGCATCCCCTACTTCACAGGTTTCTGCAACTCCTTTTAGTCCTCCTTCCTCATCACAACAGCCATTATCTCCTCCTTGCTTCTGTCAGATATAACCATTACTCATCCTCCTTTCTTCCCCCATCTACTCCCTTTTTACTCCTTTTCTTTCTGACTGGAGAATAGCTCCTTAGTGTGCCTACATGCCAGGCTAAACTGGGGGCTGAGCAGGGCTGCAGTATGGTAGCACTGGGATGAATAAAGGAGCTGCTAAACAGCTCCTTCATCTGCAGACTTGTGTGCAGAGAGAGAAGTGCCCTAGCTTTTCCTGGCTAGCTCACTTACTTGTAATCTACAAAGAATTACTCCCCCTTCTTTTTCTCTTGTTTGTTACAATCAAGGAACCGAGCAGCGAAACATTTACCCTTACAATTTTCCATCCATTTTGCTGGCTTTATGTTTCCATTAAACAATCCTGAAACAAAAAATGTTTATCCAGCATCCAAATATATGTATTAGCATGCTATTTCTTACAATCGTTCAACAACAACAACAAAAAATCTACATCTACAGCTATGGTTGTAGGCTAGCCAGCAGACTGATACTCCACATCAAAAGATTTTGTTTAATACTGTCCATAATTGCCAACTGAAATTATTTGGTTGAAGTTTCCCCACCAGGTATCTACCTCATGCAGATTTTTTTTTTCTTGAAAATTGCAGTTAAAAATGATTTGGTGGCTTCTAAATATGAGATTGGGGAAATAAGGTCTTCATGCTGATGTTAAAAATTACTGCTGTTTCTCACATCTTCATGAATGAGGACCTGGAATTCAGTTAGAGGAATGGTTTTGGGTTAAGCCAGTCACCGTCTCTGAAAAGCTGCTGGACATGTTACAAATTTTGGAAAAAAAAAAAAAAAAGTGGTTTGTGTATATTCAATAGGGACTGCTGGAGCCTGGGTCTGAACAAGACTCTTGCTGCAACTGTAGTTCTTGGCTGTGCCGGATCAGACACTGTCCAAATCCAGGTTTTATAACTAAGAACAGGGAGCCTCTCTCTCCCTTATTTGCAGTAAACAAAACCTGCAGAAAAACAGCAGCAGAGAAGAGGAGGTTGTTGCCTGCTTTGAATGCAAAAATGGAGAAGGGAACAAGTAGAATGGCATAAAAATCCTGGGAGCTGTGAAAGAGAGAGCAGACGAGCAAGCCAATACCGTTGGAAGAAGGGAGGAAGGCTGAAACAGGAAAGATTTCATGAGTGCGAGAACTAGTGCAGGGAAAAGGAGGGAGAGGCAGAGCTAGTGAGAAGCCAAGGATCAAAATGGTGGGTGAGAACTGAAAACGGCATGACAAGACAGTGGGCAGTGAAGAGACTCAAAGAAGTCAAAGAAGAGTCAGTGAAAACAGAATCTGAAGATAGAATTCAGGCCTGAATGTACTGTAATGGGCATATAAATGAAGCCGCTACTTTGAAGAGATGGTAGTCCTTCCATTTGGTAACCTCTGACAACTTTACAATTTAAGCATGTTTTTTCACTATTTTTTCTGTATTTGTAAAAGGTAGGAGACCAACTGTGATAAGAAAGGCTTAGCTATTAAATGATGAATCTAAGGACAAACATGCACAAACTAGTTCTGGTCTTCTCTAGGTGCTGGTAGCAGTGAGCAGGCACTTAAAGTGTAGGCATGTCCTAGGTGGTGAACAACTACACAAGGTCCAACACAGCACCCACAGAAGTCAACAATATTTGTCTGTGACTTTAAAACCTTCTGCAACATAGAGCTGTCTGGGAAAAATACTTCACAGCCACAGAATTAACAGCCTTTCTCCTAGTTTAGTCAGTAAAACCAGTATCCTACTGGGACTTTGTCTCCACATTCATGTAGTTCTCATTAGCATCTCTGGGTGCCAAGAACAAAGCTAATTCTAGCATATACTCTTGTGGACAAAGGTACTTTCCTACAATTAAGCTGAAGTCTGCTTCTGATGGGTAAGGAGCAAGATCTGTCCCTCTCCCACCTTCTGATAATAAAAAGACTGCCCACCCCCACTGCACACAACAGTCATAAATGTGGCTTTCTAAAAAAACATTGTAAGAAAACACAGAAAACCATTACAGCTCCTGCAGGACATTGCCACTGTTGCAAACTTTATTATAACCATTTCTGAAAATCTTCTCTTTGCAAAAACCATTCCAACAAAATTATATGCTGCTCTTACTGGCAAAAAAATCTGCTGGTTGAAGCTGTTATTGAAACTGGTGTGGTTTTTTAGAATGAGTTCCTAACAGGCAATTTCATTGTGTCCATGGGGTTCCAGATGGTTATTGATTATGTCTATATGATACATAATGCCACCATGATCTATTTTAAAGATTAAAAAAGAAAGTAGGCAGAAAACCCATGAATGCTGCCAGGCAGCACTGAAAGCTGAGGGCCCTCATTTCCACAGACTGTGCCATATGGCAGTCAGTATACCTGCCCGTATGCTGCACCACCAGTGGTTCCCGTTGTGAGTGAGGGAGTAATTGAGCTTCTGTTCTGAGACAAATCTTGGCCCCTTTGCAGAAATGGCCAAAAAGAATGCGAGGTCTTGCTGCTAGCACTCTCCCCATGGGAGTGACTGGGTTCATCAAAATGACATTTTTAACAGGAACATATACAGGCTTCTGGTCCCTAGTACATGGCTGGTTCTCATAAAACGTCATAGTGCTGCAATATTAATAGGAACCGAGTGAGTCCCACTCATCCTCAAAATGGGCGATGATGACATTAAGTAGATAGGCATTGAAACCCAGAGGTGAAAGACACATTTCTAACCTCTCTTTCTCCATGTTTCTCATGAAATTTCTCGGAATACCACATGGAGATTTCCTACTGCCAAGGGTTCCCAGTCCCTGCTTATTCATTTTAAGGAAGATTTGCAGTGTTGCTTACCCCATTTTCTTCTAGCGCTGCCAAGGGTTTATTAATGCTGTTGACAAACTTGTTGACATGCTCAAAGTGCTTTGTCATTTCTGTTGCTAAGACCATGTCAATAATGGCTTGGCGAAGGGTTCGATACTCATTCCTGTTTAAAGAAGGAAACAATTAAGAATGTTGGCTGGTTCACAAAGGGCTGCTTGCTAAAACAAGTCTAACAAAAATGCTAAAGACCATTTGTGCTGCTGAGAGGTGTGAGGGGAAGAAAGAATAGTAAGAAAGGCTTGGGTAGTTGCATCTATGCTGGATGAAGTACCCTTTGGTGTGCAGAGACATATATGCTAGAGGCATGACTGGATCTCTGGGAGAAACAGCGTAGGAGCTGTGCAAAAGCAATGGCACCAGCTACTCAGGAGGGCTGCCAGGACACATCACACCGGTGCATTCCCAAGGCTTTTAACACAGACACTCAACCACAGCTCAAGCTCCTGCCAAGTTTCAGCAATACTTTTCAGCTGTATCTTGAATCAGCCAAGGCAGTGGTCATCCTCACCCTAAATGTCTTTCCTGTTCTGTGCTGGAAGGAGAAGAGCAGGTCCTTCACTATCCTTCCCATTGCAACAAGACATTTAATGTTTTAGTGATTCTTCCTGACTCTTTCCATCTTTGTTCTACCCAGCAAACATACATCCACTCAGCCATAGTTTATCTTCAGTGTCCAAGAATACAAAATGGGACTTTGCTAACATCAGGGTTTACACTGTAAGCTCCTTAGACAAGGTCTGTCTTTTCATTCACAGGATTCACAGGAGAAACTGAAACCATGGAATGACTCCTAAGCCTGTGCAGGACAGGCAGAAGTACTGTACTGTTTTAGAAGCAAACTTTCACAAAGGCTACATACAGTTATCCACAAGGCATGCTCTCCTCTAGGATGCTTGTTTGCATTATCTTGTACTACACAGAAGAAACCAAGAGATGTTAGTGGGCAGACAAGGACCCTGTGTTTAAGCTCACCTCTCCATGTTTTTAAATATATTGCATTTGTCATCCCGGGTGGTGAGCTGGAAAGCCAGGGCAGCATGATGGCTCTCCAGCACTGCGGTGTCATTGTAGAGAATTGCTAGCTCACTGCCAGCATTGCACAGGAAAGAATTTGTTCTTCCTGGGTGATCCACGTCATGGACTGTGGCAGCAATAAGTGCGGCAACCTCATCAATCGGATCCAAGGTTTGCTGAAAATAGAAAGATGCTTAGTTTTCCTGGCAGACTCATTAGAAACCCTACTCTGTCCATAAAGGTTAAGCCAAGTTGCTAAGGGAGAAAAGCCAGAACTCTGCAGATCAGTAAGGGTCAGATGTTCTAGACAGAGCAATGGAAAATTCATTATAAGCTTCACTGAACACTGCATGACTTTTTAAGTCATTTTGTTCCTCTTGAATTTTGCCTTAGCCACACCTTTCACAAAGCACATCAAATTAAATAAATGTGAAGTAATAAATTAGTTTGTGTTTTCTAACAACACATAAACCACCTTCACTCAAGTTAGGGAAATACCCTTGGAAAAAAACCTAACACTGCTAAATATAATTCTATTTCCAACAGACTCCTTCATTTCTTTTGGAAACTGAATGTGTCCTAATCATATTCCACGTATGTGTTGGCTAGGTTTGTGATTTGTAAAGAATAGTTCACATACATCCAGTTCTATAATAGCGTCCTGAGGCTACAGCTAATATGAGTTCTGTGAAGAATTCCTGATGGTTTATATCCATGGAAAAATTACGTGACATTGTTCTATGCTCGCTGTATCAGATTCAGATTCTTTTACCATGCTGCACTCCATGTTTTCTGTCTACTTGCACTGGTTATTGCTTTATGTCTAGTTACAATTACCCTGTCAGAAAACACAAAACTATTTGATTTTTAAGGTTTTATACTGTAAGTTTTAATACTGTACTAATAGCATAGAGGAGAAAAAACACCAAGGATCTCAGAAAACTTTACTGTATGCTTTTTGAAACTATCCTTTATGCTGTGTTTACGCTGCGCTTTTTGTGAAGGACCATAAATACAAAGCACTTATGTTAAAAAAATTTAATAAAACGAAAGAGACATGAGCAGAATTGTTCCCAGCTGACTCTAGATGCAGGACAGATAATTTCCAGTCCAATTAGCTTGAGTTAAGGTCCAAATTTTTTACTGACTTTGATTGTACCATTCACAATGGTCAGACTTTTCACTCATACTTTTTCACTCAGTAGAAAAGACTGTGCATACCTTATTTCACTGTGTGAAATTAATGCAGTGACTTTGATGGAGAAAGGATATTATTCACTGAGGACTGCAAAAAGGTTCTTGTAGAGAAAAAGAAAAGGCAAAGAAGTATTTCTACCCTAGGTTCATAGTTACCATTGTCTGAAATACTATCTCCTGTGTGTTAGGTTCTTCCTTCTTTCTTTCAGCAGCTGCTCATGGGATTCTAATTTTGAGGTATAAAGTTAGGAAAGAGGGATTTTAGAACAAGTTCTCCTGGGAAGGCCACACTGATCTCAGTCTGGCTGAGAAAGACTCGTGTAGATGGAAAGTGGCAAGAAACTGGAGAATACTTGACCTGTAGGGCCACAGCAATTATCTCATGCTTATTTCCTGAGTGTGACATAACAAACTTCAAAGGGATTTACAGTACCTTTACCTCTGACTCCAGGTCAAGGATTCTAACTTTGTCATGTTAACTCTGTGGCACAGAAGTGGAAATGATTCTGAGAATACTGCTTCAATTTGGGAGCCAGAAAGTTTTCCCAGACAAGAACTGAGTTCAATTTACTAAAAAAAAAAAAATCTCTGTGTGATTCTGAGTGGCAGAATCTGGCCTTCTGTATTTAACTTAAGTTGAACTCTGGACAACACAAAAGCAGCTGGGCTGTAAATCTGAGAAGATAAAGAGAGAATCTTGAACTTTGATTCTACTCCTTCTGTTGCAACATTTTTTTTTCTTTTGCTATGCCTACAGAGGAATGGAAATAACATTTTTGAAAAGGAGGAGGCAGTCATGCTTCTGTGGCATTGAAATGATTCCAGATCTCGTCTGCTTTTCATAGATGTTCTTGGGAAGACCAGTTAAACCTCTGGTAAATAAGGGACTGCAAATATCCTGTGAAGTTCTATTCCCACTTGGCATATGGTATCTGTGAGTCAGCCTCTGGAGAGCACACTAATAAGCTGCAGCTCCAGGTTAAGGGACTTACTACAATTTTAATGAGCTGTCAGAAGCTTGTTTACAATCACAAATGTCTCAGCCGAGTGCCCGTCACTAGCACTATCCTTAGGCAGGCCAATTCAGGGTAGGAATTTCTATCTAAAAATGCAACTCAGAAATACGTACTGCCACTCCACTGCGTACACTTGCAAGCACTGTTTTAATTCCCCTTCTCACACTCCAGTCTGCCCTCTGGGTGTGTGAGAACAAAGGCTGCTCTGATTTATTCTGCTTGTCAGAGGCTCTAATACACCACTGGGCATTATGGTACAAGGAACTTCAACAAGTAATCTGTTTCAACAATCTTCTCCAACGCAGTCTCTTTAAGCCTCAGGGCATCTCGTCCAGTGGGTAATACAGCTTTGGAAGCACCAAAAATATTTTACGGCCTATATTGTCCTGGGAGTCTTTTGCAAAATGACCATCAAAAGGCATACGAAATGATGATTGATTAAATCTGTATGTGTGGAGACCATCACAAAAATAGTGTCATTAGCTCATCTATATGAGAAAAATTAACTATACCAGGAATTTTTGTTTTAAAAGGAGGTTCCCTTATTCTGATCAAGAATAGCTCAATTCCTGTAATACTAGTATCTATTCTTCCACATATACTACACAACAGATCCTAGAACTTGTGTAAAGCAACCCAGTTCTTTGACCTCAGAGCTGCCACATGGGTTAGCACTAAGTAGACATATGGGTCTTGGCATCTTTTCTGAGAGGTCTTGCTTTAATCCCACCTGTACTTCCCACCTACACCGTTTCTTAGAAATGTGGACTCACCTTTACTCTTTCTTTAGACAAGAAATAAGCAGTGGCATGTAGCACATCTGCTGAATGAGTAGAATTATGATAGGAGTTGGAGGAATGGTAGTTAGCTTCAATAACTTGTAACCACGACCTCAGAGTTGATTCTGAACAGTTTAGGAATTCACAGATTCCAAAGCGAGCAAATATTTTGAGACCCAGATAAACCAAGGGCCTGTGGAGAAAAACAAACGCAAAGTTTTAAAACAAATGAGGTTGAAAGCACATTACATAGTGTGAATAGTATGAATCTATACTTTTTTTTTTTTAACCAACGACATGTCAGGTCAGTATCCAGACTTGCTTGTTTCAGAATTGCAATCCAGATCTGTAGAAACCTTCCTATCACATGCTGACTCTCAGAATATGCCAGTTCCTCACACTATCAGGAATATTAAGCAGGCTCTGTATTTATGCTGTACTCCATGTAGCAGCACTTTGGGGCTTGGGGAAACTATGCTGGATAAATGTAGACTGCAGCTAAAATGAGATAAATTATTATGTACTAAACACAGAACATTAGAGGAGGGAGGTAATCTTACTACTGCCAGTTTCCTAAACTAGCTTGTTTACTGTTAGGTTAAGTATATCTATACTATACATTGCTGCAAACAGTGTTATTTGTGTTCTGCAGAGCTGCTCCATTTCTTTCACACCCTCCACTTGAAGGTTTCCATTGCTCGTTGACTTTGTATGCAATAGAGGATGAGATATGGAAGCATTCTGGAAGTAAATGAAAACAGGTGCTGGCTGGGATTTCGCTAAAGTGAGATCTCCCTGACTGCTAGATCGTTAATACCACATGTACCACTGCCAAAGATCTCTCCAGGTTTCTGTGTCAGGGAACCGCAATGTCTAGTGTAGTAAGCTTAGATTTAATGAATTATCTTGGCTTACTACCATATGTCTGCTTAGGCTTGAAGACAGTACTAATAACATATTCATGGTTGTGATTCATTGAAGATCACCTTAATTCCCTTAATAAATGAATTGCCTTTATTTAATAGCAGCAGGAAGCAATCCTAATTATAATATCTTTAGGCAACAAAACACCTCCTTTGTCCTCCTGTGGCCTCTTCAAACCACTAAGAAAAGATAAACCTGTCTGGTCATCTCATACATGTTACCTGGGATATTTAATTCTTTAAGTTACTGCAATGTGCATATTAAAATTTGTAAATCACACTGACTACGTTAATTTTATTTTTCAATCACTGTATCTATAATACTTTATCAGAAATAAAAATGTGGAAAAAAAAGAACCTAAAATAATGGTGCAAATTTCTTTATTTACAAAGAAATTTAAAGTTGTATCACTTTAAGGAAGAAAAAAATTCTGAATGTTTTCCATCTTTTTGGCTCAAAAAACATTGCCTAAAATTGAAGTGTGTATGTGTTAATTAAATACCTTCGTGTCTTGTTTAGACATTGTTTTTCAAAGCTCTCATGGATCTGGGATTTTGATGGGGGCTTAAGATAGTCAATTCATTGCAGAATCTAGCCTCCAAATTACAATCTCACAGAAGATTTAAGCTAAGACAAACCATTATACATGAAACTAGACCCTGAGGAGAATTTTTGGTAGGCATCAGGAAATAAAACCAAGGATTTAAACAAAAAGATTGATTTACAATCATAGTGGGAGCACTTGCTAATGAAGTACAGACTATCAAAACTTTTGGAAATGTCTGTGATGGAAATTGGTATGCTTTACTTTTTATCAGTAAATATTCTTCAGTTAATCTTATACATAATATGTAGCCTACTAAGTTTTTAGAATAAAGAAATTCCTTTGATCCCAGAAATGAGAATTCTGCTGAAAAGCTGTATTTGAACTGTCCAGGAACAAAAAAATACCCGCTTACATAAAGAGAACATAAATCATGGTCTGTAACAACTGATCAAATTAGGACCAGTGTGTTGTCTCTGTGTGTAGTTGCACATAATTTGAATTTGAATCCCCACAAGATAACAATTTGATTGACAGAACTTTTCTATTTTCGAAAACAGAAAAGGAAGGCTTGTAAAATGATGTTGCTTTGTTATTATACCATATCAAAGATACATAATTTTCACTTATATCGACTGGGAATCTACAGGAAAGAACATATGATGAAGCAAAAATATTTAATCAGTTCATATACAATGAGAAAATTTCAAACATTTGACTTTGAAAATATAAGTAATTCCATTTGAAAAGCAAAGGTAGAGAAATTGAAGAGCTGATTACAGGATGACATTTAAGTCAATTTTCAGCAACTTGAATTTATGAGCCCTTGAGTCTACTGACCTTTTATGGGTGGCAGCCTCAAGTTCAAAAATATCAAAATCCCAGTGTTCTTCATTTTCCATTGCCTGTGTTATCCGTGGGGGTATGTCATTGAGGGAGATTGGAGAGATCAAACTGCCAGCGACCTGATGAGTTTCTGTTGAAGAATATATTTGCAGATCACTATTAATAACCTCAAGATACACTACTATTCATTGTACATGCTTTCTTTTCTGTACAAATGCCTAGCAGGTCTCATTTCTGTAAAGCTCAGTAATGTGCAGAAAAATGTTTATAAATATAAATAAAGTAAAAACAATGCTCATAAAAAGAACAACTGATCACTTTGCATATTTCTTAACTTTTTTAATATGCTAACATCTAATTAAGTGCCAAATTAAGACTTACGTTTTGCTGACAGTATGTATTCATTCCCTGATAATCTTCGCAAACCATCCTGTTCAATGAAAGTTGAGAATTAAATGCAGGGTATTGTAAAAGAGGTATATACGATGATGACAACAAATAGTAGCACAATGACATTAGAGAACCCTGATTACAACATATCATAGTCATCAAAACTGCCTCTGCTATATCTGTGTGCACTGTTAAGATTTGCCTGTTTTACATACAGCTCATAATGGATGAGAAACTGCAAGAGGTAGGATACAATATGAACTTTGATAGGTGCAAACTTGAGTATCTCAGGTGCAGACAGAAGTCTGGAATTACAGCTTCACATCCACCCTTGTTTGGACAACACAGACACCAGGTCTGGGTGTATGCCACAAACCAGACACCGTATGTCTGTATACTTCCCTTCAACAAGCAAAGGTGGGTGGTGGGAGGGCACAGATGGAGACATGTTTCTGCTCTCCTCCCCCTGGTATTGACAGATCAAGTCACCTCAGCAGCATAAGAATCTTGTGATTTGTTGCTGGGATTACAGAGCAACAAATTACTCTGGGCTTCCCTTCTATCAAAGAACGTGTGCTTGTGTATTCTCCAGCTCAATGCCTCCTAGGTGTAATTCTGGCATGATGCCTAATGTGAAAACTCAGCCAAAGGATTAAAACTAACTGAATGATCCATTTAATATTTACCTTTCTGCTCATAATTCTAAATGCTGTGGCTCAAATTCCGCCTCCTCTTTTGATGTATACTGTTAAGTTACCACACATCAATGTTTAGCTCATGATGTAAAAAAAAAGGTTATAAAAAAAAAATCAGTCTTTCTGAATGCAACTCCCTATGCTATGTACCCAAAGCATAGCTGAGGTAAATGTGGATGCTGTATCTGAACATGCAATGCCTGCACATACAGGAACGGTTACAACTCATTTTTATTTTTCAAATTTGGAAGCAAATTAATCTGAAGTTCTGAGATATAAAGGAAAGGGAGTACTACCACTCTAATTGGCTCAGCGACTCTTCAATAGCACCACTGTGAAACAAGGATTTGGTACGCCAGATGCTGTGCATCCTTTAGACTCAAAGATTATTTTTTTAGGAGTTGAAATAGCAGGTGTAATTGTATCTGGAAAATCCATCTTTGAACTCCAAATGCCCTTCCCATCATGAATTCTGTGTAAGAGTTCAAATCCAATAACCTACTGCTTGTCCCCTACAACTCAGATATAGCTTCTGAACATGAAATGGAATAATAAGATTCTGGTTCCCTTTGCTGGAAAAAAATATTTCTCCCAGATCATTTTAAAACGCAGCATACACCATATACCCTGAAATGGGTTTTCTCAGCTTTTCTATTGCTCTATAAAATATCCTTTGTTTTATATTCAGTAAGGATTTTGTATTTTGTAATTTTGTTACCTGCATGTTCTGGGACCATGGACTGAATTACAAGCAGAATACAAACGTATGTAAAGAACAAACAATCTACAAAAAGGAGTAGCCAGCTAAGTTTATGGACTGCATCGTCAACAGGAGAAAAGATTCACTTTGAGACTCTAATGCATTGCCATTCCAACAATATTTTTATGGTTAATGTAACAATATATTTTGTCTCCTGTGCTAGTAAATTCAACCCTGTGTGAACCATTCTGATCTTCTGGAATTCTTGAAGTCTCTCATATATTTCTCCTCATTAGACATTTGCTGTGTTATTGTACAAGGCAAAAATATATTTAAACGCTTTCAAGACTTTAATGGATACTGGAAAGTTGTCTTGAGCATGAAATCGTAATAGCCCAGAGACATCTCTGAAAAGCTCGCATTTTGTGAGCCTTTTGCATCCAACACGCTGTCTTCTTTTTTTCCTGAGGTAGCCTTTTATATGCAATCTACAGACTAATGGGAACACATATCCTGGAGGCACAGGTAACATTCAGCCAAGTTCATCTAGTTATCAAAAGGAGGGCCACACTCCAGACTGAGAAGGTTTGAGTTCAATTCTTTGCTTTGCTACATGCCCTTTGTTCAATTTTGGGTACAATGCTTCTTTTTCTAATGTCCCTGTTCCTTTTTAGATAACATAATAATATATGCTGCCTTCTTCAGTCCTTTTTTTGCCTTATTTATTTAAATTATGAGTTCTGTGGAGCATGATTTTGTTTTCGTGTGAACATTCATGTTCTTAGCTCAAAGCACTGATCTTTCCATGAGTCTCTACAAATTCAAATATAATCCAAGAAATAGCAACTCAAAAGCATTTTCCATTCTTCTGAAAACCCATACTTCTTATTTATACACTTTTTATATAGTCCATTCTAATCCTAATTAATAAATATACATGTCTATCTGTCTTTCTTTCTTCCTCTCCCATCTATACATTTCTAAAATGATACACATTGGAAAAAGAGTGTTTTTACTTCGCACTTCTAGTGAAACTAATGCTTCAAAGGGACTGGCCAATTTCATTCTAGAGCTACATTAATAAAGGGGGTGGGAAGAAAACACAAAAAAGGAGTGAGCAGTTTTTAATGAAAATTTGGCGATTTTAGGCAAAGCATCTGCCAGATAATAAAGATCAAGTAACCAGGAATATCAGGCAGCAGAACATTAATCAATAGCTGTTTGTAGCAGTATATACTTACTGTCATCAACCCTCCAACGAGGTCACTTGTATGTGGATCCTCGTCTTTTGTTCCCAGTTGTGGAGAGTACAATTCAGTGGTTCTTAATATCTCCAAAACTCGGTCTAAAGCTTCTGCAACTGGCATTGGACTGCTTTCTTGTGCAGCATTGATGATGTTTATTACCTAGTTTAACATCAAACATGATTTGAATTTAAAAGTAATTTAAGAAAGAACAAACACTCTCATCAATTATTATGGAAAACTCATAGCAATTAAATCAGATCTAAAACTTCAATCCACATGTGGGGAATCAAAGTGAAAGGGATGTTAATAAAACACTGATATTTACGACTACCTTTAGGAACAAGATAACAGCCTTAAAGACAGCAGCCTTATTAATACTTTCCTGTTCAATGCACAGCCCCAAAATGACTCTGAATGGATTCAGCGTAACCTTCTTCCATTTGCCTCTGCCACTTTATAGAAGAGCTGATTTTTGACAAATCCCTGAATGGTTTTAGAAGGCAGTTTATAATGCGTAAGTAAGAAGGAGGAACTCCAGTCTCCTCCTCCACACAGGCAAGAATCCTTCAAAAGGATCATGCTGTGGGCTGGCCACAGGGAGGGCACTCTGCTACACAGCCTTGGGAGAACTCAGTTCAAAGCATCTGTTTTTTGGAGCTCCATCAGTGGACAGGTAGAAGGGGGGAAGAAGTTGCACTGGAGGCCAACACTGCCTTGCTCCTCAGTCTAGATGCTCTGTTGGAGCCTTGGGCCATGGTATTCCAGTACAGCACAACTGACAATAGCCAGCAACAGTTGCACATTACCTTGGTAATAGGTGCTTCAATAGTCATGGAATGTATCCTGGCCATAGAAGAGTGCCTCCTTTGTGAGCTGCCTGCACGGGAAAAAAAGCAGAATTAGTATCCTGAATCCAGTGACGTGGCATGACTGGAGGTTTCAGCCAAGAAATCTAGATTCATTTTCTGAACTGCTTAACCTGCTGTGCCCTTCACAAGTGATCTACTATAGAATGCATACACATGCTTGTTATGCTGGAGACACACAGGTGCAAAAAGATGCCTGCTGAACCATTGCTATCCAGATTAGAGATAAGTAGCTGTAACAGCCTGGCAAAATCATGGCTTTGTTCTTGTATTTGAACTGATTAAAATATTTAAGGAAATACTGAGTTAAAAGACTATATAGATGTGTGTGTGCATAAACTGGCAGGCTCATGTAGGTAACAATTGCATTTAGGTTATTATAAGATACAAATACTTTTCCTGCCTGGTTCAACATGACAAGTCATAATGAGTCAGCCACCATGCTGAGGTAAATCAGTGAAGCTCTTATGAAGTGAAGAAAGCTATGCCAAATTAAAATAGCAGAAGTTCTGGCCCCTCATTCATTGAAAATTAAAAAAAAAAAAAAAAAGTTTTATTTCAGTTAGCAATTCTGTCTTTGTAGAGGAAAGGCCCCAAAGGGATTTTTCTATATAATTATGTTGTGCACCTATAAAACACAGACAGATCTCTGCTACTTCGTACTGAACACCTCTTTAGAAAAAGAATCAATGCTATTCTTCATACTGGGGCATGATTGTATTCTCACTGCCACAGACCTCCTTCCATGTTTCACTAGTGCATGCTCCCTACACTGTAACGATCCATGCTTTAGCAGAACCATGCAAGTATCAGGAAAAGTTTTCAATACGTGACTCATCTATCAAGGTTGGGGTGCTATGATGAAATACAGTACAATACAGTGCCAAGAAAACAAAACATTTAAGAAAATTTACATCATATTTTTACCGAGAGAAGAGGTAAGAAATGCAGTCATTTGTTAGGTTTAGAGTCTGCCATTTGTACTTGGAAGTACTTCTATTGAATCTCTTAAGGTCTTCCATGCACAATGATAGATGATAGCCTTCCATTCTTCATTGGTTCAAAAAATGATTCAAAGAAGTTCAAAAGAAGAAAATGGGGCTGTTCCACAAATATAAAGTTGTTCGTAGACCAATGACTTGCTATTTTTTTAGTATATATATATACACATATATACTTATCTGTATTTATATGTGTATGCGTGCATGCATATAAAAAATTGAATATATGTTGAAATGAAAAAAATCTGCTTGTTTAACATACCATCACTCCCTCGTGATGTTGTAGATCTGACATCTAGTGATCCTTTCCTCCTGTCTTTGTGTCTGGAAGTCTGAATATCTGTTGAGAAAATTATATTGTACGATGACATAAGCTCTGCCTAAGATGTATGTTAAAGGAACCGAAACTCAGAGAAGGCCTCACAGCAGCTGAGTGACATTTAGCAGAATGCTCCAACAGATGAGGGACAATTAAAACTCATTTTTAAACTCTTGCCCAATTACACTGTCATTGTCCCAGTCATGCATTCTGACAAAACATGGCAAAGTGTTTTTGCAGAATGGATCTACCAGAGGGAAAAGTTCCGCTCTTGACACAATGTATGTGTACTTGTGAATACAACTTATGCAACACACCCGAGTTCACTCAAGTGACAACTGCCACAAAGAATTGTTGTCCCAAAGTACAATACACACTAGTAAACTAGGCAATGCATTCCAGATCCCTGACAGACTCCAACAGATACAGATACAACCCGTCCTACCAAGACTACACTTAAGAAGTACCTGTGGCATGGATGCCAAAGATATCTTAACAGCAGTGTTGATACGTGGGATGAGGATGAACAGTAGTGGTGGTGATACTCATTTCCTTCCCCATGGAAATACTCCACAGTACAGTTAAAAGCAATGCAAGCAGACATGCCGCAAGCTATAGGTCAGCTGTAGCAACATGCTGACTAGACAGCATCCTTGGTGTCTTTAATTTTGCCACAGGGATCCACTACCTACAACTGAAACATGACACCAAATCCAGCGATACCACAACACCAACCTGGGGCTCTCTTATTGCATTTTTGAGGGTGGGTTGCTTTAAAGCATTTCTAAGACAAATGTGGCAGGTAGAGAGAGCTTGTATTTATTTTGCTGCCTTTTGAGATGGATTCCCAGTTTACTGCTAGCTAAATAGTACTGTTCAGACTGTCCTTAGCTAAGTACTACTGCTCAGACTCGGACTATCCTGTGCAGCTGTGGTTTTCAGTCACATTCTGGCAACTGGCTTCTTTCTTTCCCCAGGTACATTTTCCATTTATTATGACAGAAGAGATGTGTCATACCTGTCTGAGATTCAGCCTGAACACGTTCACATGTCTTCTCCGCCTACAAATCAGTATGAGAAATCCAGTTAGTCAGAACTTTTCCATTATTTTGTAGTATTTAGGGCTCAAACTAAAGCAAGCATATCACCATTTTCACTTACCTTATTGTTGTCATTGCACAGTCTACTAATTGACACATAGTGTCTAATCTTTCTGCAGGCAAAAAACAGCGTGTTAATTCCCATCCAAACCTCAGCTCTAATTCAGTGCTGATACACAAAATGGGTAATAGCAACAAATTAATATAAGACAAATCCTGTTCTGGCAGGAAGGCTAGGTAGGGAATGGAAAAAAGAACAAAACCAAAACCAACCCACAGTTCTGCTGCAGGTGATAGGGAATACAAAATGGAAACATCCTTTGCAAAGATTGTTCCTTCCTCTTTCTCCCTGCCCTCCCAGCTTCTTTTGGGCAACTGTAGGATGCTTCAGGTATGATATAACTGAAAAAATATGCAACAGTGCAGTCCAAGAACTGAAACCTTCTATAGGATTTAGGGACAGGGCAATCAATCTGAAAACTAAATCTTTGATTAGCAGGGAACTTTCTAAGCCAGTTTCAAATGAGCTTAGATTTCTCCTTAAGTAACAATGTACACAGTATATATTAGTTTTACAAGTTTGGCATAATAAGCTGGAAATGTCCTCACTCTATTGATGGAGACTAGGGAACATGAATTACTTCCAAGGGATGAAATCAACCTAAAACACTTTTTTTTTTTTTTTTTAAAGGAAGTAACTGCATGAAGAAGCTGCATTTGGCCTCTCCTTCACATTGACACAACTTCCTAAAGAAGTGTCTCAGCCAAGTCTGGAGATAATGCACAGTGCTTTTAATTAATGTTTGTGTTGCCTTAAAGGGATTTTTATACTGCTACTGCATGTGATTTGATCCACTTTCTTTCCCAATATCATAAAGATGTACTCATCACAAATGTACCAACAACTAACATATACCTGCATGCTCCAAAATGCTTTACCTGGGGACCAAGACATGCTTGAATTTGGACCAGGATCAAAGCACACAGTAACCTCATCACAGAAAGACACCTGACAACGGCCATGAGTACGTGAGGGACATGCTACAGGTGAACAGTAGAACAGGATGTAGGTTCTGGTGCTCCCCACACAACACACAGAAAGAGTCACAAGTGAGCACATCTGGATCTCTGGCTCCTTTCTAGGGAGAATTGGGAGAATTTCACATTTCTTGTACAAAACATGTAAAGGTGATTTTAACCCAAGGAATTAAATACAGAGGTCTGACGCTCCCTTCTTTGTATAAGTTTCCTTTATATTGGGATAGATAATCCAATGCCTGCTGACAGTAACTGAACTCTGAACTGAACCTTGATTCACACCTAAATCATGGCTTTAGCATTCATACTTACCCTCCCTGTCCGACAACAGGTAATATCTTCACATTTTGCTGTATGCTATCTCCATTTTTCTTTTTCGCATAGTACATTCCTTGCCATTCCTGAAAAAGGAATTCAAGCAAAAGGAAGTTCAAGATGTAATAAGCAAACCAAATACGTTCTTCTACATATTCTCCTTCATTTGGCAACTTGGAGAAGTGAGATAAAACAGGAAGAGAAGCTATAGCTTCATACCTTTCTTCACTGAAAACTGTTGTAAAATACAAAACCTAAGGGTACCCCCGTAAAGGCAAAGAGTACATCAGAGGAACATGTGACAATAAGAAGCAATTTGATGAAGATGATGTTGGTTCAGAGGTTATCTCATTCCGATCTGAAGTTACCACAGAATTCCTCAGAAATGTCTTCTTGATACCCTGGCATTTTATTTACAAAATCAAGTGATTTAAGTTCCAAACAGTCCTTGCATACAGCATAATTTAACTTCTTTTTTTAAACAGTAGCAGAAAATCTGAGCATCCTTTGTTACTCTTACATAGGGTGGTCATCCTTCCAAGTCTAACAAACATATGAACACATGGAAGGGCACTGGATTTTGATCTTTGGCATTGTAACAGGTGGCATTTTCTGAAATCCCAGAGCACGTTGGGGTCACCTTCACCAAGAAGACTGATGGTCTAGCAGAGAAGTCACATCACTCGTTAACATGAGATATATCTGTAACTTAGAGAGCTTTGGTATCATAATGCGTTTACTTTCCACACTGTCTGTTCAGTCTCAAACCACGTCAGAGATTTATCCTGTTTTTTTTAAGCAAAAAAGAGCTTAGAATAGCTACTGGATTCTGCCTTCCATCTGCTGACCTTCCCTCTAAAAGCTCTTTGCTCTCAGGATAACATTGAAGTAGACAATTTTTGCAGTATCAGATTGTCACTGCCAGTATCTTTTTTTTTTTTTTTTGATAAAACTCAAATGGAAAAAGAAAAAAAAAAAGGCGGAAAGGAATTTCTCATTTTGTTGTAAGGAGTCATTTTTTTCCTCTGGAAATGAGACATTTCTTTCTAGTGCAGAATGTAAATTTTTCCAAATCCTCATCTTTTCTTTCAAATGAGGCTCAGAAAATGACCCTTCTCCCTTGTTCAAGGCATCCTTTTAAGCGAAATATTGTTAAAAAAATCAGTTTTGTTATTTAAAGATTATAAAGCCAGAAGGCACCATCACGGTCCATCACCCGGCCCCAAACGAGCTGCCTGCAGTGGAGCCCACACCGCGCTGTGAAGCAGCAGAGCTCCCGTGCCCACACACAGGTGGAGCTGAAGGCAGCTCCAACAAACCCTTCTCCTCCTTACCCCTGTATTTCCCTCCAAATGCCCTCAAGACATCACTGCTGCTTCTCAAACTGTGCTACAAATGCCACAGCAAAGATATGCAACCCAGCACTGACAGACATCCCCAGGTCTCCCCTTACGTGTGGTGCCCAGGCAAGAATTGCCCCCTCACAGGGCTATTGAGGACATTTCAGGGAAAACAAGTTTGGAAAGCCCGGGTCTCCTCTGCTCATTTCTGGTAGCAACACAGCAACCTGAAACCTTCCAGCTGTGCCAGTCTCTTGTAACCTGGCCATTGACAAGGCTTACAGTCTTGCCTACGCATTTCCATCCCTTGAGTAGTTGTTGGTGTTGTGTTTTATTTAAAGCTGCAGATTTTGATCTGGGCATCTAATAAATACCAAATGATTAATAATTAATGAATCCCATATTGCATATTCACTTAATGCAAACTACCCGTGCCAGTAGCTGTCCCTCAGCTGAGCTCAACAGGCTTTAGTTCAGATCTTACCAATGTATGTGAAAATACCTTCACGAGGCACCCGATACATATTTATTTACACTGGACTGACAGATCTCACAGTCAAGCGGGCCAGAGCCCAGGTACAGAGAGAAGAGTTTTGCATCTATGCTAATTGAGCCAACAAATAAAGACTCCTGCCCGCAGAGAGCTGCATGATGACAGGCTGTGCAGAAGAAAATATGAAAGGCTTTTCCAAGGAGCTGTCAGAGAGAAGCACTGTGAATAACAAATTAGGAAGCAGACATAATATCTTCTCCTGTGAGCTGCATGAAGAATACAAATGAAGATAAGGCAAACATCACAAAATTCCACACTCTCATAATTACAAGCATGCATATCAATAGCTTCTTGACAACCAGGATGAGGCAGAGATGAATGATCGATCTCTAACCCAGGTAATAAAGCCAGAATATGCACAAAGGGGTGAAGTCATAAGGGACAGATTGGATAATTCTTGCACTGAAAGTGCATGCTTTTCAAAACAGGTTCGAGTTATTCACCAATGTGCTCTTCATAGTCAACAGATAGATTTTTCAACTTGTGAATGTCTAAAACCTGTGAAACTGTGGCAGCGAACGTGAGAGGGAAAAGGTCAGCAGAATTCCAAAAAATAGGAGGCCCAAGCCAAGCTCCTGCTGGTATGTAAAGTTCTCACAGGGATGTTACTTAAACATATTTTAAGAACACCATATGCTCTCACAGAGCCTCTGTCAGCAATCCAACAGAGAGGAGCTGCTTCACAAGATGTGCTGTCAGTCAAGTCATTTTATGGTTACGGTACTGCCACACAAATACAGTCATCAGTCATTTCTGCACAGCCTGTCAGGCTAGGCTCAGATGCAAAGTAAAAACCATACATAGTAAGAAAACAACACTTTCACCCCTTATACAGTATTCTAAAAATCAATGCTGTGATTTAAGACTTCATTCAGAAGGCCCTGGTACGCATCTATCCACCAACATCATTCATTCATGCATGACAAGTAATTCCCTAATTCAGCTTTCCCTTTCAGTTTGGGGGACACTAGACAGCAACGTTCAGCAGGCTCCTTGTCGAAAACAGAACAAACTAAATTAAACACAAGGTGTCATAAAAACAATTGCACAGAGCGTAACTCTGAGTTAGGAAGGAATTGCCACAGACCTTTTTTGCAGAGCTTGATGACTCCCCCACTCCCCCTGTAAAGACAGCTATCTTGCACACCATTCCCAAGGAGTGAGAGGAATTGCATGCCTTGTCTGATTTATCGATAACTATCTACCTCACTTTAGAAAAAGTGAAACTGAGTTAAAGATCTTTGTGTCAAACTGCAGAGATCAGAGGAAGCGAGAACTCTAGTCAGAAACAGCCCTGCACATTTCATCTTAATGGATGTCACTTGAATCATAAAAGGATGAAAAAGCACAACTTGTTTTTTAACTCAAGTATGGATACGTGAAAATGCCTTTCAATAACATCGGCTTCTTGCAAATTATAGCCAGTTATAGTAACAAAAAATGAACTTCCACTTTTTTTTTTTTTTTTTTTTTTTTTGCTAAGGGAAACAACATCCTGACCCACAAATCCCTATGCATCGTGCAATTAGCAATTTTTTGTGTATAATGTCTCTCAGCTCTTGTCTGGATACACTGAACTTGCTCACAGCATGATGTTTGTCAGCACAAGAAGGGAAATGCTGCAAGAGTTCATCTTCCCAAATTCCATGTAAAGACTAGATGTAGATTTTCTACAGCTTAGTTTTTCTAAAGATCGGCACATCTTACTTTCTATTATTTTTGTTACAGTACCATGTTTATTCAAAAACAAACAAAAAAAAACATTGAGAGGAGAATATCACAGAACACAGCTGGCTTTTTTAGTATGCTGTAACCTATGGTAACCAATATATAGTTGACTGTAATCAGAAGCAGACTTTAATTTAGGATATAAAGTAATCACAAGCCTGAAAACAACGAACAGACTAAATCAGAGTGATCCAGACAAAAGTTAGGCATTGCTGAAAATGCTGTAACACCTTGTCACAAATCATTTCAAACTAAAGCACCTTCAAAGGACTGCAGTATTTCAAAAGTTGTTCCGCCCAGTCAAGCTCTACTTGCAAGTACTTCCTGTAATAATTTCATTTGTAATACATTTTTCTATTAATATGTAGATGTGAGGCTACATAAATTGCATACTACAAAACATTCCAAAGGGAAATACGAAAACGTGCAAACAGATCATAGCCAGTTAAAACAGTTTAAGCTGTTCCAGACAGACAGGTTTTAATAAGTAGTATTTCATTAGCCATCACAGTTGGAAGTCCTAGAGCCAAGAGTGAAATATGTTGCAAGGAAAGAGATAGATCAGGGTTAGATTTCTATCATTCATAGAATGAAATATGTTTCTATTATTAAAGACATTTTTATCAGCACACTAAAATATTAAGAATTTGATCACTTCATATCTTGAGAATTGATGTTGTGGTTTTAAAGCCTGACATATCTAATGTGTTTGAATTATAACTTAATAATATATACTCCCTCATAACATCGGTTTTGTATTACAAGCATTTACTGAAATAATTTTGGTCAGGCAACAAAGGTACAAAGCACCGAAATCCAAGCTACTGTCTATTGCTTGGATCTCTTCCAAAAGACCAATACACACAGAAATGAGTTACACATTCTTGTTGAAATGCACATACAATCTGCATCCAGAGCGCAGGTTTTGGTAATGAATGCTTGCGTTAAGTACACAGTATGACTCATCACAACTTTGCATTGGTGCTTTTGCATCACTGCCTGGATACACGAGTGCCATGATTCATTTTAGCATCTCCCTGCACTTTGTCAATACTATGGTGCTTCCCAGCACCCAGTGAGCACGACCCAATTAGTTATCCTGACTCAGGTCTGAGCGTGGACCATGATGCATCTACAAACACACCAATTCCCCAATCTTTCTATTACCTCCATGGTCTCTATACAAGGCGACACGTTCAATGACACCAGAAGCACTTAGAGCTCGTTGTCAAAACAAGTGAAAGCTCCTAGATGGTCCTCACACTGCAGCCACAACAGTCCCAAGGGAACATTGTGGAGCTACCAGGCAAACAGCGATGCCTCTCTCTAGTGACCTCACTTGAAGCCAGCTGCACTTTCTCATGTACTTTCTTGGTGCAACAAACATTTCTAATGGAAATCCATTAGACAGCTCCCATGTCATAAGAGGATAAAAAGTATTGGCAGCTGACACCACCTATCATTATCAAGTGATATTGAAAATGTCTTTTCTGATACTTTCACATTCTGAAGTTGCAGATCAGCTTCCACATTTCACGTTAAAATACTTCCATGTGGTTCTTTTCTCATTTGCATCTTTCTGGATAACATGTGCTTTTAGACCGATTTTCTTTGGTATGCCTACACCTTTTGCTATATACAGCATATATTATGAACAAACACAGCAAGCCAATAGTTTTCATAAAACATGTAGCTCGTCCAAACAACTAAAGAAGAAGCCCTTAAAAATGAGCATTTTTCACTTCCTTGTCTTGCTTGAGTAATCAAGCTGCAAATGCTATATTGGGCTATAAAGATGCAGGTTATGTCATGTGTCATCCCTGGACAACAGTAACTTTTACAAATAGCAAGTGAGAAGCAACACAATGTCATTACTCACCTTTCCTATCTTTATGCAGGAATTAATAGTATCTAGGAAATCAGCTTTTTTTTCATTTATAGGCACTTCTGTTAATTCCTTTCCTATTAATTCACCTATTTGATAGCCCATCACTGTTTCAAATGCAGGATTGACGTACTGTGAAATAAAAACAAACCAACATTCAACAGAATACTTAAAACACAATAGAATCCCTTTTTGTCTATTTGCTAAACTTAGATGTCTCTTTCCTAACCTGAAATAAATCTCTGTATGCATTGTTCCTGAAAGAGATATCTAAATGTTTTTTCTTTGTGGAGAAAAACATGAATGTCCATGCTAGAACAGTCATGCAGAGTGTGTGCATGTGAGCAAAGAGAGGGAAAATATGGAACCAGCTGAGTATTGCACACCTATTGTTTTGACAGACAACATAAAACCCTGAAAAATTAGCTTTTTCAGTTCTCAAACCTAAAAAACTCAAACCTACCTCAGCGTTCCTAAAATTCACAAATTAGATGGTGGGATACCATAGACACATTAAACTTATCCATTGACGAATTCTTTGCCTTCTTGTGTGCAAGAGCCAACCACCATCACTCCCCTGTCCAGGCAAAGCTCAGCCAAACTGACTGGAAGAAGTGCAGTCTGAGAAAGCAACTTTCTCTCTCAGCTGAATGCTGCATTTCACTGTAGTTTTCTGGCCTTTGCTCAATGAAACTAAAAACTGGTATCTGTATAGCCCACACCTTCATGACTCTCACTAGCTGAGTTGTAGACACAGGACCCGTAATAACGGGATCTGAACACCTCATAACGTTCAATGTTTTGATGTGACAGATATGGAAAGGGTGCCACTGGATGCTCTCTGCTCCTAGCATTTCTCCTCTAGCCTATTATGGAAGAAAGGCCTGCCTGCTGGAGCTCCAGGACTCTTGCACATGTCAGTTCTTTTATATTCTGTCTGCAGAGTAACAAAATCTGGTCTGAAAAAGTGTATTTCCAAACAACTTAAGGATATGTTCTGTTCTTTTTGTAAAAGGGATGTAGAAAACACATCCTTCAGTGAAATTGCCATTGTCAAGATTTGGGTCAAGAGGGTACAATTTATATGCACGCTGTAACTCCCAGAGGCTTGGACTCAAGCTCTTTACTAATAATAAAACCATTCCTCACAGCCTTCATAGTGGAACTAACTCCCTTATAAAGATGATGTTTCTCAGGACTGCAGACCTAAGCACAAACTCTTTTCCATTTTTAAGCAACAATTAAATTCAAAAACAGTTGGTCCAAGAATTCTGATTCAACAAACAGCATCAGATTTATGAAAATAAACAGATAAAACTTCTTTTCTACCTTTATTTAGATAGTTAAACGATTTGGTTTGCTTTTCAAAAGCATCAGATTAACATACAATATTTTGGGGGAAAGAATGTAATCAAGTTAGCAGCTGCATTCATTTATGATGTATATAAAAAAAAACATTAAAAAAAAAGTAAATTCTTTTTTTTTCAGAAACAACTGTCCCTTAAAATTTACCTGATTTATGCTAGATATATTAAATGGAGAAAATTCTACTCTACAGCTAAATTCACTCCAACCTGATTAGAACCATTAAGTTAGGTTGGATTCTTGCACCATAAAAAAGAGTAAATATAAACGTGAATGAAATAAAATACCGTCAGCCCGCAGAGCAATTTTCTGTACTTATAAAAATAACTGGAACAAACCTGTATTACATGGTCTTCACTTGTGATCTCAATGGCTTCTTGACTTTTCTCTAATGCTGTGAATAATGAATTACAAGCCCTAGAGACAAAAAAATGACATCTGATTAGCTTTAATCCTCATAATTCTTACTGCATATGCTAATAAACTATTATAATTCCATACTAAATAAAGTTGTACTTTAAGGATTAACATATTTTCTTTAGCTAACTGACATTCTATAATTATCTACAGTTCAGTAAAATGAATGCTCTTGTAAGGATATGGCTGAACTGGAAATTTTTGTTGATGATGTTTTTGGTAAAATTACCTTAGTTTGAATTGTGCCCGCACCTCTCCAAATTCCAGCTGAATTAACTCATTGTAACAGGCCATTATATTGGAATTTTCTACATATCTCTGCAAATAAAATGTTAGAAATATTTCATTAGTCACATTTCTGTACTCAAAGGTATGAGGCTCTGTTTTCTTTTGCTTGATAGAAGATTAAAAAGGTGTAGAGATATGCCAAAAAATGAACATGTTGTAATGTAAGCAACTTGGTAAGATTACTTTCCGTAACTAGTAAAATTTTTCAGGTTACTGCATTTTGAAAAGGTGACAGAACCGCACAGCAATGAGGTTCAGACAAGCTGTTTATTCTGTGTAATTGTCAGCAGGATCAAAAGATAAGATAATCTACTTTTAGTGAATTTATAAACTTTCATGTTATTTTTTTAAAATAACAATCAAAAATAACATTGTGTCTCTGGTCAACAAAATTTAGGATTATTATGAGCTTCAAATTACTAATATTCCAATACACTGTATACATATAGGAAAGCAAAACTTCCCCAAAAATGTACCTGTTACTGGATACAATTATTCATTTGGGGCCCCATACAGCAAAGATCCAAGTATCTTTTCTCTGATGCTTTTTTGAAACTTCTTGTTTTTACCACGTAGAAGCCTGAGTGTTAAATCTTTGCTCATGATAAACTGATATAGACATTGATTTGGGGAACGGGAGGGTGGAGATTATCAAAGATAAGCCACCACATCAATGCTGCTAAACAAAACTTTGTGCTTTTCCATTAGACCAATCTCCAAGGCTCTGATCTATAAATAATTCAGAACCTGTGTTGGATTACTTCTGTGCCCACTGGAATGACTTTGTGCATACAAGTACAGTTGTTTTCAGGCTTTAACACTTCCTGTATTAGGAAGTTTTTACTACAAATAAGTAAATGGGTCCAGATGGACTGTGATGGGACAGGAAAAGATCCAACGAGCATGCAACCAAAACACTCTGAATTACAGTGGTAAATCATGCATATTTTTGTTCCATTGTCAGCTTAATGCAATAAGGAATCCACTTAACTGACACACTAATAATCACCTTTCCTGCTTAATTGGAATAGTTGCCAAGGAACAGATTCAATGTAATACTTTTCAGGTGCCTCCAAACAATAGATAATAGCACTTGACAGTGTCTGAAGCCTGTTTACAGATGTGAATTGGCATTTGATAGAAGAGATTTCCCACAGCACATTCTGTTGTTCACTGCAAGCTGCTCTTTGGTCCTGCTAGAGTAATTAGTCAATTTTGTCAATGTCATACATTAAAGCAGAGCATTGTATACTTATTTTGAAATAAGTGTATACTGAAGAAATGTCTCGGTAACACTTCTGGTATACCTAAGAATGTCCACCTACCTTGTCAGCATTATTCTATTTCTAACAATGTACAGTAGTTCAGAATTGGAAAATATGTAAGAATGAGAAGCATGAACAAGATCTACAGGTTGGATTACTGACACAAACAGTCATTGACAGCCACACTTCAGTATAGTTTCTTCCATGACAGTTCTGGAATGTCAGAGCTATCTAGCGGATTATAAAACATACATACCCTTGTGAAGCCAGCAGAGATCAGGGGCAATATTGATGACTCTTCACGATCAGCATGCCTTTTAAAGAAGGAAGATAAAGTCAGACATCATTTTTGTAATCAATTGAAACCCCAATTTGACAAGGCATTGACATACCTGCACACCAAATGGCATATTAAATGCTAGTACAGCTAGATCCTTACAGGTCATTACAAACATTTTTTTTTTGTTTATTACAAACTTACATCTTTGGCACAGATAAGCCAATATGTTATTTTCCTGTTTTTTCCTATTTGTAAGTAATGAGCTTCTTGCATCACAAAAAGTAATTCGCAAGACTGTTGGACTGTTCCTTCTTTTTTGTATTGGATTCTTTGTTGTTTATGCTGTCCCTAGTGAAAGATACACCTGAATGTTTACATGGCCAAAGTTTTAAGAAATCACTTGTTATTTGTATATACCAAATATTAGGTAGACAACTCAAGATGCCTGAATGAGGATGGATTTTCTACTGTTGATTACCCAGCACCTGCTAGTAGGTTACTTCATGATGACATACTCCTAAAATGAGATACCTGAATCATTCTGGAAAACTTGGCTATACTAACTGTTAAAAGACGCTCAAACATATGTGAATGTATGAATGGAATCTGGAGGGAAGGTCATTATGCTAGATTTCTGTAAATGAGCAGATGGAAGCTGGTCAAGTTTAGCAGATGGCACAATAGCTTTTATTTATGTTTAAAATTTTGGATCTTATGGCACCTCATTTTTGTTTTCCATGCACTTGTTTCCTGTGCACAAAGTGAATGATGCCTAGTAAAGTACAAGGTTTGCCCAAGATTAAGCAGAGAGACAAAGGCAGGTGTCAGAAAAATTATTTCCATTCCTCATGCCAGCTATCTGATAACGCTGCCTCCCAAAAGTACAGAGAAAGAGAGCAGGCATATTGCAGGGAGGAAAAAAAAATAATAAAAAAATGACAACACCAACAAGTGAACTGTAGGAAACTGAAGGAAGATAATCCTCAGAGAGAAGCCCTTCCATATGCTATTGGCTAAATGTCAGCCTTTTTCACAAATATGCTTCTTGCAGAATGGAAGAAAACGTGTGAAAGTTCTCACTCTGTGAAATCCTAAATGGCAACTACAGAAGGCATGTGTTTAGCACACAGGAACTTGAAACAATCAACTTGGTCCCAGTGAAAGGCAAACTTACTTCTGAAGTTTCCACTAGACAGGGATACCAGACACATCTGAAAAGTTTGAGAACTGAAGCTTATGAGAACTTGTCACTGCAGGGATCTATTTATCTTGTCCCAACACACAATATGAAAATTTTCAAAAGACAAAATGAATTGCAGAGAAAAAAACCTTTTGAGCAACTCCCTAATCGTGAGTGAGCAAGCCCACCTTCCAATCTCCTAGCTTTTTGAAAGGATTTGCTGGCCCACAGAACCACAGGTGTCTTTCTCTCTGATGTACATGAAGAAGCTCTTGAGTTCGTTTGCTATTTCTCTCCTGCTCCTTTTCTTCTCTTTTCTTTTGTATTACTTTGATGACAGACAATTCTGAATGCAGAAGCAACAGTTTTCATAGTCATAAGACTTTCTCACATAAAAACAATGACGATTATATTCACAATTGAGTCCCTTGAAATGTTTAACTAGGGTCTTTTGTTCCCTAGAAATGGTGGTGGAAAACTGCATTGTTAACAGGAAATTTCAACACCTCAGATTTGGATTTGGAATAAAAGTTTTCTGAGAAATGGACAGTCTCAAAATTGTATTTGGAGGAAATTATCTAAAATTCATTTCAAGTTAAATATATTGCATTTCTTCTACTTCTACACCTGTACAGTCTAAATAAACTCCACACTTATTTAAAGATATATAAGCAGTGTGTTCAAGAGGGAGGAGGAGGAAAAAAGCATATGCACTCCTTTATTGCAATGTCTTAGCAGCCTATTTTATTTGCAGAATTTCCATGGTCAGATGCTACTTGTCACTGCTCAAATCGTTCTGTACAATGTTTTTTGGTAACCCAACAGATCTTCTGTTTGTGCTGTGATCAATCAGATTGAAGGACAGATCAAGAGAGGTTCAAAGTGTTATTCTTACTAATACCAAAATACAGATCTATGAGACAGTTCCAGAGTTCTGCAAATGGTGTTGCAGAGGTTGTTTGAATCATGCTCCTAAAACCTCCAGTTATTAGGAGAGGGGAAAAAACAAACACCAAAACCAAGTGACACCTCTCTAGTAAAAACTAGAAATCAAAAATCCTGTCCCAATCCTGTAGCCAACAATGGTGAAAACTCTATATGATATAATTACATTATCATTAGAAAAGTAAGAGGTTCTAATTCAGTTTTCAGTTTTAATTCTAAGTTTAATTCTATTTCAGTTTTAATTTTATTTTTTTTTACTGTAGCATTTACATTTACAATGATAAGATTCACATTTTGTTGATCAGATTTATAAGTAAAGATGAGCATTTACCTTCGTACTACACCAATAATGACTGTATTTTCTGAGGGTTTAGTTGTTCTGATAGACCTTTAAATAAAAAGCAAGATCATTTAACATTTTTTAAAGTTCACATTTCAGAAACCATGAATGTACAGAACCTTCCTACAGTACTTTACTTAAAATATCTCACTAATTTAAGGATTATTTCACTTTACTCTGGGACAGAACGGTAAAAATGTAACAAGGCAAACAGTGCTGCTATATAGTCCATGACTGACAAAGATCTTACCTAATTACTTTATTTCAGCAAGGACAAAAGCCTCTGTCCCAGTGCCCTGAACCTACCACACTCACCCATGGTACATAATCTGACCCCATCACCCACACCCCACAGACTGTTATTTAGTCTAGACACATTCCCAAGGGGTATTTCACTGGAAAGTCATTGAAACAAGGCACCATTGCCTGTCAAACCTCTGTGGAGACACACAGAGAAGCAAATCCTTTTCCCCTTTTTTCATACTTTACAGCAGTTTGTGAAAGTATTTTTGGAGTCAGTGTGCAACTTTACTCCTCATAACAGATTTTCAGATGTTGTAGGTATGAAAACATGCACACAAAACATTGCCTACTTGCATCTGGAGTTACTCAACAGCAAGTGACATTTCAAAAAATTCAGAATGTTAATGAAGTGAATGTATTCATTAAATTGCCTGTGGTGGCACATGACCTTTGCAGTTAATTTGACGTGTGAACATGGAACCAGGTATTGGAAAAAAACACTTCATTATGGCAACAAATTCACATGCTGTGGCTCCATGCCAGACCAAGCTTCAAATGTCCTACCAAACAACTAAAAATGCTGCTAAAAATGCAACTAAAAATCATAATCACAGCATTGAGATAACATTAATTGATGCTGCACATGAACATTTGTCCAAAACCCAGCAACATTTCACAGGTTTTATAAAAGCAAAAAAAAACACTTTAATGATTTGTTCACTATATAGCTATGCATTAATTAGACTGAAGTGGTGCTTACCTGCATAATGCTTCTGCATCGAAGTATCTGGAATGTCTATGGTCAATAATGATAATTTCATGGTGTTTATCAAGAAAACATTCTAGCGCAGATTCAGGTGTCCTGGCAATATTACATCGAAATCCAGCTTTCTCACAAGCCCAACAGAACCCGTTACTCTGGTTATCTTCTTTGGCAAACACTAAAAGTACCTGGTTCAAAGACAGATAGTGAATCACTACAAACAATTCTTACATATATAGTATTCTGTGACTTATGTCCTTAACAAGTTTTTTAAAGCTACTTCCAAGGCTTAATTCATTGTTTTTAACATAATTGCTTCCTACAGACTACTGTTTTTTATAATTGTCTGTATACAGTTTTTTCAAGTGGATAAAATATTCTGCCAAGCCATCTGTATCCACATGGGATGAAGTGGCACTCTCTTCATTAGCTGCAGAGAGAGCTTAGGCAATCAGCTGAGACAAGATGCCTGTTTTTCAGACAACGTACACAAAACAACAGTGAGTCTATGTTTCTTCTGTCAAATTTCTACCACACATCCCTTTTCTTGTTTTTTTTTTTTTTCTTTTTTTTTTCTTTTTTTTTTTTTCCCTTCTTGCCAGGATCATACTCCAGCAAAACACTTGGATTACTCACCGGAGCATGCTTCACCTCATGTGAATTAATACTTAACAGTGCTTCAGTGGCATGATGAAAATTGTGCTTTCCTTTTCATCTCAATCTAGTTTCCCAAAATACTGGAAGCAGCCCACTCTGTGGGGCTTCTGGGAACTACAGACAGGCTGGTCAAGATGAACTCACGCTGGATGGAAATACCTCTGAACATGGAGTACAACCCCGCGCAACTCCTATACAAAGCTTGCCATGGAATATATATCACCCAAGGAGATTACCATGGCTGAAATCCAGAAATGGAAGACGAGATCTATGATCTGCTGTATCATAACCTATTGTGTAATTGCCAGTAACGTTACTCTCTCTGAGTCTCTTTAAAATCAACACAATGCCCACATAATTCAAAGTATGAGAAGGCCCAATTCCTTCTGAAATGTGTTTCAAATTCTAGGATGGAATACACTACAAAAGATAAACATGAAGTCTACTAATTAAGACTCCCACTGATGTGATTGTACTTTGCATCATGGTAATATTTTATAGAGGAAAATGTATTTTGTCTGAAAGAATACGGACTGGCAAAAAAAAAGATCTATGTTAATGCTGCTTTTGTGGATGACTCAGTATATGCAGCCTTTTGGGAAAAATGGATAAACCAAACCAGCATTTGGCCTATTGTCTCAGGACACAAATCTTTCAGTAATTTAATCAAATTGCACTTAAATATATGCTTTGGTTAGACAATAATTTGGAGCATGTGCAATGCATACCACATCCCACTGCCACTTATCTTCTGGGTGATTTTAGGAATTCCAGCACTGGTTACACTTTGGACCAGGTTGGTGGAATGTCTACCAGTAAATCTTAACGTTTCCATGTAGTGCATATTTTTGTAAGAATGAAGGACTTAGTTCTCATTTACTTCAGATTCCTTTTATAGCAACCTACTTTGTTAACCTGTTTGCAAAAACATGTCATAGTTTGGGCTATATTTAGTGAAGTTAATTTATAACACACTTAGGATTGGAAGAATGGTTTTCAGCAATAGCACAGAGCAGTCAGCAGATCTTATTTGTATACTCTGCTTGAAAAAATGTGATGTTGTCTAACTTTTCTTTCCCTTATACCTGGTCAGCTGTATTACAAGGTTTAACTAGAAGAATTAGAGACTGGCCCATGACTGGACAGAAATCATACAGCCATTAATAATGATAAAGAAGGCAGAAATATTCAGTGAACATTTCTGATTTATACGTGGGAAAAAGTTGAATTAGGCTGTCCTAGTATTTGATGTTAGGTGATAATAGTGTCTACTACAATAGGTCAGGAGGATTTTGAACTGCACCCCAAGACACATTTTCAAATAAGCAGGTCCAGATAAATTTCACCCAGGAGTTTTGTCATTACTGATTGAAGAACATTTTGGATTATTAATACTTCAGTATGCCTTGGGATACAGGAGAATTTTCAGAGGATGTTCAAAGGAGTCATGTATCTGCAAACCTCCTACCCATCCCAGACTAAATAAGGGGACAGCTGGCATATGACATATATTAATAAAGAGATAAAAGGAGTATGAAGTAATGCCAGTCAACAGCAAAAATAAAAAAAAATATGCTTTGCCAAGATCACTTTGTATCTTCTGCGATGATATTGCAAGTTTGGTTAACACTGGTAATAATGCTGGTGTAATAAACCTCAGCAGAACGTTTAGTATTGTTCTGATGAGATTTTGATTAAGAAATGACTACCAATAAAATGCAAAACATGGAACATACTAAATTGATTGCAAGCTAATTGATAGCAGAAATACCTGTAGATAGCTCTATTTTTATGATTTAAGACGTTTGGAGAAAAGAATTAGGCAGGACTTTTAGTATGCACAACAGAATGCTGTGATAAAAATCTGTTAGGTACACATGTATCACTTGACAAAAATGCTGTGAAGATCTCCATATCCAAAAAACTCCAGTCACATGTTTTTTTTAAGTTAACGTCTGTGTGTCTTAGAAATTAAGATTTCAGTTTCATCTGTTACCTGAAGTTGATCTTGATGAAGTCTCATAGGACCAAACTGCACATCTGTTACTGGCGCCTAGAAAAAATAAAAGGGAATCTTCTTAACACATACATACCTGTTACAGAAGACATTTTTTATTTACCACTGTCACACAGATATATTGCTGTCATTATGTGGCTGCTTCTTCTTGACTGTCTTGTTCTGCTTTTGTAAATTTATATGCTGAGCTGTGTTAACACGGTTACGAATCAACAAACTATTCTCCAAATCATTTTTAATTCTTATTTTAAACATAGTAATGGATTAGTCATGAAAGTTTTGTAGACAGATTATGTTTTATCATCTGTATCACACCAGCTGTTCTGCAGAATATGGAAGTGTTTTAAAAGCTGCTTTAAAAAAAAAAAGTATAAAAAAGCATCAAATATACAGGAGAAAGGCAGAAAAACATTGCTCTTACAATTTCACATGTAACAGGTGCCCAAAAGTAATACAAAACAACATAAATTTAATTTCTACACAGGTGCTGTGCTTCATGCCCTCCGTCCTGCCCAGCCCACCCAGGGAAGGTGTCAGGATGCAGACATTTGTACTTCATGTTGCATGCATTCAACTTGACTTTCAAAAGCCCTGTAAAAATGCTGTTGCAGTATGCCCTACTTTCTGCATGCCAGTGATTTCCACATTAGATACTGCTCAAGTAATGCAGGCAAACAGTTTTGCTTAGGATGCAAGAACTGATCTGGGATCTTTCCTTCTCATGTGTCTCTTCAAGCTACAGAGGTGAACAGCCGCGAGTGCTTTTTATCGCAGCAGTTCTCTGACACAAGCCATCGTTAGGTACCATTGGCTGGACTGCAAGCTTGAACATGAACAACTTTCCAAGGGGGTTGGAACAGACTTTGTAAAGCAGTCAAACACATAAATAGACTGGAGACTCTAATAAGATTGTGTAGGTTGGATTCTTTGGGAACTCCCGCTAGGCAAATAACTGCACCTTCGTGTACTTAAGTAGTTTTCATCTTGTCTGAGAAATGAAAACTAGAAATTAGGAATAACAGTGCTCCTGATTCAAAAAAGGGAAACAGTGTCCACCCAATGGCCCTTGGAGTTGCACAGACTCTTCAAAGATAACTGAAGTAAAAAAGCAGGAGAAAATTACTGTTAGCAATGCAGGAAACGGAAGACCTCTCCAGGTTTAGATGTACAAAGAAAAGATCTGTTGAGCACAAAGGTGTAATTTTTACATTCGTTGCTCTTCAAAATGAAACCACACTTGAAGATCAGATTTATTGCTTTGCACTCTAGAATTTTTCCAATAAGTAATTTTGAAGAATTGTCACCACATGCCACAGAAAAAAATCTTCTTGAATTACACGCTCTATTCTTTCTCTGACCTTATTGCTCCATTGCTCAGCCCTCGAATTTTCTTATCTGTGATTTTATTTATTTGTCAACTTGGAAATCATCAGGGTAACATTAAAAGAGCAAGAAACACGAATCAAAGAAAAAGGGCAATGTAACACCTGCAAAACCAAGCCAGGAACCAGCGTTTGCCTGCGTTATTTAAAAGGGCCCCAAAAAGCTGACTTTAAAATGACACAGGGGGGCTTCAGATTTACTCTCAGCCATTCTCAATCAGACTGGCTTAGTTTAAATACTCTCTCTCTGATCAGTTTTTCTAATTTTAAGACCCCAAATCTCTCCTCAGTTGGAAAAAATCACACTGCTTTATTCTCCCTTGTGGTCCATCATCCAATTATTGCAAATCTGCACCAGAAAAAACAGAAAATGCTTTTGCTGACAATGCACAGAGCAGGAGGGAATCCAACCCTTTTTACCACAGCGTTACTGGTTTTGCAGCACTGACAGCAGTAACGATTTGTTCTCAGTCAGTGAGATCAGCAGGAATGTCTGAAGAATACAGAGGGAGCGTATCTATTGAATAAGAGATGCCTTTTTACAGCCACTTCTCTGACCATAACCACACTCTAAATTAAATTTTGGAATATTTATTTTGTACTCTCCAGCTGCCAGCAGAAAGCAGCAAGTGTTTTCAATTCCACTGAGAGCTGTAAGGACCAGACCCAGAGCTGAATTTTACTGCAGTCTGGGGGTATTTAAACCCCAGGTATCAGAGCAGGGCACCCTCACGCTCTCAAGTCCTAGTCCAAGGGAAGAGATGAGATAAACACAGCATTGCCAGTTCTTGCTTTTCTTGTTTCTTTCTTTTGAAGTGATTGTGACTGACTGTTCATCAAAGCACTTAGAGGACAGGTGATCTGACCCAGCACAGACCTGAGCATCACCTGCTCCCACCGCAGCCATGCATCACTCAGCAGCACCGCACCCAAGGTGCTGAGTTTAGAGCAGGTACCGCCGTGCTCTGCTGGCACCCCCTGTGCAGCCTCGGACATGTGCCCTGTGTCCATCCCACTGCCTGCTTGTACAGATGAGCTCCCTTAAGCAGCCATGTCATGTGTAGCTGTGATTAGAGAAGTGCGCACACGTGCAGGCAAATCCTGCTCAGACCCAACACAAAACCAAGTTCCATGAAGCCACGCTACAAGGTTTATTCTGCAGGGAGTTCACAGAGCCTGGAAAACACTTCTAGGCCAGCAACCTGTGGCCATTCCTACACTGAAAATGTCCATGTATGCACCACTGGAGCTTAAGTTACAAGCACTGCCCAAGTGAGAAACTGCCTTGTTACACGTTAACTTGCTGTCCTGAGTAGAAGAAAAACCCTGCTCTGCATCTCAGCTGGAAAATTTTGGTGAACTCCAGTTAATTCTTAATCCTGTTGAAATCTGTTCAAATACCTTGATTAATCATTTCAGCTTTTTTGTATGCTGCTGGTAGCGCTGAGAAGCACCATGCTGATTAAGTGCTGTGTCAAAAAATCAAGGCTTCAGCAAGGATTAGATGAAACTCAAATATTGGTGAGCAAAATGAGCTTTTTAAGTACAAGCTCATAACAAAAGCAAACCCAGCCAAAGCTCACACATATTGTAACAGCACAAACACATCTTTATTCACTCACACATTTTACTACTTCTTCCTTGAACTTTCCTGCTTGAAAAAGAAAGACCTAAGTACGTTTTCAGATTGGCAGACATGACTTATGCACATGACAGCCCTCCAGGCATGCACAAATCTGTCAGAAAGTGCATGAGAAGGCAGAGGTACAGCCAGTCATAGGTTCTTGGAGCTGAGACTGAGCTGGGCTGCTCACAAAAGAGCCGCTGATGCAAACTTCATGAGTAACTAGAGCAGACGTGAATGTGGCAGGAACCAACTCCAGGCCACTTCAGTACCCTGACTACCAGCACAGGTCTTTTGAAAATCCTTCCCTGGCCAAACAGCCTTAGAGGCCAGCCTGTAACTTGGAGCCAGGGACCAACTCAGAGGGTCATGCTACAGACTTCTGACAGCTTTCGGAGCACAGCCTGCTCTCTTTGCAGCTCCACCTTCAAGCCATCCAAGGGCTCTGGCTGGTGCTAGAGCTCTTGGTCACAGTGACATCTAAATGCTTGAGTAGTTTCTAACTAACTAATTCTCAAGCTTCTGAAAACCAAACCTTTTTGGCTTCATCTGTGCTTACTGCAACAACAACTGCAGCTCAGTTCCTCTAGATCTGGGGAGAGAGAGATGCCTGTAATAGCAGGCTGCAGGTCAGCAACTACTAGTTAGCTTTAATT
This sequence comes from Anser brachyrhynchus, assembly GCF_964034855.1. NCBI lineage: Eukaryota > Metazoa > Chordata > Aves > Anseriformes > Anatidae > Anser > Anser brachyrhynchus. Next base: position 12,068,315 of record NC_137706.1, on the reverse strand, counting down.
GCAGACAGCAGCTCAGCTACTGCAGCATCACATTTTACACCCTCTGCTTAGAGAGAGCAGATAATCAACTCCAGCCTACTTTACATGCTTACACACAGGAATTGCAGCCATTTCACATTCTCTGACCTGCTGGCTAGCACTTGTTTACCCCCAGATTTTTCTTATTTAAACACTGTATTTTAAGTCTGTCAAACCAGACCAGGCCCTGCACAAGGTGAGATCTGTCCCAAGACAGCAGCAGCAGCCATAAGCACAATACCTGTCGATGGGGAGGTCGTTCTGCTGAGTGCCACACGCAGCTCAGCGCTGCCTACAAACTGTCTGCATGTTGTAGCAGCTAAATTGAAAACACTGCAATTGCTCATAGAAATATTTCATGTTTCCAATGTCCAGAGATAAGAGCATGTTTGGTAAACAAAAACAACTGAAATAAGCTTAAAAATACAGACCCAAACAACTGTGACTGATCTGATTAAAGTACAACGAACTCGACATTGACCTTATATAACCCGGTAAAGTACTTCTCACCATGAGTCATTCACATTTTACCAGAACAGAATCTACAGGAACGCTCTGGTCATGGTTGCTGGTGTTTTGCTTTGTTTTTTCTTTTCTTCCTACATCTAGAAAAACCTTAAATGAGTTTGCCCAGTGAATAAATGTACTAAGGAATAAAGGGTAGAAATAAAGCCAGCTTGATCCACACACTCCCTATGGTGATAAACTGCCTGGTTGGAGCGTGGGACACATCAAAGCAGCCTGCATTCCACAGGTCTCATATCTTGGCTTTCTCCAAAATGCCTCTCCTACCATTACCAATTGGAGAGGAGAGCAAACCTAAAAGGGCAGAGTCAGCCCTCCAAAATCCCTTTGGCCATTAACTCCCATACAGTACTCCTGCTCTGGTGGGGCAAACACATTCCTTCTTCAGGGTGATTTCCTTAAGTCACTTTTTTATGAAGTTTTTGTGGGATGTTTTAAAGCAGAGCCGTGGGCAGCCCGAGGTAACCCTTGTCAGAGCCAGCACCACTTACTGGGCTGTCACGGGGAGCTGCAGGGACACTTGCTGAAATCCTCCTCTATGACCCACAACCGCTCCAGCACTTCCCACCTACTGCAGATGGGGCTGCGCAGGTGACAGGCGTGACTTTTCGTCTGGGCATGTCATCGCCACATGCAGCCCTTGCCTCCTGCTAGCATCCCTCCCCGAAGGGCAGCTGGAAGTCCTTCTGCTCCTGCTGCTTTTCTCGCCTTATCCAGGTTAGAGATTGAGGGAGAAGATGCGAAAGCTTGTGTTTCTGCAACTGACTTGAACAAAGAAGTGACAGAAACTTCTGCTGAATGGATTGCAGATGGAAACTGCTGCTGCACAGCTGACATCTAGGTTTAGAAAGCAGACAATGAGAAGTGAATTCCCGTCAGCAGTTTAATACCAAGTAACTGCCTGTTCAAATAAAGACTTCAACCTTAAAGCTCTGACTCATTATAATGTATAACACAGATAACTACGATGATAAGATACAAGACTCCATCACTGGTCTTAATGGACTACTGCCAGAAAAATTCATCATTTTAGATCAATATTTTAACACATCATAAAAATATATTTTATTTAGTTTTAAAATATATACTTAAGCTTTGTACATACACTAGGTGTGTGATATAAATCAGCATGACTTGACTCACTGAAGCAAGATTTGACAGTCTTGATCATAAAAACATGCTCGGAGCATTAGGACTGTTAACATAATCTGAATTTTGATTACTCGAAGAAATAAAAAAGGATTAATTTTACAAAGGAAAAGGTATCCTTTTTCTCAACCTGCTGTGCTAAGCAAAGATTTATCACCCCAGAGAATGAAAGTTCAAGTAAACTCACAGATTTAGACCATATCTCGAACTTTAACTGACTTGGGATCCATTAGTGGCAAAAATTGGAAGTCTACGTGATAATATCCTTTCTCAAAAACTTTAGCCAAGAACTCTTAGATGCTGAAAGACAGAAAGCAGCCCACTGGATATCAGCTGACACGACTGAGCCCAGGACGTTTTGTAAGTCTTCATCACTTTCTGAAATATATAGATATTAATCCAATTCATGATCATTTACCTACGTCTTTCTCACTGGAAATCTACCTAAGTAGAGAATTTAAGCCTTAGCTTCCTATTTTCCATGCACACTCTGCTAAACACTTAACATCACTGCTCTAATGCTCCTCGCAGACCTTGACAGCATTGTTTTGTTACAACAGTTGGCATCAGTGCAAGTTATATACAATGCTAGCTGAGCAAATCTTCCTAATTGTTTACAGCATAAAATGAGTTTTATAGTCCATGGGTTGGATTCCAACGTAATTGAAAATTCAGAGTAATTCCACCAAACACAAGGAGAATATGTTGGATTTACTTCAGTGTAAAGGAAGTGAGAGTCTGGCCCCATAGAGTTTGCTGTTTGGAGGCCACAACGGTTAGAATGAAGAATAGGAGGGAACAAAGCATCCAAGGTTATCTGCCTTTGCTCAACAGATTCAAGGACAGAGGTAAGCCAGGCTCTTAAAGACCCGGAGCTGTACGTAGTCAGCTTATTCTTTGCTGAAATACAGAGACAGAGTTCTGAAAGGCAACTACAATCTACCAAAACCGCTGTTCAACCTAAATGAAACCTGTTAATTCCAGCCCTTGATGTTTTTTCCTATTTTTGTTTCATAAAAGATGTAGACAAATGTCACAGAGTCACTAATTTACATAATGTAGCATTCTGACTCAGTGCAATTTGCTTTGATAAAATCTAGCATTTACATTAATCTAAATCTGGTTCCCACTGATGCATCTCTGTCAATAAAACAATACAGATTTATATCTGTATTTCAGGGTCTGAAGATCACCTGAGGTTCTGGTCTGATGCCTTTTTTTTTTTTTTAATCTATTTTCAGTTTTATATTAATTCCTGAAAGAATTGTTTATGATGCTGCCATTTAATGATACAATAGCCAACGTAAGTGATGAGATAACACACCCTCTGTTCTCTTAATCCGCTTCTGAAGTTTTAGTAAGAGTTGTGAATCAGTTTTACATAAGTTAGCTCTTGGGAGCCAAACTCTGGCCCCTGATTCACATGATTAGGAACAGAGAATTTGGAGAGCTTGCAGTTTTGTGAGAAGCTTTATTGAGCGTAGAGAGTTGCCAAACTCTCCAGCCAGCCTGCTGACCGTATCAGCCATGATACCCACACTCAGTCCTGAGCTCCTGATGACACCTTCACCACTCCTAAAATCCACCCCTGTTCCAACCAACAGTCTGGAGGTGAGCTTGAGGTTCTCCCAGGTCCCAAGAAAAAGTTAAGAAGGAGATAGTTACAGGAAGCTGGGACTCGTATATCAGGACAAAGCACTAAACATTGTGACTACTCTAACATCACCAGGGCATCGAGCCACTGGAGCTCCTTGAGACTTCACCTTCTCCAGAGATCTGAATCAAGGTTTAATTGTGAACACCCTGACAGAGGCCCCTGAAAGAATAACACATGCCTACTTAAAGTCAGTACGACCAACTGCCTGTCAGTTCTGGAAAGTACTGTGATTTTGGCTGTTGGTCTTGTTGCAAAAGAAGCCTCAACATTTTTGGTGAAACAGCCCCACCCGGGAGAGGCAAGGCTGAGGGGAACACTTCTGATGTTTGGCTGTGCCCTGCTTCTCTGCGGTCTACAAATGCCAGCCATGATTATATATGTTTGTTTGTTTGTTTGTTTGCATTCTGGATCTAATTCGCCACTGCCTTTCTTCAGTGTTAGCCCAAATGCAGTAAGTAAGGCTAAATTAGAACAAAACTTGAGTAATACTGTCATGAAATCAGCCTTGCTGCCTTCTGGCACACTTTAGACACAACTGAGAACTCTTGTTTTGTGCCTTTTATAAAATCTCCCTTTACTCGTTATAAGAAATTACTATTGCCACGCTGCAAGCATGACACTATCAGAAGTGAATCATTCCATTACTTTGGGGAAAAATTAATGATGCTGTCCAAAAGGGACTTTTATTCTTGTTTGCAATGTGGTAAGGCCTGGGTGGCCTCTGGCCCAGACCAGTGGCCCACTGTGGTAAACTTCGTACAGTTACAAACAAAAAAGCAGCCAGTAATCTCTACCATTGTTAAAGGTCAGAACTTTAACACAGAACATGGCAACAACTCTGGGGACTGCTTCAGCTTTTGCAGGATATTTAAATCAGAACTTAAACGTCGTTATCGCTTAGCAGGCCTACAGCACTATTACACAGATCTCAAACCTGCACAGAGGCCGGAAACCATCAGTGTTTCCATTTTTACATGCAGAGGACAGGAGACACTGAGAAAGAGCCTCAGCCCACCCCAGGCCCGGGCCTGCTGCCCCCCTCTGCGTGGCCTCAGGTCGCCCTGCATCCTTGCCAACAGGCAGAACGAGGCACCGCTGACACTGGCACCACCAGACAATACCTGGTATCAGGAAAACACCCACTGACTTCCAAAATCCAAAATGATAGTTTCTGATACTTCAAACACCATTTGGGTTATGACTCGGTAGCCCCAGTATTCCTGTAGGTTTTTAAGGCAACTAGATACAACGCTAGCAAGGTGGCCATGCAAATCTCATGTTAATGTACTTAAGATTCCTCACCCTTAATGTACCACATATAAAAAGGGACTGAATAAATCACAGTCAAGGAAGAAAAAGAAAGAAATCTATTCATGAATCTACAACACTTTTTCTACCCAAAGAGAACGATGTTGAATGGAAACCAGATCTTACACCAAAAGCTATTCAAATACAGCAGGTTGTATTTGCTGTAGCATCTATCCAATCCAGAGATCTTTTATAGATCTGCATGATATGCACAAGTACATTAGACTTGATGTCATCTTTTTTTTTTTTTTTTTTTTTGCATTAGAATATGAAAAATGTGAATTGTGTGCTCCATAACAACCCCGGAGATGAGAATACCCTGGTCTGTGCCCCATGGTCATCATTTGCCTCATCATCAAATGCCTTTATGACCAACTAGCACTGAGTTCAAAATGCCCTAAACATTCACCATCTTACAATCTGAGATGGCTCGCTGGGGTCTTCACTCAGGCTCCCCGCTTTCTGACTGAAAGTTCTTCAGGAAGTTCTCCATAAAGGCCACATACGCACAAACCTTTGCCTGGAGGCTGTGAGCTTGCCCTGCATTGGATCCCTGGAATGCTCACTCAACTATAGCCAAATATTTCAGTGTGGTAAGGCCATGCTGTAAAGCATTTGTACTTATATCCTGGCGCTAAAGAGAAAAACAGCGGCTTAAATGACCTGGCTTGTACTTTAGAAGAAATTTTTAAACCCTGTAATAATGGTTTGCTATACATAGGTTGCAGAAATGGATGCCTTTATCAAGGCAAAAAAAGTAGTAAGAACATTTTCAGCTGTTCAAAGCCTAACATGGTTTTTAAGCATATATCTTTTTGGAGAGTTCAGCTTAAGAATGTGCAACATGCAGAAAGTGAATTGCTTCAGATAAGAAAAGAGGACATCTACAAGGTATTAGCACCTAGCTCTATGTTTAATTTGTTTTTAACAAAATTCAACTGTCAGATTGAATACCCAGCACTCCAGAGAGAACATGTCCTCCAAAGGCAGATATCCTTGGTATTTTGGGGTTACCTCTCTGGGAAGCTACCTTGCGGCAGCTGAGCAGCATGTGTGGGTGGATGTCAGACCTCTGGAGCTACCCCCAGCAGCTATCCCCTTGTACCCCAACAACTCAAAGACTGCTCTCTTTTCCCTTCTGCAGTCAGGACCAGCCTCGCTCAATCTCACAAAATGTTTTAAAGGCAGCCCCGTAAAAACGTGCATCTAGAAATTCCCAGAGGCTCAGAGGCCTACTTCCTTGCCTCTTTACCCCTCACCTGACACAAGTCTGGCTGCTCCCCTGGCAGGGAGAGCTGTAACGAAGCTCTGGGGACAAGCTAGTCCCTTACACACTGCTGTCTATGTAAGTGGCATGGATATTACAGTTTCAGTGTGCTATCCTCTCACATCTATTGGCAGAAATAACCTCTACACAAATGTAAGAACTAGAGACTGAAAAGAAAACGGTCTTCAAGTCTTGTGGTCTTAAAGAAATTTCTTAAAGAAATTGGTCTTAAAGTCAAGACAAACGATCAGCCAAGACAAAACCAAAGCATTAAATATGTTGGGGTTTGCAAACAAATAAATCCAGCATTGGCTTTCCCAACATCTTTGTCTAACTCAAAAAGATCTCATTCACCTACTGCTGCCTCAGGTGTATTCATGTTGCAGGCCAGCTGCAACATTAATATTTTCCATCCCCACAGTTGTGCAGACGCTTTCATACAAATACTACATTCTTTAGACCCAGAGGGAAATTCTTGCTGCCTGCACTTTCGCAGTTGAGCTGCACAGCACTCTGGGAGACTTAAATACGGCACAGTAGTTCTATTGTTTAATAACATTAAAACTGCTTGTTCTCTTGTGATTCTGCAGAAGCCAAAAGATCCTGGAGTGTAGCAGTAAGCGCTAATCTGTTCTATACCTATCAACCAGTTTTCTTCTTCCTAGTGGCTCCCACTTGTTGGTTTTATTTTAGAGATGACTACAGACACATCAGGATACAATAGATCTCCACCACTGTCACTGTGAGGTTTATGTTTCTCTTTACACATATGAATTTCATTGGCATTTTTCATTGAACCATCTGGATTTAAACAGACTCAGCTGACTAAGAGGAAATTCCAGTTTATCAGGAAGATTTCCAATTGCTGTTTCTTTATGTCAAACAAACCTTTCATGCCTTTATCTACCAACACTGTAATTGCCACAAACAGACCAAGTAAAGCAAGAAAGTACAGTACAAAAATAGCATAAACCTGTCAGTGGATCTGCTAGACTTTCAAGAAGATCTCTGTTTTGTCCTAAGCCTCCACTTGTTGAGGAACAAACTTGCTTTTTGTTGTCATTAACAACCCACCGTTCACACTGACATGGTGGAAGCCATGCAGCCCCAACAAATTTAAAGTCAGAGCAAAACCACATCACACAAAGAACACAGGTAAAATCACACATGCAACAGGCTGACAGCACATCCTGCCTTCTGGGAATCTGGGCGTTCTCAGTTACACGACTTAAATTTCCTCATTGAAAGGCATACCTGAAATTTGAAATTGTGGGAAAGGACAGTTCAGGCTCTACTGACCATAATTTTTTCTATTTGCTGCCAGCCATTATCATAAAAAAATACATCTCCCAAGCACCGTCAAACAGCCTGCAACAAACTTCTGTCAGATCACAGGTAGCAGGTTGAGATTACCCCTCCTGACTGGCTGAGATCCGCACGCAAGCCTGTGTAACTGCTAGCTTATCTCCCAGATCTCCAGTGCTGGCCTAGAGCTCACCTTGGGGGCCATGCAAACACGTGCCCCCGGTGTCCAGCAGATCCACAGACACCCGTGCTTCCAGAGTGCCCATGTAGCCCATGTAGCACTCTGGAAGCACGGGTGTCTGTGGATCTGCTGGACACCGGGGGCACGTGTTTGCATGGCCCCCAAGGTGAGCTCTACCCACCTCCAGCAAGCACCAAGGCACTTGTGCTCTGTGCAGCATCCTGCCTGGGACTGTTCTCAGCGACAGCAGACACAGGCTCTAGATTTCACAGTCAGAGTAATGACAAAGTCAGTGGGGCAGAGACCAGTATAATGAAGAGAAATGTCCAATAATGATAGTAAACATTTCTGTATTTTTGTTTATTGAATCAAGGTTTGCCAAGCTGAATGCAACTGTCTATTAATAATTGAGAAAACTACAAGAGATGTTCTTGGCACTGAAACCTTTTCTAAATAGAAAACGTTCTGTCCAATATAGGACAGAAAACTTGAGACTGCAGGCATGTTCAAGGTATCTTTTAAATGTAACACTAGGAAATTCACAGTAGTGTGTCCTTTTTTCACTCTTCAGCATTAATTTTGCTTGTTCACACCAATGACTACTCCAACAGGTTAACTCCAGGTTTTATATGGAAGAAAACAGAAAAATGTATTTATGACTGCTGGGGATCCTTTCTTTCTTTTGACCACTAGGAACTTTACCAGCTGAGGGGACGAGTGACTGCTTTCCTCTAATACAGATGCCTCTTCATTTCTGAGGACCTACCGGGTAGCCTGAAACCTGACACGGGCCTTGTACTTGTGCCTGGTTCAGTAACACACAGTGCTTCTGCCAGCCCACAGGGCTCGTTGGGTATTACAGGCTCAGTAGATGGGATCACTTTTTTTTTTTTAATTAAGTACAGTAGAACCTTTTTACAGTTATGCCAATCTAAACTTTGCATGTCTTTACTGAAGTGTTTTTTTCATTATAATCAGAATTACAATTAGGCAAAATTGGATGCAGCAAAAACACTTTTCATTCTGGTTCTGCTGTAAACAGAATTTCACTATCTAGATTTGTGGTAGGTACACTCCAGCACTCCATTTTATTTAACTAAAAACAATGTTTAAAAAATTTAACTGTATTACTACTTTTGCTACAAAGCAATCTCCACACGTTCTGCCTACGAGTAACTTTTCCTTTCCAAATGAACTGTTGGATATACCAAAGGTGACACTGCTGGTATAAAATGAGTTAGTATGGAGCATGCTTTTCCCTCTAGAAATGCCTAAGCGACCAATATGTTACCACCTCCCTTGAAGTTGCACAGGACCAAAGCTGTGGCTACAGAGCAGAGCAGCCTCCCATGGGGCAGCTCCCTTTTAATCAATGACCCTTAAAGCTGCCCCTGTAGTCGATGACTGACAAACAAATTCAGCTAGGTGTCAGATATCCAACAAGGTAAAGTCTTGCTCACAGTGAAGTTTGTTGACTACACTACTGTTGGAAATACTCACTCTGGGTATAATATTTGTATTTCTCAAAGTACAAGAGCTGTAATTGTACAAATAATAATATATAGATGTTGAATAGCCTTACATAAATTGTTTCTTCTGTTTAACCTTGAGATTTCTAGGGAAGAGGGACAGCATTTGGAGATACCCACATCAGATCCTTTCGTGTGTTACAGGACGGCAGTGAAGCTTTCAGAGAGCATTGCTGCAGCGCCAGATTTTCAAGGAAAGGTCTGCAACACGCAGGAAGAAGAGCACAGGCCAAGACAGAAGGTGAAAAAACACTGAATAATCTATAACGTAAACACATGCATTGACTGCACAGGTAGCTCGCAAACTAAACAGATGCACAGCTAACTGCACTGTAAAATCACTACCACTTAAGAGCAGAGAGCTAGAGGTGGATAAGAGGCACAGCTGGTCAAGCAGATATGGGCCCTTCACGTGCCATTTGGACAGCCAATTTAAAATGCCCTAGGATGTAGCTAGGAGGTCTGGAATCTTTCAGAGTTTTTTTCCCCTCAGGTTACAGGTCCTCGTGCCCTGGAGCAGGCCCTTGCAGCAGCTGCGGAAGAGCTGGGCTCCTCTGCCACATGCCACTGAGCTCCATGCAGCATCACGTAGCGGCATCCTCATTTCATTTGTTTAACAACAATGAATTAGGAGAAGGAGCCCTCTGAAAGAAAGAAGCTCCACGTGGTCCTTATTTACCAGAATGGTGTCAACTTGTACAAAAAAAGGTGATGAGTTGTAAGGAAAACTGGCAGCCGTCCAAAGACAATCTCCCTTCAGATACAAATTCTGGCATCTGACAAGATGGAAGCTCGTTTAATCTATTCTGCAACTGTCCAAATATGTTTCCACCCTGGTCATTCTTTCTTTCTCACTCTGGTAATTTTTCTAAGAAAGTATGCTTGGGCCTAGGCGTTCTGTTGCGAGTGAGAGCGCTTCATGCCAAAGAACAAACAAGAGAAAAGAGACATTAAAGTCCTGTCTGGCGACACCATTAACAAGTTCACAGTCACCATTTCCTTCTTCCTCCCCTGCACCAAGTGTTTCTTCCCAGACAGTGATCCAGACTGCTGATAGCTCTGGCAGGGAGCTTTTACCAGAAATTTTAGCAGGAAATGTTAATTTGCAAGCCTCGGTGTCCTCCCTCAGGGAAGAGGGACGTTACATCTGCAGAGCCCAACTGCGGGGACGCAGAGCTCCTCTGACCTGCCTGCGACGTGCGAGAGAGAAACTTCTGCGTGGCTCTAGCAAAGCTGAGTAAAAAACCAACTGCACTCATTTGTTTTCTTTTTCCTTTTTCCCCCAAGCAATGAAATACTAGAAGAATGTCCAATGCACACAGAAAAATTCTATTAATGAAATATCCAATTTAGTGTAGTTTCATAGCTTAACTCTGAACTCAGACTGATTTCCAGGACCCAAAGCCTAGCTGGGAACTTGCAGGCTTGGAATTTTAAAAAACAACTATTTTGCTTTGTGTAAAAACTCTACATCTCTATAAATCAGTGTAATGGTAAAAAGAACTTGTGTGAAACAGTAAATATAACACAAACTACTAACAAATTAGATATTAGGGATAAATAGTTTTCTGGACTAAAGTGTAACATCTTAAGTGAGAGAAAGGAAAAGACAGACTCACTTTATGAACAGTTCCAGTAAGGCTACAGTAAAACTACAGGTTGCTTGCAAAATTAAAAAATAAACCTATAAACTCATTGAAAAACGATGCAGATAGGACTCTTGAAAAGTTTTATTACTTAGATCACCTGATTTCTTTTTCTTCCCCTATGAACTTTGAGCATAAGTCTGTAATTATTATAAGTGCAGGAGAGAATAGTGTTTTCGATTAGGAAAGCTTTTATCAACCATGAGAAGTTTCATTTGATTTGTTTTATGTGTTTGTATGTTCCTCTGAGCCAGGACAAATGTTCTTACCACATTCATATTTGTGTGGTTAGCAGATTTTTCTGCATCTCTTTTGTCCTTATCCTCCAAAGACAAAACAAATGTTGTACTGCTGAACGTTGAACTTTGAAATTTTTGTGCTGCATTGCGACAGTAATATATTTTGACTAACTATATGAGCCGCTAACATGTACAGTCTAGGCAGCTGCCATGGAACACCAAAGGTCTACTTTTTTTCTTCACTGCTAACTTTCAACCAATGTGGTACTCTGGATGACTTCAGAATATAGTATGAGTTGCATAATTTAATCCAGTTATATTTCTAATACAATTTTGCTAAGAACATTGAAGTGTATTTCAACAAAACAAACCTTCCATAGAACAGCAGGAAAATATTAGAGGTGGCATCAAACCACTGACCCATTAGATATAAATTACTCACAGCATGTTCCCCACAAAACAGAGTAACAAAATTTGCAGCCCGTAATATGAGGCTGTACCCAGAAATACTTTCCAGATGAAACAAGCAAGATTTGCAGTGGTTTTGTGACACAATCAGCAACTTCCTGCTATTGGAAGAGAGATTATCTAGTGCATTTGGTGCTCTGATTCTGCCTCCTTGTACACCTCCTTTTCCTAGCTGAGTGAGCCATAAAACCTGACGAGGATGCTCATACAAACATAAGCCCCATCACTGCTCTGGGTGTCCTTTCCTCTCTGTGCAGCTAGCTCTGAATGTTGAACTTCTGAATTACTTTTGTTAAGTAAATCTAGCAAATACAATGACTACCAAGCATGTGTGATATTTTAGCCCCATGGCTCTTCCTTATTCTACAAAGATATAGCCCTGTCGGTGTTACCCATGTACTCTTAAGAAGTAACATGTGGCTAGCTTATAAGCTTATAGTGTTTAAACTACCTATGACTGATTTCTATTTATTTATTCATTTACAAGAGAGGCACATCTATGCTAGGAATAATATTTTTCTGATATGGGTGACTCTGGTCATATCCCATGTATTACATTTCTACTTCAGACAGAGTTTTAGGGCAGAATTTCATAGTGTTTACAACAACTTAATAGCTTGTTTTGCTTTAAAATTCAGATTTATACTTTTAGCTTTTTTTTTTTTAATTTGCATGGCATTTATTCAAGGTAAAGTTTCTTATGCAAGAAGCAGCATTTCACATAGTCTGCAGCAAGAAACACCTTCTGATAAGTACAGACCTATTTTTGCAGTACAAGATAGTATATTTTCTTCCTGAAATGTTCCATTATTTGCAGTATTTCCATCGTGCAAGTTTACTTTTATTTTCTTTTAAATTCAGTTATTAGTGCAGTGCCTATCAGTTGTTTTCTTGATACAACTCTCCCAGTCTTATCTGGAACTCTCCCAGTTTCATCTGTTTGGAAAAACTGTGTCCCTTTGACTGCAAGCCACTGGCAATGGTGAGCATTTGTTTCATTCTCTGTTCTGTCGTCTAAGACAAGACTGAACAACTGGAGCCTCCAGCTGATTCTATCAGCACTCCAGGAGTCAGAGGCAAACATCTGGAATTTATTTGTTAGAAATAAAATAAATGACATCTTTTCAGGAGTTTTAGCTTGCACCTGTACTTATAAATCTCCTCCACAAGGACAAGTTATGAATAAATTCAATCCAGAGCAGGAGGCAGAGGGCTCTTTTGGCTCAGCCCCAGCGGAGGGCCCCAGGAAGGACAGCACCGAGGTGCCCTGCAGGCAGTTTGCTCAGAGCTGCTCTCTCCCACCCAACAATGAGCAATGTGCTGCATTAGGCCTCCTGGGGCCCGCTGGGTTTCCGTGCACGCATCCTGCCTGCTCTGTTCGACTGGGTCAGGGGGTCCCTGATCTCCTGGTCCCCTCTCCCCAGTGGAGTGCTCCATCCATGCTAGGAGTTAATTCCAGCTTTGCTGTGGGAGAAACGTAGCCCCGAAGGTCATTTTTGTTGCCTGTAATGCCAAGAGTGGTTCCAACTTCAGCAGAAGCTGCAAAAGGGAATGGAAATGAGGAACTAAGGGAGGAATTTAAGAGGACAGTACTGCAAAAACAGAGTAGTAATGGGGGAGCAGAGGTCAAAAGAATCAAACACCACCGCTGTTATCTGATGGGAGGGCACAAAGGTACAGGATGAACCTCTGAAAATATGCAGAGGAGGGAACAGGGAATACACAGAGAGGAAAAAGGGCAGCAGAGAAACAAAGAGAGAGAAGCCCCTGCCAATTGTTTGGATGAAGGTTACCTTTGCCTAGGCACTGCACTCATTGTCTGCAGCCGTCTCCTTTCCTGCTGCTTTCCTGAGCCTCCCTGAGCACAGACAGTGCTCGTTCCAAATCGGAAGGTGACTGATGTGGTCCTGTGCTATGGGCAGGTCCACACGAGGGACTAGATCAACTTCTCTATTTTTGCTTGTACAGGGTACAAGGTCTTCATTGCAGGGGTTTAACAGCCTGAAGTGAAAGCTGACTGCACCTCATCCAGCTTGACCTGGCAGACTGTCTTGGAGAAAATTCACATTTAGGGATTGGTAAGATCTCAGCAATACAACCCCATTGCAAATAGAACCAAACACCTGGGCATGCAAAGCAAATTCACACAAGTTTACCCATGGCTGGGTACCGCAGCCAGTTCATTTCTCCATACAGTGAATATGGGGCCCCACTAGTGAAGCAAGATGCTGCAAGAACAGGCACTCGGTATTGTGCAGGAACTAGCTATATTCCTTTCTGACCATAAGGGCAGGCAGAAGGAAACATCATTTTTGTTTCTGCAGAGACCCAAACATGAAGAAGTCAGAAAAGACCAAGAGAACACAGCATTGCTGTGAGGTGACAGCCCACACACTCCGCAGTCAGTACTTCGATTACATGGACTGAAAACATCAGAGAGACACTTCAGCAAAACTGAATCTAGTCATGAAAGCCATTAAACAAACAAACAAAGACAAACTCAACCACCCCAGTGATGGGCTGGTTCCTACAGATGACTCTAGCATACCCCGTTGGTCTGTTAGTCATCAGATGTTCCCTGACTTTTCCACTGCTCTGTAGGGCAACTCCAAATGTTTTTTTTTTGTTTGCTTTGGTTTGTTTTCTTAAATAAAGGACATTAGAAGATTCCTTACAAGAACTGCTTTCATGAAGTGATCAACTGCTCTTAACCAAGTACACAAGACGTTTGGGGAAAAGAAAAATAGTATCTGGAGGTGGGGTAATGCTAAGCCAGGGGAAACCATTTGCAGCACAGCAGACCTACAGAAGAGCTCGAGAAGCACAAGAGTCAAGCACCATAAGGCACACAGTGTGCCCCATTTTTGCAAAGGTTCTTTCTTTTTTTCCGATAGATACTTCCTCTTGCGGTGCATGACAGGAGGCTAACATGGTGATGCTGTCAGTATTATCGAGTAAAGCTGCCCAAAGCTCCATCTGCAAGAACTGTTGAACTAAGGTCTGCATTGCTCATCACTGGTTCTCGTCCAAGGGGAAGTTAATAACCCTGTGCCACCGGCCAAAAACCAGGCAAACCAAAAATGTAAGGGGATCAGACCCCTGGCAGAGCTTCAGTATTCCTGATCTCAGCAATCAGACTCCGCTGCACTAGCTAGCAGGGGAACCGGCGATGCGTGCCTTGCTGACAGTTCCTCAGCATTACGGCACAAGCAGCTTCAGAGTCAACAGTTTGCAGAATGTTTTGCACCACCTGGATGGAGGTGGTTTCACACATACATCATACAACACCAAATTATAAACCTCCTCAGTTATAAACCTGGCTGCTTCGGGAAGGAATCTATTAAAACAATTCTTACAACTCAATTAAAACAAAAGCATATTCACGACAGAATAAAGTTAAAAAGAATAATAAATCTAAAAGCCATTGAAAAAGAAAATTACTGTAACAAACATGGGGTTTTATCACTGCTCATCATTTAAATTGTCAGCTTTATCCTCATGGCAAGCAGGCAGCTCTTGTTCACAACTGAACACCTACTTTATTTATTTAGCTATGCTGCATTTAACCTTACATCCTGTCTGCTGGGTGCATCCGGCTCCACAGATCTCCATGCAGCGAAGCCTTAGCATAAGGTGGGGGAGCTACTTTCCACAAGCCAAAAAACAGGAAATTTGATGACATTGTTCAGTGAGCAGACGTCAGCAGAGAGTGATACAAAAGAGTAAACAACTTCCTAGCAGCAGCAGACAAATGGGCCGGAACTACTGGAATCCTGTGATGTCTGGTGTGTTTTGCATGAAAATTACTGTCTCGATGAAAGGGAGCGATCTTCATCCGATGCAAATTGGAGCTGCTCCCTGGAAATCAAGGAACCACACACCAATTTGGTCTGTTTAAGATCTGACCCCAAATCTTTACCTTTCTGATCATGAAAATACCATTTTTGAGAGTTCACATTGTTAATATTCTGAGTATTTTGTAAATATTCTTATTTTAAAGCACAAAAAGCTGATGTGAATAAAAAGAATAAATTTCAGTGAGTGTATGGACGGCAGTATCAGAAATGCAGATGCCATTTCCTTATGATCACGTTACTTTCAGTCTTACATATATTACAGTAATGACATATAAACATATATTCTTGTTAAAATATTGTGATATGAACCAAGCCCAGCACTCTGCCAATGGAACGGAACCAGTAGGTATGACATCTCCTTTCTGTATTTCAGTGTTTGCTTTGTGAAATCTTCTCTCATATTTTCCAACTATGAGCAAATGTCAAATATGATCCAAAAAAATAACCTCTCGGTTAGGTGTATGACTCAAACCCAGGTTACAGCAGGCAGAAAGGAAATGTAGGGAAAGACATTTTTGCTCTAACTGAATGTCATTCTGCCCATCTCTGTCCAATTTAATGATCCCTTAACTGTAAAGAGTGATATCTGACCATTGACCACAAATACAGAGCTTCACTATTGCATCCCAAACAACTACATCAATAAAAATTGTATCCTCTGGACAAAATCTTTTCCCTACTCAGCTACTGTAAAGAGACCAGTGAGGCATATTATTTTTCAGTTCTTTTACGTTGCCTTTTAAGCTATTCCTTTCAAAGGGTGGACGCAGAGAATCGAGTCCTATTCTAAACAAGTACGTTCTTAAGAGGAGCTCATGATAAACAGACTAGGAGGCTTCTGGGGGTTTTATGATCTTGGAAGATTTGGGGATCTTACCAAAAATACACAGGAATGTTCCCTGGGAGGATGCAATTCAGTAAGTACAATCCCAGGACTCTCCTCTCATCCAGGTATCCCTCCTAGCCAAAATATAAACAGAATAGACTCCTAAGATTAAAATTAGCAGCTAAATTTAGAGCTGTCCATGAGACTGCCTTACTCTCAGTAAGAGAGAGATGGAACAACAGGAAAAAGCCAGATGCTTCTCAGCGCTCCTCGCCAAATTCTCCTCTCCTTGGAGACACAAGAAGTAATATGTAATCCTGGGGAGGAAGACACACCAATAACCATGTCAACGCTGCAGTCAAATGACAAGGCAAACACACTGGGCCAAATCTATCTGTAATGTAACTCTAGTAACTTGAGCAGACTTTGTTCTTCCTAAATACTGGCAAGTGGCCATAGGCTAACAAACGGCTAGACAAAAAAAAAACAAAAAACATAACACCCAAACTGCTACAAATGCCTATAAAAAAGAGCAGGTCTACAAAAAAAGCAAAGCAAAACAAAAAGCACCAAAAAAAACCAACAAATTGCTTCTTATTCCTCACTCTACTTACATCACAATTTTCCTGGTTTCAATTAATTTGTGATTTGGGAAGAGTTACCACTAATTTGCAGTGTTTTGCTTGAGTAAGGGAAAAGAGAAGATACTGTTCCTTCAGACTTAACAAGTAAATGTGGGCAAGCAGTCTGGGACAGGCGGGCACGCCACGAACCCATAGGTTTGGTCGCATTTGCCAGCCCCTCCAGGCTGTGGTGGAAGCTCCTCACGGACCTCTCGAGCACCTGGCTGGTAGTGGACAAACAGTGAGCACTGTGCAAGCACGGCCTAGGCCACTTTCCCAGGACATGCCACTGTGCAAGCAGTCACCAGTAACAGCATGGGAACTCTCAAGAAGCTTACATTGGCTCGCGGCCTACGTTAGTACCTCTAACAACTCAGCACGTCCTGACTGGAGACTGGATGTTATGTGCCCACGTATCCCACTTCAGATCTGGCTCACTGAAGCCTCAACCGCTCTGCTCAGAAACACGCCTGTAACGAAAAGCTTTGGTGGTGGTTTCTTCTTTTAGGCGATGTGCACAGATCTGGCCAGGCATGGGAACACATGCAAGCCCACAGCCTCTGGAGGCCGAACGGGGCCTAACCCTGCCCAAGGCTGTTGAGCCGCATGAGCTCACTCCAGTTCTCTCATTCTTCCCTGGCTCCCCAGTTTGAACATAAAAACCAAGGGCTTAGAAAGCAAGCTCCTGTCTAACGCTGATCACACACAACTGTCCTCTAACTTTGGTTACATGATAATGTTTAAAAATATACGTTACTAGCAAAAACTTCCAAGAATAAACAAATCGATCTGGAGGAATGCCAAAATATTTATCAGAGAATGACATTCACTTGGGTGTGACAACAAAGTCAAAAAGTTAATAACTTATCTGAAGACCAGGTTTCTGCAAAACCTGCCGGGCTCTAGGATGAAAACATTATTTTACTACAACTCCCTTTCCATATTTTCTTTCCATTACAGCTTACGGCTAATAGATAGATATGGAGAGAGACCTTGCTCTGACCTGCAGCAACAGCAACGATGGTGTTGTGACGCAACCGAGTGGAGTTAGATGGCTATACAAGCCTGTCATCCACATGCCACTCTTATTTAGGGCCTTCCATTGTTAAGCCCTGATTTATATCAATAGAGGTGAGTGTGGTGACCAAGGGCAGACAGCACGTGGTTTTGAATATAAATGAAAGTATGGCATGCTATTGTGTGCGAGCACAGAAACGGGAGCAGCATAGGAAGGGTGGGTGGCTGCGCCGAGCCATCTGCTGATAGAGCCTACTGTCTGCTCAACACGGGGCCGTGGAAAAGGGCAGCAACCTCTGCAGGACCTCCCTCCCCGTTCCCGGTGGCCCGAGGCTCTGACCGCCAGGTACGGCCAAACGCGGGGCATTCTCCTGTCCTCTCTGCGATGCCACACTGCTGAGACTGACCCTGCAAGCCAGGCCACCGCCTCCTGATCTTTGCCATGCAGCTAAATGGAGATCTCCTTTTGCCTTCTGTGTCTGGAATATATGTCGTTATCACCTTTGTTTAACTGAATTTCTACATATTGGTTAGTTTCGTGGAAATGTATTTTGGAACTATACTTCTGCCGTGCAGTGTAATGGCACTTTCTAACCAGTTCAAATGAGTAACAAAAAACTAGTCTAGGTTTATGGGAGAGTTAAGCTGGAGGCCACTAGCTGTGGTATTTCCCCCATTTTACACCTATTTTGAGTTACTTTACATTAAGTTACAAATGGACTAAACTGAAATGTTTTCTGATATAAAAAGAGTGCTTGTGAGGAAAAAGCGACAGCTCCAAGGGTTAGATGCACCTACCACTCGCCATCCACAAAGGGGAATGTGTTTCTTACGGGCTCCCTGCACAGTGCTAAGCTTTGTTTCTGTAGAGATTTTGACATATGGCCGAAGTTAGACCTTAAATTAGAATATTCCTCTTTGAATTGAGAAATGATCTTTCTGTCCAAATGAATAGTGTATTCAGTGTGAATAAAGCTTCTGCTATTGCACAGCTCATCTTATCTACTGATGTCATTTCCTTAGTTGCTTCTATAATATTAATAATCACCATATAGCCAAAGAGGTCATATACTAGGAATGTATACTTTAAAATTCTTCGACATTGCAGAAAAGTTTGAACAAAAAATCTATGTTTCTGGCTGGATGGACACACTGAATGACTGCCAGGAAATGACGTTATGTCATTTAAAGGTGGGGATAAAGAAACCTGTCTACTTAGGGAAAAATACCCCAGATTGCAAGAAAAATACAAGAGTTGAAGATAGAAAGGAAAATCATTAATGAGTAATGAACCTAACCTCCCTTAAAAAGCAGAAAAGGACCATAAACAACGTAGTCACATCAATATAACCAAAGGATCACATGAAAATCACAAAGATATGATTTATGGATTCAGGATGTTTCTGATGCAATTCTTGATGATCCTCAGTCTAAAATGACTTTCAGCAGTGGCTTCTTTTCTCCTGAGCACAGTGGAAGAAGCTGCCTGGACGCAACATTTTCAGCAGTCAGTCCCTAGTTGCACAGGCACCTCAGTGATTCCCTGTTACCTACCCAGCTGAAGAGCAGAGGAAAGAAAAAGTGCCGGCGCCACCTCTTCAGAGCTCTGCCACGGAGGTGCACCACAGAGTGAGCACACCGGGCACATGCGGAGACCCTGCTCTGTTGGAAACCGAGGAGCTCATGGGACTGTCTGACCTGAGCTGCTGGCAGCGGAGCGGGCTCTGGGAGGACCTGCATGATCCAAATCATTCCACACTCTTCTCTTGAGCTTTAACAGGCTATCCACACCAAGGATATATATATATTTGAAATATAAAGTATATTTGAAAAATAAAGTTTATGTTTTAAAAAAAAGATAACCAAGACATTCTTTAGCATCTTTGATTTATAGAAGCCCTTCATGTCACCACATATAATTGTGCATGGAGCATATCTCTTCTTGAAAATTACTTTCTATTAACAAACAACTGTTTCTACATTGAAAGTTTAAAAACTGCTTAAAATTCTACATTAAAAAATGTAAATTTAAGGTGGTCTTTTACATAGACACTCTGACCTTTTATATATTAGAAGTCATTCTCTAAGGTATTTCAGAGCACAGAAATACTACTCTGGGAAAGACCAAGATACCGACTTGACAAAGTCTTTATAAACCAAGCAGTTTTAGACAGAATTTTCTTCCTCATAGTAGCTTGGGTATGTGTTCTCCCCTGAACATATTCTTTTCTCTTCACTAGCGAGTAGCAATGTTACCAGATCTAGCATCTTTTTAAGGGATCTCACAATATTTAATCTTTTCCTCAAAGCCAGAGTTGCAGTTCCTGGGGCCATGTGACTGCATGAGATTGCCAGCTTTCCTGGCAAAAAAAGGTTACTTTTACCTCCTGCAGCTGCAGAAAAAAATAAGCTCGAATTTTTAGGATTGAAGCAATTCAAACACCAAAACAGTAAGGAGAGAGAGAACCAAAGCGTGCTTGTACTTAAAATAGATTCATTTCCCATACCCAGTGCATTTTTTGACTGGAATAGAGATTTTTAATTCTCTGGAGTTGGCAGTACTGCACCACTGCAGCAGAAATAGGTCACAACTGCTGTAGGACTTTGATCTGAGCAAGAAAGGCATTAAGCACTAAGCAAAACAGGGTAAAAGGGCAAGGATCAGCCTGATTAACTCCTGTGCCTGAAGTCAGACCCTCCATCAATATTCAGAAATCTGTTTTCAGCACCCAGTTCCCAAATACAGGGCTGCCACTTTCAAAGGAGACACGGAACAGGAAAACGAGCATTTGGAGTATCACACGGCCTTATGGTCCTGGACAGACAAAAGTAACCTGGGCTAGCAAGTAGCACAAAACAAAGGTCAAAGGTGGAAAGCGCTGGTTCCAGTGCATGCCCCGCTACAGCAGCAAACACAGAAACAGGTATAGCCAGCACAAAAGGTAGCTGGAGACTAGAGATCAGCCTGCACATGGCGAAGAAGTAAATTAATAATTTACACTACAAGAAAAGCTTGTCCTTTCACAGGGCAGAATGTCAAATCACAGAGCTAGAACGCATCTGCAGAGGTTATCTAGATCGTTCTCTGTCCTAAGGCAGGATTCATTCAGTTATGTCACCCTTAACTCATATTTGCCTAAGTCTCTTTTAAACTCCATGACTCTCAGCAACCTACTGAATTGCTTCACTGTCTTCTCTGTTTGGAGCTTTTTCCAATCTACCAAACTCCAATATTCTCTATAATTAAGGCTCGTTATAATATCTCTTGTCCTATTCACCATGGACATGAAAAATTAATCATTCCCTTTCACTTTGCACAGCCTTTTGCAGATCTGAAGGCTGTTTAGTTAGTGGAAGTAAAGGACTTGCTACTTTTCCTTTAAGTCCAAGCATTTAAAAAAAAATAAATTAAAAACACACAAAAAGGTTGTAAACACTCATGGTAGCTGTATAAACGATGACTTGTGAGCAGTAGCTGGTCTAGCTTGAACACACTTTACAGGGATTGCAGGAGGGATGCACACGCACACAGAGAAGCAGCTGGGCACAGAAAACATCCTGGAGCATGATGACCCCTACCAGTTGGATCCCAATTTCTAGGAAGTGCCTAGAGAGTACAGGCACTGACTTCCATGGAAGCGCTTCTGTTGAAAACAAAGGCCCTGCACCTCCACAAAAGGACTGTGCCCAGGGCAACACACAAACACCTGCTCGTCTCTTATTAAAACTAAGAGAGTTTTAAAGTTTGTGCTTGTCTGCTTTGCTGAATCACGGCTTGGTGTTGTACACAAAGGAGGCTATAATACACATTCATTTTCAGTCTGACAACCTACACATTATAGGAATTATACAAATTACATCTTGTTCTTAGGATTGCACTTGGACCATTTTTGTCAGTCCCCAAAGAGAGAATTTCACTGGATGTTTATTACAACAGCTGGGATTAACAATGTGCTCTAGTAAAGACACTAGAAATCCTAGCAGGAGGTAACTGTATAATTACATTTCTCACAGACTTTTCAGAATGAAATACAAATCTCAGTTAGTGCTTACTGACATCTCCAGAGCACGTAAACTCATAAAAGAAGTTTTCATAGATCTATTAAAGGAAAGAGAAAAGCTTACTGGAAAACAACAAACTGGTCACACTTATCTTACTTAATTTGAATGAGGCTCTGGCAGACCAGAAAGTATAAAGGAAACAGTTGTGTAATGCTTCATGACTGCTTAGAATGGAAAAATGCTTCTTCTTTTATCTTGGCTTGTTATAAGGGATTGGGTCAGAGTACAACACGGCTTAAATGGGAAATTATGCCTATGATCAACTACAGTTTTTAAAAGTTGTGTGCACACATTGTACGGTACCAGGGTAGCTTTGAATCATGTTGAAAATAGAATAACTTCTATTTGATAGGAAGTTGTGGCTTTAACTTTAGAGCAAAAAAGCAATAAATTGAGTATCAAACTTTCTTGCAACTGAGACGAGGAAGACAGAGTACGTATTCTCATGGGAATAGGAAATAAATTCAGCAACATCTATTTGATTCTGGTAAATGCATACGCCATCTCTTTGTTCTCTGACTCTCCATACATTAACTGACAAACAAATTAGCAGAAAATTGTCTTTCCCATCAATTTACAAGGCTTCCCATCTCCATATATCTCAGCTCCTGATATGCACTAGCACTGCAGCATGTCATGGAGGCTGTGAACTTCACCCAGACGGACCTAAGTGGGGAACGCTCTGCTGTCGTTAAGGTCACTGCAGCATCCCAACCCAAAAGAATCGGGGGCTTCTGTTCTGAGCACTGCCTTAAGTCTCAGCCTTGCTTGGGAGCCTAGAGACATGTTGTTTCTCAGCGCAACCTCCCTGACTGTTGCACTGGTTGTGTTCCAACAGATGCAACAGAAACAAACAGTGAACATAGTCCTGGCCCGAACAGGCACAGCTCTCACAGTCTTCTGCCTGAGCTGCACCAGCAGGAAACTCTGCTCTATACCATAAAAATAGGCTTTGAGTTTTTCAAAACAATATGTTAGCCTTCCCATTGTGATATTATGCCATACGTTTCACGTGCCAGACATAAAAGTCAGGGTAACACGTACTGAGATTTTTACAGCTTCATGCCAAGAACACCCCCAGTGCTTTTGCTCTCGAATCTTGCGCTTCTTGTTAATTTAACTTGAACTCCGTGTCTTTTGAGGCAAGAGTACTGCAGTGCACCTACAGTTTATTGTTGTTACCTCTGCTCAGACAGACCTTATTAATAGGCAATATAATATTACATCAATGACTGTGAGCACCGGCAGCAGTAAAACTGACCCAGGTGAGGACCTGCCCCTTTTTATACCTTTACTTAGGAAGTTGCACCTTTCACAGCTGCAGCTGGCTGAAGTACATTTCATTGCCAACGGTTTTCTACATGTTCCAGCACTAAAAACTCAAGACTCGCAAACAGATGACATTGAAATCACAATACTTTAAAAAAAAAAAAAAAGGCAAGAAAAGCAACAATGGCAATGCATAGGCTTAGCACAAATCTCATCATCTGTTTACACTGGCCATCTCTCAAACCACTGGCCGATATTCGACTGCTTTTGCAATTATTAATCCCAAGAACCCAAATTCATTTAAACGTGAATGACTAGATTCTGATACTTTCTCTCCTGCTGTGCAGATCCTTACTCCTTTAAAAGTCTGGACAAAATAAAAGTGTCCCAATTAGCAATCTGATTTAAACTTTAAACAAATCTGGAAATTTCAATTCCAAGTGAAACTGTAGCAAAAATCCTTCACATTTAACTCTGCATTCACCCCAGCATTTCTACCAGAGCTGAACAAGCAGTCGGCAAATAACCTCGTGTAGGACCAGATCTTCAGGCAGCCACAGCCAGCTGTCGCTGCATGGGACTCCAGTGAGCTGCACAAACTTACACTAGCAAGAGGCCATGTTCAGAATACAATTTCTAGTGCCTGTGTGTGAGCGAACCCTTTTTTTTTCTTTTTAAACTTTTCACATGACTTAGCAATTACATTTTGTGCAGTGCCTCCAGACCGGCAGGCTGCATTGGGTTGGGACCCTGCACAAACCTACAGCAAAGCCGGTGCAGTGAGGGGGGTCCCTGCCGGGTCCCTAGCAGCTCCCCAAAGTGCCCAACCCCCCTATTTGACTGGGACAAGTCCTGTGGTGATAGTGCCCTTCCTGCTGGGGGGCAGGTGGCAGCCCAGAGGAGAACGAGGAGTGGGATCTCTCAGGGAGGCAAAGCAATGTGAGGAGTTATCTCCGACCAACATTTTAGGGATGACAACTAATTTCTACAGGAACAGTTGTGGGCCAGAGCAGATCACACTCCAGGGCAGACCAACAGCAATCAAGTCTTCATTCCAACATCTTGTAGACATCTTCTTGGGCCCCAGAGCGTTGTCACAGGTAACAAAGGCCTAAGGCTGCCCTAGGGTTAATGCATCCCTTCCCAATTCAACATATTCTCCACTTGGACATTGTTCCTGTGACAGATGAAATCCATCCCTTTCTTTTCTTTGTTTGTCCTCAGACAATAAAGAAATCTCACAAAGGGTCAAGCCGCATCATCCCTGTTGCCAGCTAACAATTCCTTATCGCCATTACTCATTTATAGTGTTTGTGTTTTCCCCTTGCCATAGCAACGACGCAGCCCGCTACAAAGAGCCTGCACGAAATAAATCAATGGAGTCTGCGGCCCGGAGAGCTGCCTGGCTGAACAGCGGTTCGTGTCGAGGGGAGAAGGTGGGGGACAAAGCCTGCTAAACATTATCATACCCGAATCACAGATTTTTATCGTTCATACGCTAGTAATTGGCAAGCGCGATGTCCAAAGAAAACTGGCTAGTATAAAATCTTACAGGGAATATAATACGAGGAGGACATGCATGAGATGGTCATGATTATTAATCATCATTGTAACATTAAATGTTGATATTACACGTAAACATCAGAAATTTGGCCTCTACATCAGTGACCCTGCAGTCCATGAGACACAGGCCTTGATCCCTCCTTATACCTGTGTCCTTTATTCCTACGAACAGCCCTGCTGCATGAGATGTAAGACTTGCTCAGTCAAAACTTTACATGATAGACAACACAGATTCAGGAAAAAAAATGTACTAATGGTACAAAACACTTTAAGGAAAGCACAAAGGATATCTAGGCCAGTTTCATTCACTTCGTTTTAGAGCTTTTAACCCACTCTCCCTGTTTATTCCTCTCCTCAAATATCAAGCTTCACTACAATTCTCAAAATATATTTACTGTTTTAATTAAGAAAATCAGGATGCTGATACACTAACAAAAATGTCCAGAAACAGAACCTTTAAGATCCACAGACATTTTAATTTAAACATAGATGCTCAGTGCCGCGGACATGCCTGCTGGTCCTGGAGGTTGTTCACAGGCCGTGTGTTATGCACACCGCGTAGCAGCCCTGGGGATCTTCCGTGCCCTGCTGGGCACTGCAGTTGGCACACAGCAGGCACCGCTGTTTATGCGATGCACAAAGTCCCCCGGTGCCTCCGCAGTCAGCGGCACCTAACCAGCACTTACCAAGTGGTGTAACGATCACAGTCTTAGATGAGGAGACCTAAACCAAGCCTCTCTTTGCAGGGTTTGGCTCCTTCTAACAATCCTTACTGCTGTTTGTGCAATAGGAAAGCCTCAAGTGCCTCTGCAGCTTTGCTCTTCCATCGGCTCCACTACTCATGTTTATTTGTACTGCCCAAATATCCAAGAGCCCTCTTCATAGACTGGGATGTGGTTGTGCTATATCAACACAACAAAATGATGGGCAGCATCTTACAGAGCAAATGTAACACATGGAGCAAACAATGGAGACAAGCAGGGTGCAGTACAAGGAAATAACACTGGCCATAGTGGAAGGCAGTGCTTCCAGCGGACCAGGGACAGACGCAGTTAACTGGGTCTAGCATGGCTGCTTCTGACACCGCATCCATCAGCAACACTGGCAAGCTTTTCAGAACAGTGAATAAGCCCAAAGAATATCCAATGACAGAACGATCTGGATTTCTGATGTGAAGTGTCCTTCCTCCCTGCCGTTTTCCAGCTTCCACTGTGTAAGCCTGTGAACAAGTTTACAGACTGAAGGCAGAAAGGATACATGGCTGCTCTCTATCAAAACGCTGGGGCAGAAAAACAGCAGGAGGGAAAAGAACAACTGATGCCAAAGTAAAACCTTAGCACAAGAAGAAATAGGTATCAACTCACCATGAGTAGGTTTAGGCTCGAAGTAAGGAGGATTAGAAACCTTCAGAAGAGGAAGGATCTGGAAGAGCCTTCTAATAGAACAGGGAAAGGCTGAAAAGTAATTAGCTTTGAGATGGTACAGGATGCATTTATGAAAGACATTTAATGCTGTGGCTGACCATAATAGCAGAGGAGTGACCTCCACGACCCAGGTCATCCCTCCTACTCCAGTAATTGTCTATGTCCCCAGAACACAGAAAAGGCCAAAACCATGTTTGTTCAAGGCCCCTCTGCCGATCTGCTCATTTTGTCCTTAATCCACTGCTCTACGAGCCAGTGGAATAGTGAGCAAGTCGTGTGGAAAAAAAAAATGTTAATCCAATAAAATGCATTAAACAAAAATAGAGTAAGTCAGGATATCAAAACCAAAATGTGTTATACTTGAAATTCAACTTTTTAAATCTGCCATCCCCAGCTCCAAAGCAGAAAAATGCAAAAATGATTGGGGATTCAAATCTTCAGGTTTTATGTTTGGCATTAAACAGGTCATAAAAAAATATTGACTTTGGCTCTTTAGGCCTTTAATACTTTAAAAATAATTACAACCATGCCCTGACTGAAAAGTAATCTCAGAAGTCAGCATGTGAATTTAGGGTTTTGAAAAAAAAAGCAACTGCTCAGCAGCGCACAGAGCTCACCCCAAAGAAAAGGAGAGTGCAGGCTGCACAGCCATGCACGGCCTCCAGCTCAGGGTGCCTCCCGTTTTGAGAGCCTCAGGTAACAATCCTACAGCTCACGTACAAAGGGGACATAAATTCAGTGCTTACTTCCTTAGCTGGCCAGGCAGTGTGACTCTCCATTTTGCTGCTCGGCACACATGACACTGCACACTCCATGACAGCCTGCAAGATCTGCTCTGGCATGGCGAGGCAATCCTTGGGGACCTCGGGCTCCCTGCCTGCGTGCTGCTGATGCAGCCTTGCTTTACATCTGCTCAGCTCAGCTAACCTGCCTTAACACTGCCATGGCTAAAGAGAAAATTCATCAGAATTAAAGATTCCACAGAAACCAATGAATTCGGCATCAGTAAAATTCAGTTAAAAAAAGATTTCATTTTTTTCTGTTTACAAGTTCTGTGAAGCCCCAAGTTCAGCTTGCAAACTTCACATAAAGGCACCCAAATGCCCTTTAGAGCTAAAACAGACTCCCACTGTCTTCAGCGCAGTCAGTAAGCCCAGTGAGCATGGGATAATTCGGCACCTATATAAACCTGCCTGAAGTACTCCTGGGTAAAAAACGTAATTAATGCTTAAGTCCTTCTTCGAGATCACCTTATCCATCCTGGAGTTAACACCACGTGGGAGTCTTATCTTACTCCCTCTTACTATTTCATTCAAAGCGCCGACTGAACTGCAGGCTTAGGAGCACCCAGCTTTCAAAACTGTAGTAACCACCTTCAATCGAGATTGTACAAAGTAACCTGCTCGTTAGAGTAACCTGCTCGTTAGAGTAACCTGCTCGTTACCCCTCAGCTACAGCAGCCCACTCTGAACATATCCCCCGCATAAAGTCCTGCCGCTGCCCTTCCCAATTTCAGGCATTTGTAATATTGTCAGCTTTTGGAAGAGAAGTTGTGCTGGGTTTTGGCAGCAAAGTAGGAGAGAAAACAATTTTCAAGGACTTCCCAATGTGAAAATATATGCAACTTTTAGTCAGTAGAAGTCCAGTCAGGGATGTGGCAGTTTAAAGTCTTCAAAAGATGTAGTTATAAAACTTGTCTGTTCACTTCTCCCATCCTCATGTTCTTTTCTGGTAGCTGTCAAGCTGGTTCAGTAGCTGTAGAGCAGTTGAGAAGGAATCTATTGGGTGAGAACACCCATCAATGCTATTTCTTTTGCTATAAGTACATTAATATTATCATATTAACCTTATCACGCTGTGTTATCAGACTGAAGGCATACACTTGCGCACAGCACAAAACTACCAAAACCTTGTTACACCATGGAATGAACATGCCGATACAACAAAGCAGTGTAAATGTTCTTCACTGGTCAAGCACAAGTAAAGGGGGATACCCCACGGCCCCGTGCCGCTTAGACCATGGGCAGCTAGGAGAGGAACCTTCCCGTTCCTCGCCTTGCCTCAGCTGGAGCCTCATGCAGCTCGGCGGGGCCTGGTGTTCGCACAGCGTCTCTGCGGGTCGCTTTCAGCCCCGCAGTCCCAGCAGTCCTGCACCCCCTCCAGAGCCCTGACACCTCCTCCTGCCCCCTCCAGCTGCAGAAACGAAAGTCTCGGTAATGGGCCCACTGCGGCTCCAACCACGCGGATGAGAGCTCCTTCTCTTAGCTCGTCAATCCACCTCAACACCCCAGCTACTTGGGCTGACTCGTTCTTTTGTTCCCCTCCGAAAAATGACTGCCTACAAACTCCCGCAACCAGTTCACACCTTCCCTTCTGGCAGAGAGGAAAGCGGCTTTCAGGCACAGGTGTCGGCGGTGCCGCTCCTTCTGCCTGCCCCAGTCTCTCGTGTCTTACTTTACAAGGGACTCTCCCTGGCCCAAAGCAGCGTACCATCCTAATGGCAAGTCCCTTCAGGAAAAAAAGCAGGTTTTACAGTTTAAGGCTAAAACCTCATTTAGAGAAGAACATAACTCCTTCTCTTCCAGTGCAAGGAACAAAGCACAGTCTATGGGGTGCAAGGGAAGCTTCACTGGTCACAACTCTTCCCTTTTTTTGGCCATGAACATGTCTCCAACTAATGGTTTCTGGCAAAATGTAGCTTGAACACCATGTTACACTTTTACAAAGATTACTATGTTATTGTTTGGCAAAGCTTTTAATTGACTGCTAGATTATTTTTAATGAGCAGGAAGTAAGACAAAATTTGCTACTGAATTTTACTTTGAAAGACATTTTTTTTAACATGCTTCTACATTTAACTGGCACACCGCATTCAGTGCAAATGCATGCACACGGCAGCAAACACCTTTCCTGCTAGCAAGGAAGTTTTGTATTGCAGTTATCACAATGCAAATGGTCATAAATTTCCAGAAAAAAAAAGGCACAAGCAAGACAGGAAGCAGAGTCATAAGATGTAGGGCATGGCTCTGAGACTGAGCAATAAGGTCCAGAGCCCAGCTCAGAATGGGAAAGCACTAGGTAATGGATCACAAATTGGTGCAGTGGAGGAAAAAAAAAAAAAAAAAAAGGAAAAAAAAGCTTTGGACTGGTTCCTTTTTAACCCAGCCGTAACTGAAGCAAAGTCCACGTTGCCAGGCCAGGGGAGCAAAGGGAGGAGTCTGACACAACTGCAAGGCAAGCCAGGAGCTCAAACATCCCCGGACCTTGGAACCACTTGCAAAATCCTTTAGTGCTGCAAACCCCACTGACCATACTGAGCAGCACAGACTTTGAATCCCTTCACACCTTGTCTAACCCTACTGTGACCAGTGTCCGGACCAACTTGCCATCCTAGGTGCCGGCAGTGTCAAACAGTACGTTCGATAGCACAGATTTCTCCCTTCCCCTCCCCCTGCCTATGTATTATCAACTCCGTTTGACTCGTTCACACTGGGAAACAACAAATAAACAAACCTGAACTTCCCCTTGAAAGAGAGGACTTCTTGTAAGGAGCCCTGGGAATATGAAGCAGAGGGACCAACGCTGGGAAGACCAGTCCTTTCCAAAAGCACACAGAAGCAGACAACCTGGAGACAATACTAAAACCCTGAAAGATTTGACTCCACAGACATCTCTCTTAGGGAAACAGGACACTCGGACACGGCAGAACACAGATTTTTCCAGTTTCCTCCATATGTACAAGGCATCTGCCCTACTGGGCATCCAAGAAAGCCACCAGGACAATAGGAATCTTTACTTTGGCAGAAAATGGCACATAGCATATAAACAACATGAAGACTAAGATGCGAGCTGGCCTTCCAGGGTTGCGTTCGTTATCCGTGACTCCCATACATGGCTGTGTGTTATCTTGCTTTTGATTTAGTTACCTTTACCTCATTTTTAAGGGTTTATTTAGAAAATTCTACAAGGCAATAAATTACTAAACATCTAGGGGACCTGAAGAAAACTGCACACAAAATGCCTCATTTACAGCACATATTCCGACTCCTGCTGTCTACTGTATGTGATTTGTTGCTAAACCATATAGATTCTGAAAACTTCTGCTCTGCTATTTAATTTGTCCAACAGAGCCTGTTTTGTTGACCTCTGGGCTCCCTGCAAGGCCTGTTTTCCCAGACTCTCAGAGGGATGGATTGAGCTGGCTTGAATGAGGAGTGTCATATTTACTGTGGGCTGGGAAAAGATGAGGGCTTTGCTTAGTGCTGACATGTGTCAACTTCAAACCTGTAATAAGTGCATTTTTAGAAACAGAATTGTCTGTAGGGTTTTGTCTGGAGCTGACTGCGTTGTATCACTTAGAAAGAGGCACAAGAGGATTGTGAGGCCACATAAAACTGGATTATGACAGTGAACCAACTGGGCATTAGGAGTAAGCTAATTAGAAAAGAAGAATCTGCATGTACACACACATCTCGCTAATCAGTGACTGGGAAAGAAAGTACTGAGAAAATATATGGCAGCTAAACAGGATTTTAACTTGATATTAGAAAGAAAAAAAGACCCTTCCTTCAAGGACAAGCAAGCAGGAAAGCAGAAGATATGGTTGGTAAGAACAGCCCTGCCACACAAACAGCAGGGCTGGGCTCACCTAAGTTCGGGAGAGACTACGGACCTCAGTCATCTCAGACCCCAAAACAGCCACCGTAACAGCAGGAGCCCTTGGAAACCTGCATGGCTTCAGGTGCAGCTCCCACAAGATGACACTTTCCTGTTGATACGACTTCATGTTCATAAGGGATCCGTCACAGTGAATCCCGGAGAGAGCTAGGGATCTGTCACAAATCCCAGAGAGCCAGTGGCACCACAAATTCCTGAGTGAACCATGCTGACGCATTAAAGACAAAGAGGAACAGAATTATATATCTCTGCAGAAATGTCCTGGCCAGGGAGCTGCACCCAGATTTCCCTGGCAGTTTGCTGACACTCATGGTGTTTACACACTAGGTTTTTTCTGCAAAGCTACTAGGTTCTCCCCTCAGACCAGCAGTGCCTTGGAAACAGTATACAATAAACTACCTAACATTTTCCTTCTTTTTCATTTTTTAATGACTGAGGACAATAGCTCCTTAAAGCACAGTATTAGGCCTTTAAAAAAATTGTTCCAGGCTACACAAGAAGGCTTCTTAGCATGCTGAGCAGCACTAACACCATGATCCTACACCCAGTGATACCTGAAAACCAGAGTTAACATGGGATATAACTAAGCAACAAGAAAATCTAGCCCTGGTGAAAGCAGTAAAGACTTGTAAATTGACATCTAACACTCGGCAGCTGAAGTCACCTCCCTAAGCTAGAGTCTAGGCGTACAGTTGCAAGGTTCACATTGCAACAACAAACATCATCCCAAGAGAAGGCTCCGACTCCTGGCTTTGTACCATTCACAACCCACTGGTGCTGTGTTCGTACGGCTTACAACGTCAGCCGAGACCCAGGAGTATTTTCACTCCAGGGGCCATCTGTTATCCTCTGCACAACAACCACTATTAACTCATTGTCACTGGGAAATCATTTACTTAATAATACATTGAGTTGGCTGTTCTTGCTGCAGAAGAAAGGCGTTCCATAAACATGATGAAGTATTTCCAAACTTCAGTATTCACCGCTGGCTTCCCTGGGTATTCCAAATTCTTTGCGGATTTTTAAATCTTCTCTTGTGATATAGACTTTTGGGAAGAAACGGTTTATTAATAGTTTGCTTGTGGTCTTGACTAGACCTGAGAAACAAAAAGATCAAATCAGTATTTCCCAAACTACTTCTCAAAGTAGAGGAGGAAAATAAGAGTGTTCCCATGCTATGCCAAAGACCGGCTGGAACTGAGTTCATTCTAATGGCAGAGATTTGCTCCCTTCACCTGCTCCCCGTAAGGTTATTTACTCATGATATGTTCTTTACACACTGGGGCCCTTGATCCCGCAAACACTCGTGCACTGGGTAGCACACTTGATCTCGGTGGGACTCATTCACAGATACAACTCGAGGGAAATCAGGGCCACAGCGGCATTACTGAATGCTGCTGGAGTATAAAGCCTGCAAAACCCAAAAAGACACAGCGCCAACCAAAACCCAAGGTGGAGCAGCTCCCTGACTGCTGACCGAGCTGCGCATCTCTGAAGGACTAGAAATGATGCAATCCTGACATTTCCATTACTTTACAGCTGCACTTCTAACTGGAAGGGCACGGTGGCAAAACCAGATTTAACGTAAGCAATGTTCCTCAGCACCCCTTTAAAAAACAACACGAAGCCGAATAAACAATTCAAGACAAAATAATAATCTGAGCTGACTTTGCAGTATTGAACTTGCTTTCAAAACCAGTTTGTGTTTTTAGAAAATACTGCGGGTTCTGTACTCTCTGTGGTATTTCCAGCGGACACAGCTCTTCCTGTGGTATTAGACCTGGCACTGCCACAAGAACTTTGCCCCTGATTGTCTCAATGAAAACACCACAGAAAGGAACACTTTCCACGACTGACTGAAAACATCTAGAACGCATATACGTACAGAGATACATTTATAGATATAATTAGGAAGGGGAAACAAAAAATCTGGAAAACAGATGAAAACGCAATGAACAATTTTACCAAAATAAGAGGGGGGCGAAAAATGAAACGAGGATTTGAAGAAGGATTTTTGTTTGTTTGTTTGTTTTTGTGAGAGATTCCAGTCAGGCTCAAAAGCTTTGCTCATTTTTAGCTGGTGGATTGGAGCCAGAGCCTCTCCTTGGCTGTGGCTCAATTCTGCTCTATAGCTCTGATTCACTGAACCCTAGGCTTCAGCTGGGGGAAGGGAGAAGCGCTGGTGCTGCTCCGGCGCGGGAGGCAGGAATTGGAAGCGCCTGTTGCCCACCTTCTTCCTCTCTTCCCGCTGCGGCCTGGGGTCCCTCATTCCTGGAAGCCGTTCAACTATCCTGCCTTCCAGACGGAGTTACCAGCTCATCTAGCCTGCCAGGCCGCTTTTGATGTGCGAAAGCAGACTCAAAGGGGACAAACCAGATTATATATAGATTATTACAGCACTTCAAATGGGTTCCGATAATGTCACGCTCCTCTGTGTGCTGGTGCAGATGCCCTGAAGGCAGGAGCCAGATACCTTCCATACCCTGAGAGGGAGCGGGGAACCTCAGGTACACTTCCTGACCAGAGGCTGGCTTTTTTTGTCAAGTACAACCAGCGCTTGGCAGCACAGCCCTGGCAAAACACCTCAACCCCTGCCAGGAGGGACCAGCTCCGTGGATGAGGGGGAGCTGTCCTTGCTCCTGCATGTCCCCGTGCTGGGCCACGGCCCTCCCTGCAGAGGCTTACCCGCAGGTGGGCAACCTGCCTCCCAGGGGCTGCTCGGGGACCACGGGCTGACACATGGGCCAGGAGATGGCTTTGCAGCTCAGCTGGATCCAAAGCGATGATCTAAACTCTGCAGCCTTCATTCAACCATTTAGTTACCCGAGTCACACAGTTCCCCCTGCGAGCTCAAAAAGAACACATTATAAAGAAAGAAAATTTTAAAGGGAAGCAGGTCAGCCAGCCAGCCACGCACCCTGTGGGGCACGTGGCAGGGACATGCAGAGATAGGCAGAGCTCAAACAGCTAATTGCAAATTGCTGCTACTACCATATTATTCATGCAGCATAAATGCTGTCAAGTAACAAGCTTTATGGGAACAGACTCTGATTTCTCTAACAATGCCAGAAAGTGGCTTTGTGGCTAAAGGCTGTAAATTAAGCATTGTCAGGGTTGACAGAAATATGTCAGCTGTCAGCTGCACCTAGCAGAGGAGAGGGGCTATGTTTAAGACCGTCAGGCTAATTCTGCAAATATGGCTGAGTGCTGCTTGGGACACCATGAACAAAAGAGAGCAGGAGGCACAGAGGTACAGCTTGGTGGCCAAAGGACATATGCCTGCAGGCTATGCTTGCAGAAGCCCTGAAAAGCTCTTCCTCGAGGTCAGAGTATCCAAAACCTAACACTGCTCATCTAAGCATTATCCTCCTTTTGGTACAACTCTCAAGCAGTGGCTGAGAAGCAAACAGAATCCACACTCTGTGCACATGGAGATTTCTCTCTCCAATGATACTCTCCATTAAAGAACCTCTTCTCTTCCTTTATGCCTCAGTGCTGCATACAAAGCGTAAAAGTACAGGCTGTGGGCATTAAGCAGGCTTTGTTTCCTTCAACGGAAATAATCTAGAGATTTTTTCATGTTCATTTCTGACTGCATAAATGTCTGAGCTAGCTCCGTTTTGCTGCGCTCTGCAGTAAGCAGCATCATGACTCCAAAATGCTGATTTACAGCTTCTCATTCAAGAAGTCTTGAAGATGGGAGTCAGATATTCTGCTTTCTGGTGTTTATCCCCATCCAAAATGAATCTATTCTTAACAGTCAAGCAGTAACGACAAGAATACAGACACCCCAAGCAGGGAGTTTCAACAGAGAATTATCATCCCTGAACCTTCAGCAAACTCACATTTGTATTACTGCAAGGTTCCTGATGAGGGACCTTTCTCAGACCCTCCCAAGCCAGCCTCCTTTCTATCGCTTCAAACCAGCAGCATGCAGCCCTCCCACTCCTGCTGATCAAAAAGGGCCAGAAGTGTCTGCATAAAACGTCGGCCAGCAAAAATAGACTGTAACAAGCAAAAAATGCAACATTAAGATTTGAGTTGCAACATGGTGAGAGCCCATCACTCCAGAGCAGTAGCTAAGCAACAACAACTCTGGTTTGTTTTGAAATCTATATGAGGAATAAAAATACCACCAAGCTTTAGTAAAGCCGCCCAGGAGAGGCATCTCCTCCTCCAAAGCAGCGCGGCGGCAGCTTCCCAGCAGGTGAAGCCTGCAGCGAAGGCAGCCTGGTCTGCACCCACCGCTGTGCCCCGAGGGCAGAGCTCGGCAGTGGGCTCTCTGCTCCCAGACCCCACTCCTGCTTCAGAGCAACACCTCGGCCCGAAGAGGGACCACCACCATGCAGCACTGCTAAAAGAAAAGGCACTGGCACGCCACACGACAGGCTCACCCAGGCCAGCATCTCCACTCCAGCAGTGAGGGATCAAGGTGCATGGCTTGGGTGCATGGCCAGTCTCTGCTTCCTGCAGGTAGAGGCTCGTCCCACAAGCCTGTGGCTTGAGGGGTTCCCCCAGCACAACACGAGCTGCACATCTCTGTGACAGTACAGATGAATTTTCCTTTTGCTGACTCCTGTATTCAGTTCTTGGATCTACGTAAAATTTGGTCATCTGCAGCATCTTCTGAAACTGAGTTCTAGCTTCATGCAGTGCATGAAAAAATGTCATCTTCGTTTTAAACCTGCCATCTCAAAACTTCCTTTGACAACCTTGTTCCTGGCCTTTTTTTTTTTTTTTTTAATATATATATTAGGCTGTCAGAGTGTATATTCGTGTGGATGAATGTACAGGTCTGTGAATCCACAGCACTCTTACAACCAGTATTGCCAACGCTGTTCCACCAATTGCACTACTGTCAAACCAGAGAACGGTCTTAGGACCTCCCCGCTGCCCATTCAACATCTCAAGCAGCAATGAGAGACTTTTACTGAGAGCAACACGAAAACCATGTATTTAAGGTAGGCCTGCTATTCTTGAATAACCTGTTAGGAAGTCGAAAGCCTAGAGTCCATTCACTAACAGAAATAAAACCTCCCCTGGAAGTGATATGAGCTTATATTTACTGAGTGGCTTAACCAAAGGCAGATGGCTAATTAACTTAATGAGCACTACATTAAAACCAGGAAGTTCCAAATACCTGTCAAACGTATTTGTCAAAGGAACATTGTCCTTTCCAAAGCCAAATGTACTCTTGTATCCATGAAAAGCTAAAATAAATTAACCCTCAGGTAAATTCTGATGCAAGAACTCTAAAACAGCGCCCAAGATAGGACAAGTGGCTTACAATATCACACGACAAAGAAATGAAAAGTGCTATGGAACTGTTTAAGACAGTACTGACCACTTTCAATATTTCAAATGACAGACCCTTTGCCAGCAGTTGGCAAGACCAAGACAAGGCACAGACACAAAGTCAGAGCAATGCTCCTTGCTCCTAGAGCCCTGACCTCTTTAGATGCTGATTGGAAGGACAAGGGACACAGGGAAAGTCTGCAGCTCTATGCAAGCATACCAAATCCTCACCGGTCCAAGCAGAACTCAGTTCTACTGCTAAAAATATCACAGAATCCTAGAATCATCAAGGTTGGAAAAGCCCTCCAAGATCATCTGGTCCAAGCATCCCCCTACCACCAATGTCACCCATTGAACCATGTCCCTACGCACCACATCCAACCTTTCCTTTTCCAACCTTCTACATACTACTAACTCAAAAGAAACATGAATCCCAAGGGATGAAGATCCCTACCAGACCCATTACAGATAGGAATAAGAAATGACCAAACAGTCTGCAAAGGCTGCCGCTGTGCTAGCCCTGCAGGACTCCTCTGCCGAGCACAACCAGGGCAATTCGGGGGAGCCAGGGTCTCTAGCAATGAGCAAGTTACCATCTGGAATGGCCGCTTCGCCTGCCAGGAGCCTCAGCACGCCTGCTGCCATGCAGCAGCAACCTCTCCTACAGAAGGGAAGGAGACTTAGCAAAAGATAACAGAAGAAAGTGGGGTTAGCCTACTAACCTCTGAAATTCGCATATCCCTACTGAATTAGATGACAAACAAACACAAGTGATTTCAAGGTAGGTTCATAATCAAATGATTACTAGGCTGAAGTTTTCTTACTGAACAAATACGGGGACGATCTTTATAGGTCTTTAAGCACATAATGACCAGAGAGGCGATTCAATTTCCCGAAGCATCCAAGCAAGTCACACACGCATTAAATGAGTACCACTGAAAATCCTAGTTGGTGTCCATATGCATTTTGGGAACCTGTCAAAACCTGTCCCTTAATTCCTCATGTTTGATTTCATACATTTACTGAAATCCTTTTATCACTGGGCAGTTTTGAATTCCCTGATGTAATATAAAGATATCTGACAACTGAAAAAAAATCATTTTCTTTGCCTTTTACATGGATGTAACTATCACTATCACTGGAAGAGAAGAACCTGTCCCAACATTAATAAATAGTATTCTCCCTTTGTCATATGAGTGGAAGAATATTGTGACCTACTCTGTCAACATTTGTAAACACATTTCATCCAAATCACAGAGTAAGGTTCCAACAGATAGACCCAGGAAACTCCCTGTTACACCAGTGCAGCATGCAATGTCCTCCCTGAAGCAGCAGTGCAAGTCTGGAGGTGGAACACCTCCCTGGAGCAGGCACAGGGCCGTGCAGGCATTGTGGAGAGGTTGCCCCACTCCTGCCAGCTCTTGTGGTGTCCGCAGGGTAACTCCTTGCAGGTGAGGAGAGGTGAAGGCTGAGAACTCCCTGGTGAAAGAACTGTAGGGGCAGAGAGCAAAAGAGCCCCCGGGAGGAGAAATGTGAAGAACCAACTTCTGAAATGGAGCTCCCAGGGGGCTTATGCACCTCCCTGCACTCAAGCCCCTGGCAGGGATGTCCAGCATGCAGTTTGTGTAGTTTGGTCCAAGCAGGACAGAATGTCAACTGTTTCTAGGGCCCAGTTCTGTTTCTTACTGAGGTCAGACTGTGTTCCCTCTGCTTCCAAAAGGAGCTAGACTGGATCCTAAGTGATTTAAGTCGCACACATTTTTCAGTACTCCAGCCTGTCTTTAAGGAAGCAGAATAGATGTTTGAGCACCTGAAAAAGTCTTGCCATAATTGTTGTTTTCCAGTGAAGACAAATTTTCTGCCCCCATGGCACAAGCAGAACACCAAGTCACTGCTGTTGCTAGTGTGGGTTAGACTGAAAGTAGTGGATGAAGACACAGCTAAAATGAAGTTAACAGTTTCACTGTGATGGTTCTTCAAACAAGCAGCCATTGGGGCTATGCCCTTCTCATTCCAACAGATGGAGACAGAGACCTTTGGGTTTAAGCGTCATGTCTCAATCTCAAAATCTAAATATTACAAATTTAGATATTACCCTAGTGTATCCATGCTCATTCACAGAAGCTTTAGACTCTCACATAACTTTCTAGCAGAGGAACATCAATAATAAGAAAATCAGATCCGTTCACAGGGTTATGTACAGAAATAAAACGGAGGAGTAAACTAACCAAAATTCATATCTTTTTTTTCCCGCTCTCCTACGGAAGATTACATCCAGTCAAGGTCAAAAAACAGTGTTAAGAAGCAATAGGTTTGCTTAAATTGTATTTAAACAACTTAAGTAATAACACTCTCCTGAGTTCTGGGAAACAGCCTGACACTTGGAGGAAAAATCCCAGGTCAAACATTTTCACTATTTATTGTACTTTAAAGTTTTGGGTGCTCTTTGTGCTTCAGAAGTGCTGACCATGCAACTGAAGCTAGCGAGGGCTCTGAGGTGCTCTGTACTTCAGAGGAGCGTGTCATGTCCCCAGAATATGCTGAGTTCCCAAAATTAACCTTGTGAAGTTAGCACAGCAAACTATGGAAATATTCCAGTAGGTCCAGTCCTGTTGGCATTGACTTCTTATGGACTCCAAGCAGACTGCCTTTCTCAGCAATGCAGAATTCAGAAGAAACTGTTTTTTTCTGGGTCGTGTAAGGTTACTGAACTCAAGATACCCTTCAAAATGCATTTGTCTCATATATTTGTTTAATTCAGCCCCCTCTCCTTTTTCTGGGAATACATAGCAAATGTACAATCATTTGAACCATGACATCTCCCCATCCTACCTCCATTCTGAAGACATCTGTCTAAACATTTTCCAAAGAATTGCAATTCACTGTTATTGCAATGCACTATTTCTTTTTCCCCAACATGATCTTTATGCTTCCAGCTCCTGACATTCACTGTCGCAGTTGGCATGCTTTCCTCCCTCTGAAGTGTTTCACCTTCAGGAAACATCCCAGCTCCTCTGGCCAGCAGGATAAGAAACCTGCATTGGTTTCTGTACTTGGTTTGGTGAAACAATGCACAGCACTGCCAAGTTTCTAGGCTGCCCACTTGAATCTCAAACCTAGGACTACATACTACATACTTCGGACCTATTCCACAACCCATAAAGGAAGCAAACAACAGAGACGGTTCTCTAATTAAAAAAAAAAAAAAAAGTCTAAATCAGTGTGGTTTTGTTTGTTTGTTTGTTTAAAGGCAGGAAGACCCTGCTTTAAAACTGTTTTGTCCTGAAGATAAAATAAAAACTTACAGGTGTTTACAACATCAGCTTTACAATCAACTTGCAAAACTAGACAGCACAAATTGTGTCTAAATTGCAAAACTAGACAGCACAAATTCAGTGTCTAAATCTGTCCTCTCTCTCTTCAGCAGCTTCAAGCTCTGCACTTGCTGACTGCTGAGACGTTGTCACTGGTTGGCCATCTTGACTGTCCTTGCTTTTCTTTGTCCGGCTTCCCTGCCTCCTGACTCTTCTCCACTCCGCCCTGAAGTGAACTGCTAAAATCTCCTCTGAATTTCTCCAGTGGTTTCCTGTTATTACTGCAAACTCAAAAAGCTTCTTCCTCAGTTACAATACTCTGTATGTTTTCCACACCAACTACATCTTTGCTCCCTCCAACTCCTCCCTTATCATTGTCCCTGCTATTATTTTCTCAGCGTTGCATCTTTCGCTTACACCCAGAACAGCTTCTCACTTCTCTTCAGCAACCTTTTTCTCCTAACCTCATCAGCTGGTCTGTTTATCCAGGACCATCTTTTTTCTTTTCGCTCTTTACTCATTAACCACCAATACTCTAATCTTAACACACTTCTTCATGGCTTGATTTTGCCGCCCTACATTAACTTCTAAACTCTTCAAGACAAGAATCACATCTTGTTGTTTGTTTCTGGAGCATAATTTCAAAATACGCAGGGAAGAAAAGGTTGGAACAAATAACCCAAATGCCCCAGGAGTTTCCTGAAGACAAATGGATTGAATCCAAGAGGGAGTTCTACTTTACGTGAGAGCAAACAAGCAGCTACAAAAGAAAAAACAGAAGATACTCTGTGAAGGCAATCACTAATGCAGTCACACAGTTACAAGAAGAAATTGTGCGTGGAAGTAGTTTTACTATTGCAAACAACTCAAAGATGTGCATCTTGTGTATTTCTCAATTGGCATAACTGTGCTATGTTTTTTCACTGAGATGGAAATAGCACAGCCTTAGACATCGCATGAGACAGCCACCTCCTGCACAAATCAGTGTTGCCAGCCTTGAAGCTGACCATATTAATAGGGAAAGAAAGGATGTAGGTTAACAGCTTCAGTGTTAACTTCAGTGTAAAACTAGTCCCTTATTTCCAATTTCTAACACTAAAGTGTTGTTGCATTTGGCAGATGCCGTCCAATTTGATGCTTATTTTAATGGAGTGACCACAGAAAGCCAAAGCAATGGGAAACAGCCTGAGCAAAATTCATCACCGTCATGAAGAAATGCAGTCAGTCTGGAAGCTCAGTCTGTTGTCTTTCTCCGGCAACCTTCTAGTTGTTATCCAGACTGCCATTTCACTAGCACGTTTTGCTTGTTTCCGAAGGCACCGATGAAAAATGAAGCTGCAAAGGTTAATAAAGGTACGCACAATGTTTCACTAGGGACAGCTGCAGCTCGTCTAAACCTGCACTTACTCTACCGCAGTCAATGGAGCAATAACAGTTCTCCAAGGCTGAGGCTTTGCCTTCAAAAGTCTACATGGGCTTTTTTCTGCACTCTATTTCATGCCAGAAAGAGTGTTGATTGGGCAAATCATTCAGAGTACAGTTGTACCATTCAAAACCAACATAAACCGATGAAGAAACAGATCAAACAGAAAAACAAAGGTGAGTATAAGCAGACAACCAACCCACTGCCAAACGGAACCACCAAAGATTGCGCACAGCAGAGCTGTAAAACGTGCGAGATAATAAGCGTGATGCAGCATGCTGGAGAACTAGCTGCAACTCATAACTAGGTTGTAATGTGCTGACTTCAAAAACCCCTCTAGAAGAATGAATCATAACAGGTTGCATGCAATCACTCATGTACAGAGACTACAGAAATATTAAGCTTTCATAAAC
Source organism: Anser brachyrhynchus (assembly GCF_964034855.1). Taxonomy (NCBI): domain Eukaryota; kingdom Metazoa; phylum Chordata; class Aves; order Anseriformes; family Anatidae; genus Anser; species Anser brachyrhynchus. The sequence continues at coordinate 12,027,260 of NC_137706.1, read as the reverse complement.
CCTTTGAAAATATCTGGAAAACAAGTCAGGCAATATTTAAGTAAGGCTATAAAGAAAGCGCAGAACCAGTAAGTCATATCAAACTGTCACACACGCACAATAAAGACTCTGAAAATACGCTCGCAGATGACTTCCTAAAAAGACAAGAGATCAAAACCAGCACTTTGTATTTTACTCGAGTAAAGATTAAATAGATAGCAAATTCTACAGGGTAGAAACACAGCTGTTCGAATTCGCCTTTTTTTTTTTTTTCTAGTCATAAAATACCACACTGCTTCTGCACAGGAAAGAATGTAACTCCAGATAGAAGCAGGGTTACAAATGTCCGGAGGCCAAATGCTTGGAGAGATCAAACAGACTCCTCCATCCCTTCCTTGGTCACTCAACAGGCTGCCAGCCCCTGGCTTCTCGACAAACTCCAGAATGACAGCGAAATATAGATAAAATCTGGTGCACTGCATCGACCCCCCCCCGCTGCGATGCAGGACGTTGTGCAAGCCCCCTCCGACACTGCAGACTTCCAAAAGCGCGGGAGGTGCCCGGGCGCAGCCAAGACCCGAGGTAGGGTGAGACCGCTCGGTGCTGAGCCCCGCTTCGCACCCAGCTCCCGGACCACTCACCCGTGACACAAACATCTCTCACAGACGTCAGGGGCATGGGATACACGCAAATTTTCCTCATATACAGCGCACACACCACCCCAGCGACTAAACAAGCATGAAGTGAAGCGCATTTGGCTTTCCCCGTAAGAAGAGCGAGTTTAAAAAAGTAGGAAAAAGAGCAGTCAGGGAACTGAGGAAGCCAGGGTTCAAGTTCTTGGTCTACCACAGAGTTTCTCTGTGACCCCAGCTGAGTTGTTTATTCCCTGTGTGCCTGAGCAATGGCTCCGTGGGTGGCTCTGAGGAGAAATACGTTAAAAACTGTGAGGCATCTGGATATGGGAATACCCAAGAGCTCTCGAACTGGCATATTTATACAGACAGAAACCACTCCGAGACAATAACTCAGACAGCAGTGAGTTACAAAATAATACATGCATTAATCTTGACAGCAAACGTTGAAGTAAGCATGAGCAAAGGAAAATATTAGAGGACGCAAGAACTGTGATGATTTCCCCCAGCTAATTACACGGTCTGAGAACTTAAGGTATTTTCTTACAAATGTAAACTTTGTTTTTTTTTTTTTTTTTGTGAGGGATTACAGCTGCCCGTAAAAGCACGGAGCAGAAACACGTCTGTGCACGGCGTCGTGTCTGACCTGCAGGAGTGCAGTGTGAGGAATGGGCACTCACCCCTGCAGATGCACCCAGCTTTAGGCAGGCAGATGCTGCTGTAAAGCTCCGGAGCACGAGTTAACTCACTTCCTAATGCAAACGCAAGCTGGCTTGTATAACCTCTGCCCGGCAGTTAAGAAGAAATCATAATTAATCAAAGACAAGAACACGACTCTCATTCTAGAACCTCCTAGCTCTTCTTGGGATTTTTCTGTTGAAAAAAGCCAGAATGTTACACTTCACCAATGCAAACCAACAAGTTTTAACTTTCTACAGCTTTTCTTTTAACTGACCAAAATACTTGTTTGACAATTACTTTCCTAAATGTGAGAAATATTTTAAGTTTAAATACTGTAGCTTGCCATGGTATAAACAAACCACAGGTAACTTCTTTCAGAAGTAAATTCTAACTGAAAAAAAAGGATGGCTCTTACTTGGAGCACATTTCCTTTCACTCCTCCCGCTAGGCTGATGGGGCAGTTTTGAAGAAAAATCACGACAGAGAAAAATAGTGTGTGACTAACTTTTGCGCCCTGCAAAGCAGTTAAAGCTTTTTTTTTTTTTTTTTTTTTGTTAAAATGTATACATTGGTGCTAAAGCAAAGGATATTTTCCTTGATATTTTCATCTTTGCTCTTCAGCCAAAGGAACATGATGTTAAATTCTGTGCAAATATAGCACAAACCACAGTCCTTTGTGCATGTTCTTGAACTGTTTCAAGAAGCCCTGGAGATATCACACATTATCCCATGATTCAAAGCTTTAACCTTGAGGGAAAATACACAAAACAACTTCAGATTTTTTCCAACTCAATACAGCATTGTAAATACTATAACAGTTATTTGATAAACACAATAGAAGGGTCTTTAAAGTGAATACATCTCGTTTGCCATGTTTATAGTAAATGACTCAGTAAAAACTGTTTTAAAATGCAAAACACCATTAACTACTCCAATATTTTTACTGAATCTACTCCTCTGTGTTGTCTGATTTCATTTGCTTTTAAGAGAAATCTAGCCACGTTTCCATTTTAAGAAACAGATTATAAATTTGTTTACTAAAAAATGCTTTATATTTTCTAAAACTAAATAAACTTATTTCAGATCATCTTTGATTGATATAAAGAATATTTCAAATGAAATTAATTTGTTCCAAGTGCCTAAAATAAATCTAAGGGTTAATACAGTGAAGAGCTCCTGTAGCACAAAGGAAGGGGGACGTATACCAAAGCCCTCCCTTTGTGCTTATGCCACTTGTACTGGATGGTGTGGATTTATGTGATGTGCTACATCAAACAACCCATAGAATATAACCTCTTACTACAGTTTAGTTTGCATTTCACAGAAGAGATCCGATTTAATGATAAAATTTCCACTATAAAACTACACTGAGATACCTGCAAATAGAGTACTAGAATATTTTTTGACATGGTGCCTCATTTTTTGTAAAGAGTCTTAGAAATTTTAAAGGGTAAAATATCTCCCCTCTTACTATGTTGCTTTCCGATGCACTCTTTTTGGGTAGAAAATATACCAGATTCTTCAGGAACCTTAAGGAATTTAAAGTTAAATGTCAATTTTCATTTCATCATCATTTACTCTGGCTAGAAACAGCTAAATACCAAATTCCCTTTTCCTGCCTTATTCTGAAAATTAACTTTCAAAAAAATTACAGAAGTTGTGGCAAAGATACAATCATCACATCTTCAGAGAAAAAAAAACAACCACACAAAAAAACAAAAAACACCAGACTGGTAGCCTGAAATCATCACTGCCACCCTTTGCTACAGCATTGTGAACTCTTTGGGATTATTGACATGGAAAAATACCTTTGTAGAATGTTTTCAGACACCTCTTATTCCTGTAAATATCGAAAACTAAGCATGTTTTAAACTCCTATTCTGCTGGGATATCTGGGAGTCAAAATATGCTAATGTGACAATAAATTTCAGGAAATTCTTCCTTCTGCATCATTTTTTCAGTACATCAGATAAACCCCTACACTTCACATGAAGAGGAGCAGGTAACCTCAAACAGAACGGGAGCCTTTTCTACCAGCCCGAAGCCTGTCACAGTCAGAAGGAAACCACAGCCGCCTGCGGCCTCGGTGCTACCTGGCCTGCGGAGCCACGTCCAGCCTGGGACAGCAGCAAACACCGGTGCTGTTGCAGGCCTACACCAGACAAGGGATTCTGCTCTGTGAGATACTGACCCTTCAGTGGCAAGGAAGAACGGCTGCCTACAAACCTTTTTCTCCTGCAGCATCAGCCTCCCACTCCGGTTATGTTCCAGCAAAACTGGGAAACTGCCAAGCAGCGTGTCAGCACACTGCTCCAGAAAGAGGTTTTCTGGTGCTAGTCTTGGACACGGAAATTATTCCCCAGAAAAGAACATCACCATGGGGCTCACCTCAGTCAGAACTAATAGGGCTGAACTTTTATTTCTTCCTTCACTTTCCACATGACTACACAGCTATCGGGCAATTTCCTCCATAACCTGGGAAAGAAGAACGTATTTGTGAAGTATCTGGGAGGTGCACACACATTAGCTGAATGGCAAATGCCTGAAACAGATGGGTGGTGCCGGATTAGCCCTGCCAGCAAGAAGGGATGAAGTACAGCAGCAGGAGAAAGAGAAGGCCCAGAAGACTTCGCCAGGAGCATCACCAGCCCCACGTCACCCGGTGCTCCTGAGGCGCCCTGTGCAGGGAGGCCCAGGACACCGCCACCTCCAGGGCTGGGTCTTGTCACCTTTGCTGCACGAGCCCTCAGAAGAGAAGTACCTCACGTCTGCTGAGCGGGTTCAAGAAACAAGGAGAGAAAACAGGGGAAGAAAAGACTGTCCAGTCTAACCTTTATTTCCTTCCCTAGCAAGACCCTGCTGAGCGGCCCAGAGGGAGACGAGCAGTCCCCTCAGCCCACCCGCACTGCTGCGGCCAGGAGGAACGGGGTGGAGATGTAACACGGGAGCAAATAGCTGGGGTAAAAACTTCTGCTCAACAGGACCGTGGAAGAAGCCTGCAGAAATCCATGGTGTTTCAGAGCAACCCAGACATTTCAGAACCACTACTATATTCATTTCCTCCTACAAGCATTAATAATTTACCAACTTTTTTTAAAGGCAGCACTGAAGCTGCATCATTGCATTCCAAGCAAATGCTAGGTATTCACACAGCTATTTGTTTTCCTTTGTCTCTTGGTTCAGTCTTGTGTTCCAGCCCCACTCGCCTTCTGTAAATCCCTCAAGAAAGCTAGTCGGAATGAAACCCAAGATTTTATTAAGCTACAAAAGAAAATAAATAATGTTGAAGCTTATGTGAATATTTAGAAACTTTTCCAAACACAAGGATGAATGCGCAGCTCTTGTGATGAGATACAGGAAAAAATAATTCCATTAAAGGGCCACTTATGCCCAGAAAGAACATACAGAAAGAGATGGAAAAAAAAATAAAGGCAATAACATAATTTTGGGGCCCTACAAACTCCCTTGCCTGTCCACCAGGGACAGGACAAAGCTTTCCTGGGAAGAGCTGTCACCTTTGGCACAAATGGAAGAATTTCTCTTCCTCAGATCCAAGCTATCTCCTTCTGGGTTGCACAGCTAACACAAGATCCAGTCGCAAATCGTAACCAGATGCAGAGCTGGTTTCTAAGCCTCACACAAGAAATCTCACTACCTCTGCTGCTCGGAGCAATCCAGGACTGTTTTAAAAAAATGTTAGAAACCTGCTGGAAGGATCCACTCACCACTCAGTGATTATCTTGACAGACTTCTCACAAAAAAATACAAAAAAAAAAAAACATAAAAAAAAAACAAACAGTGAAGGCTCCTTTTGCACCTCAGTCCATAGTACAAAAGGTAGGAGGGAAAGCACAGTGAAGAGAAATGGAGCAAAACAATTTGTGTTGTGTAATGGGCACACCAGAGGGACTAGCAACATCTTTAAAGTTATGAAGGACACAATCTTCTGACAATGCTGCGAGGCGGCACGCAATGAACACCGCTCAGCTGCATCCTTTTCCTTGCAGGAGATGTGAGCCTGGTTTCTGACACCACGGTCACTAATCCAGGATGGAAGGTAGTAGATGAACTTGAATTGTAATGCTGATATTTGAACATGTTCAACAAGCCTGCTCCTATATTTTAAAGATGCTGAGTTACCACTCTATATTTCACATTACAGCAAGCACACTTGCTAATAAGCAGCACTCCAAACAATGTATTTAGCTAATGACATTAGAAGGAAAAGTGATTAAGAAACTGTTTCAAATTTATTTTTATTTTTTATTTTTTAATTCATAGGCCATGAACATATTTAATGAAACACCAGTTACTCGAAGAAGCTGCTACTTTCTTACTGGTGACACAGATCTGGCCAAACTTCGAAGGTGATTCACCTGCCACACTGCACCCTCGATCGGTGGGGGGCTGCGGCCACCCACCACCCGTCCCTGAGCCGCCAGCAGCCCCTGCCACCAGCCTTGGTGCCCAGCCAGCCTGCAGCAGTGCCCTGTGTGGGAACGGGGCCACCTTGTCTGCCCAGAGTTCAGCACCATGCTCCTCCTGCTCAGACCCCTGTGATTCAGAGCCGTGAGATCTGGTATGTGGCTTTACAGCCCTGGTGTTTCCGCACCACTGCATTAGAAGGAATCCTAATCTTACTGATGAAAATGGCAAAGTGCCCACTAGATCGCAATGTGGTCAGAATCTGGCCCTCACAGCCTGTTGTGCAAATGGTCGCAGTGCTGCAAACAGCACGAGGAAACGCACGCACCCATGGGCTCTGCTCACTGCTGGTTCCTGCAGAGAAGAGCTGGTGTTTGCAATGCTGGGAACCCTGCCTGAAGCTTCTCTAGTGCAGACAATGGTTAAAAGTCTCGGCAGCAGAGGAGAGATTCCTCCAAACGAATTCTTTCCTGTTGTGAGATATTATTTTTTTTCCTTAGCAGACATCAGAACTATCTCATTTGCAAATACATGTACAAGTCTCCAGAGAAAAGCTTGAACTTATCCTTAAATTACTGAAAGTTTATTATTACTTTCTCATGGAAAAAGTCACGGATGTCTTGTAATCCCTCATGTTCCCATCTTCTAAAGTTGAATGCATCTTGACCCAGAGAAAAACTTGGGAGACCACTAAAACAAGAGGTAAAAGACAATTCTGAAGATGCTCTTTCCTTCCAGACTTTAATGTTATGACTCACAACTGGGTGCTAGAAATCCCCTTAGAGGAATAAGAAATCTATACGTTCACTTGATAAACCTTTTAGAGCAGTAATGGGATGTTTATGTGTTTTGTAAAGCAATACAACATATTGTGCGTCAGAGCTAACCCTCCCCAAATTTTGATAGGGCTGCCCAGTCTGGGAGGCTGATCCTCACAGCACCTTTGTATATTGGGATCAAAATACTTCTGCATTTTCACAGGATGGAAAAGGGAAAGGGTAGAGGTTCAAAGGCTAGTGGTGTGCCAAAAAAAATTAACCATGATTTTAGTCTGTTCTGTAGTGTCTTCTGTGTTTTCTTAGGGCCTTATCCAAAGCCCATTAAAACCAACGGGAATCCTTCCAGGCCTAGCCTTTAGCCTTACACTACTGTATACATTTTTATTATTAACTGCAATTACATTCTCCTAACATCTGTGGGCAAAATATCCATGAGAGGGTCTGTTACGTAGAACAGACTCACAACAGTTCTGCCATAGGAAACTTCCAAGTTTGTTTTCTTGACTTCTACACAGTGTCCAATGTTCTGGCTAGGAAAGCAATGAAAGATTTTTGCTTTCTGTATCTTAAAATGACTTGAGAGAGAAATTGAGAAAAAATGAGTGACGGGATTACAGTTAACCACTAAAGTTGGTCCTGCCAAGCATATTGTGTACCTAGATGCCAAACAGTTTGCTCACCTTACCATAAAACTGCTCATTAATGCCATCAGCTGCACTCGTATCCTAGAGCTACTGCATTCCTCCGGGATGTCAGGGCCAAGCTACGCTTCAGCCTGTACAGAACGCGTCTCCTGCCTGCACGCATGGGAGATGGCTGGCAGCAGGTACCACAAACCGGCTCAGAGAGCAGATCCTTACAAGAAACAGGCAAAGACAGCTGAGAATATGGGCTCTTGTACCTCTCTAGCCAAAGAACCCCTTCCTCATGGAGCAATCCACTGACCAGCGTGCAAGCCAGAATGTCCCACTAAGAAAAATTACTTCATCTGTTCATTCATTTTAAGAAAATGCGTAGCTGAATTGTTTCAGAAACACACAGCAGACTCACATAAAGTGGATTTTTTTGGATCATTGTTGGTGGAGCATGTAGAAGAGCCAAGTATTGGGCTATCACCAAGCATGCCCAGGTTCTAGTGCAGTTCTAGTAATACCGAGACAAACATCACTACTGTACATGGTCTGGGCTCACTGTTGGTAAAGGAAAGCCTACTTGGAGGCTTAGAATTAGCATCGGAGATTATGGGTACTATGTAGGTGAGATATTATCTTACTAATATTACATCTTGTGGAAAATATGTAAATATATCAGGTTACATGTGCATATAAAAACATTTCACAATTATACTGGATATTTAGACAGTTGATGCCTCACACAACAAATACAAGTGATACAAACTCTTACAACTGCATGAAACAAGACTCTGCTTTTTTTGCCAAATTAGCTGGTAAACTAACTCAACAAGCCTTATCTTGCTCTTATCAGCCCACCTGTCTTTGCCCCTTTAATGTAAGACTTAAAAGAGGAAATGAGTACTTAACTGATAGTGCTTCTTCAAAGGAAATATTTGCTTCAGCTACCTTGCATTTTTAATGAGATTGTTTAGTCACAGCTTGGCATCAGTTCATAGTATACACCATGTCAAAGCTTTTAGGTTTTCAAAGCACAAAAAACACATGAAATAGTTTGAGCCAGCAACAGTGAAACTGTTCCTGGTTGGCATTTAATCATGGAGAAGACATTTACCTCCCTTCCTTGGTCAGAGCAGAGACAGAATTAGCAGAAGAAATCTGCTCCTTTAATTCCAATCCCTGTGCCATCTCGTGGGGCCGGCTTATAGAAAATTCTCTGCAATTCAGATTCAGCTGAGGGATGAAGCACCCAACCAAGTGCAATATGCTCATGTTTAAAGTGAGGGTGAGGGCTGCTGAAGTGGTCTCAGGGCACTGATGACCCTAACTTAGTATTACGTCACTCTGTTGAAAACTTAGTAATAGTGTACCTCCGTGGCTGGGTGGCCTCTTTTGTTGAAAGGGACGATAAAAGATGTTATAATGTTTTTTTATTGGCTCTTTGTTTTCTAATAGGCTATAGATCAAACATTTTACTTTTTGTATTGCTCTGACTCAGAGCACAGTATGTGCATTTTTGACAAGCAGACTTCTATCATGCGCAAAGATAAATGCCCTGAGAACTTGTTTCAAGTCACTGTGCGACTTAAGTCAATACTTAGTACAAGTACTTCCCAATACAGTACATTTTCATCTTTTTTTGTTCTCCCCCCACCTTTATTCTATTCTCCTTTTTACTCCCAAATTAGTGAAAACGTTTGTAACAGCACTGAAGCTGTCGCTTATAACTAAAGAAAAAAATGAGTGCCTAATTTGACAAAACTGAACCCCAGCTCCGCAGAGCATCCTGTCGTCCGCTGCTGCGGCACAAATTTGGATACTTTCTTGTTTACATAACTTACTGCCCTTGAGCCTCTCAGGAAGTTGGTCTGAGGCTTGTGTCTGGTTTGCCCCACGTCAGCAGCAGCAAACTTTCAAATGCTGGACATCACCTTTGTGTTCTTCCTGCTCGTCAGCAGCTGACTTGGGGAAGAGAAGTAGAAAGAGAAAAGCAACATCCAGGAAGTGCCATTTCTTGTCAGCTTGGATCAATACATCTGCCGTGGTGCTACTGTCTGGAAGGACAGCTAAGAGAACAAAACCAAACAAAAATTGCAAACTGCAGAAGGAATGAGAAAGAAAATCACAACAGGCTGCTGGGCACCTCTTTGGGAACAGCTAGGGATGCAGCTACACAGCACCCACCAAGAAGCGTTCAGCCATGTGCAAAACAAAGCGCTTGACAAGAAGAGATTTCTCAGACTCAAAATAGATTTGACCTTAGGATTCTCTTCTGAACGCCCAGTACAAATGAAGTCATCATATATAAATTCTTCTGCCTTTTGAATGCCTCTTGAGCTCTGTACTGGTGCTAGGCTAACTAAGCATCCCAAGCAAATGCACTGTCTCCCTCAACCTAAAGACTCCTATTAAATGAGTGGGACGCCATTAAGTGCCGATGGCTCCTCACCGAGCAAGCGGAGTTAGAGCTGTGAAGATGTTGGCAGCATCTCGGGGCAGCAGCAGAGCAGACCCTGAAGACACCCGGTGCTCTGCATGCTCCCCTCCCGCTGGGCACAGGCTACCCAGGTTACGCAGGGTACCCAGCCTGGCAGAAAATGGTGCAGGGCAGAAATGCCAGCCTCAAGAGCAATGATTTCAATCACAGACTTCTTTAGAAAGAGGAAGGCGCCACACTACCAGGCACCACTGAGGGCCCGTACTGATGCCTATCTCCATATCTTCACTGTGAAGATGCACAGTGAAACATGTGTGCTGTTGAGAATTTATCAGGATTCCTCCGCAACAGCAATGTGTTGGCCCAAGATTTTCTGTATCAGCACCTCCTCCCATGTATTGCCTTCTGTCAACAACTTCAACACTATTAGCTTCTACAACAGCTAATTCCGCATATTATCAAAACAAAAGCCATAATGCTTTTCTTTCTTTTAAAATTTCTCAGTCAGTGTTAATTCTGAGGCCATGATCCAGCTGTCTTTTCTCCTTTCCCAGATATCGAAATAAAACTAGTGCATAAAGAAAAAAAATTCTTAAAACCACACTGAAAGTTACCCTCACATCACTGAAGGATTATTATCTGAGTGCCCCATTTTGGAAAAGGTGGCAGTAGACTTGGCTTTAAAACAAGATAAACCAACAACAAACAAACAAAAATCCTATCTAAATGTAATATATAGTTTCTGTGGCAAACAGAAGCACGCAGCTCAACGAGTCACCCCAGTCTCAGTTCCTCTGGAGCAGCATTTAACAATATGCTTCCTCCTCTGATTGAATGGATTCATTTATCTGAATGGGCTCTGGATCAAGCAATATTTAAGAAGGAACTGTTAAAGGAGCTTTCAAATACAAAATGAGTAGACAGGTAAAAAAGCAGATACGAGGTTTTTTAAATGCAAAGCTGGAGAATGAAACTAGAGGTTCTGTGCCACGCAAGCTGGCAGCGGTCGCTGCAGGCCTGGGGTATTTCTGAGAAGCTTTTTTTTTTTTCTTCCCACCACAAGTGGGAAGAAACATATCCTGACTTCCTCTCTCCCTGCAGTGAAGACAACATTCCCAGCAAATGGCTTATTAGAAAGGGTCCAAGAAAAAATAATAAACACATATGCATTTGTATGTATATTTGCATATACATAAGTTGCCCAAAAGACCAGTTAGATCTAAAAATTCAATACAGTGACCCAACTACTAAAAGATGAAGAACTGCTAACAAAAATATGAGGTTTCTCAGTGAAAAACAGCTACAATTTCAGGGGACTAGAGAATAATAATTATGGTAAACAGATATTTATTTTTTAAGTCTATGGGCAATCCTGGATATTTAGACCAATGACCCTGCAGTTATGCCCAGCAAAGAGCTTGAAATGGTAAAACCACAGTAACATCAGGCCTGCAAAAGGATGGCACAAAAAGTAAGGACCCGTATCTCTACTCTATTCAAGGTCTTTGAGCAGGTCAAGTAACGTAGTGTGTATAAAACACACGAACACTAATTTAGACCTCCAAACTGACAAGATCCCAAACAAAAACGATAACCTAGAAAGCAATCATGGGCTAAGTGAAAGTACTGCCATAGATTGAAGATATAAGAGGAAGAATCCAAAAAAGAGGGAAAAAACGCACACTTTCAACTATCTAAACGAGAATACATCATTTCGTGCTACTATTTGTTTTCAGCACTGCATTTAGCAGTGACACTGCCAACGCAGACACAAGCAGCAGGGTGCCAGCCCCAGACCACCGAGCTGCTCACTGCCCCGTGCTGCCCATAACCAGACGGATGCAGCACGGCCATTCCCATGTGGGTCAGGAAGCTTTTGCTAGTCTGCCACAGCTACATTAACACTGAACTCCTCAATCTCCTTATATTTGTTTAACGGCATGTGGTGAAAAAGCAGGGGAAACACTTGTCTGAGAAATTCTCATTAAATAAGGTCTAACTTGATATGCAGGTGAGTTAGGCTCGTCCATGTGACTGGGTCTTAATCAGCAGAAGCAGGATTTCAAACTCCTACCTGATGTATAATCTTTTTTATCTTATTTTTAAGGCTGAACCAAATCAAGTCTTATTTTCCATCCTACCAGTTATGCTAGAAAGCAAAGGCAAATAGCTCTGGGGCTTAGTTTAACATGGCCTCTTATAATTGCATGAAATTAAAAGTAATAATGTGTTGACAACCCTAGAGATACCACAGAAAAAAACAGAAAACAATAAGGTACGGAAAATATTTTGCACTAATTTACAGAACTAGGTTTGGATTTCTAATACATTAAGTGGTAATTGTGGCATTGTTAACTTCCAAAGCCAGCCCTTACAGTTGCTTGTGCGTAGCCTACTTAGGATCTCAGCCTTAAATACTGTAAGTAACTGGAGCAGAACTCCTTCAGGCAAACAGAAGTACTTATTCTGAGGCTGATGCCAAGGAAATTCCGGCATATATGTCCATAAAAGAGGAGTTAAGATCTCGCAGGGCAGCCAACCAGTACAACCGCCACCTACCTACTTATTATTCATTACTTGTGCTGTGATGGAGCCCAAGGACTCTAATGGCACGCCAGAGCTCACTCTGCTAGATACTGTACAAACACATCATAAAGAGTCCTTAGCCCGAGGAGTTCACAATCTGATCTTCAGTTAGTAAAATCACTCAGCCAAAGACATGGCTGTATATCTTCCTTGACCATAAACTCACCTTTTATCTCGTTCTAACAGCACTACCCTTGCAAGATCTGCAACGAGCGACTGCTGGATTTCAATTTGGAAAAACTAAATCAAGAGAAAATTAAAGCCTTGCCAAGTCACCCATCAACACAAACGTGTACCTGTAAGCACAAAAGGAGTACCACCTGAAAAAGCACTTTTCTAGACTAGTCTGTGCAAAATCCTATTCTCTATCTGTCCTTGGGCTACTCACTTTTTTGAAATGCAAATAAATTAGCATTGATCAGCATGATAAAGAGCAGGAGACAGTAGGTTTTGCTCAGGACTCAACTTTTGGTGACATCCTTAAAGAATGATATCATATGGCTATAATTCTTCCTAAGACTCTTCACATTAAATCATTTAGCGATTAGATTTTTGCAATGCTATTGCATTTCTAGTAGCGCAGACTCAGGAGCACACTAAATGTACTTCAATCCACCCACCTGTTAAAACTCCTCACCACTATCAAAGCACATTTATTTGAACGTTTTTGAAAAACTTTTCTCACCAGATAATTCATGTCTTCAACTTAAAAAATTGGTTTCACCCTTCAAAGAGAATCCTTTTTTATCTCTAAATTGAAGAGTTTATTCCACTGTTTTTCCATGCAAGCAGATTTAGAACTAAAATAAAAAGCAGCCACATTTCCTAAAGTTTTGATCTGTTTTGAAATGAATCTCCATAGCTGCCAGTCCACGAAAAGGAAAAAAAAATGCTACCCATGGCAAATACTCAAAAAAAGTGTGTGCGCTCTGCAGTATTCAAAGCATAGAGTTTGAGGTCTCCCCTCAACGAAAGCTAGGACAGAAACGTTCAGATTTTTTCTTTTAGCAACTGCCAAATCCTTGGTTCATTATTTTTCACATGGGGCATATTATACATGATACACTCCAGTTTTCTCCTTCCTTTCTATCCACTTTCTCTAGCATTTCTGTTCAGCTTTGGTCTCCATTTTCTCCATGCTCACTTTCTCAAATTCATTTTTGTTTCCCACAGAATCCTTCCAATCTTTCAGAATACTTTGCCTATTTGGATTTCTTTCCATTTTTACAACCACAGAGCTCTCTTTTCACTTCCCTCCCCACATTGTCTTGTGCGTCCCATTCTCGTGTCTGTCCACTCCCACCCCCCAGCTTTCCCAGTCAGCCTGGCCCAGCAGCCCTGGGAGACCCAAGCACCTTCCCAAGGGAAGAGGTTCCAGCGTGGTGGTGGCTGACCTGCTGACAGCATAGGTTTGCGAGTACCACTCTCTAAACCTGAGCTGACGATGCTTGAAGTGTTGGCTTCAGATTTCCACAGCAGGCCAGTTTCCCCTTACACTGGTCAGCCTCCTGCAAAGCTGAAATCTGCATCTTTTAGGGTTGTATAGACTGAAAAACCTCAAATATTTTCTGTGGGATAGAGCCCTAAGTAAGAGCTCTATTCACCTGAAATGTGATGCCATGGGCTTCCACAACCCAGCGTGTAGGCAGACTATGCTTGATAAATGTCTGTTTATCGTAACTGCAGAAGTCAGCTCTGCTTTTCCAGCCTCTCTCTCCCTCGAGATTAAGAAGGTAAAGGTCACATTTAAAAAAGACAGGCCTTTGAAACTTTTTTTTAAAGTGCTAGCAACTAAACTCTGTGTGAAAATATCCCATCCTTTTCCACTAAATTAAGCCGCACCAAATCAACATACTCTTCTTTAAAGAGCTGGTACATTACTGACAACGACTTAAGAATAATTTAGTTACACTGATACATAGAAGGAAAGAAAAAAAAAAGGGTTAAAACCAAGCCGGCTACTGAAAAAAGAAAGCCAACCACCACCACCCTGCTACTGGAAGAGGAAGCCCTAAAATACATAACTGCAAATTCCAACATGGGAATGCATTAAGATCATATTCCAACCAAAATTCTTACACTAATTAGGAATTGATTTTTATGAGGCTTCACATCCTCTGTGAATCAGGGCTAGGTTACCGAACAGCTAGTTTTAACACTTCTCCTCTTCGGGCAAAGATTTATTTTCTGCTCAAATCAGTATAGAGTATCTGCTGCACTCAAGTTGCTATTACACCTTTCAAAGAAACAGTCACAATCTGTTTAAAAGAAAGAGACACAGAAGTCTTCACCAACATCCTTCTTCATTAGTAGGCAGCAATGCGGAGTGGCACGGAGGCACAGCCATTCTCAGCCCCAGGGAGGGAGCGAGACTTGTGCCGTCCCCTTCTGCATGGATCTAACTTATTTTCACCATCTATGCTGCACCTTTGGCCGACGTGCAATGTGTTTCTTTTCAACATCCAAAATATGTTCATATGTTTTCTTTATTCTCTATTTATTCTTAAACATCCAAGGGTAAAAATGCTACTGATAAGCACGAGGAGAATTTTTAGTTTCTTGAGAGCACATTCATGCAGTCAGAATGCCATCCTGACCTGCCATCACTGCTTCTTCTGCCACCTCTCTCCCGATTTTCCAGGCAAGGAGCACACAGCCAATAACTCTACCCTCCTGACTACGCCTTGGGCTCTGGCAAAGAGCAACTGAGAAGAAAGACGTTTTACATATTTATGATTAAAAGATAACCGATAACCAGGATCCAGATGTTGGTCGCTGCTGGCCAGCGCACAGTGCAATTATTATTCCATTTATAGAAAGAGATGTTGTCCTCCTTTTCCAGCCAACCAAAAGGTCTTCCATAAAACGCTCAAACACTCTGAAGAGAGGCATTCAAAACAAGGAACGAAAAGGGAACGAGCCACATTTGCTCCACAATTATCGCATTATATAAGTCCAACGCGGCCTCAGTCCGCCAGCGGCCTCCATTCCCCCAAGCTCCCGGGCTCGCTTTGCTGCGGGCCTCCTGCGGGCCCCGCACCAGCTCCGCACCCGCGGGGCCACGCGACGGCAGCGCCGGGGCCAGGCGGGAGGCGAGGCCCGGCCCCTTGCACCCCTGCTCCGGGGCTGCTTCTAATTAGGTCAGTGGGAACAGGCCCAAATTGTTTGAGTCAAATGAAGTCTGAAAACGCTAATAACGCTCTGCTCTCCCTGAGATTGAGCTTAAAAAATAAAAACACTTCTGAATTTGACTCTTTACAGAACCCGATAGTCTTTAATTATCTGTGGTCCTGGCAAGGAGCACGCTAGCCAAAGGGTAGCTTGTCTTTTTGGGTGTTTTGCTTGGTGAGATTTTGGTCTGGGGGAAAGGGATGGAATGAAAATAAGTAGGGCTGAAAGGCAGAAGGTTTACAAAACGCAGAATGTATAAAAATGACAGCTCCCAAGCTGAGGAGTAGCCCACAGCTTCAACATGCACATTACAACTACCCTAACTGCTCCGCAGCTGGCAGCTGGCTGTAATATTTTAATGACATCTTAATAAATTGTTATTTAATAAATCCAGTTGCCATGTGCTACCAGTTAGTAATACGTTTTGACAAAAAAGAGTCCACAATACCATAAAGGAAAAACAGGCTTGAAATACTTGGAAAAGATATGATAATCACTACAAATTAAAGTCTGTGAAATTTATAGCTGGATACTGAGTGCTCATAGTCCATACACCAATAATTTTATTTTTTTTTTCAGCTGTGGACAGGAAAATGTATAAACTGTTAATCCATTACATACAGCCATTTCCTTTGGGTATTTCTAAACAATGGAGAACAGAACTTACTGAAGTTTAAAAATAACTTTCTGTGTACCAACATTTCGGTTTACTTTTAAATATGCTTCTTGCAACATTAGAATCATTATATATGTGGATTTACACACAGAATGCTCTTTTTTATTAACTGCCATAAAAAGTAAAAAAGATTAAATTATGTGTTTCCTATTAACATCACGTTTTTGTAATTATATTGTGCACATCCTTCTCAAGCATTAGTGGAACTTGACACAAATGTGATTTCTTCAAATTCTTCTGCAGTTTTTCCCTTCCCTGCGAGCAGCATACTTATTGAAAAGTACAATATACAGCAATTTCTCCCTCGATTAAATAATCTAATGTTAATTTTCTCCTCCCATTGTAAACACTGTTTGTTCCCATATAACGTCAACATCATTTATATGATAGAAAAATATTTACAGTCAGAAAATTAAAACAAACAAACAAAACTAATAAAGAGAGCCACCCATCGAGAAGAAATTCTTGCCCAATGTTTCTTCGACAGGGCCTCACGTCAGATACGATTCTTCAGGACAGCCTAGACCCACCAAACTACAGATAACTGTCAGGTTCCTGGTCCCAAGGTATTACAAATTTTCACAGGAAACATTTCCAGGGCTTTAACATGGGCCAAATAAGTCTTTCATAAAGGTACCACACCTACAAACAATGGAACCCGTTGGGCTGAAAATTTCACACACAGCCAAGCACAAACACACGTTACCCCTGAGGCAGACCCCAAATGACAAATTAAAGCCAATGCTTGAAGTCTGATAAAATAACAATAAAACAAAAAAAGTGCTTGCTAGTGAACTGTGTCAGGAAACATTTACAGCAAATGACTCTACAAACCCCACCATAAAATAAATTCCTATAAAATTACGTCTGTTTTGGCCTCAGTTAATTTAAAGCAATTTCAGTTGAACCTTACTGGCTTCAGCTTCGTGAGGTCTCTCAGGTTTTTACACAGGGCAGGAAACCAGGTTGACTTAGATGAGCTGCACACGAGCACTACTGGGAAAAAACTGGCTGCTGACCCATCACTCCTTCCATTGTCTCAGCGCACTTCCCACGGACGTATGGCATTAAGAAAATTCTCTTAGTTCAGAAGAAAACATAAACCAAGTAGTAGGTATGATACAGAAAGATTATATGAAGAAAAGCAAGGATAACACCCTTCAATTGTTTTAATTTTAAAACAATATTGGCATAAAAGGACAAAATCATTGCCCATATCACAGTTCCATAACAGAACAAAAATCTTCTGAAACTGCAAAAATATCCCAGAAATTATACTTTGAGAAATAAAGCTCACTAATTAACTCATTTCCTAAAGGCAGTATTTTCTGGATATCTCCCTTTTCACTAACACCATATTATATAACTACTTTATTACTGTTTTTATTTAAGACTTTGAAAGCAACATTCTGGATGGCAATGCAAGCACTATTAGCTAATTTAATGGCAAACTCTTCCAGGACTCGTCATTTCATTTCAGCTGTTTTTGCAAATTCACAGCTTTGTTGTTACCTGCATTTGAAGAATTACTATTTAAGAAACTGTTTTTCATTCTCAAAATGTCCATATGGGAAAGATTAGGTAACATCCCTTGTTTTAAAAGTCTGGATTTATTTTTTTTTTCCTTTTAAATCAGAAACCTTGTCCAGATATCCAAGCCATCAGGATTATTATTTTAATAGTGTATTACTGGATAGCTCTGAAGTCTCTAAGACAAACAGAATGGTTAAAAACATCAGAAGGAAAAAAATAATTTAAAAATAGACGCCATAAGTAGCACTACTATTAAAAATTACGATTTGGTTGTCTACACAAAGTTTCTAAGGTAGCTAAAGAACATCACAAACTGCTATAAATTTCAGAGCTCTGTGTAACAAGATGTTATATTTCCATTCTCAAAAATGTTCTGTTAATATTAAAAAGAGGGAAATAAATAGTCTGGTATTTTGTTACAAAGCACCAGCAAGTCTAACATTACACATACAACTGGAAAGCTGCAATGTTTATAGAAAGCCAGTCGTTTAAACCTCTACTGAAAGCCCTTAAATCTTCCTTGCTGACAGTTCAGAAGACAAGTAAGAAAAAAAATGCCAGAATCCACTGTTTTAAGAAAGCAAGACATTCAATCGGTCCAATTTTTGCTAAAAAGCTCACTGAGTTTGAGTAGAAATATGTACCATTACACAACAGAAAACATGCAACAAGAGATGGGGGGGGATTATAGAAAAACCCAGAAAATGATTTCAGAAATGCTCTTCTCATCCAGGTAGCATTAGCTTCTGCTTCTGATTTCACAGTCCTTAAAGAGACATTCCTTTTTTTCCAAAGGAAAATGACACTGGGTTTAAGGATATCCCTCTAACACAGAAAAGATGAAAATGCTCACAGTCACAGGGTTCCAAAAGTTGCAAAAAAGTTCAGTAATTTGTACTCCTCCCAAGAACTTAATCTTTTCTGTATCTAAAAGTAATTAAAGATTTAAATTACCTTTAATACTCTATTGCTTAACTGCAGAGATAGATGCTGTTTCTCAGGCACAACTTCTTTTTTATTCAAAGATATCAAACTTTGCTTTACTACAATTTTAGCCTGACTTTATCAGTTGCTGACCACCTCCTATGTAGCACAGCGCACTTTCACCCAACAACTGAATTAAGCATATACACTCAAGAGGAAAAACACATTCAAATAGGCTCACTCCTGGCATCCCTGTCAAAGTATCTACAGATTTCACTCGCAGAGGGGAAGGTCTGAGCATCAATTATTTCCCATTGCATCAGACAGTACCGACAAGGCTATTACCACACTCTCACAGCCTAACCCGGAGTTATCTGTAACAAACGTGTGATTCAGGCAGTTGCACGAGTGACCCATGAGTGTACCCAAAGCAGCTATGCTCCTTTTCCCCACAGGTTTTCTCTTGGCCAACCCACCTCTGGTCCTCCTCCCTCCCCAACCCATTCCTGCTGCTGGTTTTCTAAAGCTTATCTGAACGTGGAGATTGTCTAGACACATTTTTTTTCCAAATTTTCCTTTTTCCTTTTTAGAACAGTTAATTATCTGCAGTGCAGGTTATATGCAAAAAGACTGGTATATGGTTGTTTAAAATTCCTTTTTCAATAAGATGCATTAGCAAACAAATGTATATTCACACATACGATGAAATGCTGATCATTCCTATTGCAGACACAAAACCATTTTTTTTTCAAAAATAATTTGGTTTAAACCTTGCTAGTGCTGAGTGATTGGGAAAAATTATTTATGTATAAGTGATTTACGTCCTTCTAAAACCATTTTGGTTTAAAATTGTTTTGCTTTAAATCTCAGGCCTGGCATTGAATAAAATTTTACTCTGTTTGGTTAGAAAACATATCAGCTTACTATTTCTTTCCCTGGATATAATGATTTCAACACAAAATTTGGTTTATGTTAAGAGCAAGTCTTGACTGACTTTAAGACGAGAACGGACACATTCACAGCCTTGTATAATCTTTTTTCCTACGAGTTAACTTTTTTCTTAAACTGGCTTCTTACTAAACACCACACACTGACATTTTGCATCTCTTCATTGTGTACGTAAGAACTTGACCCAATTGAATACACTTATAAATTGCTTTATTTTTCTTAGTGACATTTCTTTATTATTTTTTTTTCACAGCATGCTCTTAAAAAGCAAGTTTATTATCTAGAAAATATGCCATATTTGCAAACTCTTTTGCTCCACTTGCTTTATGGAAAGGAAAAGAGCCCTATTTTCCACAAACGGCTGTGGTTTTCATGTCACTGAAGGGCACATATCTTGGCTGCACACCCTACCAACTGAGTCATCAGAAACTGGACTTGGCTGCAGAATGCCATTTTTCGTTAGATCCACATGTGATTGACACAGACCAACAATCTTGGGTAGAGGGCTGATGCTAATCAGCCACATACACAAACAAGAGCACTCACCCCACAGAAGTTTATCCAGTTTGCAAGGGCCAGAAAATAGCTTTTCATGTCCAGAATGCTGATTTTTTTTTTTAAGGACTACTAACTATTCCTTTTTTTTTTTTTTTTACCTTTTTTTTTTTTTCTCCAAATGGCTCAAGAGCCTTGTTTAAGAGCCACTAGAAAAAATGTGGAAGCTTAATTTAACAAACTCATCTTCTTTTAATACCTGGAATCTACCACCATTTGATCCAGGAGGGCTTGCTTTCCCAGGCAGCTAAGACAGCAGGTACCTGGCAGCCTTCCTTCACTCTGCTGCCAATGACCCTAACTCTGACAGCACAGTTGAAAGTCTACCACTTCTCATTAGCAATGTGTATATGGCCTGAGCTACCTAAGGTTGTACAGCAAAAAATTGAAGATGTATATGTTGACCATTTTCTTAACTTCTCTATATCTGAATAATCCCAAAAGCACAGATGTGTCAGCTGAAAGGTTAATTCCACATCAAAAGGAAGAGCTAAGGTATTCATTCAGAGTATTTGTACACTATACAGATCATCAGAAATGCCACTTGGCTGCTGCTTTATCCAGAAAGTGTTGTCTCCTAAATCAGCATTGGGTACTCATGTTTTAATTCAGTAAGGAAAAAAAAAAAAAGACTTTGATCAGAAGAGATACCTATCTTCATGCGTATTTTCGGTACTGTTGGTTGTGGGAGCCTGCAGAGCTTCTCCAGGAATAAGCCTTTTACAATGATTTAGGAAGAAGAAGAAGAGGTATCCTCTCCCGCAGCTCCCCAAAAAAGCTTGGAAATAGAGTCCATTTTCCAAAGGAACGGTATCAGCAAATTGAGTGTCATGAAGGGATACTTTGCACAGAAGCACGAGGCAGTCTGAGCCAGAAAGTTTCACTGAACTCCCAGCTTTAGTTAAACTATTCCAGAAATATATGGGAATAAACAAACAGATTAGGGGAAAAGGCAGAAGAAAGTAATAATCTTCACTGTGAGGAATGGGGTAAATGTAAACTGAAAGGGCCTCAGTCTGTAACAAACAGAGACTATAAAAGGCAGGCTGTTTAGTGCAAAATCTGTTTTGTGTAGGCTTTGTAAGAAAAAAAGTCACACTAGCATCCCCAAACTTTACACCTGGCAGACGAAGACATTTGGTCTAAAGAAGAGAAAGAAATAACGAACCCCAAACTCCCACTGAACCCAGACACTGGACCCTTTGAGTTGATAACTTTGCAAGAAGAACTAGCGGTGCTAGAAAGATCACAGCAAATCACGTTCCTCTGCCAAATTTAATGAAATAGCCACGCTGAGCCTACGGAACGCAACACTTGCCATTGGTTAAGAGATCACTGTGGCAACACAGTCGCCTTGATTCACAGCTTGAGCCCATGAACCACAAGGGCCCCACAGAGGGGGAAACCTCAAACTGGCAGTGTCTAATTTGGTTTTGTTTATGTTCCTGTGTTCACTATTGATCTGCTTGGGGCTTAGAATCAACAGCAAGGACTAACAACCTCCACAGTACAAACTTCATAGGCAAAATAATCTCCAAATGATACTTCCTGCTCCAAATCAGGACAGACAGCTGGACCCAGCAGCAGGCAGTTGGAAAAGAGCTTCAAAGTCGGTTCAGTACGCAGCTCCTCACACCGATAAGTGCCCATTTTAATTTATCTCATTGCTGCAAGCTGGGCTTTCTGTTGGACACAGCAGTCCTTGCAATGAAGAGGAATGAGCACTGTCACTGGAGGTAGGACATAAACCCCATCAGGGGGTGAAACAGGTTCTTAGTAGAACAAATATACTGGGGAGGAGAAAGAGCAGAAGAAAAACAATGTTGGAAATAATCCTTTGGGAGCAGTTTAACCCTCAAGCAAGTATTACCGGAATCTCTAATTAATGGAGACACTGACTCCAAAATAAGACATGGGTGTCTATCCTCTAACGAGGCTAGAGGCTGAAGAGTTTAGACACTGCACATAATAAATACTTGCCAGCCACTGAAACATGCCCTACTGGAGGAGTCTTCACTGGTTTCTCAGCAGACTACAAATGCATGACTATCTACATAGCAAGACACAGTCTTGCTCCCACTACAAACTAACAGCATCTCATTTTTTCCACATATCTGTCTCCTATCTGCTCTCCATAAATTACAATGCAGAAGGCACGCTACATTCAGGCACTAGAACAGGCTCCCCACAGAAGTGGTCACCGTCTCAAGCCTGCTGGTGTTCAAGAAGCATTTGGACAACACTCTCAGAAACATGGTTTAATTTTTAGGTAGTTCTGTGTGGAGCTATGAGTTGGACATGATGATCTTTGTGGGTCCCTTCCAACTCAGGATATTCTGTGATTCAGTTGTTAGAAAAGCTCCTTTGCCTTCAGTTAAAGGGGAAACAATGCAGTTAGGAAAGGCAAACCAAAAGGCACTGCTTACTGATTTTCTGTAAGATACTCAAGGGACTGGGCCACACATGCGAACAAGCAGCAGGTCCACCAAAAGAGAGGCAATGCATTTTGGAAGTTCTTCCATTTCTAAACAAGGATACCACAGATTTCAATGTTGTCAAATTAATTCTCAGAATACAGGCACTGCCTATTCTTTAAAACAAGAGTCCCTCATATCCAGTGTGTCCCCTGCACGTTTCAGACTACAAAGAAACCAGACGATGAAATCTTCCTACTGGTATCAACCACACTGGTTGATATGGAGTCCCTGGAAGGCCATATCCCTTATACTGTCATAATGCAGAAATTTATTTATCGCTAGCACCAAATAACGTATTTTCAAGTTTGTGATAACTGTATTTCCAGCTGTGATGTAAGAAATTCTGGCATCTACCAGTGTACCCAGGTATGCCATCATTTAACAGATGAACGTCCAGCTTTCGCGCATGTACCAGGCCACTTCCAGTCATGGAGTAACAAATGGGCTTTAGCACCTCCAAAAAACAGAGTAATGAAATACTAAAACAATTCAACTGTCCCACAGTTTGCTGCCTGCCCGTGTGTGAGATCCATGAAGGCAGATGAAAGGCAGCCTGCCTGACATGGGCACATTATTCTGACGGGCCAAGTCAGGCGGCAGGCCGCAGCCTTGCTCCAGGTCAAGGCCTAGTGCTGGGCCATGTCCGTGCAGAACAGAAAGCCGTTCTCCTCCCCCAGCTCCAAGTTGCACTTTCAGGGTTCACATGTGCTGATTTACAATACTGTAATCTTTCCTGTTTGCTTTTTCTCCATTAAAGTTTGTTCTCATTGCTAACAGCAATTTATTTGCAACAGCAGTGGCAATGTAGGATAGCTTGCACAGGCTCTGCTCTTGCATGGGTTGGCATGATCAATTCCCTTGCCTTCTGCACCACCATAAGCAAGAATAAGTGCCACAATTAAAAAGCCGAGAGACATCCCACAACTCCTCTCAAATAGAAGATCAAGGAAGCTATCACAGAGGGACTGCATCACTCTACTGCGGCAACAGCCTTTTCCACAGTTGATATGCTTTTTCTCTATCTTCAAAAGACACTGCCTCAATTTGTGAAATTTTTATTTTATGGTACTATAAAATACTTGTCTTGTTCACATCTGAAAGTTAGAAGTGAAAGGGAAAAAGATAACAGATTCTTGTTAATAGGACTAATGTACACTAGATTTTAAAATTACACTGCTACTTCAAAGGAGCATTTGTCTGTTGATAACAATCTCTGTAACAGTACGAAAATGACAAACAGCAGGAGGCTGGGAAGATGGATAATCCCGGTGACAGACTGCAAAGTAAACAGATTAAAGTTAAGCAGATATATTTTGCATTTTCCTTTAAACCAAAAAGTTTCTTTTTTTTTTTCTTTTTTTCAAAATGTAGTTGTCACCTCTATGAAGGATTAAATCAGAATAGAAATTGCATGATGCTATTGACGAAAGGAAATAATATTAAACAGAGGGCATGTAACAAGAATGGATCCCGTCAGCAATTAAGTGGAGCTTTCAGAATTCCATGAGAAAAAAATCTGCTTGATAAGATATGATTTAATGTCTGAAATTCAAATATTGGCACTAAAACCAAGGAAGAAGGAGGTATGTCCTATAACATGGAATATTTTTGTTGCAGTAGTCAGTAATGCATAGTAAGTTGCATAAGCCTCAACAACACTTACACAGCGAGATCCTTTTTCCTTTACCTAGGCAAGGGAAAGAGCAAAGGCTGATGATGTTAAAACAAGCACTTAGTTGTTTCAGTAGTGCTTGGTCCAAGATAAGTCACCAACAAGAAAGAGCACTTTCCTATACATCTGTTGCCGTGGTGACATTTCTTTGAGACCTAATCTTGCTAACTTCGCTGACAAAAACAAGCTTTTACTACTGTTAGCTCTGCAAAACCAATATAACCATGGCTGAGCGAGCTGGAATTTTTATTACTGGCAATGAAGTAAGATTCAGACAGAAAACAGCTTGATTGTCAAACCCAAATGTGAGAGTTTGAAATATTGGCTGTTAGAAAAATCACCTTTTGACTTGTAAACTAAGCAAAGTTTTATCTGAGAGTGATTGAGAGAGAACAAGTGTAAGAACCTCCTGCTGTCATTTTTACAGAGTCACTTCTGGAAACAGTTCCACGGCAGGATAACCACAGCCTGTCCTCTTTGCTTTCTGCCAGCCGGCATACACCATTTGCACGTGCAACTGGAGGCACAAGGTACAGATCTCCAAATATTACTGAGGTATGTCAAAATCATATGGGAACAATCAAAGAGGTAAGAGACATGGAAGAGAAGGTATGCAGCTTCTTGGAAAGCCTAAACTCTGCCCTGTTATACTCTGAACTCTGCCACTGCCCAGCAATTTTTCCCTCCTTCACAAGACCAAGCATAGAAAAACCCCTCACGGGCTTGCTGACCTCCCTGTAGGATTCCCACACACTATACTCCCCAACCTTTGGGATTTAGTGTGCTCCTGGCGGGAGCTGCACAGGCAGTCTCCTCCCACAGTGCCAGAGACACCATGCCCTGCCATGGTCTCAGAGTCCTTGTCCAGGTTGCACTGAACAGAAAGGGCTCCGGGCTCCTGCCCGCACCTCATTAAAGGCTTGGTCTTCTCAACTTTTTGTGAGGGAATCAACATAGTAGGACACAGGGCGGTGAATATCAAAGGTAGCGCTGACTTAGCTTGCTCTGGTACTGGAAGCAGTGTAGCTCTATCACTGCAGTACTCTGCAAAAACGAGTCCTGGTGTTTACAAAACTCTCCTGTTAACCCAGGCTGGCCTGGTCATTCCAAACTCATTTACGCTCCTCTACGTATTAGTACTCTACCTCTGCCCTTTAGATACCCTGAGAGATTTCTTCACTGGTTCAGATGAGGAAGGATCAAGCTGTACAAAGCCGTTCCCATGAACAACACCCTCTGCAGCTGGATCAGACACAAGTCTCCCGTGCTTCCCTGGAAACAAAAGAGTACTGCTCTTCGGTCCATATTAAGATTTCTTCCTACATCCTGGGAAACAGTTATTTAATCTTTGAGCTGAGAACATGAAATACATGACAGTCTTTTACATACCCAACTTAATCCCAATTTAATCATTTAAAAGCTAAACAAATACCATTTCTCCCCAGGGCATTAGGCCCCTCTAAGGTCAGCGCTCTGCTGCAGATGGCGCTGCTGGCCACCTCAGCCACCCGCTGGGGACTGCTCGCTCAGAGCTGACATTGCCTTTACGGGCAGGAAAGAAGAGAATTGTTATGAGAAGTTGAAGTCCCAGCTCAGACCATGCTGCTTTAGACCATAGTTTAGAATATCTTACTATCAAGACCTACTTCAGGCAATTCCTGTACTACAGTTAGGGTCTAAGATCTTACCAAAGATACCCCAAGTACTCTTAATTATTTTATAGCTCCTGCTTATTTTCTAACTGCCAGAACTACCATCTCAAGCACTCAGGCTAACCTGGAAGCTGCAATGCCAGGGCTCCTGGCCCACGCTGTCTGGCAGCAGAGCCGCAGGAAGCACAAGGGATTGCTCCAGCCAACACCTGGGGCACTGCAAAGGCTGGGGTTTAGGAGGCTGTGGTGAACTGTCCCCCTGGCTTTGTTTTTGAAGGAATACAGTCAGCGTATATTATCTAGTTCTGGTTTAGCATATCGTGTTTCCTAAGAGACACCCAACTCAGCAACCACCAAAAATGTTTCAGCTTAAAACGTCGGGATACATTTTATTCTGATAAACCTGTTGGTTTCTCTCGGGCTCGGTGCAACAGGTCAGGAAAACCACTTTCTATGAACAGAGAAATTCATCTGGCTGGCTCGCTTTCAGCTGCCCCTAGACTGCTGTGTCCTGCCCTGGGAGGGCTCTGGGCCGGGCGGCTCACCCGCAGTAACACCACTGACGTCAGCCAGGGCAGCCGCGGGGAGGGCGACGCCATGTACTGGGGAGCGCGGTTGCAAAATCAGATGCAGAAAACAGCTCCGCGCAGCCAGCGTGGATTGTCTTCATGCTTTTCTCTCTCTTTTTTTTTTTTTTTTTTTTTTACTTTAAGACATCAGGGATTAAAATTCATTCCAAATACATTTGATTATAAAAATATATCCATGCAAATATATGGAAATGAGCAATATATTTTTTTTGTACATAACAAGATTGATTTTTTTTATCTCCTGTTGATAACTGCAGTTTGATAGCTTTAGTGCTATTTTTTTAAAACTATAAATGACTGGGACACTGAATACCAGTGCTATCATTAATTATGCCAGCAGATGAACAAGTCATCTATTACTGAACTAAATTACTTCTAATTGCACATGAAACTCTTGCACTCTCCTAATGCATAAATAAGAATGAGTTTAAAAAGAAAAGCATATGTCATTATGGAGAGTGAATTAACAGAGGATCCACTTCCTGCCATCATCATCACTGGTTTTATTTTATTTTTACATTTGTATTATGTAAGCACTGAACTGCACAGCAGCCCTATAAACATACAGGAAAAACTGATTCCTGTCCTAGCAAGTTTACACCTTAAAATGGGATTTCTTGTTAGTGCTAATTCTTTCCACTTTTTTGGACTGGCTACCAAAAACAATTATAAAGATATCTACAAGCTACATGTGCCACCTATTTTTTATGTGCTTCATATTTGTGCTAACACAAATATGAGGGCATTAAGGCAGTACCATCAATGGCACTTAGACAGTTTCATCACTCGTTTTCCTTCCCAAACCAGTTTTCTTCACTGAAGCATAGCCCTCTCCTCTCTGCCCTCGCCAACAACTCACCCACAAGAACAGAATTTACTCAGCTGTAGAGTCAGTCATTCCTGAACTATTGGAATGGGACAGTTTTCAGATATTTTATATACTTATATAAATATATCTTATATTTTTTTTTTCAAATATCATGTTGATTATGCCTTTGATTAACACTTTTCTTCAGCAAGACTGGCTATCATTTGCATCTAGGGGGAAAAAGAAAGAAAAAAAGCTCCAGTCACAGAAAAAAGCTCCTACAATTTAGACAAAGCTAAATGAGAATTTTTAAGCTAATAAATGTGTGTAGTCCTTGCACTCCAGATGCTTATCTGTCACAAAGCAGACAAGTTATACTATGGCCTTGACTGACCACTATACATCATTCAAAGTTAACATTTTTCTATTTGACCATCTTATCTTCTTGCCTGAGCAACGCAAACCCACAAGTCACTAAGTAAAACATCCTTCTATATTCCAAAAATTTCTGCCAGGGCACAATGTGATCGAGCTCATGAATTTTTAAAGAGGAATCTGGTGGTTGTAAAGCAATCTCTGAAAATACTGAAGGCCTTTCTCAGGAAGCCCTATTAGTTTATCTGTGCTGCATTTGCTGTTGCTGTGAAAGTTTCTTTCTACTGTCGGGTAATTTCTAATTCTATGATACTAGGCTTTGCTTGGAAAGGTGCTGGAAACTTTAGAAATATACACTTATTAGCCTTAAAAAGCTGTTATTTTACTAAGAGCAGCTAGAATCAAGCAATTGCTTTTCCTAAAAAGAGAAGCATTTTCAAAAAGCAAGGAAGTGCTGACCCATTGATGTACTCCAAGTGTGAAACAACATCATGTGAGTGACATGAAAACAGACTAGGGACTCTTGATCCCAGGGCACATGAGGACTTAGTGTACCACAGAGACTGAGCTTGCTTAGTTTCTGGTTGGAGGACGTTTACCCTGCAAATGCCAGCTAATGCACAGCTATGGAAAATGCTGTCATGAGCTTCAAAAATGTAATGGCCTAATGTTTATAGATGGCAAGGTATTTTGGAAAGATAATATAAAAAGCGGGGAAAAAGAACAAAGAATAAAATATGCACAATAATTAGATTTTAGGTTAATTTCCCATGGGCTGAACTGGCATATTATAAAAAGAAATAACTGCTGGCTCAACAAATTGCTTCCCTACAACAAGCAAACCTATCTCCTGCCTAGATGAAGCTACTGCACCAATACGCACTGCCATGGCTTTGTGCTAAGCCTAACTTTACAGGCTTCGTTGTGGCAACATTACAAATTCACCTATATTAACTCCTTTTATTATATATTTTCTGTCATTTCTGCTCTTGGCTGCATGTGGTATTAATGATGACCATGACCATCCCAGCAACCGACACCCAGCTGACTTCCAAAAGGCTGGAACGTTTTGTTCAGCACCGAGCTCTCTGAGCCAGCAGGGGTCATTCACCTATGCTCTACCCTGCGTGCACACTGCAGCTCTAACATGGCACCAGTTTTCAGTACGCTAAAACCATTACGGACCAGCCTCCAGTTTTTGGCAGTGCCATATTAGACAGGAGAAGAAGAAGAAAAAGAAAAAAAAAAAAGGGGCCAAAATGTCTAATAATGGCTCTAAGAAAACCAGCCTTTCAGGTAATTCTATGGGATTCAAGCTCCAGTGTACGCGTATAAAGACCTAAGTAAGAGGCTTTGTCTCACAAACTGGCACACCACTCTGTTTTCTTGTGTAATATCACTTAAATGAAACTCCCTCCCCATCTCGGTGCAATCAAGATGAGAGTCAGGCCTCTCTCAGTCTACTGACACTACTCCCAAGAAATCAAAGAGGAATGGTTGGTGGCCCAAAACCCGACTGCAGAGTAGGGAGTTATGGGATGCGGCTCCATAAGCAAGAAGGCACCCATGGACCACCTGCAGTCCTCTCTGTAATGGTCACCAGCTCTGCGAGTGCAAAAGAGAGAGGCAAATCCTGAAGGGTATTGAAAGACGTAAAATAGCAGTTAATTACATCAGAGGCACAACACCATGGCCATTGGAAAAAAAGAGCTGGCAATGATGGCAGTTGTTGGGAGTACGTCTGGAGGAAAGGTAATGATTCCTCCCACTCGGTGCTTGTCAGAAAGCAAGCTGCCCCAAAACTAGCTTGAGCTTCAGTACTTTGGGAAGCCACGTCAAGATCCCTAGTAAGGCAGAAAAACGATTTCCCAGCGAGGAAACAATTCCTGATGTTTCCAACTAGTTATCTCCTATCTACAGTCTAACATGGGAAAGTTTGTAAGCCATCATCACTGGGCCATGGGTAGTTCCCAGACACCGGCAGGCAGTCGTCATTTTCCATTTCAGAACAAAGTTCAGTTTGATCACAACTATTTGGGTAAGTATTCCCTTTTTGCAGCAACTATCTGAACTGATGTGGTTACAGAAAGAGAGGGAAAATGTCTAATCTTTACTATGAAATGTGTCAGCACCAGCTGAATCATACAAAACTGGGAGTCCATGCTTAACATCATTTATGACAATCTCCCTTCATATTTAAATAAGTCAAATTCATATCTCCAAACTATAATTAATGTAAACATCAACTAATTATTTACGCTTTGTGCTATGAAAAAAAAAATAGCCCACGACACGTTACTTATTTTGGTTAAGCAACACAAAAACATACCTACAATTTAAAATGTCAGCAAGGAAAACATTTTAAGCACAAAAAAGCATTGCAATTTTGAAAGCTCAAAAAAACCACATTTTTCTAGTATGGCAGACTAGAATGAAGTTTACTGCCTTTTAGCTGAAGTTAAGAGAAAAAATGCTTTTCTGGTTTGTTTGATTTTGTGTACACAACTATGAAAATACTCTTCCAATATCATATTGATTTATAATAATGGCATTTTAAGGGCTATTGACCTTGGTGCAAATCATTAACAGTGTACTGTGTGTACTAAATAAAGAATTTCAGGGAGAGATCTGTTTACTAGCTACGCTTCTTTGTAAACAAAAAAAGATTCTGTCATATCTAGGGTAGTGTTGTGGGCCACTGGGTGGGAAGAAGCTAGACTTTTTTTAAAGACCTTAACCCAACAAGAGCACTTCATCAAAAAAAAAAAAAAAGAAGAAGAAAAAGTGCTGAGAGAGGAGCTGATGTGAAATGTGTCAGTGAGACGAGGTATACTGCTTGTGAAAAAATAAATTATAGGTGCATATAGGGGCATTAGAAACATAAAAATGGCAACCAAAGGTGGAAAAAAATGGCAAAAGCAAGAAGAGGGAAATGATTTTTAAAAACTGCATCTCCCAGAAGGGGCTGCAGGAAGGAACCTCCACTATATATAACTGAACGAGTTAAAGATAAGCTACAGACCATTTGGATGCCAAAGTTACATTGTCAAGCATCAGAAAAGTTGTTCTGCTGCTGCAGAAGCAGCTGTGGCATCACGGCACTTGTATCACAAGCTGCCTTTTTGCATTACTATCAAATTGCCACCAAATCATACCTAGTAAATTGGTATCTTCTGTACAGTAATCATCTGTCACATACTTAAACACAAATCTAGGACAGCTTCAGGAGATAATTATTAACAGTCTATTGAGTACTAAACAATGCAATTAATTAACTGAGAGTTCAACTTTTCCTTAATAACCTGAAGCTGCAGAATGAAGAGCCACATACTTACAGCAAGTTCTGAAGAGCAAAGTGTCCAACACTAAAAGCACAAAAACAGCAACAGAGGACAAAGGCCATTAACAATCACTTATTTGTCCTGATTCAAGGACTGTTCCCTGTGTTTGTTCTACTGCCTGGCAGCTTTGCTGACAAAAAAAAAAAAAAGCCTTTTCGTAGCAAAGGTTTGCAAATACCTTAGAATATTAGAATTTCATAGGTTAGCCAATTTTTTTTCCCTGCTATCACTTTATCTGTAACAGGGATTTTGCCAGTAAAAAATATTTTTTTTAGAAATCCAACGCCCTCACTGACATTTCAAGGCTAGGTAACATTCCTTGTTCAGTCCTAGCCTGGGCTGTCCTAAGACTTTGCTGAAATCAGAAGCATCAAGAAACACAGGAAAATCTTCTATTACAGAAGTTATACCACTGTATTCATACTCTCAAATGGCATAAACTATGCCGTCACAAGCACATTAGTATCAGTATTGCTGCAGTTACTGTAGGGCTTTACCCTAGCCATGTCAGTAAGAAATCACAAACATTAAGGACAGACCACGGCAATATTAACGCAAGAGGTGAAAGGAGGAACCCCTATCTAAGACCCTAGATACTTGCTTCTGTAACATACGATGGGATCTTTTAAAGTAGGGTTGTGGGCAGCCAAGGTTTGCAGACTTCTGTGGAACAGCATGTACTCTTCCTCCAAGGCCAAGCTAAGAAACCCAGCTAGCTAAACTCAAGTCAGAAAGCTCAGTACCCATTACCTTCAGCAGGTGTTTTATCAGCTCTCAGCAAGACTAAATTTTCTGCGCAATCAGAGCAGAGAGGGGGGAAGGACAAAGCACAAGAATAAACCAAATCAATTAATTTATAAATACACAGGTATCAGCGAACTATTCTCTAAGAAGGAATTGCATATTGCACATTAAAAAGAAAAAAGTTTTAAAAAAATTGCTGTAGATCTCTTATCACTGTCACACAGCAGCTGCAATCCATGAAAATCAAGCCCAGCCACTGTCCTCACTCCAACGCTGCTATCAGCTTGGCAGCACATGTAAAGCAGCTCTGGCTTCAACATGCAAAGTGGTATCTGCAGTGGGCAGCGCTATGTAGGACTACACTACAGATCAAAGTATTTTCAGTATCTGTAAAAGGAGCCTTAACTGGTTTTAGAAGGAGCAGGACTGCAGTAATAAATCTGATCTCTTGAAGCCTGAGCTGGAAGTTGTACCCTCTTGTCAGCAGGTTCACTGTGTGATGTATTGTGGAGCTTTGGCTGCAGAGACGCCGTAGCCTGCAGATAATGAGCTGTTCAAAGTAGCTGTGAAATTGTCAACTTAATTAAGCCAAGTTTAGTTACCAGTCATCTTTCAAAAACTGTGTGTGAAGAGGCAGGCTTTGAAAGTGCCCAGCTATGCGCTGTAGGAAAGTGCTGTGTACTTTTCTGAACCGAGAAATTGAAAGCTCATGTGATGAGATGGTGCTACTTCACAAAGTGTCTGAAGAAAGCCCCCTGCTTATCCCAGCATGTCTGGAAGCTACTTAGTTTTGTTTTTTTTTCCTTTTTTTTTTCTATTTTTAGAAAGTTAAGATGCATAATCACTTGAGAACAATCTGCAATGGTTTATTAAGATAGTCTGACCTCCAGAAAAACATATGATTTGGAGAGAGGAAAGAGAGCCTCCTGAGGAAACTTTGTGAAGATCCAAGCCTCAAGCGCTCAGGACTGAGCTCTGCAGATGGGTGTATCGACACGACAGCCATGATCTGAGGGGCCTGTCCTACTCGGATGAAGGCAGAAAAACTCAGCATCATGAAGGCCAGGCTGCTCTGTACTCCCTAAATGTATTTCCTCACTGTTGTTCATGGCTTTGAACAAAGCACTTCAACACGTACTGCTGTCCTTCCTGTATTTTAGCCAGGTTTGCGCATTAAAGACCCTGTCCAAACTAGATTCAAAAACAGGACCTAAGGGTATTCCAAGCTAAGCTATTGTTTTCTATTTAAACCAACTGCAAGCTAATTGACAAACATCTTGTACTTGCATATTCCTCTGGACAGCCTGCTCACACCTGTTCTAGGACAAACATGTCTGTAGTAACCAAACCGAGTTATACCAATCAATTAATCTGAGTTTAAGAACCTGTGTTTAAACAAACCATTAACACTGGCCTCAGTTCATTCCTCAGTACAGAGGTGAAGGTTTCCCAAACATGACTCAGACTCTTAAGGACATGAAGATCTTTTGCAGCACCCAACAACTGCAGAGGTGCAGTGCTGTTAGCCATACAGCTAACCCTATAGCTTTACCCTGCCAATACTCTGTCACGCTTTTACCTCTCCATGAATTATTTTGTTGGTTTACCTTAAAATCATTAAGCTATTTCAGAACAAGCCGTGGAGATCCCTCCTTTAGGAAAATCTCCTAGGAATTCCTCCTGCTGGCTCGGGACCTCCCAGTGCTGGGAAAGCTGCTGAAAAAAATGCCAAGCCCTTCACCCACACCCACCTCTCTGCAAAAGGAGGGGGGAAAAAGAAGGGAATGAGGTACTTTAGAGGTCCTCATGACTCTTACAAAATAGTGTGAAGCTAATAGTAGCCAAGCATTTAAAGATCCCCAGGTAACATTTCACATGAGTATTTGCTGTTACTTACTGTATTGTTACAGGGGTAAAGGGAAAGTAGATCCTAGTGTAGTCAAAGTGATTGTCCACAGCCAGGGAATCGCAGCTGTTTTCAGACACAACCAACAGAGTGCTCTTCCGTGGTACGTTTTTCCTGAAATGCAACAGCACTGGCACAGGGAATCCTAACGAGCGGATGCAACTGGGCACTTCTCTGATCAGCCAGCTAGACTGCCAGTCAGCTGGGGAAAAAATGCAAAGGGCCAGAAGTATCAGGTTTCCTGAGAGGGAATTATATTCTCCGCAGGTCATCCACGGAGAAAGGGCAAAAGACCACATGGACTCATTGCTAAACACACTTTAGGAAACGAGTAATGGAGACGGTGCCATTGCTCCAGCTGATGATGGCAAAATACAGGAGGTTTGTTTCTCAACCTTTTAGGGCAAATCGCTCCCATTGTTATGTGAAGATTCCTTGCCCTAAGCAAACAGGGAAAGGCCACAAAAATTCTAGGACCTCAAAGGAGACCCTGCTCTGTATTATTTCTGTGGACACAGCAGAGACTTCTGCAACCTACCAGCAAAAACATTTGCCATAGTGACCTGCAAGTCAAGCACTGGATCCCATCACATGGATTCTGCACTGGTCTCCCTTCTTGACCTCATGATTAAACTTTGGAGGCAATGCAGAGTAGTGCAAGGTATCAGGGGAGGCATCTCCTATCCCAAATAACTTCCATACATACAATAAGGAATTGGACATCACAGCTATATCTGAACACCTAGAGCCTGTACTTTCTATCATAGCTCAAAGGCTCACAGAAGAAAAGGAAAAAAAAAAACTCCGTTCACTGAATCAGTACCAGGTTTACTTCTCTTCTACAGTCCTTAAACTTCGCTACTTCACTAAGACCAGCAAGGTTACCCCATGAGGCAAAATCTACCCCATGAACAGTGTCCCACAGAGTACAGCAGAAGCGAGTTTCCCCAAAGGGCACAGGAGACCCTTGTAAGAGCTGTTAGGAATCAGAACAGCCAAAATTAGCTTGGGAGAAAACTTCAGAGCTGTCTAACCTTCAAAAAGAAGTTCTTTTTAGTTTAATTGGCAAAATAAGAGATGGTATTTTCAGCACATTCTTTTGACAGTCCAGCTATGGATCTCACTGGTTACCCTGTGACTTGGGGCTATGTCTGGGGATCAGACAAGCTGTTAGACTTCCCACACCTCACATCAACCACTAGCAGGGCTTGCTCCCTCCCCCACTCTAACTTTGAAGTTTTGCACTGATTAAAAAGAAAAAAAGTCAAACTTTATATGAACAGTGACAGCAGAACTTTGTTCTTTTTCAGTAAAAATCATAAACTAATGCATCAGTATTTAGCTTTAGGCACCAAGAGTAAAAAATGCCCACCAAAATTCCATGTTTAGTGTTTTCTACCAAGCCAACAGGCTGATACTACCTTCTTGTCCTTCACAGGCAAGCCCTGTCCTTTCCTTTCTCAGCAAAGCCAGGTGTGAGAGCATTAGGTCAGCTTCCTCACTAAGCACTTTCATGAACTTCATGAGTTTGTATTATTATTATTAACAAGGATCACAAAACCTAAATCTCTCTTCTGCCCTAGAAGGTGGTTCTTGCTACCCAGTCGCAGTGTCAGAGGCAGGGTACTGTGGAAAAGGCTACGCAAGATGCCCGTTGGAGACACCTTGGTTCCCAACATCCTACTGCTCTAATAC
Organism: Anser brachyrhynchus; assembly: GCF_964034855.1. Taxonomy (NCBI): domain Eukaryota; kingdom Metazoa; phylum Chordata; class Aves; order Anseriformes; family Anatidae; genus Anser; species Anser brachyrhynchus. Next base: position 11,992,042 of record NC_137706.1, on the reverse strand, counting down.
ATTCATTTTAAAAAGCTGTAATAAGCAATAATATTTCAGAAAACATTACGAGGTGTAGGGGCTGTGAATGACAGCACCACCGCTTGTGTGACAGATCTTGGCTCCATGGCATTGAGCAGCAAGGAACAAGACTCATCATCTCCAGAACTGGGGACACACGATAACACAGCTCAGTGTCAGCATAAGCAGAACAGCCCTTTTATCTGAAATTCTGCAGAAAACAGATCACTTTGACAGCAAAAGGCAAAAACAAAACAAATACTAAGTCAATTAAGAGTTGCAGCAGAACCAACGGAGGCATTGATTCTGAGTTTTCAGGACTTACTCTTCCTCTCAGTGCAGCTGATATCAAAACAAAAGCTGTTTAGGTTTGCAAAACCCTCTTTGCCCAGGTTCAGAAACGTTTTGTCCCTCTAAAGTATCAATGTACCCCTCAACATTTTTATCCATCTGCAGGATACTCTGCTGCATATATGAAAAAAAGTAACTAGCTTCTCTGGTCATGAAGATCCTCTTCAAAATGTAACCCTATACTTGGTTACAATTCATCCCACTTGCAATCTTTTAAACACTTTTATCAGTTATTCTTGGTCCCTGCACCAGGATGTGCAGAAACCAATACACGAAGGTTCCACGCTGATGGTGTGTCGGTGGTAAGCGTGCACGACCACGGCAGAACGGGGTTTGGAAATCAAAAATTCATTTAAAAATTCCACTTGAGAGCACAATGTTTTTATTGCATTTGTCAACTTAGCAACCACGTCTTAAGGAGATAAAATTAAAATATCATTATCATGCTACTTGCCAAAATTGTGAAAAATGAGAAGTAAATCAGTATGTCCAGACTCAGTCCAGAAGAGGAACAAGAAAAACTCTTCTCATTTTTGTAACTTTAAATAGACTCTTACATCTTTCTCCAAAGCACATTCTGCTGACTGCAGATAGAGATGAAGCACTGTGTTACACGGACACAGTTTGATCTGAGAGCAACTCATGTTCCCGGGTACACGGTGGCCTTGATCCTGCATGACACATAATTAAGATCAAGCGTGCAAGCAGAAGCATACAGCGACTCGTCCAAAGAGATGCCCAATAACCCGCTGGCAGCCTAGATCTTCTGACCAGGTCAGTACCTCCAGCCTTGGCCACACTGCCGTGTCGGGCTGTCTACAGACTGTCTATAACCAGAAAACACCAAGCAACCTAACACATCCCAACACACTTCAGACGTAACTGGATAACAACACAGGTACATATGTACAAAATTAAAATCTTCTGAACTCCAAGAAATTCAAAGTTTTAACTTCGACAGCCAGTATGCTTAAGATCAGCAGTAGCCTCTCACACTAGTATATGGAATATAACCTGAAACCACAGCAATTTATATTCTTTATACAGCTCCTACTTAATAACTGTCCCCACTGTTATATGAAGCTGGAAAAAAAAAAAAAGTATTTGCTATCCCATTACTCCTATCATTAGACAGTTAATAGTATCTGTTATTGGAGGGTTTTTGCATTAGTACAGATTAAACAATCATAAAACAAGGTACCCAACCATAAGGGCACATACCCTGGTTGCACTTAAGAGAATCCAGGTACGTTTTACTTACAGGCCAGAGACCAAACTCTGGCTGTTCTGAAAATTTTGAGAACTTTGCCAGTAACTTCAGTATAGCCAGGAACTTGCCTACTGAAGTTACACTGATGCCTTTCTGGAATGACAGAAAACAACTTATCCTTAGTACAACCATTATTGCCACTATTTTCATTTCCAAAGCTTGTCTCCAACAGGGAGCTGTTTTCTACACCAGCGAGAGGCAAACAGAGCAGTCCAAGCCCTGCCACAGGTACGTCCCTCGAGCCCACAGAGTTTAAAGGGGTTGAACAACTAACTTTAGTCAGAATTTGACCCTCCAATAAACTTCTTCAGTACGTGAAAATAGTTCTTGGCTTTGTTTTGAAAAATTAAACAGACATCTTGCCAGCAATCCCAGTGCCATCCACATTTAAGTGTATGGCAGAGCTTCTTTGGGGTCCAGTACCCATGGACTTCCCGGTATTGCTCCCCACCCTGAGCTATTTATCACTAAATTACAGCTAGTGGAAAAGCACAGCTTCATCAGCAGTTAAGCTGCAGGAGTGTATGGAGCAAGTCACTTTTGCTTCAACTTACCAAAGTACTAGGTGTGGTTGTCCTCAACCATTTGTGGAATTTCTCACCAAAGTTTTTTTTTTTTTTCGTAATAAAAAAGTCTTAAAAACTGAACCAGCAGACAGAGTATTCAAAAAAGAAGAAATAAACATCTGCAAACTCAGGCTTCAAAGCCTGACAGAATCCTGACCCATCTACCTATCACACGGATACATTTATCCATTTAAACACTCGGAATTAAAACCACTGTTGCAAAAATAGTGTTCGGCACTTCAGCGTCAGCTGAGAAGCAAGCACGGTAATTCAGTACAAATACAGCTTCTATCTGACAATGCACATAACAGAATACAGAACACATTAAGATCATATTCAATGCAAATTGAAGGTTGCGTTTTTATTGTTGTTGTTGCTGTACTTTAAGTAAAACATAAGTATAGATTTTTTTCAAACAAGATCTGTACCAGGAAAGTTTACTTTGCTGAGCACTTACTGAGGCTATTTGTCTGATGAAACTGCATCAGACACACCAGAACCTCAAGCTTAAAGGCAGAAAGCTATGGTAAATAGATAACTTCGAAAATGTGTTGTCTTTTAGTGGCAAGTAAGATGGGGCCTCATAAAATTTCCACTGCATCCCAGTAGGGAGCTAAAGGTCACTGCTAACTCAAAGTTAAGAACAATGGGAAGCAGAGGATGTCATTCTTTCATATTTGCCCAGTGATTCTGTGTTTTCTTTGCATGGATTTACTTAGGAAACTGGGAACTCTACAAACAATGAAAAGATTTCAAGGTTACCGTTTTTCCCTTAACAAAGCTGGGTATCAGAAATCTGTTTGTAGACTTATGCAAAATGTTTGTTTTATAAAGAAAAATACTTCCTACTTTGATCTTTCCAAGTATAGAAAACGTTCATTTTCCCATGCAACTTCAAATTAAAATGCAAAATAATTCTGCTTTCGAAAAAAAAAAAAGAATTCTTGTTTCCAATAAAGAAACAGATACAACTTCAATCTGTTCAACATTATTTAACAAATGGATTTATTTCTATCCTGATCAGAACAATAGAAATAATGTCCTTGAGATGGTTTTCCATTTTGTTCACTCAGGAATGAAATACTATCTGATTAACAAGGAGACTCTCTTTACATGAACTAAAACGTGTCACCTTAATTTCTAGAGATCTAATGCTCAAGAGTTGGCTATAATGTAATAAAGTAACAGAACTGAAAAGCTGTATTTCCTCCTTTTCCAAGCACAGATGGGAACCCTAATTAAGAGTCCCTCACGCTACCATCAGTATTTTTCAATAGCAACATTATTTTACCCCAAAACTTCCTCTAAATCTTGAATATCCCTTTCCGAGTCAAAGTTATTTTGCCTTGCTAGGACATCCTCTCTCCACATATATATGCAGACTATTTTTAAACACATAAAAGACTATCAAAAACCATTACAAACTACCTTGTCAATCACACTCAAAGTAGATATAACTTAATTCAATGCATTTCCATTTCAAAAAAGTAGGTTCCAGCCCTCATCCTTTCCGCTGAAACAAAGCCACACACACGGGAGCTGGTTTATAGGATGCTAAGCTTTTTATATTATGTACAGTGACATATTTACAGATTTTACAAGGAAGAGGAGAAAAGGCCCTGGGAGTTTGATCCAAGGCCAACAGTTCAGCCCATAGTAAAAGGGGATGGTCTGGAAGAATGCACAAATTAGAGACTCCGCTATTTAACTTCACAGCGTATGTATAATCATTTCTTACATTTTGGCCTGAACGTGGATTTTAAGAAAGAACCTAAAAGGGGCTGGATGTTGAAATCTTTGAAAAACAGAGGACTTCAACAACATCGCCTCCTTGATGCCTCTGAAAGCTTAAAATCTGACTCTGAGCAATCAAACTATTCAGTATGTCATGCACATGAAAGCTATTCAATTTGCATCTTGTCATCCCATGCCAATTTAAATTATGGTTAAATGAAGATACCTAATTATTTTACCCAATGGACTGATAGCAATGAATAGAATGTCACGGGGCCAAGCAAATTCCTAGTGAAACTCTACTGAATTAATGGGTCTGAAATAAAAAAAACACCGAACACAATTCACACAGAAAATCGTGCTTTGGACATAAAATCACGTTTTATGTGCAATCACGGAAACATTACTAACAATGATTTAGTTCCAGCCACGGCTGGTAAAGCTGTTTACACCATGAGTATATTATATCCATGCACACCACCAAAATAGAACACAATGCTAAATTGTTCTCCGAGGTATGCAGGTGCTTGCACTGTCCCCTGACAAAACGATGACTTACACAAAGCTTATATTGAAACAATTTTACCTCGGGGGCAATTTGCTCATTATCATATTTGCTTTAGGTTTCTTTTACTTTTTGTTGCAAGCTAATCAGAGCTTTAATTGTCCATATCCCTAAATATTTATTTCCTCTTTGAGGACTCATTTGAAAGTCACTTGGCATGTAGCTGCTCAGAAAGTGGAATATTTTTAGTGTATTCTTAGTACTGCTTAAGCCCAATTCTGGAGTCCCTTCTCAAGGTAAAAGCTGAGAGAGGCGAACAGAAGTTCATATCATAACTAAAGTAAACCAATAATTTATCACTGCTGGTAGTGGCAACTGTTGCATAAAAAAATTTTAATGGCTGTTAAAAATAATTATCATTCAACCTCTCATTTTCTTAATATGGACATTTACTCGAAAATGAGAAAAGGATACTAAAATATAATAATATAAGCAAAACAGTATCTAAAAATTATTTTTTCTAAGTTTCAAGTGGACTGCGAGCACCTTTCTTAATGAAACACTCTTCATAATCACACAGATTGTAAGCCAATCTGAAATCTTGAACATGAAGTATCTGCAAGTGGGTGTAACCATTTCACATCTTTCATTTATATTTAGATGCAGCATTTTGGATGCCAAAAACTGAAGTGCTGGCACTTTGAATGGTGAGGTGATGCCAGCACCTTGCACCAGCATTTCACACCACAGGTAATACTGGGAACGGTAGAAAGGGATGGAGAACTTGTATCACCTCCAGTTCTTCTGCATGTCTTACAAGCAAGTAGAGTTTGACAAGTAGAAAATTTCTCACTCTGAAAGAACTTGCATTTTAATCTCAGCAATACAATTAAGGATACAGAGGGTAACACAGTAAGTTAAATAAATAGAACTGGAGAAATAAAGGTTTGTTTTCAATATTTCCTCTACTGACACATTCAGGTGGCAGAAAACGTAAAGCTGAGAAATCAGCAACTAAGTCTAGAACTGCCAGGCAAGAGATATAAAGCAAGTTCAGACCGGGGCAGTGAAGAACAGCACAAAGGGCAGAGAGAAGACAGCGTTTCATGTCTAACATGAATTTATAGGTGGAAGGAGTCTCAGTGGAATTTCCACCAACAGTAAGTACTCCAAAAATTCAAGATCTAACCTTGCTCATCTCAGTCACACAAGAAGTTGCCTTCAAATGCAGTGGCACATTTTGCATGAGCTGGTTTTCACGACCAGGAGAGGAACTAAAAACCGATGGTTTAAAAGTTGAAAACACATCTTAGGCTGTCTTTATAGCGTAGCAATCTATATGCTGTGAGTGATTTCCAGTTCTTTTCCAGTTTACATTACAAACAACAGGAAATTAAAAAGGTTTAAAAAAATAGAAAGAAAGAAAAGCCTTAAATATTAACCTGGGCATGAATATGGAAAGGTCACATGTTACTGCATCAGTTCACTCCATACCATTTAAAAACTAGACCCCTCCGTCCCCTGGAGAAAAGGGTTCATGCCTTGCAATAAAAGCATACTAACATCAGGCTGGAAGTCTCGAGCCATAAGGACTCAGCGAAGTTAGCGTATCTCAGCGTGGGAAGGATCCTCTCAGTGGGAGCAAGGATTTCTGTACGGGAGGGCTGACGTCAGTGGAAGTGGGAGGGAAACGGTGAGGGGAGGTTTGCTGGGGGAACGGCTGAGGGCAGTTTCAGTGGGAACAGGGAGGAATCGAGAGGGCTGGACGGCCTCACTGGAAGTAGGGACAGTACGTGTGGGAGTTTCAAAGGGAGGGAGAGCTGAAGTGTTGCAAGGGGAAGGGATTACCAGACAGGCAGGAAAAGAGCAGACGGCTTAGCAGACTAAATAATGTGCTGTTAAATGCTGAGATGAGATCCATTTCAGCACTGAAGGTACAAGTTAGCATACGTCCTCCTATATATACAGGATTATGCAACCATTGGTTTGCAGTGACTGTAAAATTCACAGACAATTTCACAGGTTTTGAATGAAGGAAACTTGCTGGCTGTAACACCACAGATCTAAACCACTCATCCCATATTGGCTGATAAATCAAAAGGCTATTTCAAATTTAGCCCTGCTGGCTTAACTCTACTTTTAATTTGTAATAAAGGAAGTTTGGATTTACTCTCCGATCCCCTTGCACCCAAACACACACATTTCTGTGTTAAATATACACGACAGGGAGAGTTACACAAGAGAAGAGGAAGGAAATCTCACATACGTAAAAGAATGAGAGGGCAAAATAAATGTGCAATGTATGTGCTACAGTGCATACCAATGCAGTATGGAAGTGACACACACAGGTTGCTGGGACAGCATCCCCTTATGATTACCCACAGCAGTTTTACATAAATGCCCATCAAGTCCTTACACCATGCTAATCCTTATTTATGCTAAATGTTAACCAGAGCTATTACCCTAAAAGAGTATACGCAGATTTCTATAAAGCCAAGTACCCTTACCACAAATTCAGCTACTGAAATTTCTGCAGAAGAAAATCATAACTAATCTATATGAAAAGGCTATCGCAATTCTGAATCCACTTTCTTGAGACTTTTAGAGCTGAAAAAAATCAGGAAATGTCTCCTTTGCAACAGGACTGATCTAAGTTTTCTTTGATATTTTTAATGTAGCCCTGGATAATCAAACTTCAGTCACTGTTACTGAGTAAATCTCGCTCATCTTCCACTGGGAAAAGGACAGAGTTTAAGCTGTGGAGTCTATCTGTTGAAAATTAAAAGGAGGGTTTTCATGGCTGGTTCCCTATTTAGGTACAGCACTGATTCCAAGCTGCTCATGAATTTTCAAATGAAAGCCACGCATAAAATTACTAATCAGGGAGGGAGATACAGGCGCCATGACCAAACAGATTTATCTCCTCCACTTATCGCATACTATCACCATACGCATATATACCAGGTCTAGGTACTACAGAACTTATCTCTGCACACACACACTTTCAGGGCTCCTCTGCAAGTTTACCATGGATTAACTGAGCCTTCTCCTTATTAGGAAAGAACAGGATTTTTTTTAGCTACACTTTGTAAATTGGTGCAAATCCCAAAACACTCACACCACACATCTGGAGAAGTGATCCTCTGCCATTCCAACAGCACAAAGACATAATAAGACATAAACATAAAGCCAGAATAAGCCTGGGGGTTAATCAGCAATATATATAAGGCCATTTTACAATTAACGTGGGTTATTTCTTCTTATGACACTGCCTGACTTGAAAATATGTGCGCTATAGCTAACAAATTGATTTGATAAAAGTCACTGTGTTACTTATTACACTTTAATAATAAACTTAATGCTAATACCAGCTGAAGTGAAAATGCAAGGTTTACAGCCCAGGTTTTGTTCCTAGCTTTCACATAGGACTTTTTTGCCTTTAATCTGTGCATGTATGACAAAAGAATGTATGTGAATTCAGTTGCAGTGCGCTGAAACAACAGGAGAATGCCATTCTGGCAGTAAACTGGCTGTGCACACGTGTTCTGACTGCAGCACCAAAGCACAAAAGGTATGCAGCATCTTCTGCTCAGGTGAGGGTATCCCAGGTGCCATAAAGAACAGCCATAGTTTGTGGAAGCACCCAAATTCATAGGACCATAGATCTCAGAGTTCTTTCTCAAATCAAAAATCCTTTTAACTCCAAAACTGCCCAGTGTCCTGCCCAATGCTCTTTTTGGCTTCAGTGATTTCAGGCTCCAATCCCATACCTTCAGCACTCTCACCCTTTATTTCTTTCTAAACAACTTCACTGTACCATGACAAGTGTAGCTCTCTCTCCAGCACAATTTCTGAGACAACACAGTTATACTCTAGCACAGGATGAACTGTAAATCTGATCATAATATGCACACTAATGCTAAAAGCAGAGAATGAAGCACATTGCTGCTTTGCATCTCTAAAGATAGGATTTTACACACGAAAATCATGTAGATGTGATGTTTCAATCAGATTTTGTACTCGACTGATCACAAAGAGAATTCCATTCTTATTTCTAAAAACCCAGGCAATGTGCTCAGAGTGATGACAAGGGCAGAAAAAGACCGAGTGATAAAAATCAGAACAGCTGCCAATGAGGTTAGAGCATGTACACGAACCAAAATCAACCGTATAGCACCTGGCCGAATTACCCAAACCAGGTAACAACAATTTTTACTAAGTTCTTGAAATCAAACAACAAAACTAAGGCTGCTTTCCATGGTTATGCTTCTGGAAACAGTCCTTGGAGTTGTTTGTTTGTTTTCCCCCCCATAAGCAAGCACACAGAAGACAAATTCACACAATATAAACTTTACAAAGTTTAAAACCAAAATATTGTTAATGTACAATTATAATCACAATTAAAAATAAAGCTATTAAAGCAATTGTCAGGATTCTGATGACAACTTAACTTTCCCCACTGCAGTTACCATAAGCACGACCACTGTGCGTGAACAGAGCTGTACAGTTTAGTTTCCTGTACAGTACTAGCACTCAATTTTACGTTACTACAACACCGTTGACCTTCATATTCTGACTTAGGTGCTGTTAATTCCTCCTTCGAGTCACTACATACAGCATCTTCTCATTTTTTCTACACCTTTTTTAAACTTCTGTGAACTGTACTTACTAAATCTGGAGGAAAATAAAGAAAATCATCCATAGTACTGAAGAAAATTGCTTCGGGTCAATATTCTAGAAGCCACCTTAATAAGTGTGTAAAAATCCTCAGAAATCTAAAAATTATTAGTTTCTCCAGGTCTGGAAAACACTTGACATTTTGCTAGTTCTTGCCTGCCCTCAAGCCTGTATCTTGTATTTACGGCGTGCGTATCTCAGTCCTTATCACAGTAACCCAGAGCTCATCAGCCATGTTATACAATATCCCCCGGGGTACTGCATTTGAGTTCATTTCATTTTTTTTTTTAATATTTCCAATTACTTATTTTTGCAAAATACAGATAGTTCCCTCCCCCCCAAGGGAGAAAATATGGAATAATCAAAAACTCTAGCAGTAGGAAGTAAAGTATAACGCATAAGCCAAGAGTACATCAATGGAAAGCAAACTGACATGCAACTAACACTTAAAAAAAATAATCACGGATTGCAATTTTTTTCAGTATGTGTCTGTCAATTTCACACAGGTCTTGTGTTGCATCTCTACACAGAAGTATACACACTGAAACCCATGCAAAAAATAAAAATTAAAAAAAAGACAAAAACTCTATTTGCAGCAACAGACAAGGTCAACAAGTTGTTAACGTACACCAGCACCCGGAGCAAAATCTGCTGCCCCTCTTCCAACTTTCTGAATGGAAGAGCTACGCGAACCGATCAGCCCACCGACCGGATCGCTTCTGGCTGCGGTCTGCCTGCTTCCACGGGAGCCGAGCAGCACGAGGGGCGCTGGGCAGCCCCCCACGAGCACACCCGCGCAGCCCCACGGCCGAGCCCACCGCCGCGGGCCCGCTGCGTGCAGCCAGCCCTGCGCCCCTGGCTCCAGCGAGGCCGCTCGCACCGCTCCCCTTCCCAGCCTTCGCCAAAGCCCTTTCGAGGAGCGAAGAGGCTCGGGAACATCCACAAAGTCATCGCATGAGACGGATTAGTTTATAAACGAAAGTAATAGCTCGAGCCAGGAAAAGCTCCCCCGCAACGCGTTACTTAGGCGGGGGGACTCCTTGGGTTAGACCGCTGCAGCCAACTCGTGTGCTGAGAGAAACAGCGCTCGTGTCTCGCACCCTTTTTACCTTAACACTGGATCTGCTGGTCTGGGTCTCTGCCTCCATGCTCTGGCTGTTCTCCCTCTTGTCTTTCTTAGAGGAATTAGTCCTCACCTTATAAGTGGATGTGTTGGAGGATTTAATGAATAATCCTGGGACGGGGTTGCCTTGCTGCTGCTGAGACATGGTTGTGTTGGTCTGGTGAGGGGAATTGCACTCCTCAGACTCTTTGCTACTGTGATAGACCACTCTGCTGTCAGAGATGTGGATGCTTGGAGCACAGCCCATGCTTTGTGGCCACCTGGGGAATACTTCTAAATTGTATATATATATACGTGCATATATATATATCTCTTTCCTTCCCGTTGGTATTTCCCCCTGCTTAATTTTTTTTTGTTAACAGGTTGAATCTTTTTCCTGCGTCTCCGCTACACTCTGAAGCACTGCCATCGGTCCCTCGCACACGACAGGCTCGTGTCTGTTCTCCTCGGCCTCCACGAAGCGGGTCCTTTTGTCGCCCCCTCAGCGGTGGGCCGGGGGGGCTGGAGGGGCGGGTGGGGGGGGATCAACAACTGGTCGACTTCATGTTTTCACAGGTTAGTGCTGATTTTCCTAAGCCATCTGAGAAGCTTGGGAGGGCTTGCTTTCCTTCGGGGGAAGAGGAAGGAAAAAAAAAATAAAAAGGAAAAATAACCCCGAAAAGCCGCGAAGCACACGCACAGCCCCGGCGCTCAGCGCGGCCGGGGGCTCGGCACCATCTCCCCCCTCCTAGCCCGGGGCTCGGCGCATTCTCCCCGCGGCGCTCCCGGGGGGGGGCCGCTCCCCACCTCGTCCTCCGCGCTCGGGGCCGCGCTGCGGGGCTGCTCGGAGGAGCCGGCGGTGGCGGAGAGGGGGTAATTATAAAAAAAAAAAAAAAAAAGACCCCCAAAAAAAAAACCAAATCCCGGCGAGGAGCCCGGTCCGCCCCGGCGGCGCTCGTCACGCCGCGCGGGGCACGTCGGCGGGCGGCCGCGGGGGTGACATTGGCGGTCCCGGCGTCCTCAGGCGGCGGCAGCCCCCCTCAGGCGGCCCGGGCGCTCCCCGGCCGCCGCAGCGGCATGCCGGGCCCCGGCCCCGGGCGGGGCGGCGGCGGGCGGGCGGCGGGGCGGCTCGGAGCGCTGCCCGGGGCCGCGGGAGGAGGCGGCGAGGCTGGCGGAGGCATCAAAGGGCCTCCATGGTGGGGGCAGTGCGTGGCCGGAGGGGTGATGCGGGACGGAAAAATAATAATAACGATGATAAAAAAAAAAAATAAAAGGCGAAAGGCGAGAGAAGCGGCAGGAAAACGATCCTAGCGTCCCGGCTCGGCGGAAAGGCTTGCGGCGGCGAGGGCTCCCGTTCGCAGGGCCGTGGCGGCGGCGCGCCGTGCAGCGGGGAAGTGCCGGTGCTCGCAGCTCCGCTCCGCGCCCGCCTCTCCGCACCGGGCGGCGGCGGCCCCGGCCCCCTCCCTCCCGCCCTCCCCTCCCCGCCGCCCCCCGCCCCTCCCCTCCGCACCCCCCCCCCCGCCCCCCGCCCGCGCGGCCCCGGCGCTTGACAGCGGCGGAGCCAATGGCAGCCGCCGGCGGCGCTGACCTCCGGCCCGCGCTGGCGTCAATGCAAATCAGCCGCCCCGCGCCAATGGCGGCCCGCGACAGCCGGCTTCAAACCGCCGCGTGCGCGCTCACGGCGCCCGCTGAGGGCTCCGCGCGCGGCCGGCCCCCCCCCTCAACGAGGGCTCGGTGCCCTGAGGGGAGCCGGGGAGAGGCCGAGCCCGCCTGCCCCTTTAGCCGTGGCCGCGCCGATTTACTCGAAAGTGGTTTTGAGGGTAAAGGTGCCGCGGGTCGAGGCAAGACCCCAGGACTCGGGCATCGGACTGCAGAACGACTTGGTCAGCAGCACGCACAGACATCAAGCTGCTTCTGTTTGCGAGACCAGATGCTCCTCACGTTAGGAGGACAACACACGAGACAGACCGCAGCTGTAACGCGTGTCAACAGAGAAGCGGAGTGCTTGAGGCGCTGCCAAGGCCATGCCCAGCACAGAGCTAGGTGCACCACTGACACTTCCCAAAGCACGAACCCCAGCGCAGCTCAGGCTCGGTGGCAGCCTCCGACACAAGCGTACAGCCCCGTGTTCTCGTTCCACAGGTGCCCTCGATCCTGGTTGTGGCACCCAGGCTCGCTCTCCGTGACTCATGGAGGTACCTCAACCACCCGCTGTCACCCGGCGAGCAACAGCAGTTTGGGGAGGGCCAGATCAAACTTTAGCTTTAGGAGCACAGAATATCAGCGAAATGACTTCTGTAAATGACCTCCCATGCCTAAGGGAAAAAAATGAGGTGTTACAGGGAAAATTGTTAAAGTTCCTACAAATGCGCATCACGACGGGTTTTGTGCCCCCGTCAGTCGCAGTGTTTCAGAAGCAGCCGATTCGGAGCGCCCTTGTGTGCGTTCGGAACAGCCAGGCTCCGAGCATTACCTTAGCTACATGGGAAATGCCATCAGGTCGTGATTAAAAGGAAGATGTGCAGATAAGCGATGACTGTGTCAGCAAAATAGCAAAAAGCAGCTCTCCGTTCATATAGGTCACAGCGTCGCCTGATGCAGATGGCAGCACTCTATAAGGCCAGGAGATGCAAAGCCAACAGGCAGTGCTTTTGAGAAATGTGGTTTTTCAGGATAACCACAGTACTTGCACTGTCAAAATGCTTTTATTTACTTCTAGTAATTGCTAGGGTTAAAGGCTGGAAAATGAAGTCTTTCCGTCCCTGGTCTCCCTGCTACTGTGCAGTTTCAAACATAAGCAGTCACGTAAACTTCATCTACCCCATTAATTTAGCTGCTCCATATCACCTGTCAGAACTAGAAAATTACTCCGGCTTCCTGTGCTCTCATCGCTTCGGATGCCCACTTAAGATAAACACTTAATAATAAATGAAGGAAAAGGCTTAACAGACCTGCTTTAAACAGTGGGCATTGGTGGGAGAGGAATCTTGTCCTCATTCTTTATGTTAAACTTCTAATTTTCTAAATCCCACTGATAAGAATGCACTTAAGTGCAGTGTCAGAAGAGAATGCTGAAATTCCTACTCGTGCCATTAATCACAAGTGTGGGCTCTCTTCTTCAGCCTTAATGGATCTGTCAGCAAAACTACTACTGCACTTAATTTCTGGTGGCACTGGGGGAGTCAGAGACAGCAAAACTTCATTTTCAGAGCTCCACATTCAGTTTGCAGTGCTGACACCTAGAGTTAAGCCTTCTACTTGTAAAACAAATAGGTTTGATTTGCAGCTACATGGAGATGAAATCTACATTTCATGGTGTCATTTCAAAAACATGAATGTTAAAGACATCTCTGCTTTCCATTTCAGAGGCAAATTCACATTCAACCAATATTTTATCAAAACGACAGACAAACGAGTACTGGGGGGGAAATGCTTTGTTCAACATCACATAATAGCAGCAAGACAAAACAACAGTGTACATGAGATGTGATGCATGTGACCTCTTTGCCCTTTTTCAGAAGTTTTTCCACTCTAAGCCTATGAGACTATTTCTGAGTATTTCAATCTAGAGCCTACTTCAAACAACAGAAATTAAAGCTCCATTTGCAAGTTTTTCAAGTGAGAATTCACGCTGCCTTGAATTGGAGGGTGAGCTGAGCACAAAATGCATGAACAATTCCTTAACAGTCATTAAGCCATTGAGAAATTACCAGAATTGTTGCTACACTGATGAAACTCCAACTAAAGACGTAAAAAATCTATTTGAGCAAGACACTGGCACAGTCATTGGCTTGTTTCTCTTAAATTTGAAAACATTACTGCCCTTTTTTTTTATTGCCAGTAGGAAAATACTGTTGAAAGTCTAGGTTCACCTGTAGCCTAGAATCAGGGAGAAAAGGTGAAGATATCAAAATCATTGCCATTGGCAGTCATTTTTCACTATGCTACATGAGTTGTGTTTGCAGATAAAGGGGCTTGTTCAAGCTTATTTGCTGAAGTGCAGCTCAGGAAATGGTGGGCCCTATTATTCAAAAAAAATGAAATAGTGCAAAAGAGCAGAGGAAGAATAGGAGCGTAGACACTGGCAAATTAGGGCTGTGGGGGAAGTGCAAGGTCAGTGCAGAGTCAGTAAGTGAGAGGTCAGAAGAGAGCTAGCTCAAGGAGACAGCTGGGGAATGAGAAAGGTTATTTATGGAGAATAAGGTTGAATTTCATTCAGGATTACAGAATAAGAACGAAGGCTAGGAAAGAACTTGCAATGATTGTTATCAGCTTGGTCTGCGGACAAGTGGGAGCTATAGAAGATCAAAGCACTTGGAGAACAAATACATTAACTTAAAATTCAAAAAGAATCAAAAATTACAGTATTCGGCCACTTCCCCATCCATCTCCAAGACAAATTAAATTGGATACTTCATTTCTTGACAAAGAACTGAAATGCATGCTGACTCCCAGACCTGGGTGGGACACGGCACCCTGTCTGCCCCCTAACTCCCACAAACAAACTCCTCTCCCTTGGTGTGCTAGCAGCAGGCATCCATTGCACATTGTCCTTGACCGCTTCCTGCCGCACATTGCAAGAGTTTGTGCGTGAGTGCTGGGACAATTTGCTCCTGCCCAGTTACACAAAAATGAAGGCCTAGAGAGAAAGTGTGGTGCCAAAATCCAATTCTGGTAATAATTCAGAGCCCAAGACGCTGACAGGCAGAATTATGCAGAAGAAATGATGGACTAGCACCTGCATAAACAACAAATACCATGCTGCTTTGAAAAACATTTGTTCAGTGGTAGAAAAAGCATGCCTGCAGTCCTGTGAGCAGACAAGAGCAATCTTGATACAAGATTACTCTATGTTGGTTTAATTGCTTCTCCCCCCAAGTCAGCTGTATGTTCCAACTGTGTCTTCTGGCCTTCTGAAGATTAGGCAATCCCGCTCGTCTGTAGGCCAGCAAAGGAGGCAGTGGGGAGGAGGAGAGGGAGGAGGTGGGACTGCGGAAAGTGTGCCAGGACACAAACAGCTGAATGGGCTCTACACTGTTAACTACTGCGACATGCAAACTGTGACAGAGCTCTTCTCTCCAACCCCAAGACACTTAAGAAAACAGGGACCACATTCTGCCTTAGCCACAGGTAGCACTACACCTTGCGAGCAAGGCAGGATATTTCTGCTTGCTTGTGTATAAGGGACAGGCATCCTGGAGCTAGGCACTTTCAGATGACAGAAGACAAATATAAAATTTATCCTGCAATAGATCATCCTCAGGTCCTAGGAAATGTAGAAATACAATGGGTTTGTTTTCTTCATCACTTTCCTGGTGTCCAAAAAAAAAAACAAACACCCAACAACAAAAGCAATCAACACAAACCCTGCTCTGAAGGCCTTGCAGGCTGTCTGACTTGCAGTTGTTGCATAATGCAGATTGCAGAATACAGACAATTGTCTGTGCCACTTGGAAATCAAAGTCCTCAGGACAGTCTAAGTCAGCAACTTTTTCAACTCTAGCACCAAAGACATTTGAATCTAAAGCTCAGACACTTCACGTACGTACAAATTTCATCTATTTTTTTTTTAATTACAAAACTTCATCTGCTGTTTTACTGCTGCCAAAATGGCTTTCTATTGCAGCTGTAGTGTACATATCACACTCACCACTGCTCAGTGATCAGAGGGATAGATAGTATATCTGGGAGGAAAATGTACACCCTTTCCCATTTTCTTTACCTCTCTGCTGTCCCCACAATGTGGAGGTCTCTTTCCTCAAAAATTATCTTCCTCTTCTTCCTTGTTTCTCATCCTTTTTCCTACCTTTTCCTCAAATCCTTTTCTTTCCTTCCCTAAGTACCCTTTTTTTCCCCCATCTGGTTTCTCTCACCATTTCTCCCCATCATGTCAAAATCCTTCACCCTGCCCCAAAGCAATTCTCATCCCTTTCATTTTCCCAAAGCTTAGTCAGGCCCCTTAAATCTCCCACAAAAGTTCCCCACTTTTCCTGCTTTCACAATTGTCCATCTGTCCAACATTTCTCAAGTTTTCTCCTGCACCACGTCTTCTCTACTTTGTTGTTTGTAGGCTGTCCTGAAGTCACCCAAGAGCAGCACCTGCTCGTTTAGTAGATGCAGAGCGGAGGTGTCCAGATCTCTCTGCCCCCCAGCTTAAAAGACTGGCACAGGGCTTCCGATGCTGCTGGCTTAGAGCAGGCTTAGCTGTAGCCTGATTTCTGTGGAGCAAGACATATGCAGGGAAAAGGGTGAGAGCATGGTCTCTGAGTCTCCTCTGTCCCCAAAGGCAGCTTTGTGGATCCAGAGGCAGCTGAGACTGACACTCACAGCACTACTGGTCTCTAGGCACTGCAGATACAGATCCTTGAAGCAATCCAGTCCAAGGATCTCACAGGTTTTCCTCTCCCTCACAGTCCTCTGCTCCCAAACGTTCACGTGCCCACCACCTAGGAAACTGCCACCTAAGCCCCATCCTACCAGTCCCTTAGCCCAGACAACGCATCCCCCACGGGATGCAGGAGGCAGCACCACAACACCCAGCTGCCACCGCAGCGCCAGCCCCGGAGCTCAGCGGGAAGGAGAGCAGCTCTGTGAGCAGCCGCTGCCAAAGCGGCCTCCAGCAGCTCCCACTGCCTGGCCATGCCTCGAGTCAGCCAAAAATTTGTGGGGAAGGGAGGAACAAAGCACTCTCGTCCCCACCCACTCCCCTATAATTATCCCGTGCTTCACAAGCAAGTTTATCTATCTGGAAGCACAGTGCCATACAGCCAGCTGTGACCATAGGGAATTAGCTGTTCCCCTCTTGCAGAATTTTCCCTTCCCTCTTCCCAAGTATTTTTAAGCTAACTCACATTCATTTAGTATGCATTCCTTTCAGGTTGTGATTTACTAAGCCACGGATGAGAACTGGTCTTTCTCCTAGAAAACCGGCCCTTAGTTCTTACATCCTGCAGGCCTTGCTGCCTGTTGTCGCTCTGCTTCCCAAGGCTATGGGACCCCCACCCCAAGCTAGCCAGCCTCTGGCCCAGCCCAGCAATGACCCCAGCCTCAGGACCCTTCCAACACGTAAATTGGGTCCTGATGCTGTAACACCCAAAACCACATTGTGGTCTGCCTGGATCCAACAAGAGAAAGTAAAAGACAATCAAAAGAAACAAGCAACCTGGCTCCTCCAGCAGGAGGTCAGTCTCATTTGGTCATCAAAGCCACAAGGACCAGCGCTTAGTGTGGGTAAGCCAACCTCAGCAGCTAACAACATCAGTTCAGGCTCATGCAGGAAGGCTCACTCAGGAAAGGCTTTCAGATCCACAGACAGAAGTCCCTCTGACTCCCCACATCCCCTCTCCGGGGGAAACAAAGGGCCTGGGTCCCAGGACAGGAGTCCCCTCCTGCCCAGCTCCTCGTTAACCAGGAGCATTAGCAGTTAGCAGCCTTCATCGCTGTGCCAGCATCCTTTCCAGAGATGTGTGGGGTGAGAGTGGCAGAGAGAAAGATGTGATACAGAGCTAGAAACATATCCCTGCAGTATGGCAGCAACAGGAGCTGAAAAACTCACTAAAGTGTCTGTTTAAGACAGGCTGTCCACCTGAAAAATAGATGGTTTCCATTGGTTGCTGAATTTATTATTTAAGGAGCACATCCATCATCCACAGTCATGTTAAGAAGTAATTTATTTTATATTCACAGCAGCAAGAAATCCCATGTACTGGCAGTGACACGTTCCTAGATCACGCAGACATCTGAAAAAAGTCACCCTACAAACACATCTGAATGTAAGGCAGAGAACTGGACCTAATCAGAACACTTAACATCTGTTAACTGTATTCTCAAGGACATTTCCTTTCTTTGGGCCAAACCAGTACCTTTAAAAACACTCAGCTATATTTGCCTGCATACAACCCATCTCCCTGATGCTAGGTCTTTCTGTGGAACAAGGTGGCTGAACCCCCAATAAACTACCATAAGTACACCCTACCATCAGACAGATGACTTGAGATGGCCGTGCAATTTATCTTTCTCTTCAGATGTACCCCTGTCTTCCAGGAACGTCTGACATCCCGTTCTTACACTGCAGTCAGGCTCTGTGAGCAATGTTTCATTCATGATTCATGTGATTTTTCCAACTGCATTCGTGTTTCTCTAGGCTCTCATCAGGGAAGTTACGCTCCCTGCCACTTGCCCACATGCAGCTCTGCGTGCAGACAGCTGTAAGGAGGAACGCACAAGAACCCGACCTCTGCGGTGCCATGGCACAGCGCTCGTAGATCATGAGCCTTGTAAACTCCGTTTTACGGCTGTCTGCACATGCAGCAGAGCAGTGGGAAGAGCAACACCACAAGAATTGCGAGAGGAGATGACAACTTGGGGGAAAGATAAGGAGAAACCACACTGAGGGCAGGTGGAAAAACCAGACGGTACAAGTTTTCTGGGGATAGCTATTAAAAAAGAGAGAGAGAGACTCTCTCAGGATGTTTGGGGGAGATAAATCTTCTGAGTTTTTGAAAAAGGGAAGGCAGCCCTTGCAGATTCACTCACCACAGCCCTAGCAAACATAAATCTTATCCACATGGGCACCATCCTTCCCCACGCGCTCACCAGGGCTGGCTGTAGTGCCGCTATCACGGAAGGATCTGTCACATTAAGCAGAACAGCACTTGGCAGTTTGTGTGAGTTATGGTCGCAGCCAGCACAGCTGGGTGCTGCAGTGGTTGACAGGCTCTGTAACACAGTCACAATAGCAAACACTATAAAAAATAAAATAAAAAAATCACCCAAATGGTTTGAGAACAGAGCTGAAAAACAGTTTTAAAATATGTCCTTTAACCTCATGAGAGAAGTGCAGACTGGGGGGAGCGATGAACCCACTGCTGAGGAGGAAGGCTGATCTCATGATTTCTATTCGCCTTGGCAAGTCTCTCCCAGCTACGCACTTAACGTGTCCATGTGAATGGATTCCTCATGCTCAGTCCAGAAGCTTTTAATCTCCTCTCACTTGAAACAAGCTGCGGTACCATCCCTTTCTCTCCCCGATATGCCTCCAAGGCATGGTTCTCCACTTCCTATCCCTCTGCAGAAATAAGACCTCACACTTCGGCAGCCACAGACACCCAGGAGCAATGCCGCTCCTCCCCTTATCTCTCACCCGCTCCCAGTGCTCAACACACCTTTTCCCACAGCCCTAAGCTGGTTTACACTTCTGGTTTCAGGGAGTTTCAGAGGAAACTGGCGGACACAACAGCTTTACAAAGAATTAAAATAACCAAACCAATTCACTACCACAACAGATATACCAATCCAGGCAAAACAATGAAAGATTTGCCCATCTTCATGCACTTTTGGAGTTGATTAGGCAAGTGTCAGAGTGATTTGACTTCTCTTCCAACCCCTGTGCATAAAGCTTCCAAGCTTCCATCCTGCTCAGGCAGTATAAGTACACATCTTCCTTTTGAAAGGCTTGGGCACAAAAAGAAACAGCCATTGGGAAAAGAAAAAAAATAAAGCACAGCTCTGAGGACTTCTGATCTAAAGCTACAACCCCATCAGAAGGAAACCAAGTTAGTGACTGCCCATTTCACAGACTGACATGGGAAAGGACATCTGGCCTTTTAAGACAGAAAGGTAAAGTGAAGGCATATCTAACACATAAGATGCTTACAATAATCTCACCACCAAAACATTTTACAAACACAGCCATGCTTGCTTTCAGCAGGAACAGCAAATCCCAGCAAGGTCTGTTTTCCCCTTGGGGACAAATGCACCTATACAAGAAAAATACTGCACAACTTAGCAATCTAAATTCCGCTTATCCACAGAAGGTGAGACAGACTTAGGGCCAAACCTCAGCAGTTTCTCTCCTTCTCTCTACCCCACTCAGGGGTCACTTCTGCAAAGCTCTAGGAGAAGGACATTAGGAAACACTTGCCTTCTGCTGCAGGTTTCCCTGAAAAACAACATCATTGCTTTTGCAGCAGATTAGCCCGAAGTCACACCTGCCACTGACCAAGGGGGACACCATTCACCTCTCCACCAAATGCCACATGGAGAGGGAGAAGAAAGATGTAACAGATCTCTTAAAGGCTCTGTTAATTTAGTGTCTAGGCAGGAGTCCCATCCCTATTTTCCCCCTACCTTAAGCCAGCAGCAGGAAGAGGACACAGAACCAGACCCCATTCCCAAGCAGTACTTCTCTTGATTTTTAAAACCACTTGCTCATTTACCAAAAACAGCTGGAGGCATCTCACAGTTGAAGCTGCACTTCCAGCTGGGAGGTATTTCACTGATTATGTAAGAGATGATCAAAAAGAAAAACAAATTAAATTAGAAAAAGGAATATAACAAATTCCATCCCTCATAGCATTTGTTCAAGTTTTTATTAATATAAGCTAAATAACAGGAAAAAGCATACGGGGAACATAGGTGTATATGGTAAGTATAATATATCAGCTTCTTTCATGCAGATGCAGTTTTTACAAAACAAACCAGAGACATGCAAACTTCTGACTGGTAGTGCAAGTTGTTGCACATTTAAGAATAGAAAAAAGGCACTAACCTATAGCCACAGTTAGAGATACGCATCGCTACACAAATTACCTGCAACATTAGACACTCAGATAAAAATCACCGACACACAGGTTTAGATAAGTGGGAGCAGATCCCTTGTTTGCATTCGCTTTGTAAAACACACCATTTATTATTTCTTTGCTGGCAAGCTGTGCAGGCTGCTCCTTAAACTGTGGGAGAGAGAAAGGCAGGACCACCTGAAGGTGACTTTCTGGGGTACGAGGGACCCTGCTGGATGGGCAGCCGTGCTGGGAGGTGGGAGTCTGTGTGTGCTCCCCGCGAGCAGCACAGCTTTGCTGCAGCCCTTAATAACTCGGCGGTTCAAGCCTCGGTTGCAGGTTTTTAGTGCGGGTCAAACAGAAGGAAATGCTTTTTCACCATAAGGTTGTTTTCCAAGAAATCACAGACTTTCATACCTGCTGATTTCCTATCGCTGATGAAGTTAGGTTATAGCACCCAGAATCCCTCTTAAAGGTCACCTTCGTGGTCACAGCATGGCACTTAGGCAAACAGATAAATTTAAATCAGATTTGCTTTTCTTTGGCTGTTTGGTGAAGCTCTGCATTTTCATTAGTTAGGAGAACTCCATTAGGTCAGCCACCTTCACTTTTGCCCACTGCTTTAGTTTCAGTCACTTTTACACTAACACAATGCTGCAACGCTCATCTTAACACAGCATTAGCCATATTTTTAAAAGCTTCCTGCTAGTCCTAAACGTTTTGCTCATCAGAGGAAGAGACGGATGTGCTAAATGTTCCAGAATTGTTTACGATAATCTGGTAGGAATACAGACTTGGAAATTACACTTCAGTGTCATTGCAGATGATGACTTAGTTTAACAATTTCTAAGCCACCAGGTTCCCTTTAGGTTTTACTGTTTAAGTGGGACGACGTTGTTACAACTTCTGTTTTCAGCTCAAAGAAGAAGCTTTCCTTGAACTCCCCTTCCTCTCTGCCAAAAATCTTTTCTGCTTTATATTGGACTTTCTATGTATGCTGGTAATTTGTATTCAAACACTTGCTCACTGTCCTTTCCTTTTTTTTTCTTTCTTTCTTTTTTTTTTTTTTTTTAGAAATTTGTTTGGAAAACAAGCTTTGCCTCTAGCTCACAGCTGAGGTCTCTGAAATCTGCTCAGTCTTGAGAGGTATTTCCATTAGGGTTTTCACAATGTCAGAATACAAAAAAAAAAAAAAGGACTGAAAAGTTGAAAGTTGCCCTATGTAATTAAGAATGAATTAGTCCCCACCCCAACCCTTTTTCTTGTGGGGAAGCAGCTTGGGGTAGGGGCTGGAGCAGCAGGAGGGAGATGCTGCACTCCCAGCCCAGTCTCTACGGGTGACTGTGTGTGCACCGCATTTTTCTGCAGCTGATGCTTCCTCTCCTTGTTCCCATCAGTGCTTCAAACTCAGAAACTGGACATGGGGGGAAGCCGTGCACAGCTCTACGTGCATGTGTGCAGGGAAGCTGGTGAGAAAGGGTGAGGCACCTGGATAGCCTGGGCTGGGAGCAGGTGCAGCAGCAAGACCCATTTGGTAGCAAGCAAAACAGCTCGTATGGTCTCACAGCAACCCCTGAGCACTCCAAGCCACCCCAAAGCATGCTGAGTAACTCCTCGTCCCATGTCTCTGATGCATTAGGATATTTATCAACAGTATTTTGTAAGCACTTTCCCACATGTACCTAAATACTGGTCTATATGAGGAACACATAAACACTCATACGATGAGGGTTGCTGGTTTTCTCCCTTTTCAGGATTTCTGGTTTTTAACTTCTTTCCCCTCCCGCCCCAACTTTTCTCACCACTTCACCACATGATACTATTATACTATTTTTTATTATCTTGATAGAGTAGCCTATTGGTAACACCAACACATTAGTAAGAACATTTTCCCATCTGAGGCAGCTGTTGGAGCGGCCCTACTTAGGGCAGAGGGATCCCACATCGATCCCATCGTGGTGTTTTGGTTATGTTGGCTCCTTGAATTCGTGCAGGGTTGTGCTGGCCACACCTGGGCACCCCCAGGCTGCCTGGAGACTCTGGGCACAAAGTTCATCAACCTTCCTCTCCTTCCCAACTGGGTTTTCTCAGTTTGCTGTGCCTGCTCCTAGGCAATGAACTTAACACACAAAGAACTGAAGCAGAGATGAAGATTGTAAAAAAATTACAAG
Source organism: Anser brachyrhynchus (assembly GCF_964034855.1). Taxonomy (NCBI): domain Eukaryota; kingdom Metazoa; phylum Chordata; class Aves; order Anseriformes; family Anatidae; genus Anser; species Anser brachyrhynchus. The sequence goes on along the minus strand of NC_137706.1, from coordinate 11,969,107 downwards.
AGGAAGAAAAAGCAAATTAATTAAAGACTGAGGCAGGAATAAAAATCCTCTATAGCACTGCAGATTTCAGACAAAACTGAAGACCCAGGCTAGCATCCAACCAGAGTATAAACTACATTTGCCATTTCTCATCAATTTAAAGCCACAGTGGTAATTTGTACAATGACAGTGTATTTACTAATGAAAGCAGTCTGAAAGGCATTTGGGGAAAAGGAACAATGTCATCGCACTGAATTCACACTGTGCAAACACTGATCTTTAAATGAGGTTGTCTGTGCCCCCTGCATTATAGAAATAAAGCTGAGGTAGCTTCCCTATTATACCCTTCCTAAATAAGGCAGGAATTACTCAGCTCATCCTCCACTTGAGCAGAACGTGAACTTCTGATGAAAAGTTTGCTTTTGTTGCTCTGCCAAGTGCTAGGCCCAGAACCTGGGAGGATTAACAACAGGAGCAGGCTGGGGACATGTGATTTAGCTAGCCTTGTTTGCAGTTCGGCTCCTTAGCAAGGTACAGCCTGACCTTAGGTGACTGTGGCTAAAAGGAACAATTATGGAGCTCAGCAGTGGAAAAAGAAAAAAAAAAAAAAAGTAAAACAAAAACAGACAGACAGGAGCCATATAACTAAAAGAATTTAAAGTGCTCAACTAAATTATGCACATTAGAATACCCTACATCCAGGCTTTATTAACCACTTCAGTGAAAACAGAACCTCAGAAGAGATTACATAAACCTTAGATTTCTTCTAAAAGAGTTACTATATTGCTTTCGTTTCTCTCTTGAGCATCAGAAGACAAACTTTCATTTATTTACAGGTCTATGGTTCTATCACAGGCTAACTGGAACACATCGTAAATATTGACTGATCTATGATTCTAATTCCTTACAGATGGGAAAATAAAAATTGAGGGACTTGCCCTAAGTCACAAGTGCTTGCCATAGCCTGAAAGTAAGGCTGTGAACTGACTCCCTTTGCAACTGTAGTATCCGCCTTTTGTAATGTCAGTGGTTTCTGGACAATTGCATATTTAAAATAGTTAATATAGCCACCTAAAATTCTATATTTTTGAAGTATTTTTAACATAACCTTCAATTACATAGCATAGCCTGGCATCTCTTAGAGTTTGCACACATTTGTAAAGACCAGCAAAAAATTGCTTGTTGTCCACCACAAGCTTGAACTGGCTAGTGATCACCTAAAAGGTTTTTAAACACCACAACTTTCTGGTACTTATTTAAGATTGCACTTCTCTGAAGGTCAATATATCATGAAAAGGCTAATGGTCAATGAAGCAAGATGGCGCTTAGTGTAGCAGATTTGCCCCTAGAAAGGAAAGTCTCCACACTTTGTTACAAATGGGAATTACTAAAGAAAAAGGAGCTGGTGCACTGGGGAGACAAATGCAGTGGGCTTGCTCAGCATCTGACCTGTACAGTGGCAATAACATGACACTTAAGGAGGCTCTGAAACCCACGGGGAACCTCTCCACGGCTGTACAAAGAAATACTTCTCACCTCCTTCCAGCTCTGCTGGTTTTGAAGGCTTCTAAGTTCTTGTCTGAGCATGGATCTGTTGGCATTTTCTGCATTAGCAGATTCCTGTTCAAGAAGAACTTCAAGAGGAGCCCTTCTAGCAAGGCGAGCAGCAGGCGCAAAAGTGTGCTGGCGTGCTCTCTCTGAGCCTGCTCATGGCTCTGTGCTGCCAAATAGCCTGGAGTGTTTGGGTGCTGGTACCCATGGTAGAAGGAGCTCTAGGATCAGAAGTAACTCCACTGAAGCCATCAAAGATGATCTTGGTCCTCTCTGCGATGTCTTTCAAATGCTGTTTGTGGGCACATCAAAACACCAGAGGCATGTCTTTGGGATGTAGTCATCTAGACGCAGGCATCTTGGGACGTTTATAAATGCCCAGTGCAAGCCACAGAACACAGGCCTGCCGCCTGCTGATCTGCGTTGGGGAAAATTGCTGGGGTTGAGGGAATTTATTGAGAGCCATACTTCAAGGGCCGCCTGTGGCCAGGCAGATGGGCCGGATGCAGCTGGGGTGCTCCCTCCCCTTCTGGAGCACAGCAGGGCTGGCAAGGGCGAGCTTGGCTTTGGGACGTCCCGGCAGGGCTCTGCACAGCCCTGGACACAGTGTCCAGGGGGACAAGCCGCAGCCCTTCCACACCCCTGCCGACCAGACAGGGAGCCAGTGGGTGGCATCCACAGCCGTGACACCCCCCCAAGTCCTTCCCACTGAAAGCACCTAATTAGTCCTCTTTTAAAGTCTGTTTCTTGAGAGTTAAATTGCATGAGTTTAAAATTGGGCTTAGCTAGCCAGGGTGGCTGGACCCTGACAAAGAGCTGCCAGGCCTGCCCTGTGCAAACACCCAGGGTTTTAGGGGAACGTGTTGGAACATGAAAATAGCTCCTTGCACTGGTCTGACAGGTTACTGACTGTAATTCTCGGCAAAGACAACAGATTCACATAACCACAGAATTTAACGCGTTTCTAGGAAGATTTAGTGTTGCCCATAAAGACAAGACAGCGCCGTGCACCAGCAGGGGCAGGGACAGGATTTCAGCAGCGCACGGCTCCCTCCGCACACCAGCGGCTGCGCGGAGGTCAGCTCATCCCGCCGGCTGCCCGCGCTCTGTCAGACAGGCGAGTGCTGTGACCTGAGCCAGCCCGCCAAGCACCGATGCCAAAGGAGATACAAGGCACAGGGCTTCCATATAAGGGGAGGAAGGAGTCAGGAAAGCTTAGATGAAAAAGAAGGAACAAAAAAAATTGCAGAGGTTCAGCTCGTATCAACACAGCCTGCACGGTGCCACCTTTGGCCTGTTATCCCATAGAACAAGAACAAAGCTAGATCCAAAAACACAGCTAAAAGGAAAGCATACTATCTGGACATACTATCTCCTCTGTAGAGCACTTATTATTAACTTTTGGAAACCACAATAATTTATCACTGAAGTAAAAGTACAGTGAAACCCTAAAGAGCATTCTCAAGAACCAGCAATACCCTGTGGCAGATGGATTCGCCACGGCGAAGTATTCAAGCTTCAGACAGTAGATGATCAGTGGCCAGACATATTATTGTTTGTTTTTAAATATAAGTTGCACCTTAAGCCGAAAGGAAAATCTTGTGAGATGACATCAGAATGCCCATCGGGAACCAGGCAGTGAAGGAATGGCCACAGACAGTGCAGTTTTAGGGAGTGCATTAGCGAGCTGGAGCAGGCAAGGTTATGGAACAGAACAGTCTACATGAGCTCAGGATGTCTTTGCAGAAAGCACGAGCTCTCTTTTACTGGAAATAGTTTGATGCTTGTCTGAGCAGGGGCTTACTTCAGAGCGCTGTCTCATTAGATCACCTCTGGGCATAACAGGTAGTTGTCACTTGCATGGAAATGAAACGGAGGTCAATGAACTAATTAATTCACTCGGAATTCAAAAATCCTTTCTTCTATCCACCCCTCTGCCCATGACTCCTAAATAAACTATGTAGAAAGGGGTCTGATTCCCCTGTGTCTCTGACTTCAAGTATATACACAGTGCTCCCTCTTCATACGGCTATCTTTGATGTGAAGCCACCGTGTGCTGGCTACGAACTCTCTAAATCCATTATAGGCACCCCTTGTATAATATGCACCTTGCTTTAGCACGCAAAACATTCGGTTCCCAAAAACATGATAGGATGGCTAGAGTAACCACTAACCAGACACGCTGGAATGCCTGAAAGTGTCCAAGATTAGTCATTTGGCAGTGATCCTGAGGAAATGCAGTTTTACATATCCCACTCCGCACAGAAAGGTTTAGTGCTCGGGGCCCGCTGACAGGCCTGACCCCACTCCTTCCCCTGCAGAGCGCAGCACAGCTTAGATCGGTCGCAACTCCAGCAGCCAGAGATGGGATGCAATTGCCAAAAAAATACGTATCATTCACTTTGTCAAATCTGCCTCCAGCATATTCTTTTCTTCACCAAAAGAAAAAGAAATCCAAAACAAAACAAACCCTTTCCTATACTTGGCTGAGCGTGGTACTTATTTTTTTCCTGGATAATTTCAGCTTCTGTATTTGTCAATTGAAAGAAAAATACATGTGTCAGATGCACATTGATCAGAATTCCGGTGGGTGTTCATATCTTATACAAGAGATCAAAGGCTGGAGAAATTTAATTCTGATTTGAGGGCAACAGAACAAGGTTACCTAAGAGTAGCATGCGTGCTTGTCAGCCATACACAGCAAGGAAAATGCAAGACTGCATTTGGGTGTTACAGAGCTGGCAGGACCAAGAAACAGCATTACTCAGTCAAGTTCAACGCAGGACTTGCATGGATGCATCACCTCACCCTGTGCTTTTAAGAAGGGATCCAGTCACCTACACATAAAGAAATGTAACGTATTTCTTAGGCCACATCCACCCAAGGTAAGAGAGCACAACACAGCGCCTGTACCAACCCTTTCAGCAAGCCAGCACATCCAAATGGGCAGCCAAGTGCTGCACGGAAACAGCTCAGGAATAACTCACAAGCAGCGCAGCTAGCACGGCATGGTCTGGCTGCTAGGCTTGTTGGCCAGACTCTCAAAAGGACCAGGTTTCTGGAGTGCCGAGTGCCGAGCTGAAGCAGAATTAGTCCCACTGGTTCAGGAATTGGCACGCTCACCAGACCAGAGACCTGGGCATCATGCTGTGCGAGGCTGCCATGGCCTCAGCACTTCTGCTCAGAGCTACAGAAAATAAACCAGTTAAAACATGCAGAAACTGGCAGCTGTCTTCATGTTTTTCACATATTAAGCTGCAGAGCTGGTGCCAAGTACTCCCGCACTCAGGACTGCGCAGATGATATTGCTCCTTCAGAGCATGACATTCATGGAACGTTCCAATCGGGAAATAAACCAGCACAAGCGAATGGATGAATGGAAAAACGAATTACTTCAAGTTGATTTAAAGAAGATATTTAGTCATGCATGGGAATGAAAAAAGGAAAATAGGTGACCAAAATAGAATGAAGCAATTGGAAACAGCTGATGTTTGATGAAAAGGAAGATAACTTCTGGGGTGAGAAATCTAAAAGCCTTAAGTATTTTGAAGGCCAAATTGTGCATGACTTCTTAATCCTCTAAATGGTGCCAGGCCATCCAGAATCCATTCCAGAAAGGTTTCCGAAACAGTTGATTCTAGAACTAAGCCAAAACCTTCAGCCAACTCTGGAAAATCTTCTTTAGTGTCAGACTAACATTTTGTGAGCTCATGTCAATGTTGGAAAATGACTCCAGCTGTAAGCATGAGGGAATAGTTTTGCAAAGGAACCCCTGAGCTTTAGTCTGGTTTTATGATTTGCAATACGAAAAGGCAGAACAGGGAACTAAAAAGAAACCTTGACAGAAAAAATTAAAAAAAAAAAATAGAAGGGCTGAGTTGCATTTTCTGACAGAGCCATTACTGCCCTTCCACTTCACAGAGTGGGCAAGTTTCATGCAGCACTGGAAGCAAGAGCAGGGCTTTGCTTTACACGAGCTTTACATTAGCACGCTCAGCAGACAGAAGCAGAAGATGGCTCCTCAGTCATGCCCACAGCACCTTATGACTTGAAGTATGACAAAACCTATTTCACTGCTCCAGCCACTGTCCAAATCACATGAATTGCTTTTAAAAATCTCTGCCAAAATGGCAGCTCAGACAACACAGTCACCCTTAAGCAGATAGAATTCAGGTGATAAACTCCATGGGACACAGGGAAGGGGCTGTCACAGGCACCACCAAATTATTTTCCCAACACAGCTTTTTTTTTAGACTTTGAGTAAACTTCTGGGCACATCTCAAGCCTGAAAACAGCGGCATCCTAGTCATTCATGTTTCTCATCACCAGCTGCTCTTTATGTGCTGTCAGTCTCCCCCTCTCTTTTTTTTTAAAAAAAAAAAAAAGCCCAAAAGTTAGTAGATAAATAACAGATCCTGCTTTGTCCCTTTAATAAATCATTGGCAGAAATGGATGAGCATTTTGATTCATATGGACTTAGGCAGCAAGCCAACCAGACAGTATATTCCTATTTTTCATAACAAATACTGATGTTTTCCTTCCATGAGTGTCCACATCTTTTTAAATGACAAGAAAGAAGTGTGCTGTAATAAGCAAACCTAAGGTCAGACAGTCTTGGCTATATCAAGCCATATGGGAGAAGAAAAGAGGAGCTATGTGAAATCCGTAGCATTTGGGAAACATTTTGTATAGAGAGTCTGAGAAGAGTGTACGTTGCCAGCCTGGCAGAGAGGACATAGATATCCCAAACAGGAGCCTAAGCAAACAGACAAATCAATATGTATTAAATTCACCCCCAACGTACGATTTGTGGGGCACCAGATCCACTTGGAATCCAAGTCAAATTTGGGAAATGATCGTGAACACAGACAAAAATTCAAAACAGAACTGTATATAGCATATTCAAACATGCTTTGAGCAGAGGGGTTGGCGTAGATGCTCTCCAGAGGTGCCTTCCAACCTCAAGTATTCTATGATTCTGTGAAATGTTTTGCTTTGGTATTTTCTAAATTAAATGGTTTGGTTTTGATTTTTTTTTTCCAAAATGAAAGGGGACAAAAATAAACAGCTTATAAAGCAACACCAGGCATTCTGTTTAGGACCGAACAAAACATTTTGCAAAATTTATTTATTTTTTTTCCTCCTAAGCTCATCAATTTTCTCCAAAGAAACCTCTGCTTTTGTTTTCATTAAACTTGTTTGGGTTTCGTATTTGGGGTGGGGGGGTAGGGGTTTTAGACAGCAAACCAAAAAACTCACCATTTATCCAGCTCTGCTCCCAACCCCTATTTTCTTATTTCATGGGGGAAAAACTGCAAAGATGATAAAACCTTTCAGATGCACCCCAGTTTTTTCAAGGATTAAGGTGCAGAGCAGGCATCTCTGCAGCCAACGGTAGCAAACAGTAATGCGACAAACACCAACCTTGTGCGTTTCCATGGCCATGGTGCCTCAGAGACCTCCTCTTTCATCCACATGCTCCTCCTCTCCAAAGGCACCTCCTCGTCTCTCTTTGGCTGGGGAGGGGTGACAATTCAGACGTACTCATTTCCCAGTAGATTTGGTTCCAAGGGAAATAAAATAGGTGTTTCTGCTCTTTCATTCTTTCCCTGCCTTTCTTGTCTCCCTGGCTCTATTTACTCATCCAATGTGGTCACTTACAGAAGAGAAACTATTTGCTTATGGAGCAGAGAGAAACAGCACAGGGAGCACCGTTGCACAACCAGCAGCCACCAGGGTCGAGATGATGTCCCCAGGGCTATGTAGGCAAATCAGAGCGGTATTTTCCTATAAACACTGAAGGCACTTGCAGTTAAGCCTTGTGCTTGGGCTTGTCCCAGAGTAACAGTCTTGTGTACATCACACCAGCAGATCACCTACACCAGAGACTGACTCGAGTCCATTTGGGGTAGATGGCAACTTTGGCTAGCTGTGTGCTCACAGCCAGCGTTGACTGGTGAGCTGCTCCCAAGGTACGAACAGCGCTCTTGTGCACAGGCTGATCCCAAAACACACAATCCCTTGCAGCTGGAGGTAAATCTGGGGGCAGAGCTCTGTACACACTTCAGGGCTTTGCTCCCAGATTTACCTCCTGAGAGAGAGAAAGGGAATTATTGACCCCTTCGAGCCAAACTCCATCATCCAACTCTCGCCACCGCCACAGATAAAAATATTGCTAAGAAAGCATCCTCTGTAATGGCCAATATGTCCTTCAGAGCAGCTATACCAAAAAGGGCATGATTGCCGCAGCACAAATCTGAACTTGCCAAAGCAGCCAGCCAGCCAGGCAGATGAACACTGCAGAGAGCAGGCATGTGGAGTGGGCAACAGAGCCCAAAAGGTGCCCTCCGTACCCAAAGCACAAGCCGTTCTGGCACTGCAGCACGTTGCTGTGCCACTGGGGAGAAGCTGTTTTGTTGTGTATTCTGCCAAAGATCCTTACTGTAGTCCTGGTAGGAATTAGCCTATTAATTTCTGAGGGTTTTAAAGGTTATGATCACTCATTTCCTTCTGATCCAGCTAGTCTGCAAAGAGCAAGCCAGGGTCTGCCTGTGTGCCCTGAGAAGAGGTATCTTGAGAACCGTTTTCTCCTGTCTACATGGCCAACTCAAATCCTCTTTGTTTTTTAAGGAATAATTTATTAGACCTAAGATCACTACCTGCTGGAGCTGCTCTGCAGCCTGGTTCTCAGGACAGGACGTGTGCGTGCGTCGGGGAAAGACGTCAAACCCCCATCACACTCCGATGCCTGCTGCTCCTGAAGTACCTCTGCTGTGCATTTGCGCAACGCCACTGTTTCACCTTTTTTATCAAAAAATCTCAGACCTCTGCTGCAAACATGAAGGCGCTTCAACAGACCTAGGCAGGAGGTTTGGATTGGTACAAACAGGGAAACACGCAAGGAGAAAGAAAAATGCCAGCCTACGGGAGGCGAGACAGTGGAGCTCAGCTCATCACATTAGCATTTGTTTGCACCCAGCAACACTTCAATACAAAGAAAACCAAATCTCCATTATAATCTCACATTTTTGGACGAGGCTCCTGCGTATTAATTCCTATTGATTGACACGTGGAACAGCACACTTTGATCACCTTGTTAATCAAGTATTCTTGCAGCAATACATGACGCAGTTTAAGTAAGTCAGGTTAAGTCCATGTGTACACAAGGAAGCTATTATAAGAGAACCCGATGATGAAACTGCTTTTAGCAAGAAGTAACCAGAGACTGAGTGCCATGTATGCTTTGGAAAATTTCACTTCATTTGTATCGTTTTTCGTGACTTTCTGCATAGCATGACATGGTGTTGTCCCCCAGGCCATGACCGGTTTGGCTTGAAAGTCAAGGTTTTGCAAGCAGGACTGGTGAAGCCCCCCGAGGCTCTAAGCTTGCAGGGAACTCAGCACCTTCCTTTTGAGGGAGCATCTCCTTTACATAGTGTGTCTTGGTCATTTTAAATACTGGCCATTCTTGAGGCTACAGCGTAGATGCATGGCAGTACTTGGCACACAGCTGCTGAGCTTCTGTGGCCCTGTACCATGCTCGGGAGAAACGGGTACTTCCCTCTGGGGTACCAAGGAAGGTGGCCCCAGCACTGCCACCAGGGAAAAGCGCTGGTGCCATACAAGGCTGCCAAGCCCACACGTGCACCTCACTGCACAGCTGACCCCATTGCCCAACCTCCCAACAGAATTACCTTTGCAAAAGCATCTGATTTTCAGAAGTGCTGATCAGCCCCAGCTCCTATGGATGTCAGCAGGGACTACAAGCACTGGGGTACCAAAAAATCAGAGCGGTATCACCAGCCTGTGCCTCTCTTTCCCATTTACAAGCATGGCTCAGCCTCTTAGGGACCATAACTAAGTCTTTATTAAGCCCTTGGATGAGTTTTACTGCAAAACAAAGCTAAGAATGAGCACACACAATTACACCAGGACAATAGCCTAAACTTAACAGCTTCCTGTAATTGTCTGAGGCAGCCTGTAAAACGGAGAATCACCTCATGATAAATCCTTGCTGGTCATTTACCATCATTAATCTATACTGTCAGAATGAATTAGCTGCAGAGGAGCATGTTAATTACAACATAGATGACACTCTAGCTTTAATTATCAGGACTTCAAAGTAAACAGTGTCAGATAATCGGCCTCAATCACCATAAATGGGTGTTGGAGGAAAACCCTGTTAAGCTGATGGTACCGATGTCCAGCGTTCAGGGTCTGCAGTTACAAGGCTGCCATTATATCATTACTTCTCCAAATTGCTCTCTATTTCTATCCACATTAGTCAGGTCCATGGGCCACTTTTTCCATTGCCTATGACATGCCTTAAGTTAGGGGTGACCAATTTTGTCAATATGTAGCAACCTAGCTGTATTTATAGAACACTTCAGATTAAACAGCAAAAGCACCCACTGTCCTTTTATACCTTTTCATTTTGCATTTAACAGCTACTTATTCATTTTACTTACCAACTAGGGCAATGTTTATATAGCTTGTGGTTCCCATTTCAATATTATTTTATGCCATTTTCTGGAGGGCTAGGATTATGGAATAAACCTAAACACCCAGACAGTTTGCAAGGCACTGGGGAGAGCAGCCAGCAGTGTTGCAGAGGCCCCCTAATCCCATCAGATACACGTAGCCCTTTCGGTACTGCAGATCTTTAAGAGCATGGTATAAGGCAGCTCTTTGTTTTGAATTAAGAGTAACGTAAGCTTTGTACTCTCAGGAGTTTCTCACAGAGTAAAGTCCTGCGAGAGCCCATGGATCAGAAAGCAAAGCTGGTCGGAGAGCTGCGACCACAAGCGAAGCGAGCGGGGTGTCACGCAGCCGTAGGGGAGGCAGGCTCGGCACCTGGAGCCACCTGCCCTCGCTGGGCCTGCCTGACACATGGAGCTTCCTGGGGACACCTCGTGCCCGGGGTGTCCGCTGCAGAGCCCAGGGCTCACACGGGCTCTGGGGTGCTGGACGTCACACAGGTGTTATCTCCTGCTGCTCACCACACGCTCCTAAACAACACCCTACCTTTTCCTCCAAACCACGTGCAGAATGCAAAAGGCCAAGGAGATACAAGTAGCCTGTGAAACATCCTGCTTTTCTCTTTCAAGGAGAGCAAACCAAGGAAATAAGGAGCTAGAGAAATAACCCAATAAAGCAAAATTAAGGTGGGGAATTTAATCACTTGGAGGACGGGAAATTCAAGGTTATGGTACCCATGGCAACTAGCATTTGTCCACAGAACATTAACCTTAACTCCATATGCGGAAACAGAACGAAATTATGGGACATATCACGTATGAATGCATATTTCATGCAGCAAGCACTCTGCAATGGCTACTGTGGAAGCAATAATTAAATTTCCTGACTGCAGAACAGGTAGGATCATGCACAAGCAGCTCTTCTGAGACACAAGCTAACGTCACCAGCCAGAGCTCCCAGCTCAGCCCCCCAGTTCAGACAGGGAAGATTCAAGGTCGCAGTTTGGCCACAGAATCCAGCCCTGCATTCTAAGCTCCTGCCTGACGTTCAGATTTGTTTTGAAAATTGCCATCTGTTGATTTAGGGAATGTTGTGATTTTTCTTTCAGTTGTTTGGGCCAACAAGAATTCAGCATTTCTTGTATGTTTTCCTTTTAAGCAACTAAAGCAACATCCATAGTTCAACAAGGCAGAAGTCCAGCTCCTGCCGGGTGACCAGTTTATTTGAATGTGAGAACCAGATTACAGCTGAGTTACACAGCAAACAAGTTTTCAAAACCTGAGAGAGTTTTGCGCTTGTCTTGAGCTGAATTTTAACCACAAGCTGGGTGTTGAGGAGTCAGATTACTTATGTAAAGAGACAAAACCAAAGCCAGATAGACAGCCACCCTGTGGGCAGAACTGTTCTCCTTAGAGATTCAATTTTCATGTGATCTTTGACAAATTCTTACTGGTATATCTCTTTTTGCTAAAATTTGACAGACCACAGTTTATAGATATAGAAGCCAACTGCAAAAATGTAACAGCTGAGAAGATTAATCACAATCTGGGGGCCAGGGAAGAAGAATCAGTTTAATAAAAATTACTTCAATCTTTTGTCACCTCCATGGGGCACAGAAGCAGGCAGTCTGCTTGGTTGCAACCTCCCTCCTCTCCCAGCCCAACTTTGGAGGTGCCACGTGTCATCTCCTCCCAGGGCTGGAGGAACCCTTGTGCCAGAGCCTGAAAGGGAAGAAGAAACCCCTCTGGGTTTCACTGCTCTCCAGCCCATCACATTTAATAAAGTGATTTGACAAATCCATGGCACCAACCAGGATAGCTCAGATCTGACCTCTGTCACCACTTTATAGGCTGATAGGACAAGGCTAAAATCCAGTCAGTGCACATGGAGGGGCCACAGGAGTCAACAAAGCAGAAGCACTCCTGGGCAGCCTCAGATGCCTGCATGCCTTGGGCACCTTCGCACCTCCGGTCGGCAGAGCAGGCTTCTCAGCGCCTCTTGGCGCCTCACCGCAGGGTAGGTTTGAGGTGGGACAGGGCCGTGTGCTCAGGTCGAGCTCCCTGCAAAGGGAAGGAGGGGGGCAGTCTGAAAAGCACCAAAACTCTTCCTGCACAGCAGCGTCCTCAAAGCAATAGCACACCAGAAGGCTTCCATCCTGTAGCTTTGGACATATTTTACCAAGCCAAGACCACATCTATCTGTCGGCAGTTCAAAGCAAGGAGATCTCCCACTGCAGAGAAGAGGGGTTCGTTGCCCTTCAAAAGAAGAGGACTCACACGAACTACCTCCACCAGAAGACCATCCCAGGGCTGTCCCAGTGACAGGCAGCTCAGAGGCTTAAAACTCACAACATAAAAGACAATATTTATTTATATATATATATATCTCCTGCATGAAGGAAGAAGTATAAGCTTAGATTCTTCAAAATACCCCCAAGAGCCACACAAGAAAAGTGCCAGGGTCAGACCCACTGAACCAGAGCCAAGTCAATATATCAGCATTCTTCATGCGACATCCTGCTGCAGGAAAGGGGAGGACGCCCAACAGCAGCGCTGCTCTTAGCTCCTAGAGACACAGGCACTGTCCTCTGGTGGGGTTACCATTGCTAGTGCAAACCCCAGACCAGACTCATGCAAGCTGGCTGAAATCACTGACCTAATTTCCAGAGAGCTGGAACTCTCGGACTCTTGGACTCTTTTACACTGTGTGTACCTTGAATATGAGCTATTCCTCATCAGAAAGAAATCAGGACTTGATATTGCACAGCAAAGAACAGCCAAACAAGCCAAATCTTGAAAAATGGCTGCATATGTTTCCACAGAAGTCAAGGTATAAAATACCTCAAAGTTCAGGAATTAAACTGGCCAGACACCATGACAGTGTCTGTATGCTAACCTGAGTCCAAGCAGGTTTGAACACTCCTGAAAAATCACACCCTCCAAATGATTTCCATGTCTGAATCTCTGACTTGCCGTGTATGGGAAAAGAAAGAAGTGCAATGATGAAGTAAATGAGTTTATGAAAGCATTACGGTTACCTTTCTACTCTAACAGCTTACAGTAATGACTTTACCATCCGTATTTATTGCTAATCAAGATCAGCGCTGGGGGAGGAGGCATTTCTGCCATGAAGTTTGTGGTAAGTTAAGACAATCTTTCCTAACCGTGTGAAAACCCTAGCCCAGCCAGACTTATTTGCAGCCTGTTAATGGCTTGGAGTACCCTTTTTTTTTTTTTTTTTCCAGGAGTTAGCTTTTATTTCTTACAACTGCTCAGATTTTCCCGGGCACCTCTTCCGCAGAGCAGCAAGTGCAGCCTGAGCTGCAACAGAGCAGCAAATCTGAAGTGCTCAGCAAGCTTCACTGAACTTGTGTTTAAGGAGTTTCCTAAAAAGCAGCACAAGGTATTTTGCCAGCTAATCTTTCCAGCCTGCAGCTACAGAGCAAAGCACAGCTGTAGACCTATGTCAAAGGTACATTTGTTAACACATTTTCCCCGGAGTGCTAATTAACATTTACACCAAGCACTATGAGGGAAAAACCTTCAACACAAACACAGAGCAGTGAAATGCAAGGAGCAAATTCTCTCTCCCCACCAGATGCAGTGTGCTGTTTGCCCTTCAAGAGCTGGTGAAAATCCAGTTTGTTTTGTAATCTTCTGTTCTCTAAAATCAGATATTTCTGCAAGTTAATAACTAACTACCTTCTTTTTATTTAAAAACCCTACAAGTACATTTAAAATTCTATGAAAGCAAGGCCCTGCTGGCACTGGTGCAAGCCAGCCCGCATGCATGTCTCCCTGCTGAGTCACAGCACAGGCTCCACATCTTCTAATTACAGAAAAATGACAATATTTTATGATTTTATAATAAACAAATAAAAGAACAGCAACACACTTTCGCTTGCATCTTGAAACGAGAGTGAATCCCTTTAAACTAAACACTAAGATAGGGAACAAAAACAAATATTTGGAGCTGGATCTTCAACTGCCACGTTTTGGGATGCTGACAAAGAGGCTCTAATGAGTAACATTTGTACCCACAATAAGATGAGAACAAAGCTATTTGCAAACACAAATTCGCACTTGAAAAAAAAAAAAAAGTAACAGCAGTTGCTGAATGGCTGGTTAATAAGCTATTCTCAATATTATTTCTCAGTAATAATTGGGAAGAATGTGCTATCGCATTGCTGTAATTTTTTTTAAGACTGCAATATAACTTAGATAAGGTTGAAAATATCCTCTAGGTTTTTCCCAGGGAAAATGTTTTTTTTTTCCAGTTTTTAAAGCAAAACTAGAAAATTCCAGGTTAATAGAGGGAAAATCACATTGTCTGAGCCATGATATGGTAGTATGTAAAGCTTCACCTGTTCTGTGAACTTTCAGGCCATGAGAGAGTGCATATTATTATTCAATATATTTTGTAGGATGTATGCCACAACCATACATCCTACTCAGGCTCCCGTGAACTCAAATCCATATGTCTAAAGCATTGCCAGCATCCCTGAAGCAATGCACGCTTGCAGATGTGGAAAATTTTGACTGAGCAAGGGGCATAGCTACACACCACTTCAGAAATCAATTTCTAACTCTCCACCTCCACAGAAATGAGAATCCAAGATGGATAAAACAGCAGCAATACATGGACGTTTTGGTTGCAAACTGGTTTAGAGTTCTGTGAACATGTTTTGTTATCATTGCTCACTTGCCAAATATTTGGGGTGAACAACTTTCACCCTCAATGTTTAAAAACTTCTGCTGTTTCATCCCTGTTCTTTTTTCTTTTTTTTTTCTTTAATGTTGCTTGCTTCTGCCTATTAACTGGATATCTAGCCTTTAAACAAGAAAATAAAAATAACAAACAGTGAATGCAACAACAACAAATATTTTTGTTGGAGATACTCAAGTGAAGGACCCTGAGCACTAATACGAACAACAGTCTGGGCAGGAAATGCAGTGATCAACGCCGAGCAGATGTTCCAACAGAAAAAGGTGATTGTGGGTTTTTTTTGTTGTCCTTTTTTTTGTTGTCCTTTTTTTTTTTTTTTGCTTGACCAGCTCTTGAAAACAAACATATTGACATGTTGCCATTAGATACATACATTTCTGTATTCATTAAGAATGTTTTTAATGTGCAGCAAACATGCAGATATTTTGCAAGTTCCCAGCTTCCTAAGTTCTCTCCCTTAATTTCCAGTAACTCCCATAAAGAAAGGGCAAGTTTGAGCTAAAATCTAAACTGCCACATCCTGACACAATCTCACAGAGACTCTCTCCAGAGCGTGAATGTCTGGACTGAAATTTTGGCCTCAGCGCAGGCAATAGCAAAACTTCCACCAGTCCCCTCCAAAATTTGAAAAGATGAGAAAAAAACTTTTTTTTGGGGGGGGAGAAACAAGATGGAGGTAGAATGCTCGGATCCCAATTCACTAATCTTTTAATCTCGTGTAACAGGATGAGATTAATACAAACATGCTAACCTGTCCAAATTGGAAGTCTTTCAAATTTCAAGCACAGGAAACAACAACATTTTTTTTCAGACAGGATGTCAGAGTTGCCCCTGTGGTTATATGTGAGCTGAGGACAATGTTGTTACATGAGATCAAGTTACAAACACAAGCAAACAGAAAACAATCTCTGAACGTCACTGCTCAAGATTTGACAAGAAGCACAGCTGACCTGTTAGGAAGGTTAAATGCTCTCGAGCGAGCTCTGGGAGAATATTAGGAGTTCTCTGCTGGACACCGAGTTCTGTGCAGTTAAATTGTCAATTTGTTTGCCCAAGTTAATGCTTATCTTACTTTATGCTTGCTGTGGTTTTACTAACACATTTGACCTGCAGATCTTAAAGCAGTGGCTTTGCTAGCATAATAAGAAGTTTCTGGATTTTCCAGACACCTAGGAAAACTATTTCGGTAGTTTCCACAGCACAGAAACCTGTAGTTACTCATATATTTGAAACTTCCAGTGAGGTGGATGACAGTTGCTTAACCACAAACCTTACCATTTCATTTCTATTTCTACTGTTTAGCACAACCTCACTCTAAGGAGTTTCTGAAATTGTTTACAAAGGCTGATGCAGAGGTTGTATGCAGTCTGGTCCAAGGGCAATGGTTTCCCGAAGTCGCTTGTAAACAGCAGAAAGAGATAATATTTTCTGTAATTGGAAAAAAAAAAAAAAAAAGTCCTCACCTTGCACCAAGGACCATTAGAGACAGGGCGGTTTTCCAAAATATCTGCTCCTTCGTTTTCTTCCATGTCTGCTTCGTTGAAAAACTTTGGTTTCCAAAGAAAAACATTAAATCACCCTCCAGGCAAAATCAAACCAAACTATTCAGGCTCTAGTATTCCAGTTTGCTAAATCCCTGCAGTAAACCACACAAAAGCTTTATGGTCACTTGTCTAATCCAAGGTTTCAGATCCCTGTTTCTTGCTGGATTTCAGAGGCACAAAGCTTGGCCTTTCTGTTAAAGCCTCTACAGCTCCTCTTGTCAGGTATTTATCTCCTTCAGGCCTTACTTGCGGATCCAGGTTTTCACATAACAAAAGGCAAATGTTTACCAGAATATGGCTTCCCAGGTACTGTAAGAGAGCTGACACTGAACCTCTGATCATCTCAGGAGAAACTTGACAATGAAGTGCAATAGCATAGCCACACCTCTCCACTGCGAGAGCTGGCCGAGACCATAAAATCACAGACAAGGTCACCCAGCAACCAACCATTCCACGTCACTGCAGTCATAAAGCTAACTTACATTCAACCTATTGCTTGGGTAGATAAATATTTTTATTAGATGAAAGAAATCCAGAGAAGATGGTGGGGGGCTGGCTGTTCTTATCTGAAATACATTTCAATCAATGCAAAGCTCGCAGCAGATATCTGAGCCACATCTGCAAATCCCATTGGGGTAAAAACCCCATAAAACATCACCCTTAGTGTGAGCAGCGCCGTGTGCCCCAGCAGGCCTGGTGGATAGTGCCTTCAGGGCCTCAAGCAGGAGAAAGATGATGAGCTCTTGTTCAGGTGCCTACTAGGCTTCCATCTGCCACGTGCTCAGCTTAACAAAGCTACGTTCTCAAAAGTCTGCATAAAATAGGGACAAGTTTACAAAATAGCCTCAAGTCCCCTGCCAGAGTCCATAAAAATCAGGTTACATGATAAGGCAGCTTTTTCCCTACCTGAGGGAGCTTTCTCAAGCAAATGGATTGTTTTTCTCAGGGACTGGAGTACCATGTGCCTAAAGGAGCACGCTCACTTCAGAAAGAAATTCCAAGTACATCGCACATGTTATAGAAAGGGGCTACAATAAGAATGAATAAAAGCAGGTAACAAAAGATCAATCCTCTTTGTCCTGTTTACATTGCGTATCAGGCAGTGCAATTGCAGATAGCTGGTGCCCTAAAATTTCGAAACTGACTGTGATCTCTGGCATCTATTTAAAGACACACATGGCTTCGTTTTCCACGCAGCTGCTTGGCCCTCTCAGGAGAGGCCTTTCCTTTAAGGATTCCCAAAACGGAGGAGTCCAGAGGCATTGATTACTCTGGATAAGCAAGGCCACCTTTCCCTGTCCCTAGTATGTGAACTTCTTTCTGGCTGAGCAATTCTTTATATCTATATGCTTTATATCTTTATATTTATATGGCGACATTTTTTTTTCCAGTAGTAACTGTAGAGAAAGATTAATTTTAGTTCTGTCAAAATAGAAAATCTTTTAGTCAATCATTCATATTGGCAGCATCCTTAAAAGTTAGAGTTTTAGTCCTCTTTCTGTCATCGAAGCACAAAGTGCACAAGTGATTTACTCAAGATCACGTGCTAGATCTATGTACTCATCTATTCATTAATCAAATTTGATTTCATGAGATATTTCTCAGCAGTTTAATTAAAATTGGTCTTTAAGGAGTTGGAGATTACATTTTACAAAATGGTAACTAACTAAAAGCATCAATCTAGGTTAGGACATGAATAGAAACGCTGTCACTAGCGCATGTCTAGCCAGGTGTGTGCATTACTGATTACGCATTTATTTCAAAGAAGTGAAGTCAAAAGTGATAAACAAAATAGGCAATAAGCATAAGGACACAGGTGTCTCTTTATGGAGAGACAGGAAAGTGAAGGGTAAGAGCATGAATTTGGAAGCCAGTGACCCGGTATGTCTTTACTATTGATCCTGTGATGTTGAGGAGGTAAACCAAAGCTCTGCACCTCAGTTTCCCCACCTGTGCTGTGAGACAAGCAATACTCAGCACTACTGTCTCACAGGAATAGCAGGCTGCACACTGAAGATATTCAATGTCTTTATCAAACTTGCATTTCTTCCTACCGTCGTGTGAACTCCTTATCCTACCATTTGCCGACATAAGCCCAAGGAAAGCAAAGCCAACATGCCCCACAGGGTGCTACACAAGCGTAACACTATCCCAGCTTTCTCCCAGTAGCCAACACAAGTCTACAGTGCTCAAGGTCCCAGGCACGTGTTCACTCCACTGCAGTGGTGTAATTGAGTCTCAGACAGCAAGTTTTGCCTATTTTGAAATAACTCAAGGCCCACGTGAGCACACTATCCACACTAGCAGATGATCAGCCAAGTTCCTGCCTGCCCAGCTGGAAGATTCTGCTGCACACAGGTTGGAGTTATACCAGTCTTTTCCCAGTTATTCACAAGGGCTCTTTATAACAACAGCTTTAAGGACTCTCTTTTATGCCATTCCTTTGACTTGGGCAAAAATCTCTGATCACTAATTGCTGAATTTTAAGAAAGTAAGCAAAGGGCCTGGCTGAAATATCAAATTTCTTTGTTTTGTTCTTTTTTTTTTTCATTTTCTCTTTACAGGTCACCCATTTAGTGACACATTAGCCATGTCCCTGAGTAGGGGAAACTAAACTTCCGAAGTTTGCTTGCATTAAATAGCAAGCAAAAGTTCTGCACCTAATTATCCACGTAGGTGTCCATGCTACGCCTTCTGCTTTGATGATGTTCTGTGGCAGTAACTGTCAGACTTTTTCTGGTTTTGAATTGGCCATTTCCTAATTTAAAACAGAGCAATTAAAGGAAACACTTTCCCCATACACAGCATAACATACGATAAACTTTCCTATGGTTGCTGTGGAGAAACAAACTCAACAAGCTTTTCAGCTTGAACCTTCAGTGTAAACCAGCCATCTGTTCCAGGCTGTGTCAGATCACAGGAAGGATAGCCCACAGCTTGGTTTACTCCAGACTAATTTAGGACATCAGGACTCTCCCCATGGATTAGTCACTGACTTCTTGGGCAATGACAGGCCAGACACATTTGTCTCTGTAGCTCAGTGGTTTTCCCCTGTAAAACAACGGTAACGTCTCTTCCCTGCGTCAGAAGGTGACTTGAGGTTGGAGGATCTAGCCCCAATGCCGAGGCAGAAACTAAACTTTTCAGCCCATTTGTAGTTCTGCAGTCCTGACCGTCAAAGTCAACCAGAAAAGGGAAGAGGAGGAAAAAGAAAAGGAAAAATGCAGATGGGTCTAAAGATGGCTTTGAAGTCCAGCCCAGGAGTGGAGATCAGGAAGTGAGAACTGTAATTGCAGCTGGGTATCAGTTTCCTTTTTTATTTCTGGAGAGCCCACAGTATGGTGCAGTTTTTCTGTCTTTCCCTCAGCAAATAGGCAGGAATAACATTTACCTCTGCAGGAGAATGGTTGTTAAACGGAAGGGGACATAGAGACAAAACAACTCTTTGCATTTCTAATGCGGAAGCAAGGAGAAAGCCTCGTGAACATGTCTGAAACTTATTTCTTTTGGATCAACAGGGAAAGCTGTAAAGTATTTCTCATTTTGTTTCCTGAAGAAATTGCACTGTATTGCTTGTGGGCTCTGCCCGAGTTCCTTGGGAGGAGAGCCAGCTTTAAGCAAACTCAGTAGAGAGGAGATGTTGGGTTCATGAAAATAGGTGGTCTGGCAGAGGGAAGGGTTCCTACAAATGCCCCGCTGAGTGAGAGGCTCCAAGCTGAGCTCACACCATCTGGAAAACTCACATGAGAAACTAGAGGGAAGCTGCCAGTGCTACAGAGATGTTATGTTTGACTTCAAGTTGCCCCAAACCTGGCACTGCTGGGCGGTTAGTGACACCCTGGCGCTGTTCATACCTCACTGAGCTGGGTGCTCGGCTGAACGCACAGTAGGCATGAGCATAAAACTCAGACCACAGGTCCTGCAGCCTTTGACCCGAGCCCTGATAAGACTGCCCATTACAGAGGTTGCCCTGGCCTGTGAGTAACAAGCTGCTGCCACAACAAAACATGTCAGAACAGGTTAATCGACATCGCGCTGTAACTTTAACACTATTAATCAACATTAAACAAAGGTTTACATTTTTTTTCCTTTCTGAGATAAGCTGCAAGGCAGGGATCAGGGCTGCTGTGAGAAAACATGGACTCGATATAGTGAAATAAACCTGTTTGTTCCAGTTAAAAGAGCTTTGTGAGCTGAACTCATAGGCTGAGTTATCATAGAAGTGACCGCATCTTGAAGACCATTGCAAAGGGTTTAGTTTTTGGTATTTGCTAGGCATAACTTGAATGTTTGGCCATTATAAATCTCTTCTTGTTTAGGAAAGAAATCTCATTTTGCATCATACTGTTCTTATCTTTTAGCAGAAGCAGGGGCAGGATCTGAGTATGCTGGTGTTTGCAGACAGCAGTGGTGCAGCACAGCCCGTCTCCAGGCTTCACAATGAGGAAAATGAGCTACAATTGTGAAATCATTGCCTAACAATTGATAAGGACAACCACTGCAGTCCTCTTCCATGCCCTTTCTTTGCTAGTCTCCTGTTCACCACACATAGCTGGATATATAGAAAAGAGAATGACAATATGGATAAAGTACATGCCACACTCGTAGAAGACATTACTTATGTCTTGCCTGATTTCCTCTTTCCCTGTGACTAAGTAACCTAGTCTTTTCAATTCATTTTTTTCTTCTTAGGATTATATTTGTCATCCTCTTGACAGCCCTTGAGCTCTCCCAAGGAATAGGGATTTGTAAATAGGGTTACAGGGAAGAAGCTGGAGAGATCTATTCCTTCAAAAAGAAAGGAGGTACATTGAAACCCACATTTCCCCCTTCTTTTCAGGAATTCCCTTTGGTACCACAAACACCTTGTGACATGAGATCCTGATGCCAGCTATCCCAAGAAAAGTCCAGCCCACCACAAGGCCAAAGAAATTTGGTTCAGTCTTTCTTGCCCAGAAAGGAAGAGTGGATGTGTATAAATCCTCAGTCTTCAAAATTCCTGAGTCTCGGGAAGCAAGCACACCCAGAAGAAGTCACTGTTAGCAAAAAGTCACTATATTGAGGGATACACTGACCATTTGTTGCCCGTGAGAGAAGAAGTCTGTGGTAAACAACATACTTCTATGTGTGAAGTATTGGGTAAATACTGACATCATAAATTGCCAAGTAATTATACTTTTAATATGCTGTAAGGAAAATGTTATTTCTTCCTATTCCACAATGATGTCACACACTCAGTGACAATCACAGTGCTTACTAGTAAACTGCGGGGGAAAAAACAAACAGGTCTGGTATAATTTTTACAAGAGCTGTGTTACAGAGCCTGGGTCACTGAACTCTAGCTCCCTTGAACACAGTTCAGCATTACAGCTAGCCAGGGCCAAACTCTACTCAACACCCTTATAAACATCAAGCAAGTCACCTAACAGAGTTATTTCAGTGCCTTGCTGACTCAGAGGTAATATAGAAAGAAGAGTACAGAGGATAGATTCTGTTTTAATTTAAATCTGCTGTTCAAAATTGCATCACTGATGTACTACTAAAATGAGATTTCAAATCTGCAGAAGAAATAATGTGCAATTCACAAAGCAATTGCTGCTTCTGTAGAAACTTAAATTGTGCTTTGTGCTAATGACTTGGAATTTCTTAAGGTTCACGTCAACAGTTTCCAGTTCATCTTAACTCCTGGTTCTTCCAAATATGTTTATATTTCTAAAAATGAGCAGTATATTTTGATTAACAGAAGGAAATATTCTGAACAGTAATCTGAGGGAACAGGAACTCCTGAAATAAACCATGTTACCCACAGCAATCTCACCTGTGCCAAAGCTTAATAAAATAAGGATATTTAGCCTTAATTTTATATAGAAAGAGAGGCATAACTGAAACCCAAGGAGGGATCTAAAAGAATGGGTAATGGCCCCATAAATGTATGACTTTTGAGCCATATTTTTTTTTTAACTAATGGCTATGTTGATACATTTTTGTGGTTCTCAGCCCACGCAAAGGAGGTTTCAGAAGGCAGAGATCAATCCCCATTTGGCCCTATATGTCATTTCTGACACCCTGTACAAAGCTAAGCAATTCAGCTGACACTTAAGGAGATATCTAACTGTGTCCTAGCACTCCACAGCAATCACTTTCACACATAAGATATGTGAATTTTTTGGCATTGACAAGTAGTACTTTGTGTATGATCAAACAAAGGATACCTACAGGAAAAAAAAAAAAAAAACATTTTTAGATATTTTTACTTACTTTGATCGAAATGTCAATAGGAACAAGATGAATAAACAAAAACTCTTCTATAACATCCATTATGGTAGACTGGAGAAAAGTTACTAGCACCACAGTAGCACCCTCTACTGTGCTGCTGTCATTGGGATTTGCCAGCACTTCCTAGATTAAATCTAGTATTTTGTGTCAGGATGCAACTTCACTCTTTCAAGGGTGAACAGTCCTTGAGGTTACCGTGCAGGCTAAAGGCTGGCATACAGGACTCTGCCTGCTGAGAGCCCTGCACTCACCGCATCCCAAGGGCCCATCAGTGGAAGCCACCATGGACTGATAAGTGGGCATTAGTCCCTGTTGTTCTGTGCAAACCACCAAACAGGTTTTCAGGCTCATTGCTCAGTTTTGGGAAGGGGTCTTGGTGAGGCACCACCGTTTCTACACCTCCTTTACTTCATGGGGATAAGGTTTACTTTGTAAATGCTTGCTGGTCCTTCCAGGTTGTCACAGAGGTAATGCTAAAGGTTACCTAATGTTGAGCTCTTTCTAGGTTATGTGCCTTGGTGAATGTTTCCATTGACACAGAGCTCACGAAAAGGGCAGAATATCAACACCATCTTGTGGACAAAACGAAACATAGATGACTAAGGAGACAAATCAATCATTATTAACAAATATTTGAATAAAGAACTGCAAATATTTAAGATCTTTGTGCTGTGTTAACAGCACCTACAGCACAGTACAATACCTCCCAAGCAATGAGAAGAAAGAGCACTACAAAGATAGAGATTATTTTTTCATTGTGCAGTGGAAGAGAAATGAAAATACTCCCACAAGTTTCAAACCGCATAAAGATGCAACTCCTAAAGTAGCTACTGTCAGTCACAGCAAAATAGGTGCATAAATCCAGGTCTATAAGCTGTCTAAAAATTAATCTGTCACTGTGGTATACATAAAAAGATAGAGGCAAGATAGGGTATGTAAAACAGGGTTGGTGGGAAACCATACACTATACTTTAGATGGGGAAGGCTATGTAAGATTTAAAAACCACTTATTGCTCTCCTGAAGCAAAGCTGAGTCCGAGGTCCCTAAACTATCATCCATGTAGATGACAGATAAACCAGCGTAGCTGAGGGTGTTACCTTAGTCTCTGCCAGTTCCTCCTCCTGCTTATCCCTGCCAGCTAGAATCACCTTCATGTTATCCACTCCGGGTCTCAGCCAAATAGCTTCTCCCTCTCTCTTGTCCTGCAAGACATAAAGTGAACAGAGAGATGGTATAAAGTGTTATAGAGCATGCAGTGGACTTGATAGACTATTTTTTTTTTTGTAGCACTGTCTAATTCGTCACACTACCAAGCTTATGAAAATACCATTCCAGTAAGAAAACATTTGGAAAGTTCTGTTTCTCATTCATACAACTGACTTCACCAACACATAAATCGTGACAATTTGCTATAAACTAATGAATGAACCACTAACTTTGGACATCACTCATTATCATAGAACTATTTCCTGCCTGCTCAATTAAGCTCCAAGAATGCTCTAGCATAAGCAAAGCAGAAGCAGATACTCCTGGGAAGCTATAAATGCCAGAGGCTGAGGGGCATCCCGACAGTTTCAGCAGAGCTAAACACTCTGGGTCTTGCCGTAGCAGGAATGAAGAGCCCCTGCCACTCTGGAAGGCTGGAACAGGGAATTCAACTCTGGCAGTATAACTGACTAGCAGAAATATTTGTGGATCCAACAGTCTAATTTCCAACAGCAGCACATAAAGCAAGACAAATTTCTTTTCCCCAGTGGGCCTAACTTTTGATTTAAAAAACAAAACAAATTTTATATGGAGTTGCACAGACATCAGCCCACGCCTCTTAAGCATCAGCACAGGAGTTGCAGTGCTACCCACCAATCTTTGCAGTTTGTGCTATTAATCAGATGGATACCAAAGTAGAACCAAATGACAGTATTTTAAACTAGATAGCAGGAAGATTCAGGAGTAATCAAAACCAAGAAACAATCATATTCTGCTAGAACAGGCACAGCCTACAGGAACTGACTGGAGAGAACCATTCTTTCCCTTCTGCACATTAAGTAGGGAAAAAAGGCTCTCCTTCCCCTACTTTGTATACCACCGGCACTTAGCGTTCCCAGCCACAAACTACAGGTATGTTGCAAGAGGCTGTTCCTACCTAAGACTTCACCTTCTTTCTACATCCTCTCTGATTTGCCACTGGTACTCTAAGAAACATGTCTAAGCTAAAAACAATAGACACAAAGAACCTTTATTGCAGGCGTTTACACAAATGCAGCACATGGCTTCTTATAACCAGCAAGCCTACTGCAGACAAGTTTCAGAAGCAAAGTGCAAGGGAAATCCTAGCCCTCCAGAGCCACTGCCTGGAGCGTGGCTGGCTAATTCCCTGCAGCTGGGCTGAGCCCACCCTGAAGATCTCTCTCTGTAGATTAGGCAACTGATTTATCACCTTTCCTTAGGGCTTCCAGTCAATCCTGTGTTTCTGATGCTTCTTTTGAAACCATTTATTCTGAAAGCTAAAGTGCCCCTCTGCCAAGCAATACCAAGTATTTAAGGCCTTCTCAGACTGAAAAACAAATTATGCAAAATTCAAGTCCAGCCCATATTTAATTTGTTTTATTTACATATAAACTGCAGCCTGGAACAGAGGTGGCCAAACACCATCACGCCTGCTTCCTCCATCTTGCCCAATAGCAAGGCCTGTTGCCTGCATGTAATTTGGCCTCCAAAAATTGCTTGTAATTGGATATCAAAGCAGAAACCAAGCGCTCCTGTTTCTCACCATGTATTCCTATTTCCAGGGTCTTGTCTAACCAAAACCAACTGTGACATGGGCTGACCTCCCTCTCTGCAAGAACAAAAATAACTTGGAAGATTATAAGTGTCAGCATTATGTGGTGGCATCTACCAGAGCAGTATTATATATCATATTCCCTTCATCATTCCTCTTAAGGTTTTGCTGTCTCTGCATCACTCCCTTTTGAATGGGTTACTGGGGAAAATGCTGATTCTCATCAGCATTTTTCCAGTTCTTCCACTATAAAGAAAACCTACTAGAGCTTTAAAATATACATTTGATTTATTTTTTTTTATTTTTTTTTTGTCATTGCGTTGTTCACTTCATAGATTCTCTCCTATAGCAGCATAATCATATCTCTCAATGGCACTGGTAAGACAGAAGAAAGTGTAAGAAATGGTAATTTTACATTTGGTATACAGAAGTGCATATCAACCCCAGAGACATTTGCAAGCATACTTGTGAATACATTTGCATATGTACTGCACAACTGGTGGGAAAATATTGCAGCTGCAAGATAGACAGAAACTTTGTTCTCTCTGGTCTTGTGCTGCAGGAGACTTACACAGGATCCCAAAAAGTCTTCAGCACTTTTGCAAACTGAAGCAGTTTCCAGGCATGTATTGTTTAGCCATCGCTACACTTCATGGAATACTTAAGCGTGGTTCTCTTTTTCCTTATGTGGAAGTAAATTGGCTAAGTGACCAGCTAAAGTCAGTCAAGGAGACAGATCTGAGAAGGTCTCAAAAATATTCACACTACCAGCTCCTCTGTCCCTAAATGATGGTAGCAACACTTCACTGTGTCAATGCATTTCTCCTAGTGTGTCTCGCCAATCTGCATTCTGATGCCACTGCTGAAACTGAACAGAAAGCTTCTGATCATATGGAAAAACTCCCCTGCCTTCCTTGTTGAAGGAAACATGAGTTGGAGACAAATCTATTCAGCCAAAACCTCCAAGGATTAGGTAGAAGAATACGTATTACTGGCAGAAAACAAAAAACAAACAACTTCAGAAGCATAGTGGTGGTTTGCAGACTTAAAGACTTGGTACTGTGTGAGCAGTTTAAGGTTAAAAAATATACATATTTTATAAAGGATAAGCAAAAAAGCTGGGAAAAGGCTGACATGCTCATAAATTTTTTGCACCTAATTTGATGTTTAATAATATCCTTTTTGAAAGTCCCACCAGACATAATCAAGGGAACTATTAATGGAAAAGAAGAATTCTGATCCTTTGAGACTATATACAGATTTTTAAACACAGTTCAGCTTGCCCCAAAGCGTACAAAACAGTAGAAATTCCATCTACACTGCGTGTTAACTTCACCTAAGTAAAACGACAAAATGCTTATGAAAGAAAAACGGTACTAATTCTTGAAGTTGCTCTTCATCTAAGTACTAGAACTAAGACTAAAGCTAAATTTCACATTAGCAACTTTCAAATCGATTTTTAGTCATGGCCTAAATAGGAAAGCATTTCCTGTTAAACTAGAAGCCTAAACTCCCAAGTCAATACGTTTGTTCATTTGGGTTGGTTGTTTCTTTTTCTGAAAATGAATTGAAGAAAAAAATCAGCAAGACACATTCACAGGCCTGCTGTAAAGACAGCTTTGTTCCAGCATTAGGGATCATGTATTTGTCATCAAAGTAAAGATTACTACACTTTCTTTAAAACCCAAGCAGAACATGTGAGCCTTCAGTAGATTCAAACAGGAGTACAGGGTTCTTCGGAAATGCATCACATGCCTAAAAAGAAACAGCCCACAAGCAACAGGGCTTGTGAGAAACACAGTGATGAAAATCACTATAATTTAAAAAAAAAAAAAAAAAGCTAAAAAAAAAGAATTCTAGCATTTTTTCCTTCAAACTGAAAACACTGGGTTTAATACAAAGGGTGATTTACAGTCCTTGTTTTGTTTTGAGCCGTTTGCTTTCTACATTCCTCCCAGATGGGTATAAACAACTACCCGAGAGTCCTTGTAATTTTTCAGTCATATTCATCATTGGATACCAATGCCTTAATTAAACACTACAAATCAAAACAGGATGGTAACTGAAAAAAACTTTACAGAGTTTAAGCATTTGTTGGGGTCTAAAACTCTTAGTCTAACATTGGATATAAATGTGTCTTGAATGTTTTCTCCTGTGAAGTCAAAATCTCTAGTCTACGCTATTTTTGAAAGAGCTACCTTCATTATTGGAATAAACTGGTAGAAGACTTCAGAGACAGGCCAGCCACCCCGCCTATTCTTCCTTTCCTATGGCTCTAAAGAACATGCAAGAAACAGCTGATCACATCAGAGCAGACAGCAGCACGTTTTCCAGAGAAAGAGAACATTAAGGTCGGTGCACATGCAGCACCTTTATCACTGGCAGGTCAATCACATTTATTGTGTGTGCATGGGAGGGAATTGTGCTTACAATTGCTTCAGAAAAGTATACTGAGATGAAGTCAGAGCATCTGTAACGTTTACATAAAGCTACACTGTACTATCAAGTAAGGGTCACGTATAACAAGATATGAAAGTAGTCTCCATCATTGTGGATGTATCAGAGGCACTTGTATCCAGTTATCAATCCACGTTTGGCCAAAGCTTTTAATGCTTTCAGCTGTACCGTGTGATACCTTATGCTGTGCACAAATATACAGATATCCACTTCAGCACTAGAGCATGCAGAACAATGGCAAAAGAATGCCTTGGAATGCATGTCCCTCTACCCAGCTGTTTAGGCTAAACGTCCAGCTCCCTTGTCATTAATAGAAAGCAAAACTAATTTATAGTTGTAGACTCTGATGAATTTCAACTGCCTAAAGAGTCTTGATTTTAAAGTTAAAAGAGAGAAGCCATCTTTACTCAGTGAAATGGTGGTAGCCATGTTATTAGCTCTTCCAGTGTAGCATCTTACAGAATTCTAGATCATCAACATATGAAAAAAAAACATGTTTGGTCCCATGCAGCTGCTGGCAAAATACGACAATGGGGCTTTATAGTTTGTTGATAACTTAAACGTGAGCATGTTATGCCTGACAGCTGATTTTGCAAGACCTTTTCTGTGTAGTTGCACGGTATTGTGTGGAGTAGTAGCTTCCTCCCTACTGTGATAATAAACATCTATTGAGAGTACTCTCCCCCACCAGTCCTACTTCTGGACAAAACACAAGCAACAACATGTTACGTGAACAATATAGTACAAGGATTTCCTGCATTAAGATGTTCCATATTTTACAGAAAAAGCCATGTGTATTTTCTATTTCCAGCTGTATGCTGGATTTTACAAGCACCTAGACATCCAGATATTTCATGCTTACTCCATTTCAGAAGAAAGGCAACACAAACAGAGAATGCAAAAAAGTTTATTAGCATAAAAAGTACATATTCAGTAATCAGTACTCAAATCGCGGTATCTGCTACAGATGAAGGAGGTTGCGTGAGTGGTGAAGGAGGTGTCAGCTCTTTTTTTTTCTTTCCATTTTTTTTTAGTTACGTAAACAATTCACAGCAAAACCTGTAGATGCAGACTATTAGCTACCATTTGTACACTTTAAAAAGTTAAATAAAAGAACCAATTTCAGCAATACAAAAAGTAATATAAAAAAAGTGTTCAGATGCATGACAAATGCATTAGAAGAAAATGTAGACGGACATCACAAGTAAATGAAAATAATGTTTTAAAGTTAGATCATACTGGAAATTCTCTGAATATCTGTATGGCCCAACATGAAAAGCATTATAAAATTACTTGGTTCCATAAGAGATCTGTACAGTCGCATCTGTTTTAACTGCATTAAACACTAATATATTAGAACAATAAACCGATTAAAAGGAATAAGAAATGTTAATTCAAGTTTAACATTTCAAGCTGCCTATTTGATAGAGTATCAGACAGAGGTAGATGTCCAATGTTAGTGACCAAACTCATCTAGCAAGAGCCTTTAGCTATCTTGTCAAGTTTTTACATTCAAAGCCAATGTGAGAGGACTTCGTAGATGAAGGATGTCTTTCAAAAAGCCAGCCAGAAAACCTGTATTGCTGATGGAAGTAGTTTCAATTATATTGCTTAAAGTGAAGAGTACCTAAGAATAAATCATTCCCTAGACCACTGTAAGGACACCACTGATCAAGCACTAGAACAAATTAATTTCATTTTTGTTAAAATGGCTGCATGAGCTCATTTCCTATGCTTATTTTAGAAGCTGAACTATAGCTGCCTAGTTGGCTCATGACTAGTCAAAATAAGATTGCAGGGTACCACGGCGGCGGATATCACATGTCCAGCAATGGAAACCACCTCCCAATGAATTGGCATGGCGAATATTCACTTTAATTGTAGAAATGCCTGCAAGAAACATACATTGCATACTTTTAAATGAAAATCTCAGATTCATGTGGTAAGCTTTGATCAGAACATTAGATAATCTTTTATCAGATCATAGAAAGTATTTCCTACTCATTTGTTAAGAATTTCTTTCCCCCAAATTCTAGGCAGAGAACAAGCCAGGAACACAGCTAATTTGTTTATTTCAGCCATACCCTCAGGAATAATACAGTACCTGGTGCACAGCTGGTGTTTGATGTGTTATGACATGTCAGTCAAAAAGAAAATCATTTTCTTCAGCATGTGAAAAATTAGTTGAAATGCCACTACGATATGTGACCAAGGCACATTTACATAAATCTGTGTGAGCATTTACAGTTCAGTCGCTGAATATACTCTTTCAAGTAAATCAGAATTGAAAGTACAGATCTCCAAGACCCTCTTTCTCCAAGAGGGGGAAGAAAAAGCTTTTATACTTATTACCTAGGTTAAGTTAAGCTTCCTCCCACTTCTTTTCAGCTCTGATTTTTCAGCTGTGGCTCAGCTTACGCAAAGTCCTGACAGATGGATTAGGATCAGAAGACTTTTCTGTTACGAAGCTTGACTTTTTCTTTCTTAGTACTTTTGGGAGATCAAGAGCAGTTCAGTAGAATCCACCATCTAGGTCAGAAATGCTTTAATTCCCAGCAGACCCATCACAGTCCTATGAACTTACTGACTACAGAATTTTATGTAGAACTTGCACAGAGTAAAGTTCAAGTGTGAAGGATGTGTCACGACTGGCATTAACAGCCTCATTTTCTAAGTATTTTAAAGTATTTATAGATACTCTGCTCCTTGATCACGCAGAGAATTAAACAACCCAAGACTAGAAAGCTAGAGTTGTTCACTAACAGCTGTACACCCAGTCATTTAAAAGTAGAATAAAACATTAGATTGCATGGTTCTCATCTGTGAACTGTCTCAGATTTGAGGGAAGCTTCAATCAAGTGCTCTCTTCCATGAACAAAGCAGCCTTTCTTCTAGGTTCAGTTATCTTTCACCTTCGGTTCATTCTCTCTCATTAGTCTTCTGCTTGTGGGAGTATTCCTTCTCATTCTCCAAAACATCGATCCCTCACTTTGCTTGATTTTTCCTTTTCCTTATTTACCCATCAGTCCATCTATCTGTCAACTTTTGCATCACCATGTGCAGCAAGAGTCAGCTGGCTATAGCACCAAGCAAAAGTAGACTACCCGCCTACTGACCAGCTATGAGCTGTAAGTAGACCTACCCAAATCCTTCTCTCCCGGAATGATGGGAACAGTTGGATTAACTGCATGAGTTCAACAAATTAAGTCTATTTTATTTGTCTTTCCAGGGAGCAGTGCATAGACTTGGATTTTTATATTCAATAATAGTCATCCTGCCACTGCATATCTAAAGGAGTTCTGCCCTATCTAAGATTATATCTTGCAGGAGAGAGATTCTCTGTAAGTGAGCAGAAATACCTAGGTTAAGTAGTCTTAGACAGTTTGAAGTATAAAGAGAAGGAAAATCTGAAGCATTTTGGCAGTATCACTCAGCAATACATATACAATCCCTCTAACACAGATTTTGACTTTGAAACCAAACAGTTTCACATTAAAGAAGTTCATTCAAAAGCTCATGCTATAAGCAATTTTAATTACTACTCATACCTTCTTTTGCTTCAAGCTGTAGGTATGTCTTAAGCATTCAGGAGAGAAATCACTGAACGACTGTTATTTATTAATCCGATTGTTTGAATACCTTTCTCCAGTGCTGGTTGCTTTGACTACTATCAATGAAGCCTCCATTCATCCTGATGCACGCAGTTGAGCTCAAGATCATTTCATTTTAAGTGTATGTTAAAATAAGTTAGGACGTACCCAGTTTTTCAAACATCTTGTGAATTGAAGTCTCATTGGCATCGACCATCACACGTTTCTCATCCAGCATTAGGACATTCATGGAGAGCCATTTAGAAGACATCCACAGTGGGTGATCTAAACACAGGAGAACAAACCTGCTACAGTAACTGTAGACTTTGAACCAATGTTGCCCCATAAGAACACGCTTAAGAATATTATGGAATTATTAGAAAAAAAAGTATGAATATACCATCTGGGATGAGTGGCACTGGGGGGTGAATCACTGTCCAGCCTGCTTTCTTGAAGAGATCAATCTAAAAAATAAATTTAGTTAGATTCTAAACGGGCTTCTTAAAGCATCACATTATGTCATCCAACCTATGCCACATTTTCACAGGGTAGTTCAGTGTATACAACACCCCCTTCCCTTGTGTTCCATCCACAAAATCAATTTTTGTACAAGAACATTTTGAAGACCTTTTCCAACTTAGCATACTACTAGCATAGTTCTACTGTTTTTCTTAGTATAAGCTAACTACACAAAGATACATTAAAAACAAAGACGATATATGCAGTTTAGAGCCTGTCAAGTGAAAATGATATTTGTAAGAATATTGTAATAACGTGTAAGAATGTTAAATAAGTATTATATTTTTTAGGATTATTAATTTCCCTATAGGAATCACTGATATGAATTACAGTGCTCTTTATAGAAACCAGCAAAAATACCACAAAGTTACTTCTGCATTGTACTTCCTGAGAAGCTAAATATGCAGTCTATTTAACAAAGGAAACAAAACATAGGTATCCGGTGGAATATGTTTCTCTCAGAATAACACAATTAAGTTAAAAATAAGAGGAGGATAATTTGGCTAAAGAGAATCGACTTTTCAACCTCATTTCCCGAATACTTGGAGGAGCTCTTTATTCACGTGTAACCACGAGAGGGAGCTCTAGTCCTAAAAACTCAGTAAGCAAACCAGCCTGCCAGTATTTTTAAGAAAAGCTCCTCTTCACCCTCACTTCAATGATTTAAATCACTCAGTGATTTAAATGATGAGTAGGGATATCTGAATCATTTAAAAATATCAAACACTTGATACTTTCTCCTTTGCTGCAATCTTACCTGGTAGCAGGGACGGTCTGGGTTAGACAGCACAAGACCAGGTCCAATGATATTAAAAGTGGCATCAATGTGCATAGGGTTTGGATCCTTAAAGGATATTACATGCACTCTATAGTCTGGTGCAAGATGTCGCCTCATCCATTCAATGCCCATGTAATTAGTAACCTAAAAACAGAACAAAGTTTCACTAGGCTAGAATATAAATGACATCCAAATTTAGTTTATATAAGGTTTTATTTAAATAAATATTTAACACCAAAATACTAGAACCCTGTGCCTCTAGCTAATATTTAACAGATACTCTATAAATACCAGCTTTTGTCAATACAAATTTTAATGTTGTTTAGAAATGTAAATATAAAAATATCAATCATCAAAGATAGATAACAACACTGTTGGAAGAAACCTTTGTTTACCTGACTCCTTTGTACAAAGATATCTCTTCCAGCTCTAATGAAGTCAGCAGCATCAAAGCATGGCTCAAATTCTGTAGTTACAAATTTTCCCTGAGCAGCCAGTTTGTGCCTGTCTTCAACAGAGCAGATGGGATAATCCTAATTCAGAAAGGAGATAACTTTAGGTTGGAGCTGGTAGGCGAAAGTTTTCAAACCATTTCCTACAGACGAGCATTTTGAAATGAAGAAAATATGTTTATATTGATAGCTAGTATGTTCCATATGTTCCCTTGGAGTTGGTTTGTTTTTTTTTACTTCTAAATAAGTAGAAGAAAAAGTGTAATTATGGAATTTTAAATAAATAGAGTTTCAATTACATTCAAGAACAGGTGATGGTATAAGAGAAGAGTTATATCAAGAAGTTAATTGTTTGTCAGAACCACTGTCTCGATAGTATACTGACTTGTGCATTGAAAGTATTCATCACCAGTTGAGTTTAACTACCAGTCCAACAAATTATTGCACAGGGACAGAAATACTTGTATGCAAGCTATTTCCTAACACAGGTGGACTTTGCACTTTTTCCACATTTTAGATTGAAGCACTACTTTAACTTAGAAGGTAAAATTTCAGGAATTAAAATACATTTTAGAACAATGGAATTAAGAACAGATAAGGTGGAAAAAACAGCACAAACAAAAGCTACTGGATAAGTAAGTATGCTTCACAATAGGCTCTGGATGTTTTCTAATATTGACTGATTACTCTAGGGTAATTTCATTTAATGAAGACTTCCTTGCATCACTGGGAAGTTGTTGCTGCTCCCAAAAAGTTATAATCATTTCACAACCAATTTAGCTGCACCTATTGTAGATGCTACCAAGATCCTAATGCAAATGGGAGCCTACAGAAAACTACCAAAATTGTCAAAGTAAAGTATTACAGAAGAAAAAAAAATCACTTATATTCAGAAGGTAAATAGTCACAGTTTAGATCTTTCACTATTTCTTCATGTAGCTTCCAAAATACAAGTCCTTCATGCAAAACAAGAATTGTGAGGTCTTTTTGGTGAAAAGAAATATACACAACTCTTTCCCACCTTCCTGATATATTCAGGAAATATTAATTCTTTGAAGTACTCTTTGTGATGACCTTCGAGCATTCTTTCCTCTTTAGCAATGCTAAGTTACAGTCAGTAATCAAAACAATTCAGAGTAGACCTGATTCCAATAGGCACAACTTCCTGTTTCTTATTACACAGGTGCACACTCAGTTTCACCTGGATAGACTGTAGAAAGTTTTCCAACATTAAAGAAAACACAAATTCACTTATTTCCCTCTCTCTTTGTGAAACGGATTTCCGGTTGAAATTATCAAAAGTTCTGAAGCAAAATGAGAATAATACCTGATCATAGAGCTCATCTGCCATTGTGGGTTTGGGAGCAGTTGTCCACTTAGCACCACAGTTGAAGTACTCTTTAATTATTCGTCTATACGCTCTGTACTCAAAGAAACGAGCACGCCAAGCCATAGGCGCTTCAATAATTTCATTTCCCACCACCAGCAGGATGTCTCTTGGCATGGCAGCATACATACCTAAAAGGAAAAAGTACATGAATCTATGAAACAAATAGGCTTTTCTCAGATTTTTCAGGTTCTTCACTTTTTACCACCATTTTTACCATTACTTCTCTACCTGAAAGACTTGCAAAGAGCATCTTCACAAAAGTCAGGAAAATAGGCCATAATGAGGCTCTTATTGACAGTCTTCAATTTTTCAAAGTGACATTTTCCATTCAAAATACTTGCAACATTTTGCTACAAAGCCTCATTCATAACAAGTTTACAGCTAGAAGGAAGTCATCCACAATCTACAAGTCTCCACAATCTGATTAATGGAAACTAACTAGACATATGCTTATGAACTACTCAGAAGACTTCTATAAAAGGTAAGAGGTAGTGGGTTTTCCAAGTGGACCTCATTTTTTATGTCATCCTTTTAAATAGTAATAGCACAGGACAAGAATTTGATGCAATGCAGAACTAGTCCCAGTAGGGTATGTAAATAAGTAACAAGCCAAAAAAAAAAAAAACACCAACAAAAACAAACAAAAACAGCTTTGTTATTATATTGCTAATAATTTTCACAATTATTACCTGGTCCCCACTGAACTTCTACTAGTAAAAACTAACTTAAGAACATGCTTGCCATGAAGGGGACCTGGAGACCACAATTGATACAAAGTTGAGTAGGATCTACCCTCTCTGGATACTCCCGCTCCAAGCAGGAAGTTAGACTAGATGGTAGCCAAAGTGTCTCAGACAAGAGAGCTAAACAGACTATACACCCTTCAAGAGCGGAATAGTATTTACCTGTAGATTCAAAATCAGGTGTTTTATACTTCACAGACCAGTCAATTGGATCAGGCCTCTTGACAATTACACCTTCTTTTTTCAAAATATTGCACATCTCCTCAATTTCAGCAATAGCTTTTTTTACGTGGTCTTTGGGGAAACTCTGGCCTCCAAATTTCTGATAAAATCCCCAATACTTCTCATATGTGTTGGCCTAGAACAAAAGGACAAGTGACAAAGAATAAGCATCGTGTTTTTTTTTTTGGCAAAGTGAAATAGATGTATAACATACAATTCTTCATGTTCAGTTCTCTCACCATCTCAACATTGCATTGTATAAGTTACCACATAGTGCACCTTATATTTGATTCCTGCTCTAATGTGAGGAGTTGGTAAAAGCTGTTAATGGCCTGCTGATCCTTCTGAAATGAAGGGCTGGGGTGAGACAGTGGAAGGAAGGTAGAAGATTCAAGACTTCAGATAAATGCTGCCAATTATTCCCTGTCAAGAACTCCTATCCTAGAAGCACTCTGCTGCCTTTTTGTGGTTACCTCTAGCTATTAATACTTATCACTGGCAAGGTTTTTCTCAGATGTTTTATGATGTGCATGTGTCCAGTTATTAAATATGTTTAAGTGCAGGTGTTAGACTAGTTGTGAATAGCTGATGGTGTCTTCACCAAATAGTTACACACAGCAACAGAATTAAGTTTCAGCTGTACATGCTGAGAAGACTCACTCAACTAGCACGCAGTTTCAGTACTGCTGATAGACTGTACACAGGGCATGATGCCCAAGAAAAAGTCCTTTGATGAGCAGCAGAAAAAGAAAAAGGAGAAATCAATTCTGGAAAGGGGAGAAGTACACATTTCATTCATATTTGCAAATTTAGTGTTATGACTTTTAAATGGGATTTTCAGGGCATTTTCTTTCCTCCTATTTTTGGATATAGATGGATCAGTAGCTTTAAATTCCTTGTTCCTATGGGTGGAAATACTACTACAAATAACGTAATTAATTCTTTCTTTACAAGTCTTTTCCCCTCTCTAGTCATAGCCCCATAGAAAGTCTCATTATTATCAAATCACAGACGAAAACCAAGACAGTCTACATAAACAACTCCTATTTACTCTTCAGTGAGTATTTACTAGCTGGTGCTGCCAAGTGGCCATGACAGATTTGGTCCTTGTTACGCTAGACCTGTACAAACACACCAGTCATAAAGGAAACCCTATAGACATGTTATTTAATAAGGCTAGCAAAAATTCACCTGTCTGTAATCACCTTGTTAAAACCTCACTTTGGTACTGTCACAGTAGTGGCATCAGGAATTGTAAAGCAGCAACAGATGACATGCCCTGTTGGCTAGAAGTGGCCATACTTCAGGTAATGCAGAAGTCTAGAAAATGCAAGTGATAAATTCATCTGTCAGGGTTGGGTTAAAACAAGTATAACACTTACAGGCCAAAATCCTCTGCTCCTGAAATCCTCTGACAGTCTTCTCAAATTAAAAAATAATAATAATAATTCAGAATTATGTCCTTGTACTCATGGTTGAAAAGAAAAAACAGAGATTTTCAAAACCGATTAGGCTGCTTCAGCAGCGTGTCTTTGGAAGCACTTCATTCAGATTTATAAGCTGTTGAAACCAGCAACTTTGATGGGTCTCTGCTAACACTAGCATGACAGGTGAACACGTGCAAACGTATCCCTTCTGGAATGACAGCAGAAAGCATCAGAAACAGTAAAGAAAGAGGTCAGGACCTCCCTCTACCAATTCTGCTCATTCAGACAGCATGAGTGACAGCAACGGGACACAGGAGAACCTTGCCCTCCTGAACATGAGAAAGACTCATGCAATTGCAGTCCTTATTGCCTTCCAGAGAGCACCGCTCTGGACAGAAACAATGCAATGATGAACCCCCAACAATGAATGTTGCTAGTATGGTGTATGAGTCCCAAGTAGGCAAGGCAATTCTGCTGAAGGCATCGTGCCTGATCTCCGTTCACAATCCAGGCTATCCACTGCGCTCTCTACTATTTCTGGTTATTTGCCCTCAAACTATAGAGGTAAGATAGAAGGGGGAAAAATTTCAACTTTTTAGACATTCTTAACATTTATACAGAGAGCCCAAGCAAAGGTCTCAGTATGACCCTCCTGCTCCTCCACTACTGAAACATATTCCCATCCTTCCTGGGGGAATTTATTCCTTCCCTGCCCCATGCCCCACTGCTACCCCTCTCCTCCCCCCAAGGTCTTGGGTGATTTGATCACCTCAGATTTGCCAGCTGTTCAGAAGTCACATGCAGATCATATGAACTGCCTAGCATTCCCATGGACTCCTGTTCTGCTAATGAGACAAATTTGTCCTATGGAGTAAAGCTAGTTATTTTCAGAGCCACCCGTGTTATATTTGAATCTCTTTAATTCCTAAGAGGTATAGCTCTCCTTTACTACTGCTCCTGTTTCTCAAATGTGAAAAATGACACTTGTGGTGCCCTAATCTGATAGCGCAATCCTAAAATTACAACAAAGTAAGATGAACACCATAACACCACTCCTATTCCATACCATAACAACACTCATATTCTGAATAGATGGGCAAGAAACTCTGTCACTGGGACATCTATTTTGTACTAATTCAGGGTTGAGATTTCAGGCCCCTTTGACCACATACTTACATACTTGCAATTATTTCAGACTTCTCTAAAAGTACCATGACCAGGAAATAGAAATGAGCTTTAATTAATATTCTCAATGCACTTTATGAGCTATAATCTGAAAGTACATGAAAAACTGTAGTGGTATTTGGGTGGGAGGGGGGAAAGCAACATTATCTTTCTGAAAGAAATTCAAGAATGTGCTGTAAGAAAAAGATTATCTTTAAGAAAAAGGATAATCACTCCCTACAGTTGATATATATTTAAAACATTTATAGTGAGGAAATAATTAACGTTATCAATATTATGCTCTCTAGACCTACCTTAAAGATAGCTTCTCACTGAAGATATAATGATCTGTTGTAATAATATCTCTTCATCAAAAAAGTATTATTTAAAAAATATACTGAAAAATCCTTGTGAAGTACAAAGCCATAAAGCTCAACTGTTTGACTAAATGTCAACTGCTTCAGAAGAATACAACTGAATAGTGAGACTTGATCAATGTGCTTATTCAAAAGAGGCCATCTTCCTAACTGATGGAATGCTAGATAAGATTTCCTATGTTTTTCCAAATAGTGCATTTCCCTTTATGTAACCTACGCATGCCATTTCAAGCTCCCAAAAGGATATGCAATAAAGAAGCTGTCCAATGTGTCAGCTTATTAACATTCCTCAGATATTTAGAGTTTCCTATTAAATTCACTGATTCCTCCTCCTTATGCCAAGCGCATCATTTCTACATCACAGGAAAAAGGCTTTTGTTGTACTTTGAGATGTGCTTTTGGTATACACAACACCTGAACGCATCCATACTTCATGCACTTAAGTATTTCGTATATAAACATTCATACAGTTTTAAAACATGACAAAGAAGCACCTCAAAAGCCAGTATTTACGAAAACAGCATTATGATTTGAGACGTTTTTCAGGTACAACAGTTTAGTTTTTCCTTTATACAATTCAAAATTGCTAGATTTAAACTGCAGTTTTATAACTGATAATCCTCATTCACACTTGGCAGAAGCCATGTGATATACAGCAGCCCTAGTATTGCCATTTACAGCAACATAATAGGGAAATAGATTCTTATTTACCTCCCCTACCTTTCAGACACATGGCAGAGGTTTGAATAACATCTGAATCTATTAAGATTTTTTACTATTGGCAAGGTAGGATTTAGACTACTGCTTGGATTATTCAACAACGTCCACAAGGTAGAATTACCTTAGCAATTTCTACAGCACAATTAAGACAAAAGCAGAGAAAACTAGAAAAAAAATCTCAGCCAGCACACACTATTCCTATTAACTGTTTTGGCCAATGTATTCATCAGACTAGGCAGTTTACATAAAGAAAAGCTAAAAGTAAAGGTTGCTTTAACCCCCAGATAGTAAGTCTTCAAATTCCAGAATTAATTCTATACTTTGACACTCCTCATCAAGCTTTTAATATTGCATAGAACAATAGATCTGAATGACCTGAGCTCATTTGTTTAGTTAGGGCTTAATAGGCACTAGAACAAGGCTATGAGTAAAGTATGTGACATTTCAGCAAGTTAGACATTTGAAAGAGTATTTTTTTTCTGATATTAAAGTCCTTGGTCACTACTTAAGAACATAATTTTGCTCCAACGTGATGTTAGAATGTAACAAAGATAGCTGTTGGGTTTTCTCCATACTCTTTCTGTCCATTCCTTATGGCAGTTTTAAGTACATAAATGCACACACACATATTTTATATTAAAAATCCCAGTCCTCATTAGCTTGTTTTTCTGAAGCTGCTAGAATTTCTCTGGAGTGTCTGGAACAGGATTCCAGAGGTTGGTAAGTGAGCTAAAGCTTTCAAGGAGTATTTTACAAGTCATAATGAAGTCAGTGGCAAATTTTCATTGAGCTACTGGGGCCAAGGTATCATCTCAAATATCCCAGTGTATGTCAAAGGATTACTCTTCTGTCTGGGGATTAGAACCACCAAGCTGCAGTAATTCATTCAAACTCCTCCAAACACTTTTGGCCAGAATCATAGCCCAAGTTTTAAAGAAAAATATACAAAGCTAAAATGGGCTGTAGGAAGAAAAGTTTCTTTCCACAAGTACATCCAAAGCTTCCTCTAAACTACCATTTCCAGCACTTTAAACATCTTTTCAGTATCATCTCTCCTACTCCAAAAGAGAAGAATTCCTGTGTGTGTGTGCATGCATCTGTGTCATGTCCCCTCCCCCTTTTAACACTGAGGTCTTCAGTCAATTTTGTCAAGGTATCCTGTAAAATTTTACTAAGGTCTCTCCAGCAGCTGTATTATGCCAGCTCATTTTGGTGGGATAGCCATGCATTGCATGTCCCTCCTCTAAGGCAGCAATGTGGCATCACGCTGTATCTATACTGTGACACTAGAAGAGAAAAACTCGGGATTATCCCCAGGAATGCAGGTAACAACACATGTTCAGCATTTTAAAGTCCAGGTAAAGTTCACAAAAAGAGTTCGGAGCAAGCCCAGAATTTAAGCATTTCTCTTAAACTAGAGAATGAAAGCTTCTGCTTAGTTTAAAACCATTCAATAGTCTAATGTTCTGTGTAAAGCTTTTCTTAAACATATATAAGAAGCAAAGCAAGGCTGAAATACAAGATTTTAAAGAGCAAAGAAACATAGTTTTAAGTTACTGTTATAGTTTTACGCACACATACATAAAAAAAAAAATTGAAAAGCAGGAGAGTATACATTTCCATACAACACTTACTATAGCACATGGGAGTTCCAGTGAGCTATTTAAAAGCTATTTAAATAGAACAGTCTTACAGCTACAGACACTAATCTCTCTCAGACCATTAAGTAGACAGCTATACTTCCTTTTCCTTCAAGTTGTAACCCTACTTGGTTTCATGCCCCAGCTCACCAATTATATCAATCCTGCCACCTATCTCAAATGCTACAATGTGTGTAGCCTGATAGTGTCTGGACTATATTACCAGATCATGCTGTACATATTAAAGACTGTCTCTACTACGTAGTGACTTCAGTTAAAAATTAAATCAGTTGAAAGTGGGAACAAAAAGCATAACCCCCACCAACACAGCTGAGCTGTAAAATAGATGTAAACAACCAGCATTAGAGAAGAATTTTCATGGGTAAATACCATACCTTGTGCACTGTAAAGTTTAAGTTGCATATATAGAAACTGCACTACTTTCCATTTAAAGTTGTTGTTTTTCTTGTTTACCTTAACCTCCACAGAAAAAGGAGGAACACAAGCATTTTCAGCTCTTCCCACAATGACTTCTTCCAGTGGGTCCCATTCATTGTATGAGCAAACAGGACTGTCCTGAGGTACAGGGCTTGTAGCCTTAGTGTCATCAGCAGCACAGGTGTTCTGGGAGGCCGTAGCTGCCTGGGTGCTCTGGAAAGATCGCTGCACCCATCCTGTAAAGACTCTTCCAAGCTTAAAATAGAAATAAAAATCATGTTTCCCTTACAGAAGGCAAAAAGTAACAGTTCAGAAGTCCACAAGGGCCTTACACTGCAATCCGAAAACAACAAGCATTATGTGGAACATTAACAGTAACATGCTGTTTATTAGAGGCATTCTAATTTATTTGTGGCATAGTATATGCTTAAAAGACAATTTGCCTTTTAAAATACATTCTGTCTGGAGGAATAACGGCATGGGAGAACAAAACTGACAGCGATGACCGATGTCACTGAACTCAGTGCTGCTGAACGGGGAGGATGCCCGTGCGAGCCCCTGCCACAGAAACCAGTACCGTGCCCACACTCGGCGCATCCCTGCGTGCCCGCGGCCACCGTGGGCGCGCCCCAACCCTGTCGGAGCGACCCGGACCCCGGCCCCGCCGAGCGTGGCGGCGGATCAGCGCGGCACCAACCCGCGAGCCGATGAAATGCGCCGCTTCGGCTCCGCGGCTCCCCCCGCGCAAGCACCGCACTCGCAGCATCTCCCCGGGGGCTGCCCAGCTCCGCGCCGCGCCGCGCCGCCCTGCCCGCGCTTTTACTGCGCCGGGACACGCCCCCGGGCACGCCCCCGCCATATATGGCCTGCCCCAGGGCGCGCCCCTAGGGCCGAGCCCGCGCTGCCCGGGAGCGGGGAGAGCAGGAGCGGGGGGTGCAGGGGGGAGCGGGGAGCGGCAGGAGCCCTCGGGCCCGAAAGCCGGGCAGGGGAGACGTGGACGTGGTCTGCCCGGATGGATGAGGCAATCCTCAAAGCCGGCTGACAGCTGCTTTCGACATACCTCGGTCCCACCTCCGCAAATGACTCTCCAGCAGCGAGATTTAAAGTTCTTCTCTAAGAAGCGCACTGAGGCCCATCGTAGCTGGTTCTAGTCACCAGATACGTACTCTTCATTAAACCTGCTGTAGACGACAGGAATTCAATTTTACAGAACAAGTCACTAATTCATTGCTTAACAATTCAAAGTTTTAGACAACAATCTAAAGATTTTGTGATTCTCCAAAAAATAATAATAATTTGAAGGGGTGTTTCTATAAAATCCCAACCAATTTCAAATTCTGGCTTCTTCAAGTGCATATTGTGATATGAAAAGTCATCTTAAAACGAAAGCCTAAAATCATTAGCTCCTGGTAGACTTACACTTTTTCCCCTGCAAAATCGCTCAGTAATAATATTACCAGAAAGAGACATATCTTCTAAAATGCTTCTGCAATAAGAAATTTGCTTGCTACCAGCTCTACTCATACTTGGTAATAAAAACATTGGTAATAATTACCTAATACACGTAGTTTTGCATTTTCTCAACTTTACACACAAGTTCGCTTTTAATTTTGCCTTACAAAAGTAAAAAGACAACATAGGAAAAAATAGTTTTACCCGAGATATTTTTGTTTAAAATAGTAGAGGTCTACATCTTTATTTTAACCTTATT
The DNA here is from genome assembly GCF_964034855.1 of Anser brachyrhynchus. Taxonomy (NCBI): domain Eukaryota; kingdom Metazoa; phylum Chordata; class Aves; order Anseriformes; family Anatidae; genus Anser; species Anser brachyrhynchus. The sequence goes on along the minus strand of NC_137706.1, from coordinate 11,926,146 downwards.
ATTTTTGGTTCTGCCTTTATCACCCTTGCTGTGCCATTTATTCAACTTTACTTACTCCTCTTTCAGTCAATGCTTTGTTTTTCAGTGCTAGTGCTGCGGGGCATGTCCATGAATAGACATGATATTTAGCATCACATCTATATATATGTGAGACCACAAGCAGCGCTAATGAACTCAGCAGACATATCTATAGCAGGGAGAAGGTAAACATCAGTACTACTAATGTATATTAAAACTACAGTCATAGCACAGAGCAAAACAGCTACAGTGTTAACACGCCTTAGACACAAGAGTAAGCAAGTTTTACTCTACTGGGTAATTAATAAATCAACAGTTTGCCTTTTTGGCACAGATAAACACTGCAGCTTCCCAGGAGAAATAGGACAGTGCAGTTTCTCTCATCATGAATTTACATACTTTGGGGAGAAAAGTTAATTATTTTAGCTGTTATGATATCAGACATGTTTTGTCCTGTTTCAAATGAAAGCAGAACTTTTTCACATCTTAGTTTGTTAGGACTCGCGTGTAATATAGTTGCCTCAAACTATATTTCTTTGTATTGAATGTTTCCTTGTATCAAAAAGCTTATTCTTAGTTTCAAAAAGGAATTTTCTTGATGTTACTTAATTTCTAGTTACCAATTTTTGCCATCTATTTAATAATAATAATAATAATAAAAGGTTATTCTAGTTATGCTCATATGCTTGTTATGTGATTCAGTTGATTTTGCTAAGGTCACTCTGCTCACATTGACCTTCTAAAAGAATTAATGATTGGCTTGAGGCTAAATCCAAAGGTCTTGCTTCTTTTCCTGTCCTTCTCAACTTATCAGCTAGTTTTGGACCTTTGGATCATTCTTTCTCAACTCAGTTTACATAGTTTTTCTGACTCTGCACAATACTTCTTTTCCTACTTACTACATATATTTGATACTCCATAGGGTCCCTAAAATTGTTGCCACCATCATTACAGTGGGCTTTGCGCTGAGTGCCCTGTCATTTATTTATTTTCCTGATGGACTGCATTTTTTCTGCTCACGTTTTTTCAGTGAAAACATCCTTTCCCATATCTCAACGGTCTGTTTCTTCCTGTCTTAGGTATGGTTCCTCCTGGCCATAAGCCAATCTTCATTTGAGTACAGTCAAAGCAGGAATCCTTTCCTTCTCCTAACTGGCATATATTTTGTCTGACGTTGAAACCTTTATTCATGCTTCATTAGCATTTTCCTTCCAGCCTTCGCTGAGGAACAGTCATTTGACCCCCAGGTTGCCCTCACATGGGCCTTGATATCTGTAACGATATCGATGCACCACTCATCTAAAATGCAACCTAGCGGTATCCTTATGCTTCTTTCATCACTTGACCACCTACTGTGTCACTTGAAAATAAAAAATTTAAAATGTCTCCTTAAAGTAGCCCCTCACATTTCTCTGCACACCTCCTCTTATGGGTAAGAACCTCCCAATATGGGCTTCATACGGTTCACATTTGTGGTGTATGAGAAGTGTCACTCTTCACAGTTCACTCTTTTGCATCAACACGAGAGTACTCCTATTTTTGTATGCTAGGTAGCTCTTTTTATCTTCCTCCTCCTCCTCCACGAGAAGGGCTTTATTCAACAATGTAAGTTTTAACAGTGACAAAAGTCACGGAACATGACAGTAACAATTACTCAAATGTAAATAAAGCTGATTTCATTCATTCAAATACCAGAAAGTTACTTAAATTTGGGCAACTCATTTGTTACCCAAATGAAATTCCAGAATCCCTCAATATTGCATGAGTCTGGGTTTATCTGCAACATTTATTTTTGTGTTCTTTCAGGGTTTAGTTGGACATGTGGTTTACTAAGCAAGTGCTGAGCTCTTTGGATTGAAAAGTTCATTGTAGAGCTGTATGATTATTTTTTTTTGGTAATATTCTCTCCATCAGTTTTGAATGACAAAGTGCCTTGCAGGCTTATATACAACCATATCATTCTGACAACTATGTAATCCATTTAAAGCAACGTGGTTCCAATTACCAGCAATATTCTGGCCCAAACACTAGTGTTAACAAAGATCAAAGTAAAAAAAAAAAAAAAAAAAAAAGATAGCTGAGCTTATAATTAACCCTCTAATATTTATCTATTAGAGAAACAAAAGTCTCAAGAGGTTACACCACTGTTTAAATGTGAATTTCCATCTGGTCATGAATTGACATCCCACCTTTCAGAGCATCTGTTGTTGTCTGGAGTTGTAAAGTGGTACAGCAATGTGCCTGAAGCACTTGGTGGACATGATTTTTAAGGTTAAAAAACAGCTTATCCTGTCCTACCAGTATTTCTGCTCTATAACTGATTACAATGTTTTTGTAGAGGAAGCCTGGTCTGAGCTGGTCTCAACATTTGCATATATTCAATAGTTCTTACTTGTGATATCTCTATTCAACAATAAAATTGTGAGAGAGTTCAGTTCCTTGTGCCTTGTCAATGATACTGCTCACTAAATTCCAGCAGAATACAACCACGAGAAGAGAATTTGGCACTGCAAATCTTATCTGTTAGCTAACAGGAACAACGCAGGGGAATCCAATATGCTTCTTAGAAAGCAAGTTTCCAAATTCCAGAAGTTCAGAAATCTGGACTGTTAGAGTTGGGAAGAACAGACGCATCTGAAAATATTTAAACTACATATTATTTTTTCCCTTTTAAGCTCATAATTTAGTTGTCAACTCTAAAAAAAAAGAAGTCTAAAAAGAGTCGAAACATTGTTAGACATGATTAAAACAATTTAATGTAATATATTTCACTTTAACTTGTGACCTGTAATAAAAGCTGAAAATCAATGTACTACATTAAAAATCCTTTGAAGGTAATCTCATTTTGTGTAATTAAATAGTATAAAATCTTTCTTTATCATTCTTCACAGGGAAAAGAATGATATAGTAAGATCTAATCTCTTACCTGACCAAACAAGCTACGTTTTTCATATGTAAAATGGTAGGAAATTCTTTCTCCCAGCTTTACCCACACCAGTTTAATCTTTATACTTGATGAGAAACTTTAAATGTTCTGCCTATTTTATTGCTTATAGTTATTAAAGGGCAAATCCTGTAGCTTTTTTTTTTTTAATTAATGAAATAGGTGTTGGAATTGAGTGCACCCTCATTAAGTTTGCGGCTGACACCAAGCTGAGTGGTGTGGTGGGTACAAGAAAAGGAAGGGATGCCATCCAGAGGCACCTGGTCAGGCTTGAGAAGTGGGCCCACATGAACCTCGTGAAGTTCAGTGAGGCCAAGTGCAAGGTCCTGCACCTGTGTTGGGGCAATCCCAAACATCAGCACAGACTGGGGGATGAACAGATTGAGAGCAGCCCTGTGGAGAAGGACTTGAGGGCACTGGTGGATGAGAAATGGGACATGAGCCAGCAGTACGTGCTTGCAGCCCAGAAAACCAATCAAATCCTGGGCTGCATAAAAAGCAGCATGACCAGCAGGTCAAGGGAGGTGATTCTCCCCCTCTGCTGCCCTTGTGAGACCCCACCTGGAGCACTGCCTTCAGCTCTGAGGGCCCCAGCACAAGAAAGACAGGGACCTGTTAGAGGGGGCCCAAAAGAGGGTCACAAAAATTATCAGAGGGCTAGAGCACCTCTTCTACAAAGAAATGCTGAGAGCTGGGGTGCTTTAGCCTAGGGAAGAGAAGGCTCCAGGGACACCTTATTGCAGCCTTTCAATACTCAAAGGGAGCTTATAAGAAAGATGGAGAGAGACATTTTACAAGGACATTCAGTGATAAGACAAGGGGTAATGGTTTTAAACCAAAAGAGTGTGAATTAGATTAGATATAAGGAAGAAATTCTTCACTCAGAGGGTAGTGAGGCACTGGAACAGTATGTCCAGAGAAGCTTTGGGTGCTTCATCCCCTGGAAGTGTTCAAGGCCAGATTGGATGGGGTTTTGAGCAACCTGATCTAGTGAAAATTGTCCCTGCCCATAGCAGGGGGGTTGAGTATTGAGTTTTTAATGGTCCCTTCCAACTGAAATCATTTTATGCATACACCCAATCCCTATGCACACACCCAATCCATAGTCATATAACCTTAAGTTCTTAGGCAGCAAGACTGAAAGTTTCATTGCCTTTAAGAAATCAAAAGAGGGGAAAAAAAAGATCTCCGGCTTGAAAATGGGTGATGTAGATGTTTTATGTAAGAAATTTAGGTAGTGATAAATCAAACTTTTCTAAGATTCCTAGCACACTGGCATGATTCAGTTCTTAGTGTATTTTTCTATTCATGCAAGCATTGCTCCTCGTATTTCTTTGTGTTAAAATGTCTCAAATTGCATTCCCAAATTCTATTAAATCACATATACAATCAAAATGCATATCAACATATGTACATCAGAAGAACATATCAATATAAATATGTAATGCACTAAATCTCAATCATGTCTGATAGTTTAGGAAATCATTTAACTCTTTTTTAGGGGAAACAAGGTAATACTGTAATACTGGAGGGCTGTGAAGAAACACCCCAAACCCCCACCCAAAACAAAGCCCAGTAACTGCACAAAGGAAACAGCACAGGTAGTAGAGGTGCATATATGTGAAGGGCAGGACACCAGCCAACAAGGAGATAGAAGTTGCAATTAAATAGCAAACAATGACAGAGTTCGGGTGAGATAATCATTAGACAAATTTTTGGCTTAGAGCTAGTCCAAAAGAAGTTTTGAAATTTGAGCAAATAAAATAGTCCTTGTTCACTGAATCCAGCTGAGTTCAAGACAGGACTTTCTACTGTCCTACCAGCTACTCACAAGTCATGATACATTACAGAAATGATTGCCTTACTAACTCAATTAGTTTCCTAGTAGAGCCTGCAGAAATGCACATTCTGACTAACTACACTGTATGTGCACATAAACACGAGTACAAACATACATATGTAAATATCTGTTTTAATTTTAGATGTCACGTTTCTATTATAGGAAGGTGACAGTGCTAAAGAAAGTTCTGTGAAGGCAAGGGATTTAGTGATCATAATCCATGACATTTTACTCTCTGTCATTTCCAGAGACAGTGCAGTGCTGACTACTGAAAAATGCAGAAGGTTCATGCAGCAAAAGGCACATCACTTGGTCGGATAGATTTCATTCAGACCACTATTGCCACGAATACAGTAACATGATCTGCCAACATGTTCTAGGATCAGGACTGTGACAATACTTTCTGTCCGGACTGCCAATTGAACCGCATGGCTCTACAACATTTGAAGTCTCATTAATCTCAGTCATATGGTCTTTGACATACCCTGTTTTGCATTAGCATGTAAAGTTTCAAGACTGCTTTACATTTTGTCTTGAAGAATATTTATAGAAATTACTAGTAGAACTTTGCTATGCCCCTAAAATATCAGCTGCAGCCAGTTTTCTTTTCACTCCCTGTGGAGTTAAAATTGTAGCCATATCACATCGTATCTCTGAAAAACAATTTCAAAAATCCTGGTTCCTTCAACCACTGTATGAGTGGCAACTGCAAGTAAACTACTGGCCTCTTAATGTGAAGGTTTGCATGATTTTTGTGTCAATACTTAGCATTTGCTCCACCTGTTTTATTTCTTGGAACAGACAGAAAGCATCAGCCCTCCAGCAACCTCATCCATCCAAAGCTTCAAGGAGAGAACAGCTTAATGCATAGAATCATAGAATATCCTGAGTTGGAAGGGACCCATAAGGATCATCAAGTCCAACTCCTGGCACCGCACAGGTCTACCCAAAAGTTTAGACCATGGGACTAAGTGCACAGTCCAATCGCTTCTTAAATTCAGGCAGGCTTGGTGAAGTGACTACTTCACTGGGGAGCCTGTTTCAGTGTGCGACCACCCTCTCGGTGAAGAACCTCTTCCTGATGTCCAGCCTAAATTTCCCCTGCCTCAGCTTAGTTGTTAGATTTCTATTTATTTTAGGAAGACTGCTACAAAAAACATCTTTCCTCCTCTTCGCCTTTCCACACTAAAGCAGAGAATGCCTTGAAGAGACTCTCTGACAAAAGTAATAAGCTACAGAACCTCAGCCAACCTGTGCATTTTTTTGAGCTTTTAAATATTCTCTTTGACATACGTGTACTGACTCAAGCATTATGTTATAGTGTATGCAGGCAGTTTATTCCTGTGAAAGAGGCTGAAGAATCCCTGGACTAAACAAGACCACAGATCTCATCTGTTCAGTTTGCCATAGCTCAGTAAATAAGACTGTAAGAATAAAGCTTCTTTTTACCCCACCCCTTTTCCAAAGAAAACACAGTTCCTTGATAAGCATATTCCATCACTCGATGCTCTTGTTGGCAGCAGCTGTGACTAATGCTCAAACTGTAATGCCTCTTAAAAGTCTGTCAAGTATAATTTGAAAAGTGATTTCATAAATTCATTGTGATTTATACACTGAATCTGATTCAAGCCTAAATTTAGTGGTTCAAAAACAACACTGGATTTGGACACATGGATGCCATCTACCCTTCCATCATAAAAGAAAAAATAAAGCAAAGGCAAAATTGTTGAAAAGGGGTAATTTTAAATTCTCCTGAGGTCAAGGCTCAGCTAAGTTATCTGCTTAATGCTTACCCTTTCATCTCCTCTCACCCACTTCAGTTCTTGACAGCTAATAAGCTCTAAGCAGCAGAGAGGAGGGAGCAGGTAGCTTGCACGCCATCGCTCGTATACCCCTACTAACATAATTATCTGAACTCTGAACCAACTTCTGCTGACATAGCTCTCGAAGGAGCTTGGCTTTGCATCTGCAATGAACTAAGAGAATTCTAAATCTATTTATGGGATGGAAACATTCCCTCAACTCCACAAAAGAACATTGAGCAAGACACCCTTTGGGGTTTCTGTATTAGGAGACAGGATAATTCCTGAGCTTTGACGGCTCCCTTCCCTGATCTTGAAGAGCACATCTGTGATCTGCTCTGCTGAATTCTAACCATCTCTGTCCAGGGAGGATAAGGATGGGCTCAGTACCAAGAATCCAGCTACCATCCAGTGCCAGGAATCTCTCACATGTCATCGTAGAACATTACAATTTGATTCCCAGAATTTCATACCAGTTGCTTTTAACACATCTACAACAGAAAGATGAGTTACACTATGAATCAGAGAGCTTCACCTTCAGCCAGTTGTAACTGAGCAGAGAGCTGTGTGTGAGCTGGCATCTCAACAGAAAATAGTTCGCTGTTGTAACTTTCATAGCTTAGAAGTAAACATGGCATTGTAAGAAGATTTGGTGGGAAGTTTCATACCAAAACAAGTTCTTAGTTGCAAAATGACAATTTCTTGAAACGAGAAAGTTTCATTAAGAGTTTTTAGATCCAATATATGTAGGTAGAACATATGAAAGGTTCCTTTCTCTTCTCCCACTTCCTGCTCCAGTTTTCCATGCAGGCCTCTGGGAAGACAGATGCTCATAGTCTGCCATGAGTGCTACATGTGTGCTACAAGCCTTCTGGCTTTGCAGCAGGATCAACTCCAACAAGAACTGCTGTGCCCACACTGTCAGAAATCTATGTGTGGCACATAAATCTAGACCCTCTATATGGTTTTGCCTAATGAGTCATGCCATGTTTATTCACAGCCAGGTTGCACCTCCTTTACCTTTTAATAGTAATTTCGTTAACACAAAGGAACATAAAGGAACTTGGGACAGAGTGCAGCAAAGCAAAGGTACCCTGCAACATACAGATTTCTTGTGGGGTGTTTTTTTTTGGCGGGGGGATGGACAGGGGAGCAGGGAGAACAGAAGGACTGTGCAATCCATCAGACAAAACTTTCTTGAAAATTCTAGGGTCACAGGAAAGGTTCACTCACTTGGAAAAGTTTTTTGGAGACTGTTGATCACAAAGTATTTCAGTGAACAGAGGTGTCAAATTAGCTGCAGCTGAGACCAGCAAGTCAGCTTGCCTAGCTGATCTACTAGAAATCCTGATGCATTACAAATTTGTAAGCATCACTCACCAGAAGTGGGGAAAGATCTGGAAAAATACCAATAAACTGCTGATGTTAGCACAGTTTAAGTGGTGCCAGCGCATGTATTTCACTGACCCTCATCTCCTGAACCTCTGCCAGACTGCGAGGCCAAAAATGGAATGGCTCGAACTTTGCCATGGATAGGTTCACTGACTTATCTCTCCATATACTATGAGCTTGGTTGTTGCATTCATGATTTTTTTTTCCTGGTTAATAGGACCAGTTGCACCTTGCAACTCATATAGAAGAGGGAAGGGAACAGAAGGAGAATTTGAGACACTGCATCTAGGGAAGGAGATTGAGCTGCTGCTTATCGTCTCCTCACTCCCTCCTTTTCATTGTTCATAGTACTAATATGAGCCTTGATGAGCCAATTCTACTCTGTGAGTCAGCAGGGAACTCACCCAGCAAAATATATTCTGCTGGTTTAGTGAGCTGGATTGGTCGCTGAAGGGTCAGAAGAGCACTGGAGCTGCAGTAAGGGAGGCAGAGGTAGAAGGCCACATAAGGATGAGAGGGAAACAGAATCACCCCTTTTGGCCACACCAATGAATTAGATCAGGTCAGCCTGTCTCATCTAATTGCAACCTCACAGAAACACTGAGATAATACTGCAAATAAACCCTTAAAAGCAACTGCAAATTTGAAAATGTGTCAGGTAGGCATTTCAAACTGGAAACTGAAGATAGATTTCAGCTTAGCAGTCCTGAAAAATATCCCATTGGGAGTGTCAGGTGAAGCAGACAAGAGAAGAACAAACCCCAGCTGATTTGTTACACAGACTCACTCAAACCGCAAGTCTTCCACTCTGAACCCCATCTCAAAAAAAAAAAAAAAAAAAAAAAACAAACAAAACAGGAAAGCTGCATACAGAGTGCTGGGCTTTCCCATGATTCCTGTCCCTTAATTAGCAGAACAGTGAGCTTGAATCCCAAATTAACAGAGTGTTCCAGCTACTTTTTACCCTCTGGTGACATCTTGTGGAAAAAACAAAGATACCCCTGCCTGCTGCCTAACACACCGAAGCCACGGGTGCCTGAACCTGTAGAGTGGGAGTCTCTTTCCCAAGTCCACAGGAGCGCTGTAGCATTCTCTATGTTTTAGTTTGTCTTTATTTTTTCTTTCCCTTACTGTTCTATGGATAGTGCAAACGAGCACTGTAACAACAAACCCTTTACAAAGAACTGAATATAGAGGTATTAAAAAAGCAAATAGGAGAGTAGAGCACAGAAACTGAGAAATGAGGAGAGTAATGAACTAATTCCTTGAACTATGTTTTCTACTAATAAACATATCATTTATATTTTCTAAAGCTGAGGATAATCAACTGTTGAGCAATTAGGGTTTGATAGTTAAAGTCAAAGGGAACCTACAAACTGCTTGCCACAGTGGCAGGAGAAAGCAAATTATCAGCACCACACAATCAAAGATCTTTGTACACCCTGAAATACTAAGCGGCTAACCCTCCCAGGATGCTTGTATGCCATTGACAGAGGCTAGAAGCAAGAACCCAGCTCAAAATTAAGTCCAGACACTAAGAAATGGAAAAGGTTAGTAATACTTCGTACCAATATTATTTTGGAGCCTCCATTTTGAAATATTTTATGTTCTTTATGAACAACATAAAATTAATTTCTCATATTTCTTTAACTGCATATGTCACCTGCAGAGGTGTAATTTTTATTAATCTAGCAAGAAAACTTTGTATGAAAGATTATTCACTGTTCTTAACTTCATGGTCCTTAATTTCTGCAGCCATTCTAGGAAATTTAATATTTAAACTTTTCAACAATCTATTTCTCTACCATAGTATATTTTTAAATAATTGAATGCAAGTGATCAGCTGATGTTTATGGCTTTCCCAGCTTATTTCTTACATCTACTCTGAAACTACTTTCTGAAAAACTATTCCAGAACAACTTTCCGTCAAGATATACTTATTTCAGAACATGAATTTCTAAACAAAGAGTTATTCCAAAATAGCTGTAGCCCTTTAAAGTCACCCCCTATCTTATATCACAATAATACATACCAAAGATGTAACACTCCTGTTCTTGGAAGGAAAAACAATTTCATATCTTTCTAATATAAAAAAAAATCATACCTCATCAAGAATAACCACCTATGCAATAGAAAATAGAATAATCTTCTCCTTAGAAGTTCTGATATATGATCATCCTCAGCAAAGATGATGAACATTTTGACAGTAACTTCAAAGGAAACAATTGAGCCAGTGTTCTCTAACGTTGTTAATCACTGAACTTATTATTATTATTATTATTAAAAACAGCAACTCACCAATGGGTAGTAATCTGCCATCCTGCCATTTTCATCTGCTACCTCTGGACACCTACATTCACCAGTGTAAGTGGATGTTATGCTGAAAACAAAAGTAGCTTAGGTTAGACTCATAATGTTGGAACAAAATCACAACTACATAACAAGAAATACATTTCCTTTTGAATTATGCTGGCACCTTGAAATGTAATTCCACAGAGAATATTGTTGCAGAGAAAAGAAAGTTCCATGAACATCAGCTGTCATGGAGATATCATAAAAGGATATATCTGTGTTTCAAGTGCTTCCACAAAACATTAGAAGAACGAAAGCTGGAAAGAACTAGACTATGGAGGGGAGCATACATAGGAAATCAAACACTCGTTAACAGAGCACCCACTGAAGCCCCAGTGATCAGCTGCAAGCAGCCTCTTGTCTCCACACAGACTGACTGTGGGGGCTCTGCAGGGGTGCCCAGGCAGTGTCAAACACTGCCAAGAGGCCTTCTGCAGCGCCTGACCCAGGGGCAACGGCCAGCACTGCTGACTGCTTGCAGTAGGTGAGGCCCTTGACCAGTTTCTGGCACAGCCTCAAGCACACATGCTTCTTGTAACGCTAAACACGTGTTAACTAGTCACAGAAGACTCTGTCAGCTTTCTAGAATAACTCTAGATTTGCAGTAGCTAATTGGAAAAAAAAAAGGGGGGGTAGGGAGGGTATTAAATAGTGTTTACTGAACTATGAAACTAGCAAACAAGTCAACAAAAAAGCACTTCTTGTCTCTAGGCTAACAGTGTTTAAACTGATATTTGGATTAGTAAACCAAGATTCCTGGAATAGCAATTCCCCCACAAAACATATTTAAAAACCAGAAAAGCACCAAACACTTAAAACCCAGATCATGTGTGTGGTACATTTCATGATATATTAGCCTCAAATGACATATGAAATAGCAGTTAATTACCTATTAAAACTGCTATGATAATAAGAAATACTTGAACACACAAAGCTGTATCTAGCAGTGGACTAACACACCTCAACCCCTTGGGATTATTGAAGAAAACCAGATTGTCCCAGTGTACAGCGCAGACTCATTCCTAAGAGGACTTTGCTTCATGATTTTAAAGAACAAAACAAATCTTAGCATTAAATCAAAACTATCAGAAGGAGCAGTATAAACATAGGTAGCTAGGGCTTGGTAAACATTAGAGAAAATAACAGGAACTCAGGAAGTATAGTGCCTAGTAATGCTGACGTAATTACTGCCTTGTGGGTAAAGAAGTACCAGATTTGACATAGAAGAGCAGAAAACTGTGACTGAGAAGGCAATAAACTGTTCCCTTGGTGGTGAAGGAAGGAAGGAATTAATCTTTCTTCACAGCAACAGCTACTTAAACTTCACTGAGAAAAGCAGCGGTTGCAGGCTTATCAGAAGGGCGAAATTCTGGCGTCAGGGTTGTCAGAGTAAACAGTGTCTCTCCAAGCCCTCGGCAGGAGCAAGACTGAGAGACTGGGGCTGTAAATCGCTTTTGTGCATCTAAAATACTAATAAACATGTTTATTTGCTTCAAAATAATAAAAATAAATAAATAAAACAAATCACCCCCCACATTTTCAGCTGACTCAGCTCCTATTTACCTATTTAGTCTACTTACTCCCCAGTGAGGAAGAGCACGAGGACTGGTACATCCCGAGAGGTAGGGAGCACGAAGTACGTGCTCTCCAAGTCAGCTCACCCCTTGTCTGCCTCATCCTAAATTTCTCTCAGTGGGACCCTTGACTAGGCTTGGCTGCCTGTGTCCCTGGTGGCTGGAGGTTGAAACTCCAGATGATCTGAGCCCCCTCAGGCTGCGTTCTGCCGTCAGAACGAGCACCAGTCTCATTCGCAGTGGAAGGTGCCAGCCTCATCCGAGGGCACTGAAGACTGAGGAGGAGGAGGAGGGACGGTGTAGGTCAGTCAGCACCTGCTGGTACCACGGTGCGCTGCTGGGCTGTGCCTTGAGGCGCCGCCGGGAGAAGGCAGGCAGCACCCAGAGCTGAGGGAGCCCCCTCGCTGAGGACAGACACACCGCCCGGCCTCAGACGGGGACCGAGAGAGGACCGACGGCCGCCAGGAGGCGCGGCAGGAGGCGGGCGCGGCCGTTGGGCCGCCCTCTCCTCAGCACCAGGCGCGGTTTGGCGCCCCGCCTGCCCTCCCGTCAGCGCGGGGCCGGGAGGTCGGGGCGGCCGGGGAAGGCTTTGCGGCGCTGCTTCCAGAGCAGAGAGGCTGCTGGCGGCCTCGGGTGAGGAGAGCGGTGCTGCTCAGGTGCCGGGGGAGGGAAACGCCGCCCTCGGGCCTCTGCCGAGCCCCTCTGCGGGGCCTGTGGTCGGTGCCGGGGGTGCCGAGCAAGGTGGGCTGCGGCGGGAGGCTCCGGCTGTGCCCCGTCCTCCGGTAGGTGAACGCGGGGGGCTGAGAGGCCGAGGCACGTCAGGTGAAAGGAATAAGTTGACGAATAATCAGAGCCGTATTTGTGCTTTTCAGATCGTGTACGAAGTGTAGTAAATTGAGCTCAGGTGCTTTGCTATTTATGCCAGTACAATCACCAGATGTCTGCTGTCTGTTATCCCTGGAGACACTGGTGGCCCAGCTATGTATCTCTGTGCCCTGCTCACCTTATATCCTTTGGATGATAACCTTGTTGCCTTCCACCAGTGGCTCAAACTGTTTATAATTGGCAATAGAAGAAAGCACACATGAAAATATTTTACACACAAACCGTGGTTTAAACCAGATACTTGTGATAATTTTGATTTTGTTGGATTGTGACATGTGAGGGATATCTCTGAGTGAGCATCCCAGGCTAGACTGTGGGACAGAAATGCTCACTTTTTGTATAAGGTTAACAGGTAAACAGGTTACAAGCTGTGGTACATTCTCACTGCTGAGGAACATATCGATTGTGTTAACAGAGTATCTGCCTCATAGGCATACTCGCCTATGCCAGCTCTCCCTATACTGTCTCTTGACTTGGGGTAAGAAGGGATGTGTGCTATACGTATATTCCCTACTTAAACAAATGCAAATGAAAGAATAAAGAACATACTAAACAGCCTTTTGGTCTATTTTGCATTCAAAGTAAACAAGCGTCTGGTTACTAATTCCAACTGAATCTTTTGGTTGAGGGTTAAGCCCACTGCAGCCCAGCCAAGTTACATGGAAGTAGTTTATACAGATGGTCACCTTCTAAAGACAAGTCTGGTGTCAAGTCTAAGTTTCCTCTGTAAGCACAACTAATGTGTCATGTGTTTACAGGCAGACTGTTGCTTCTGCATACAGACTTGTTTTTCCAAAGTCTTTCCAAAGACTTTCTAAAGAAGGAAGATTTTCATAAAATCTGTCATCTACTATTCTGATACTAGGCTTGGAAAAGAATTTCGTGTCTAACATGATTAAGGCTAGTCTTCAACTGGGCATTTTCTTTGCTCTTTTCTGAGAATAATCCTACTGCTTTTTGATCTGAAAACAAGATACAGATATTCTAACAGCATACAGTGTCATTAATGATCTTCCTATAGGGGCAGCACTCTATAAGATGGCTGCATCACTGCAGAACTGTTACTCTTTAAGAAGTTAATGTTGCACCCTATTAGTGGTCTGAAAAATTTGTTTTTAAGTTGGATGTGAAGTTCACAACTGAGTTTTAGCACATAACAAAATGATTTTCTGGATCAACACTGTGACGCTTTCTGACTAAAAGTTGAAAATAGCATGAGTAATGTTACTAATGTTTTCCTGCCTCATTTAAATACTGCAGTAAGAAAAGTCTTTCATTAGTCTGTTTCTGTGTCCCCAACACTTCTTGCGCATTCAGAATAATTGAACTATTGAGTATGTGGGCCAGTAATTATCATCAGATGAATGCAGATGGTTTATACCTCTGTTAGTAAGGCTTCAATTTCTACACTGTATAGATTTTTTAAAAAATATGATTCTCTTTAAACTTAGAAAATTTAATCTAATTCCCATATTATATGATGATGTTGGTAAGTACAAGTGTAATTTTGTTTTGCAGAGTGCCATTGAACTTACAGCAAATCTTAAGTACCATAAGGTACAACTAGTGGAGGAGGGTTTCAATCCAGCAGTTGTTAAAGATCGCCTGCATTTCCTGGACGATAAAGAGAATCTCTGCGTACAAATGAACCAGGACATTTATAACTCAGTAAAAAAAAAAACATAACTTCAAATTGTGAGCATGTCCAAAAATACATGTTTTATAATAATCAAGTTTTGAAGGATCTGTTATTCTAACCGTGTTGAGAAATTCCATTTATGAATATTAGCCAATATTGGTATTTGAAATAAATGTGAATATGAGATTGACGTAATAAAGCAGAACTTTTCCAACTACACATGCATCTGAGCCTGGCTTTTCCTCTCCTTTGAATTTCTTAGCTACCATCTTTGTGCTCCTTTCCTCTTGAGTTTTGTTTTCTAAGCTGCCTGCTCTGAGGGCCCTTTCATCCTCCACATCTCCACTCTTCACAAAAGTGACTTTGATTGCTGACCTATCCACTCCTGTACTTCAGTCTCAATTGACTGTTACACACTCACACTAGGAAAAGATATAAGCAGGTGCTCCCCTTCCTGAATTATTTTCTCAAATGGACTGCGCTAGGACAATTCAGAGTTAATCAGATGGACACAAACACAGTTTTAGGGCAATTCCATTCTTGTTTTCTTGAAATATGGTTACATAAAGCCTCATGTGCACTGTTAACTGATTAGCACAGATGGAATGGCAGGGCTGCTCTGTTTTTAAACTCAAAAGCTGAAAATTGCCCTAGTATAGTAAGTCACTTAGAAAGGTTACATCCTCCTCTTTACGCAATTCAGAAGTGATGTTGGCATTGTCTACATACACATATCCTCACAGCAGCCTAGAGAGTTCAAGTCAACGTATTAAAAAAATAATCAATGGTGCAAAGAGAACTGAATTGTTAACACCCTATTGAGGCCAACGTACGCTGTCAAAATGTTTCTAGTTTACCAGCTCTCAGTCCTGGTAAAGGATGGTTTACAAGGCAGAAGTTTGCATTTTCTTTACTACAGTCTACAAAGCAGAGAGTTTAATGTTACATGTCTACAAGATTTATTTGACATTTTAATCTATAAATACACAAGGTTTTACTCCAGTAAAAGCACAGGAATTTTCTCGGTGGTCATTACCACTGCTTACATATTGAACAAAATAACATGTAGTATTGCATATGAATAAGCAAACTTTGGTTCTCTTTCTACCTGGGGAGCTCTTAAGCACCAATCTCTTTTACTTGTCAAACAATGGCTTGCAGAGGACAACAAGGCAGCTGAAGGCCACACTGAATGCTACACTCTGGAAAGTTTGGGACACTGTAGAACTTAATTAATTTTTTGAAGGCACTTTTTTTGAGCATCATCACCTCTTCAGGCAGCCTAGAAAGGATTCTAGCATTTGCGTGAGATTCTTTCTTGTCAGTGGCTGCTGCTTTGGGGTTACATTGCTCAAGAAGACCAGTCACTGGGACACTGTTGCAGCTAAGGGAACGTGATGTCTTTTTCTTGCCTTGAACAGATAAATAACTGAATAAGAAAGAGGTTAACTTATGTTTGGTAACATCTTGCACATCTTCTGGAAAACAGTCATCTAGAAGGTCCCCTTGACCTTTCACTTGCTGACTGATCACACATGTATTGTAACTCATTGCTACTTTCTTAGGCTGAACTACTATTTTTCTGGAAGGTATTTTGTATTTTTCTTCCTCTATATATAGCTGAGAAGCATTACTGATAACATTAGAATTATGTTCCGTTACCATATTAGGGATTCTTGCCTCATCACCAGAACTGATGTGGTGTAACCCATAATTCTGGCTAATGATTTGGGCTGCGGTATGTTGAATGATGTTCCAGTCTTGCAGAATATCTTCCCTAGTTGTGAACTGAGATGTTACAGTAAAGCGAATGATGAACTTGTCATGAATGGTTGCTGGAACAAGGAAGAGCTTGCCAGAACTGCTTAGTTCTTTCAGGAGTTTTTCTGTCAGCCAGTTGGGACCCTGTTTTAAACATGCATAGGGAAAAGAAAAAAGTACAACTGTTACAGTTTCCAGTGACATCCAAATATCTTTGTAAGAATTTCAGCATTACCAATTCTTATATGAAAGAATATTCGTAGTTCTTAATGCCTCTGGAGAGATCATCTGTAGTCAAATAATTCATGGAAATAGTCTAAAATAGATGAAAATAGCCCATTTTTTACCTTTAAACGAAATACAACCAGTCCAAGATGTCTCTTGGCAGGAATTTCAAAGAGTGGATCACTTTCAACCAAAGATTCAAAGAATTTGGCTGTTTCAGTACCCTGTAATTAAGAAAAAAAGTAGTTATGTATTGGTTCATCAAAAACACAGTGTAAGACACTAAACTAAGTAGTTAAAAAAAACATCCCTCCTCATTAAAACAGATCACTCTATTCATTTCCATGTATGGCAGCAAAGCTAAGAACAACAACAAAGCTAAGAATTTTTAAGACTGTCTCTATTTGCCCAAACCCTTGACAATGTACAAGAGTAGCTGGGCTACATATAGGAATTTTGAGAAGGTTTGAAAACTGCATGTTTCTTTTCACAGATTAAATTCCTTTTGCAGCAACCATTGATCCACAATATGATACATACACTCCATCAAAGACTTAAGCCTGTGAACCCATTGCAATGGGTTCAGCCATCCTTCACAGCTTGCCTCCCAAACAGCTGCCACCTTACCTCAAGGAAAGCCTCTACAAACTTACTCGATGTGCAGAGGTATTGACTTATCAAGTTGCTTTCCATTGCCTATTGCTTCCAAAAAGGGTACAGCAGACGTTTTGTCCACACAGTCAATCTTTACAGATTAGTTAAAGTCAGCACATGTTTAACGTTCACAGGCAAACTTTGTACATGAAAGGATTTGTTACTCTTCTTTGCATGACTGAATTTAATAAACTCCACTACTGATAAATCAGCATAATACACATATGCTCGCACTGTTAATGTACATACATGCCGGATGTGAGCTTGAAGCTTTTTCACCCCAAATGAACGAATCACAAACCACAGCTTCAAAGAACGAAATCGACGACTCAATGGAATTTGCCAGTGCTGTGAAAACAAAACAGCATGTCAATAAGGGCAAAAACGACAGAAAGGACTGAACCCTTACACTACAAGGTCTGTTGTTTCAGACCTGTACTCAAGTCAGAAATCTTCACTGAGACAACAAATTGCATGTTACTGAAACCCAGCTAAGCCTAGGAAATAGCCATCAAGAAAACGCTATGTCTACAATTATTTGCAAAAATAAGATTTTGTTTGTTCCCCTCAGGGAACAGAGGGGTGTTGTTTAGGATTTTAATTACCAGCATATAACAACGGCTGTTTGCACTTAAAGAGCGTTATCAATTTAAGATGTGTCCATTAACACTCAGGATTGAGTGCTGACTTCAGTTCCTGTAATCTGAATATTTAAGTGCCATCCTGAACACCTTCCCAAACCAACAAGAATTCATATGGGAGTAAATACCTACTGTATGGAGAAGAGTGACAAAACATAAGAGTACTTCTAAGGAGCTACACAGTAACATGCAGGGTCCTATTCAACCACAAGAGGGACTCAGTGATTTTTTCTTTTCCCTCTCTACACTTACACTCCCTCTAGTGAAAAGCATCATTGATTTCAAGAAAACAATCATCTTTTCAGGGCTTGGGTGAGATCATAGCTGAAACAATTGGCAGTTGAATATTCTTTTGTTTTACTGTACTGAAATCTGCTATAAAATGGATATAAATTGAAATGACTCAGCTCTCCTATCTATACATAAATCTGAAGAAAAATGTAATTCATGTTACTGTTGTTTCAGAGCATGGTGTTTCCATTGCTTAATCATTTCTCTATTTTATCACATATCAAAGGTACAAGAAAACCACCCAAAATGTCATCAGTAGGAATTATTTTAACAATACAATGCACATAAAAGACTCTTCTAACAAAAAAGGCTAGGCTAGATCCCCACCTGTGTAAAAATCTTGAATACTTCAATCTCTATAAATTAAAACAATTTTACAACCAATTATCATAACCACTTCAAAGTTTTAATCTGCATTAAGACCTCAGTATGATTGTTTTTATGCTGTTAAGTAGTAAGGCCACCTAAAAACTAACTCCAGAGGAATTTGGCAGTCTACATCTAAACATTTTATAGACAATTTAAAATATCAACTCAAATAGCAACTTACCATAAAATCAACAGCAGCTCCTGAATTGGGATGTCTGAGGTAGACAGGGTTTACACTGAAGGTTTGATGTAACTTGTATTTATCTTTAACCCTATCAATTGTAGAATGAACTGTATTTAGCAAAAAAAAAAAAAATGTGCAAAGAAAGACTTTACAATTTGCACATTATCCTTCTTGTGTTGTCTTTACTCACCAAAATCCAGTGCAGTCAAAATGAACCATCATCCATTTTGAAGGGTTAAAAGTAAAGGAATCTGCATACTCAATTCCATCCAAGAACAATCGAAATTCAGGACACACAAATGCTGTTCCTGCATATGCAGCATCAATGTGAAGCCAGAGTCCCTCAGCATCACCTGTTAGAAACGAAATCATTGTTATAAATGAATCAGAGTATGTGCTTAGTTAAAGAAGTACCCTTCTCTCTGAAAACTAGGCATACATTTTTGCAGGAGGTGGACAGGTTAACAAAATAAAACACAATACAAGCAATTGACAATCAAGTTATATCATAAAGCCGTGGAACTAGAACCACAAAATATGGAATAATGCTGAATCCAGATGGAGCCAACTCTACAAAAATTCACTATTCCAAATTTTGGATGAGGCTTTTTAACATTTGATTTCTGTCAATGCCTTTTTACTAATTGAAATTCCCCAGTATAACTCATTCACACAAAGCCAAAATAAATGCAAGCAAAAAGGACTCGGAGATAGAAGCCATGCTCTGACATGTAACAGAAAGTTCCATAGATCTTCAGCACTTACTTGTCAGAATTTACGCTGGAATAGAATCTGCAACAATATCAAATTTACCTATTGAACTGGTGACCACAAAGGATGTCCTACCAATCACTACCTTCAAAACTCCTTTGCTAGGTTAAATGTTTAGTATCCGTCCTGCAGTGGTACTGCAGTCGGTAGCATATGCTCTGTGTATTCCCAGAATAACCACATTAAAGATCTATCAGCTGGCAAGTGTCACCCATCTGGAAACGAATATATTTTAGCATCCTAACCTTATAGAAATCACTTCAGAGACTTATACTGACTCCACTCATCTTTGAGACACATTTGAAAAACTCCGCTCATTAGTCTTTCTACTCTCCTTGGTTTTGACGTGAAAAATTGTCATACTATCTTCTCTGTGCTATCATAGTTTAAAATCGGGGGGAAAAGGACACTTACAAATTGGGCCCAGTTCTGAGAGATTGTCAAAAGCGCAGACACCAGTTGTACCCAAAGTTGCACAAACCTAGAAGAAAAAACTGTTCAGATGGCTTTTTTGTTTTTAATAAATGGATGCAGCATTTTAAAACTGGGGAGGCTATTAATGTAGTAAAAATGAAATGATATCAACATTCCTGAGTTCAGTAAAATGCTAAATTCTCATATACATTTTCATCTTCAACTAAAGTATTTTAACATAGTAAAATTATATCTAAGACATTTCTTCTGATGACATTAAGAATATCAATACTCCCAAACAGAAAGCTGAACATACAAAGATGGGCACTAGGCCTTTCTTTCTGTCTTCTGCAATGGCTTTTTTCAGAGTTTCACCTCTGAGGGAAAAGTTCTCGTCCACAGGCAGAAATTTCATCTTCACAAGAGATATCAAGCCAGCCTTTTCTACAGAAGAATGTGCCTTTAAAAAAAATTTAAAAAAAGCATTAAGAAAGCAAGCTCTGAGGCTCAAAAACTGTGATAAATTATGGTCTTATAAAAGACAATAAAAGCACAGATAAAGTCGTTATTATAATCCAGACTAACGTAAGTCTGAAAGTTTGTTCCTTGTCAATAACAAAAAGAAAGAACACATTGTAATTTCAAGGAACACATATGATCCATTTATTTGTGTTCTGGTCTCTAAAAATCTTATGAGGTATACTTATCTTGTGTTTGGAGGGCCATTTATCAAAACTCGAATCTTAAAGGACTTTCTAGAAATGAAGCTACCTTAACATATTCCCTCCTCACTATCTGAAGACAAAAAGTCCTGAAGCGTGCCTAGTTTGGTGCTGGCATAGACCAAAACACCTCACAATCAAAAACCCTTTTAGTTACATGAAGGGAGAACCAGCATGAGTGTGTCTCCTGCTGCTGTTTTCACAGGGGAGTATGATTGTTCAGTTCAGGAGCCAAAGGACAGAACAGGTTTGCAGGCAGAGTCACATCACTGTGTAGGCATTTTCTCCAAGGACAAGTTCATAGGCCTGGAGCAGAGACAACAATCAAGAGCAATACTGAGGATCTGAGTATCCTGTCTCCAAATGGAAGGAGGATGTTAAGAAACAAGAGCTGAAGCAGCATGAGATCAACACTTAGTTACTGGAGTAAGGGTTTGTGAGAAACAGGAAAGAAGTCTTTTGGACTGCTGGGACCCTGCAAAATCTCATCTCACACCAATTTCATTTCCCCATCTGCAGAAAACAGCGTTACAGGGTAACAGCGTTAGAGGGATTCGTTCATGCTTGTATTTTTCTCTTGGTACAGTAATGTAAGTTCACATTGTCATCTGTATGGTCTGGGTGAGATGGAAGTAAAATAGTTTTTTTTTTTTGTAACTGTAACAACCTACTTGATCAGACGCATATGCGATGAGACGAGAATTGAGCAAGGACTCATCAGCGTCTGGCTCAGAAAGCTTCATCTCCAGAATTTTGTTTTTCCTTGCTGCCAGCAGCGCGACCAACGTTGATTCACTCACAGTGCTCTGAAAAGACATTGCTCATTTACTGCAACGTTTCACTATTTTATTGCTGTTTTGTCAAGGATTTACTGAAGTCACTGAAATGCTCTCAACTACCTCCCCCTCCCACTTTTGTTATTTTTAAATTTCCACAACTGCTTTCCTCAGATGCAATGGGAATTCACTGAATAATGAACGGCTCTCTGGGCCAGCAACACAAAACAAAGCTTTTTAACTTCTGTATATTTTTAATGTAGAGGACTGAAGTGCATGACTGAGTAAATAAATTACTTTTGTTCTTCTATAGATTAAATGTACTATCTACCACAAAAACTACAAACCTGAGCAAAGCTCCTTATAATAACACAGAGCCTTAGCATTGATTCCAGGGAATACTTGCTTAGGCTGTATGAAAGAAGGTTCAGGCCTTGGATCTTGCAACTTCCAGAGACACAAAGTCAACATCAGAAGAAGGGAAATGAATTTATGTCCTTCTGCCAGCAGTCTTTATTTGCTGGCAAGACAGAGACAAGTCTTCCCCCTTCTCGAATTGTGCAGGAATAACTTTGGTGAATACTCTAGTGATGTGAAACAGACTGAAAGAAACCAAATCTGATTATCTCATTTATCCTTAAGTAAGTCCACAAAAGTACCTGCTCCTAGTCCATAATCCAATCAGGACTAAAAGCAATAGTAATTCCTACTCCATAATCATCTAAATTTAATCCTAAAATCTGGGAAGGAAACGCCAAGATGAAATTTGTCCCCATATAGACTTATATGGCAAATCTTGTGGATTTTGCCTCAAGGAAAATGATCACCTATAGGGAAATTTACTGCAGTGAACACAGAAATGTTGATGAGGCCACCTCTGATCTCCCTTACCTGTAGTACTCCTCCACCCACACTGTCAGGATGGTGGTGCAGGAATTTATCTGGAAGGCCCAGCATTTTAGCCAACCAATCCATCACATTCATTTCCAGTTCTGTACAGGCTGGACTGGAGGCCTAGAAAATCAAACAAAGAGAACAATGTTCTAAATTCACCCAGCAAATACAATAGTTTAACCCTTAGAGAGCATGCCACATATCACATTTTAATTAACAGCTATTAACACTCTTAATTGCCTTGGGAGAAATCTTACCTAGACCCAACAAAGGTGCAGATTATATATCTAATGCTACAAAGTTTGTAAACAGCTAACCCTATAAGGCTATGGCTCATACCTGGCAAAGTGCAACACTATTATAATAAAAATGATGTTATTTGGTGAGTTCTCTAATACAGACTTTGATGCTGAGATTACAGTTTAGGTGTCTTGCTCATTCTCTTATTACCAGTTGCTCTCTTGCAATATCAAATACAAAGACTCTTACCAACCTCCTTAAAATGTTCTCTTCAGCTTCCTAGTATCACCTCAGCGCTGAGCTTCTGAACTACCAATAATTTTAGAGTCATTAAGAAGTCACAACAAGCCATTTGAGGCTAAAATGCAGAACTACAGTTCAGCATGAGCATATGCTCTCGGTTCCTAAAGGGAAAGGAGACTGATCCGTCTTTCAGTTGAGGAGAGTTAAGGGTGGGTTTTTGAAGAGCAGCAAAAGAAAGATAGAAGTTGTTCTGCAGTGCCAAGCTTTCCACTTATGAAAGAATCCATTTACATTGCAAACTTAAAATTCTGTCAAAACTAGATAGAGAACATGGAAAATGGACGTTCCTGTATATGCAATGAACTAATCATATACAAGTACACGGAGACCGTAACCAAATTCTTATAGGTTTATGAGTTTCTACTGTTTTCTTAACATGGAGACATACATCTAAAGATCTGGGCACCTTCACCAATGGAGAAGACATTGGCTTCAGAATGCCACTGAGGTCTGTAGAGTCATAGCCAAGTAGCATTGGGTAGCGGCAGGAGGACACCAAATGCTCAGACATTCTGGGACAGGCTGCCAAACAATCACTTTTAGAAGGAGAAGAACAGTAAATGTGTTCTCTCAAAGGATCAGGAGAACTGAAATGAAGCCCAGCCTAACTTGCAGTCACGGGTGCTTGCTGCTCTGCCTGCAGTGCAACAGTCTTAGCACTGGGAGTAAATAAATCATCAGGGAACAATGCCAACTGTTTGGATATGCAATTAATTAGAAAACATACCTTTCTAGTGGTGTTTTTTCTCCATTCAACTCTGATTACTAGGTAATGTTTGGTTTTATATATATGATTTATTTTTACAAGTGACATTCTTCAATTATGCAAACAGCTTACAATACAATGGTTTACAGTAAAAAGTTGTACTGACTCACAGAACCAGAAAGAATGACTATGACCTGTTCGTCCATAACATACACAGAAGAAGGATATCTAAAGTAACAAAATAAAAAGAGTAGTTTACCCATGTGAATCCCAAGCAGTTAATTGCATCAGCCAACATATCTCCGAGGAGTGAAGGCCAAGAAGTAAGAGCTGGAAAGTAGGCATGCATGTGCGGACTTTGCCAATGGACAACCTAGAACAAAATTATCTGGAAGTTAAGTCTGAAAATGTGGCAAAATTCTGTATGAGATGTAGTGATTAGCATCTGTTTTAAGTGATGGGAAAGGATCACAGCAGCATAATACGTGCAATTCTAGAACAGCTAGCAGAAAGCTACGGAGATAACATCAACAGGAGTGCAGCAGTAGCAAGTGATAACACTGTGTCGTTATTAGATAAATTCCAAATTATAGCAAAAGCATTTATCTGAATTAAACAGGCAGACAAAGATTTTGAACAGGAAAGAATGATCTTTTGAAAATTATTGCACAAAGTCTGAAAGACTTATCCGTATATGGGGAATCCCCAAATCAACTTTGTTAGTTGCTCTTGCTCATTGCATCAGCTTGTCTTTAGCTATACGCAGCAATTCATAATTATATAGCCCTCCTCTCCCAAGGAAACTTGTATGCTGGACACTAATGTAAGCATGTATCTAAACAAATGTTCAGCAGAATTAGTGCATTCCCAGAATGTGGGTGTTCACCTCAGGTATTTGTGACTTTTTCCTGTCACAATTATAATTTATTTCTTACCCCAGGCATAATAATCTTCTCTATATCTCCAAAGATGTTGTCCCAGCTGTCTGGGTCCATCGGGGCAGAATCCGGCAGCTGAGCCCTCATGTAACCTGGCTGTACATCAGGAGTCACCCGTCTCTCTCTCACATTGCTCAGGTACTGGCAAATGTAATCCACCATTTCTTTCCCTGGAAGAAGCAAACCAATGCTTTGCTTTGAGTTTAGACTGCAGATAAACCGATTATCACGACTAGCACTTCATGCAATCTGTCACTGGCATTTGACAGGGCTTGAAATACTGCTCCCAGGATAGCCACGGGAACTAAAACACCAAACAGCCCACAGCCCCACCGAAGCCCCACTTATCCTATCCACAAGTACTTCAGGAGATTCAGAAGCAAGGGATCCAGCACATCCCTCAGTCTCACCGCTTCTAGTTCTTATCATACCTGAACTGCAGAATGGAGCAGAAACATACAAGAAATTCATGTAAATCTCATGTTGCTAGCTGGCAGCTACAGAGAAGGCCGAATTTAAAAGTCCATTTTACCACATCCATTAACAATTTTGAAATAGATATAGAATTTACAAAAAAAAATTAGATATGAATTTCTGTTCAACATTCGATTCAGACTAGTCCTCTGAGTCTTAGCTTAAGGCTATATGAATCATCAGCAAAAATAATACTTGTCAGCATTCCCTGAGAATAAACTCATCACTTCGCTCATTTAAGAAAATACAGCCATATTCCATAGCACTAGTCACAATTCACTGTATCATGAACCAGTCTCACAAATTAATGTTCCTGCTTATCTGGGAACACACACACAAAACCCCACACATGGGAGCTGTATGACCTTCTGAAGGTTTCCGATTATTCGGAGTGAACATCCTTCTACAGAAGAGACGGGGCGGCAATCAGGAGACCTGAATTAATCTCTGGCTCCGTGACTAGATGATCTAGGAAAAGTTACTCAACCTTTACACCTTACCTGTCCCATCTAATAATTTAGGGACACAGCTTCTAGAGCAGGCTTCATAGGGACGAAACGGATTCCTGGGGTTACTTCATTGTCATTACTCAATAGCTCAAATATGTCTTTAAAATATGATCATGGGTACAGTTACAGTCTGTTTGATTAGTGAGGTGATATTTTCTTAACTACAGATGAAGTGAAATTGCATTCACAAAAATTTCCATAATGCCTCATGCTTCCCTATTATTAAGGCATAACTCCTTTTGCATCCTCTGAAAACAACTACACGGCTCCACACCTAATCTTTCTCCACTTACTAGGCAATTTTCTCCAGCCATGGGACCAAAGTTCGCTCCCCATCTCCAGAACTGCACCAGTATCAGTAAAGTTTCATGGTATCAGTCAAGGAAGAGCCATAGTACATAGCCCCTTCACATGTTTATTCAGAATCAGTTTTGGAGCTTTCCCACAGTATTTTAAATGAGAGATCAAAAAGCCTAACTCAACCACTTACTCTAACTCCATTAAATCAAACTCAGCCCATGGATATATTATCATCTCAGCCCCAGCAGATCTAAAGCCTCAGGGACATGTGTCGTTAAAAAGTACACAGCCCACCCTCATTTCTGGGTACCATTCACAGCCCTACAACAGTTCTTCCCCATGGGCAAACGCTACCTACTTCCAAGAGCAGAGGATCACTCACCTCTCTGTCTGTACTCCTCAGGCTCCATACCGACTCCTTCTAAAAGCACCTCTTCACACTTGGCCCGCAACCCTTCAGTGAGCTGTGGACAGTTCAGTCTGGTGCCCTGCCAGCTGCTCATGCTTTATAGCTCTTGTTATCTCAGACTCAGGCATTCTGGAAAAGGTTTAACGTAGGCAGGTTATTGGTGAGTGTTTATCTAACTCCTCCCAACTGAGGGCTTTTAGTCTCTTGTATGTTCTCATCTCTGCTCTTTTGATGTGTAAGACAGTACATCTCTGAAATGAGCTGCCTCTGCTCTGCCCCAAAATGGGACTGCCTTTCCCATCTTGAAAGGATCTTTCAGAAGTCTCACATTAATCCATCATAAATACAAGACACATTAACATCAGACTCATGGGAGAGGAAGCTCAAGAACTTCCAAAACCAAATAAAAGCAGCTGTATTACTTTTGCACACTGAAACCAGCACTAGCAGTAGTCATTGTAACAAAGGGATGAGTATGTAACAAATTTGATACTGCAGTTCTAAGTGGGGACTTTTTAAAAATAAAAATACAGAAATGAGTTTTACCGAGAAGAGCATCCCAATTCATCAGTCCCTCACTGATGGAAGGAAAGGCAATACAGTCGTTACCAGTCCCAGAGCTGCAATACAAAGCAGTGATCCTCTTTATGGAAATTCTGCCCTTCCAGATCAGACCAGGTTATATTGCACAGTTACACTCCTCCACTGGTATCACCTTAGACTGCTGAGCTGGGAAAACATATCTTTGCACATCGTGCTTGCTTTTCTCACATGATACGCATAAGCACTGGGATATGACCTTATATTTCCAGAATTCCTCCAAGTCCTCCACCTGGATTGTTCTCGGTTTGGAAGAATGGCCACAGAGTCCCCCTTGTTCCAGTTTTAGGGACTGAAAACACATCCTGACCTGTTTTGGCAGCACTACTTTTGACACTATTCAATGTTGAGCACTAACCGTCTTCATCAGAAGGAACTCACTCTACACTGATACCAGGCAGTCCTGGGGAAAAAGAGAAGTAGAACTTAAAGATCTTAATGGTCTAAATAGACTAAACACTAGAAATAGAAATTGTTATGTAAGATAACATATGCTTGCCTTATTTTTGCTATTCCTGGGGCTCCTGCTTACAGCAAGCCACTGTTGGAACAGGATACCAGGCTAGGCAGCCCCTTAGTCTGGTACATTGCAGCAGGCTCTCTGTTCTCATGATACAAAAGGGAACTGGCTGTCAGAGAAGCTTTGACTTGCTGCCTCATGTACTACAATGCAGTCTGAACTCTTTCATTATTCTAATAAGTAGTTACTGCTTCCTCCACAGCGTACTTTCTACAGAACAGTGTGAAAACCATTCCTAGTTTCTGCTGTGATTAGATACTTGAGAAAGAACTGTTTCAGAGATACAAAGATACTCTGATACACACGCAGATTAATATACTGAAATAAGAAAATAAATTGATAAAAAAGGCATTGAAAGAAGAGTGCAAAAAGAGCACACAGGAACATATCGTATGCATATTCATTTGCTTTATCTCACATTTCCCTGGAAACATCAAGAAAAAATTAACAAGATGCCCCCAATACTTAGTATGAATTTAGGAACCTCTCTTGACTTTACTGTAAACGCTACCATAAAGGGGAACAAATAAAGTGAGAAAGGGAATGGCCTGACCAAGTCAAAGAGAACTTAGTTCTCAAAAACTGTGACTATAGCTCATTACAAGTAACTGATACATTATTTTAAATAGGAAGCATGCCTGTTCAAAGAAAGCTGGCAGCTAATTACATTTTTGATTTCAGTTCGGAACAGCAAATAAGGAGCAATATTTTCAACAATGCTTTCAGAGCTGAACTACACAATAAATATTCCACATGACATATATCCTACGTCTTTTGCTCAAAGCTGATAGTTTGACCAGGTTGGTCTTTCGTTCTGTACAGAAGAGAACAAACAGCAGGTCCTGTTTGGAACTAGAATAAGATAGGTGATAACACATTACAGGTAGGGTAAATATTACTAGAGATAAATGTATTTTTGTTTTAGCTACCCTGCACTTGGAATGATTTTGTTACAGACCGTGAGGAATAGAATATTTGCTCACAGGAAGCAGAACGAATAGAAAGGGTTCTCTTCATTGTTTGCTACAAAGGTCCGTGCTGTAAAAACCGTGGGAAATTCTCCATTTGGACATGACCATTACCACTATCACCACTCAGGCTAACGCTGAAGTTCTTATCGTTATTAAGAGTTCACACAGATTAAACTGTAGTTAAGTTTGTGGGATGTGAGGACACAAATGTTATTTTGATCACAGAATAATTCAGTTGGAGAAATGTCTAACCAGCACATTTAACTTGACTAATTTTTTCCTGCTTTTACTAGCAACATAATGGATAATTATTAAGAAAACCCTAAAATACACTAGGTTTCCAATTAGTCACTGCAGAAGGCTTGCTTCAAGTTCTAGGACAAACTGAGTACTATTACATACTCGGAAAACAATCTAAAAACCACCACCATAGATTTGCATTGCTACCATCTCTTGATTATTTTCAGGTCCTAATTTACCAATTTGGATCATATTTGCCAACTTTACATCAATATTAGGCTTTTTTCATAACTAACAATTCTACAACCTCACATCCAAGTTTGAAGGAGAAGGATTGATGTTGTTTTGTATAATGCGATTCTGTGCCCACTCTTCCCTCTTACCTTTGTGGTATTTTCTCAGCCTAACACTGTTTTTCCATATTCTTTTGACGCATCTGTCTAACACATCAGTTTTGACCTTCCAGTGCAGATAAAAACAATTGAAATGGAATTGATTCTACACTACATATATGTGGAAAAGATATTTAATTGTAAAATAGAAAAAGTAGGCCAGAGTACAGTTTTAAGGGTAATTCTTCTGTATACAGTATAGATAAACTAGACTTTTTGCTTAAGTTTATATAAACAATTCCATAAAAGCAGTGAAACATGGAACAACAAAGCAAAGCACAAATAGTTTTATCTTACAAAAA
Source organism: Anser brachyrhynchus (assembly GCF_964034855.1). Classification (NCBI taxonomy): domain Eukaryota; kingdom Metazoa; phylum Chordata; class Aves; order Anseriformes; family Anatidae; genus Anser; species Anser brachyrhynchus. The sequence goes on along the minus strand of NC_137706.1, from coordinate 11,897,094 downwards.
AGGAATCTGCACAGTAGTTCAAAATGTATGTAACACAGCACTGAACAATCTTAAGGCAGCTCAGTCTAAGCACAGGACTAGAAGCCAGGAACTCCTGAGATCCATTCCCAGGTCTACCACAGATTCATGTGGTCTTGGGCCAATTGTTTAACACTCCCTGTGTTGCGCTTATACCAGTTATAAAATTGAGACAATAACACTCACTCACCTGCCTCAGGCAGTATAGTAAGGGTTCTTTAAAAGATTTTACAATGCTCTGAAGATGTTTTATATAAATCTTAAGTATAATATATCACTGCACAGACACACACAAACACAGTATCACAGTGAAGAACAATGATGCCAGGTAAGAGCAGCATCACTACAACATAAAAAATTCCTTGTCCAATTGCATAATTAAAACAGAAAAGTCTGTTTAGAAAATGCATCAATGAAATAATGTCAAGGCTATTGGGGAAAACAGATCAACAGAATATTCTAAAAGAATATTCTCTTTGTGTTCCAGTGGAGACATTCTTTTCTACTCATTACCGAATTTTAAAATGTTTGTATGTGAAAACTGTAAGACACAAAATTTCAATGCCTCCACTATCAAATTTTGCCTGTTATGTAAATTAGGATTTTCTGTTTTGTTTTGATTACAAATTACATTCTTTCAAGAAATATACCATCCACAATAAAACTGCCTGCTAGCTTACTTCAAATGACCTATAGGCTAAACATTTTTCTCATAATTTTTCCTCATCTTTGCTGAAAAATACTTATGCTAGATGTATGTGTAGAAATTATAAAAACATGCAGCATATGTACAAACTGAAAAGTTTAAAAAATATTAGCTTCATATACAGGTAAATCTACTTGGATATATTTGAAATTAAATATAAAAATTTCACCGCCTAAAAAAAACCCAAAAAATGGTTTTCAGAGAATCTGAGACAACTACTTAAAGCTGTACAAAGATTTCCACCTGGAAATGACTTATTCAGAGAAGTTTAAGTTGTTACCATGTAGAAATAACTGTTAATTCATTTTGTCACATAATTCATTTTCAATTTGTCAGCTTAAATCAACATCACCCTTAAAACTGTCCTGTTTTTCAGAAGTTAGATTCATACTAAAATCAAAAATTTCACAAAAACATTGGCTTCTCATGTTTCTGGATCCCTTCAAAAAGATTTATCAACTTATTTTGAAACTGTAAAAAAAACAACTATTTACAGTATTTCATTTTAAATACTTTTCACAATTTCTAAATTCAGAATTTTTATGTTACAAGAAATTCATCAGAGCTCACGGCTTAAGTCCAGTTATCAACTTGTAGCATCTTCTCTATCATGTAATCCTGTGTCTGTACCTATACAGTGTACAGTTCAAGATTGTACTGCAGGTTTTTGAAAGTAACAGGCTTTGCAGTATGTTCTCGTTTATTAAACAGCTTCTTTATTAGTCTGGAGGCGGTTCATTGCCTCTAACTTCTGCCGATAGGCCTCTGCTTCTTGCTCTTTCTTTAGAAGCTGCTGACGATATTTTTGTGCTTCTCTGTTTGCCTCATCCAGCTGCTTCTGAAGAGTTTCTCTTTCCTATTAAAAACAGAACCAGCAATATTTTGTCAAATATGTATTAAATGCAAGTTAAAATGGCAAATACTTTTTCTTTACATGCAGGTTAAGCGTTAGGGCATCACGTAGAAATTGTTCAGTTCTTACTTGGGCAAACCTATATGAATGCTGCTCAGTAAGTTAGACATGAATCTTGACACAATTTCTCACAGTAAGACTTGAGGTCTAAATATAGTAAAACTGAGTTTCTTTAGCTGCAGAGATAAGCAAGTCTTCAAAGAAAAACGGTGCAGTACAAAAACAGACAGTGATCAAATACTAACATGACATAGTATCATTTTCCCAATGATTCAATTCCCTGTGATTTTTTTAAATCAACTTCTAATAAGAATGGAATCCAATCTAACAGGACTATCAATTTCCATTGTATTTCTGATCAGATCGTACTGTCTGTTACAAAAACTGATACCTATCAGCAGTGTGCACTGGAAAGTGACAGCTACTTACTAACTGGAATATATACATACGTAGTTTCTTAAATGAAGTCATTTAAGTGATTGATACCATGCAATGCAGAGGTATAACAACATCCCCAAGGACACTGCAGATTTATGAATTAACAGGTATTTAGTGAGGTAAGCTTTTTGAACCCAAGAGGACTAACTTATGCACCATTCTGCATACAAATCATATGGGGATGGCTATAACATGGCTTCCAAGCAAAATATGGAAAATGCCACTTCCTACGAAGCTTCCACAGGAACTACGGAGAATGTATTTCTATCTGCAGTGACATCGATACTATAATTTTGTTTGATGCTGTACTGAGCCTAATTGAAAAAGCAATTTGCTTGGAAAAACTGTTTTGTTTTGATCTTCAACCAAATACTATTTTATTAAAGTAAGTGTATCATATTTTATGAGTAAGGTAGTCTTTGATTTCACATCATTTTTTCCACTGTAGCTGAAGTAGCCACAGGAAGGAGGCTGTCAGAGAAGCAATCTATTTCCCTCAAAAACAAAACTGTCAAAAACTGAGACCCAGCAGAAGTTGCCTTTTCACCTTATCCCCATCTCAGCAGTTCAGCATCACATTCCCATTTAATACCTCAAACAGTTGTTCAACATTTCTCCCCCCACCCCCAGAACAGCATCCCTGTTCTTCACCTCTTTGATACACTCACGTATTTTCATGATCAGAGCCTGAAAATACAAAATACTCTGCCTCCCTTCTACTTGCTACAGTTCTCAGTACTTGTCACAGCCACATTTAGCAGTCACATGCTGTGCTGAAATACAATGACATAGGTGATCTGATCATTGCTAACAGCAGCATCTGTATATCAAAAACAACAGCTGAAGGAGCAGTATTATTAAGTTTAGAAAGACTAGCTATAAAACAGAACAGCGTTAACTCTGTAAATGAAACCTGATTTTACACAAGGTTTTAAGAGCTAAAAGAAGCTAGCATTCATGGATTTGCTTCATTTGGAGCATATGCTCATAAAATGAGAGCTCATCTGATCTTGTTGCTTATTTGAAAAGGATGTTCAGCCTCCATCTCTGAAAATTTGGATTCTGCTTTTTAAGTAACATTATAAGTGGCCAACCCATGTAGCTACTAGAGTGACCAGTGCCAAATGCTAAGGCAAAATGAACGGTGAAGCCTACATCTCACAAAGGATCTGAAATACACCAGTGTTGTTCCAGCACCAGTCCAACCAAAACATACTGCTATTTCTGTAATTATCGATGTAATTTAAGCAGAGCCAACAAAGCTTACATAATACAGCCTTGGGGAGTACTAAGTTGGGGAAAAGTTGCTACAGACAATTCTTAAAGGAGTAGTCAAAACAGTGGATCCTGCTACACATGCGAAGTGGGCCTTCCCTCTTGTGAGCACTGAGCTCTGGCTTAATCTGAGCTGAGCACTATCTATCTCACAAATTTGTCACACAATTAAATGTCCTACTGTCAAAAAGCAGAGCTGGTCTACTGGGCTGCAGAAGGGTGAGAACCAGCAGCAGCTCATTGGCCAGAGGCTCTGCAGCACATTACAAAAAATAAGGCACTATCACTACTGCAGCCACATGCAGACTGTAAGCACTCATGGGCAGAGATCAAACTCAGAACAATTCTTGTGAGCACTTTCCACAGAAGGGAGAAATAGAGATGTACAGCCACATTGGGTGTAAGCACATTAAGAAAAGGATGGACAAAAGGAGAAAAAAATGAGTCTCAGTGGCAGAGACGGTAAGATAAAACCAGTAACTATCAGACAGACTAGCAACTCAAAGCATGTAGATTTGTCAGAGAACACACACATATAGTTTTCATACAGACCTAGTCTTTATGTAAGCAGAATAAGCTGAAGAACTGGGGCCAAATATACTAACTATGGAAGCGGACAGAAACCAACGCTTCTGGAGGAACATTACAGACCTACTGTGGACTGAACAGTGAAAACTGGTTCCTTAACTTTGTCATCTAAGATTAAGGACGACTATAACTGGGGTCTTAATTTCAACAAATCTAGAAAACGTTCTTAGGGCACTCTTCAGAACACAAGAGAAAATGTTTTAATTCTCTAAAATCCTTTTCTACCATATAAAAGCTTATACAGATAAAAATCAGGTTAGAGAAGTTTCAGTGCTCTTAAGGAATCTTCCATTTTATAAGGGAATTTTCTTTATTACATACAACTTTCCTCAACAGTCTACATATTGAAGATAGAGGTACCTATAATTAAAATATAATTAAAATTACCAAGCTAAGCAGGAAAAAGCAGGAATGTGAATTCACTAATACAATTCATTTACAAACAAAATTTTTTAGTCTAATTGTCCTGGTTGTTTCTAAAGCATGTCACCTTTTCAACATGCAACAAGAAAGTAACATTCAAGAATGAAAATACAATTCACTGTATGTTAATGAAATATGCATGAAAATGAAAAACAGACCATCTGCATGACAGTGTTTTTTTGCTGCCATCATATGTTTAATTAAACATCACACAGCTTAGGAAGACTGCTATCCCTCTCGAAAATGAGCTGCAATGATTGAATTTAACAGGCAAATGAGAAAGTCAAAAAACATCACTACAGTATTAATTATTCACAATATTTTCACAAGAAGGTTTGTCACCTCACGAGTGGGAGGGAGTTCAACTTAGATTTTCAAACTACAATTAACTGTTTGTACACTGAGTTTAAAGCATCTGAAGACAGCACTCTTTGCCTCAAATCAAGTCTTTATAATGAAATAAAGGAATGAATCACCGATGAGGCAAAGAAACCAATCATCAGTAATAAAGGTTTTCCACATCAAAAAATTATTTTGAAGTGGGAGGGGTCCCACTCCCTCCATATCCAGATATATACTTCTACTATGATAAACTTGGAAGTAAACTGACTTCCCATGCACTTCCTTAATGCCCCAGTTACCAAAGACAGGGAGCACCACACCAAGGCTCTGGAAGTCAACCGGCCTCTACACAGGGGCAGAGGTCTGTATGTGTATTTCCAGTTGTATAATCAGGGACAAGGTCAGTCATCAAAACTAGCACTTAAAGGAAACAAATAGAGTCCTTCATTTTCACCAATTACTTTTAAAATTCTATAAAAGTATTTAAAATATCTAATTGAAGTTGGCAGTCCCCTTAAAGAATTATTTGCATTATTATACCAACTATCTGTAACTAGGAACAGGTCAATTTATTCCTTAACCAATCTGGATTTTTTTTTTCCCCTTTACCTAACAATTATTATTTAAGGAAAAGTAATTTCCTGTAGCAATAATTCAGGCAGATGTTTAAAAGTGTGAACAAAAAAAAAGTTTTTATTGTAACAGTCATACAATTTTAAAAAACGCAGCAAGAAAATTTTAACTGTCATGATAATCTGTAATGACCACAAAGCTGCAAAGGCCAAAAGTATTTGATATGACAACTTAAGGACAGAGAAAGTCAATGATGAAAGGTGGTAATTATTGTTACTAGACATGGACAAGGCATAGCACACACTGTACAATAAATAATATTCAATTGCGCACAAATTGTTATTCAATAATGTGAACAGAAGTCAGAGAATACAACCTTTGATAAATGAAGTAGCATGGAATTGACAAAATGAGAACTCACAGCCTAGTCAAGCCTGACAGCAATTTTCATAAACTTTTGACCACAACTAGTCAGCACAGTTAGAATTAACATAGAAGGGGATTAGATGGTTGACCTATTGTTGTAATATTTTTAAAAAAAGCTACAGTTTTAAATTGAACGGCTGTATCTATTCATCATATATGAAAAGCCCTCTTAATGTTGATAGGTCATCTATGTTGTAATTTCAAAAGACATTATGATGCAAAGATATGTAATAGAAAACTGCTCCAGAATTAAAAAGGAAAAAAAAAGAAAGATAAAAATTGACAAACCCAGAATCTTACTGTTTCATATTGCCATTAACAGTTATCTAGTTATCATGAATGGTAAGGAAACGTTGCTAAGAATGTGATCTCACAATCAGGACAAGCATATGGCCATAAAACACAGATGAGGGGACAGTATTCTCATTCACTGCTATCACGTCAAGTTACGTGATAATATGTTATCAGTATCTAGTTTTAAAAGCTAGCTAGTGATCTTAGAGGGGAAAAAAATGTTAAACTACCAAAAACTTCAACGAATGTTATTTTCATGTGCATGACCAGAGGATGAAGCAAAGGGCACTCCTGTATTCTTTTTACAACAACCTTGTAACAGATAAATTCCAGTAACAGGGGAGACTGAACAAGTTATTGTATCACACTCTTCATTCTTCTGTTACACAGAAACTTAGCTTTAAAACAACACCAAAAAGCACAACCACATATTCAGTGCTGCACACTCTGGTTAATACACATCACGTAAGAGACTCCTTACTTCTATTTCTGCAGACTCCACGCGATTTTCAACAATCTCAATGCACTGTCTCTTGACTGGCGGTTCTTCACTTATCACAGTTTCTTCAGCAATATCTGTTGCTGGAACTGTTAATACTGAAAACATTTGTACATATAAATACACTTTAGTTCAAACAATATTTGCACAATATAAAACTCAGACAGATAATTTTATTAACAGCAGTAAAATGCAAAGTCTTTCCCTTAAAAAAAATGCAACTCTATACAAGTGCATTATATAGCCAGCTCTACAAAAGTGACTTACAAAGCCAGTGCAGAGAAAATACCCTAAAAGCTTTAGCTATTTATATGCTGCTGAAGAATGCTTTCTGACAACTAGCTGTACTTGTTCATACAGATGGTGGACCAAATCATTTGTCTCCAATGTACAACTCTTCAAGCTTCATACTTGGAATCCCCATGAAAAAAAGAGAAATCACTTTTGCCTAAATAGCACTCATTGGCAGAGCATCTTGAAAAGAAACCATCCAGAACCCACACTTGCCACAAAACAGCACTTGTTACACTAACAGCTTCCACAAACAAAGTACATAGGGCCCAAGAGGGACAATTTTTGTCATCCTGGCTTCACTGGTTCTGAGACTGACCCCTTCCAAAACCCCAGACTTACTGAGGGCAAAGCAAGCATTTACCACTTTGCCCCTGTATGTGCCATTTCTTACCCATACAGTTTAGTAATTCTTTTGTTCTTTCTCCTAATGCAGAAGCTCAGCTGACACATGGCAACTCACTGAACTGCCATAGCTCGTATGTCTGAGCTTTCTGCAGTGAAAGGATTCAAAAGTGTATTCAAACTAATTACCACACAGATTTCCAAGCTATTTGCATCTAACAACTTATTACTATACGTAAAATGGATTCTCAAACTGTGCAAGTTTCCACCTACCTTGCTGTCCATCTGGCATGGTCACGATGATTGGCTGCCCTATTCCACTGGTTGGAATTGAATGCAGATTACCAAGCTGAATGCCATCTGTAACTATAGTAATAACTTGCTGACCTCCAGAACTGACAACTTGCTGAATAGCACCATCCACAGATTCTGCAGTCACAACTTCTTCTGTCGCCACAACTATCAACAGATTAGCAAAGGAACTAAGTCAATTTATAAGTTAAACTTTATGATTTCAAATGCATTTTGCTAAAGCCAAGGAAGAATTTCTTCCATGTCATTTCAAAGGTGATCCTCCCCCAAATTAATGCATTACTACACATTATGTCATTAATGTAAAAATTTCACCAGGCCCATACAAAGCAATAACATTTTGAAATATATATGCAATTCTGTTCTGTTTTACCTTGCTCGGTATAATCTATTTTTATTTAGTAAGTTTCTTAATATACACACCCCACTCAAAAAAGACTACTTGGGTTCAGTGTTAACATGGCATCAAGAGTTGTTTTAAGAATACAAATAATTTTTTGCAACGTACACAGAATTCAGCATTCAGAACAACAACACATACCACAGCTTGCACTACACACCGTAACTGAGGCCTTACACTACCACCCTTATTTTCTTAAAACAACATGATACTGAGACAAAGAGCAAGATCACTAGGAACACAATCAAAGAATCTCAAGCACTTTAACTCTGTATTTTATTTTCAATTTGTAAGGTAAAAGCAAAGCCTTTGATTTAAATAATAGACATTAGAGTGCTTCCCATCTACAGAGATGGAATTAAACCCCTATAGGCTGTGTTGTGATGCTTCAGATGAGAGAAGGTAGATAAAACCCTGAAGCTTTCATCTTTTAAATTAATTACAACATACACACAGTCACTCTGTAGTTCAAATGACTGCAGTCATTGCCCTCTGAAGATCTTTATGTTCAGAGATTACTGTCCTATAGCACTGCTTAAATATTCAGAGAGTGTTTGTTCCGTACACCAAAACAGTAAGTTGTACATGAATAAGTGGTACTGTATTGAACTTGATTTGGCTTCCAAGTAAGGACGTTGAAGTAAGAGACTACTGTGACAAAGAATTCCAAGTTGCAACTGCCAATACTAGCTGCTGTGGCAAACAGCTCTGATCTTTCAGTTTCAAACTCAACGCTGGGCTTTCCGTTCTGGAAGGAGACATTAGGACTTCTGCATGAGACCTTAGAATAAAAACCTTTGAGATTTTGTCTGAAAACATATTTATGGGAGTATTTTTCGTTAACATGAATAAAGTCCTTATTCTTTCTTCACTCTTTTTATTTATATCCCTATAAACCTTAATTATCACACAATTTCATATGATAAATGAAACTTTAATTTAAAACAGAAGCACTGATATATTCAAGAATTTCTAAATTAATGTGTGTTATTTTCTTCTGCAGCACGCACAAGGGAGAACTCCTGCATGCAGTGAGATACGCCTTGTTCCACTACAGCACACCAAATATTGCATTCCAAATACACACTTTAAACCAGGCACTTCTCTAAATTTTCTCCACTCAGAGCTCCATACACACATGAATCGTATTAGCACGTAACATTCATCTTCTCATACACACTTCACTTGAGTAAAAACTAACACAAGCATGATTCTACTCAGCTACAGTGAGTAGCATATTTCTTTCTTTGATTTTACAAAATTAGAGTGTTTTTAACTGTAAGCCATGAGGAACTAGAGGGAAGAGATCAGAGAAAAGTTCACCTGGAACGGAGAGAAAAATCTAGAAAGGAACAACATAAACAACATAAAAGGCAGAACCTAATTGCTCTATCCAAGCTTATACAACCTTAAATACAGGAGGCTAAATAAAACCCAAAACCAGAATTTTCACCTCTACAATTTTAGGAAATGTAAGTGGACTGTTTTTATTTTATTTTATTTATTTATTTTTACAAGATGAGCACAACAGAGAGGGTACATGGCTTTGAGGTTTGTTTTTTTTTGTGTGTGTGTATGTTGGGTTTCTTTTTTTCACTTGAACACACTTACTGTTGATGCACAGTAATGAAAAGCTGCTTTTGTATCCTTTATAAGCTGTTAAACGGGTAAGATTCCAGGAAACCATTTACTGTAAGTAAGATGCTGCAAGACTGCCCATGCTTCTGCATAAAAATCAAAGTACAAGAACTGAACTACACAGGAGGGTTAAGTATGATGGACGTTGCATTACTGAAGGTGAGAAGCTACTGCATTAAAGTTTGAAGTGTATTTCTTCCTGCCTGTCATCTCCTGCCTACACTCTAACAATGTTTTATCTTCAGTGGTTTGCTGACATGTAATGTCGGTTACAGCAGGGCACTGCAAGGGTAGGCCCATGAAACATGAGAACACTCAGCTACCAAAGTCTATCTACTACTAAGTTCTGGGTACACATCTAATACTGCATAATCCTACACAATCCCTTCTCTCAAGTTTCTCTCTCCTACAATTAGATCTGAGTTTCACTGAAATACATGAATTGATTGAAAACATCATCCGCTTTTTCTGTAATGAAAGGCATCACATTTTGGTTTTGAATCATCCACTTCACTTGCAATATATAAATGTCATAGAATAGTATAGCTGCACTTAGGCACTGCTCTAAGAATTAGAAGAGCTGGACTAAGCAGAAATTCTGCAGGACTTCAAAATACTTGGAGGTGACAACTCGGATATATGTTAGGATGCAGCTGTCATGCCAGCAAGTCTGGGAGTCCTTCCACCTCCAGTGAAAGCTGTGTCCTTAAGAATGATGTCTATTGCAGAGCTGAATTCTGTGAGAATTAAGCACCAAAGATTTTGGCCTCACAAAGTATCTCATTGGGGGCCATTTCCTATAACTTAGCAGAAAGAAGCATTCAAAGGAAGCAGTCTCAGACCAAATGCAACTAGACTGCACGTAGACAAAGATGTGAATTCAATCTCCTGAATTATGCTCTCTTTCAGCAAGAATGAACGTTAATAGCATTAGGCTGACAAATTTCTGACCAGATGTGGTCAGAAGTCTTATTAAGCAATAGTTGTACACATGTATCTACCAATCTGTTGGGTGAAAGAAAAGGAAAGTTTTTGTTAACATTGGAAAAAAAAAGTCCTCACTTCTGCATGAACTATATCACAAAAAACCCCAGTTATGTACTTTGTTTTAGTTTATTAAAGAAGATAAGCTGTTAGTAACATGGCTTTCTAACCTGGTGTTTCTGAAGAATTAGACAACGGTGCTGATGCTTCCGCTAAAGCCGCTAACGTGGCTAACACAGACGTTGATGAATTTCCAAACTGCACAGCAGACACTCCTGTCTCATCTAGAAGGAGGAAAAAAAGTTAGTTGATATTTTAACAGCCAATGAAATCCCATTTACATTTTTATTGTACTGAAGTTTCTAATACACACTGTTCTCGGCAACTTTCTGCTAAACCAAAGTGCTATTCTGAAAGCACGTTTGTGAAATAAATACAACTGATAAAAGAACTGCCTTCATAAAGATAAATTAAGTACTTAGGTATATACAACACATAAGGAACACTGAAGAGTTATATGTAAGTACTCTATTCTTACCATTATTTTTCCTAAAGCCTTTTCACTGAATGTAAAATCCTAGCTATCCTATAGGCAACTAAATATCCATTCCATCTGATGTATTTGCAGAAGATACCAGACCTGTTAGGTTCACCACCCCTCCAGGTCCAATGATGAACTGTGGTGTTGCTGCATGTATTGTCACAGTATCCGGACTCTCTGGATTCGTATTGATTTGGTTCTGCATTGCAATCTAGGAGACAAAGGTAGTAATATCATTCCAACTGTAGATACAAAGAATTATTTACCTTCTAAGAACTAGAATAATTGAATATTACACACAAACAGGGAGGATCTCCCTAGTTATATCCATGCAATAAACACACACAGTGTCACATCCTGTGCTCTGCTAAACACATCAGAAACATTTTTTGGCTGAAATCTAAAGACAAGCATGTTGCTAAGTATGTTAATATTGGCAATATGGCAATACGTTAAATTTTACAGCTATATTAAAACCTTAGCTGATCACACATGTAAACAAGTACTTTGCTATAAATTCCCTTATCATCACGAATTAAAAGTTACCTGTAATATTTCAGCAAGGTCTTCATTTCCATTGTCTATTGCAATGTCCAATGCAGTTTTGCAAAATTTGCTCTGAGCATGAACATCTGCTCCATACTTTATTAAGAGTTCTACAACTTCTTGGTGGTTATGTTCAGTAGCCCAGTGAAGTGCAGTCATTTTGAGCATGTCCTTTGCATTGACATCGGCACCGTGCTACAAACAAGAACATTGAGTAAACTATGTCATTAGAAGTAAATGAATTAAATAATGCCACTCATGAAACAAAGCCCAAAATTGTCTCTCTCTAGCCGTAGTGTCCTGTTACCTTTCAAGAAAACTATAAATGTATAAGGTCTTCAATCTAAGTACCACATGTTATTTACCTCAAAGGACTGAATACTCCCCAAAACATAATCTTTCTTGGTTCTAAAAGCTGTTACTCACATGATACCAAGTTAGAAAGGAATATTTTTTGGAACTGCAATAAATAATTCACCTGAAATCATGATTTTAATTAATATTAAAATAAATTAAAACCGAATAGGAAAACAAAGCTCCCAATACATACAGTATAAATACAACGTTTTGATGTTAATTTCACAACTAAAAGGAAATCACACATTTTTATCACAAACCATTGTAATATCTCTGGCTCAGACCTTGTTTCAGCAGTTCTTACCTTAAGTAAGACTTCGACTATGCTGGCATGGCCTTCTGATGCTGCCATATGTAATGGAGTTCTGTCCACTTTTGTTCTGGCATCACGACTTACACCTGCTCGCAGCAACACTTCTGTCGTTGAGTAGTGTCCATACTGTGCTGCTAGATGAAGTGGAGATGTTCCCAACTGTAATTTAACAAAAAAAAGTGGACTTTTAACAGATGTCAGTATGAAGTATTTCTTCTTATTCTGAAGCTATCAAACTCGGGTGTTAGGCCACCACTTCAAATTATCTTCCCTTGCAGCCACAAGGAAAGAAGCTATCAGGGCTTTCACAGAGTATAAGGAGGAAAAAAAGTTTAACTTTTTTTCAGTAATCACAACACACTAGAAACAGATCACTGTTTTAGATTTTTTCCTGTCTTTTTAAGGTGTGATGTTTCAAAGGGCCTAACCCTGTTTTTAGTATTGGTCAACATACCATAACATCCAAAGGGACCTCTGGAAGTCATCTAACTCCAATCTCCTGCTCAAAACAGACTCAACTTGTCAGATAGGTGACCACATAGATTAAAGTTCTTAAGGGGTTGCAAATACCCTAAAGTTTTAGATACCTGCCTTAGTCTACATAACCTACTTAAAGCATAGGCACCTCAGAGCACCTATATCAGGAAACTCTCAAGTGCATGTATTAGGTAGCAGGGACTGCTGTCTTAATTCAGAACTCTTGCTATACTAAACATATAAACACTGTAAGTAGGATGATTGTTACTTCCCTTATTAACCACTCCAAAGTTCATTTTAACAGCCATCAGAAGGAACTTTTTCAGACTGTTACAAAATTTAGTAGAAGATCAGACCATATGAAGAAACAACGAAGTTTAATTTTGAATTAGACATCAAATGTGACCGCAAGATTTCAAAAAAGAAACTCCCAGGGCCAGCAATGTAAATGCTTATTTGTAATAATCCTGTTTTCTTTTTCAGGTGAGGGAAGTAAAAGAATTTACTGAACACTGCAAAAGTTTTCATTACCCAATCTGTGGTAAAAGGCGCTCCATTTGCCATCAAAATGCGAACTTCATCATCTTGTCCTGCTCGTGCAGCTTCTAGAAGTTTCTTTCCCAAATCTACTAGTGACATCTAGTGAAGGACATAAAGGAACATACAGAAAACAATATATACATAACATTAATACTGTTTTAAGTGCACAAATATGGCTGTAATGTCTTTTAATGACTATTTCTGAACTACTCTGAAAGTTCAAAAACTTTAAAGTTCAGACTTATAAGCTGGTATTTTAGCCATGACCTTGCTTGACTGCAAGAAGCAGACTGATTTAAGAATTACTTTTGTCAGTCAAACAGAACTGACATTGGGGTGAAGATTTCCGTATTACAATGCTGTAACCATAGCAGCCTCAACATTATATCAAAGCAAAGTTAAACTGGACTAGCTGCATATTTCTTAAAAGAAAACGTGGTTCAGCAGCTCTCACCTGCTACCGCAGCCTTCTGTAGCTTTGTCCAGCTTTCAAAAGGTACTAAGTCAGAGATGCCATGCCACATGTCCAAAGACACTACCTTCACTTATCCAAAATGCCTATATACATTTAAGAAATTCAACTATGCAAATGCATTTAGATGGATAAGAATACAGCACCTTTCTGGCATCTTGTCCATAACTATCATTCATTTTGTTCACCTTAAAATAATTTCTGTATTCCTTGATAGAGCACAAAGCAATAGGCACATATTTTTGTGCTATCTGCATGAGACACACAGACTAAAATATCACCCTGAACACAAATGTTACTACCTCCATCAGCTGCCTACAGCTACTAAAAATGTGCTAAGTTTGTAGACTTGAGACACTGGCTGGAAAACCTTCGTGTCATCTTCAGGTAATCTCCTATCTCCCTTTAAAAAAAAAAAAAACATGTAAAAGATGTGTAATTTAGAGCATGTAAAATTATATATAAACAAAAGACACCTATCTACATTCCTATTGCATCAAAGATTTAAACCCACTCTGCTTCACACTTGCTATTAAATATGCTCAATAATAAAATTTAGAACTAAATCATAACTCATGCTACTAACCAGATTATTAAACGTTCAGTCCTGTCTCTATGCTTTCCACTACCAGGATGTCAAGAACAGAATTACTTTCATCAATTTGCTTTCCAGTCACAACTAAGAGTTAAGCCTTGATGACTAATAACGGCAGCAACAAGGTCGTGCAGCCCATCTCCTATGCAGTGTCAATGTATGAGTTCAGAAAGAAATCCCAACAGGATCATTTCTTTTCTTAAGCCTATACTTCTATCACAAAACCACCTTATTTAGAAAGTTCTCTGCACCTGGGTCAACTGGCAAACTGTGTGTGGCGTGTTGCTAAATGAGCTGAAAGTTATTGATTTTGGAAGGAACGAGAAGGCAGGAAGGGGGAAAAATACTGCAAACGCAGAACTCCAGCATGTATCAGTAGAGCCACAAACGGGAGCACAACTGACTGCTGGCACCAATATTCCCTCCACCAAGATAATACTCCATTTACGTCCATCCTAGCACGCAAGCACATTTCGACTTAGCCAGCCAGAAAAGGAGAGAGGAGCAGGAAGGTGGCAAGGGCAGGCCAAATACAGACAATGGGAAAAGGAAGGAAAGAAGGAGCACACGGTCAGGTGCAGAGGAAGGGACAAGCAGCTGGCTCTCTGCCATGAAGAGAAAAAGCAAAAGAGAAACAGGAATAAGAGAAAAACCTACTACTTGTCCCCGTTAAAGGGAGACACTAAGGGTAATGATACAAAACAGTAGGGTAGAGACAATGTTTGTCAAGTGCAGCAGTGAAGTAAAGGAGCAAAGTCTTCCCTCTATATGGCACCCTTTTTTTTTTCAGGGGTGTGAGGGATTGCAATTTAGGAGGGGAAAAAAGCACACAAAGACTTTTCTGATGGTCTAATACCACATCAAGAACCTCAGAAGTGAAAGAAAAACTGTAACAATCCAAATTACTGAAGTTAGGAACAAATTCAGAAATACAATTCATTTTCCTTGTACCATCTATACTGGTAAAATTAACTGCAAAGCTGTTATCAAAGCTCTATACAACAAAAGCAGCAAAATAAAAAATCAATTACATTGGCCTGAAAAAGAAAGAAATGAAATGTTCTAAGGAAAGGAAAAAGAGGGACCTGGAAGATCATACATGATACGACCTCCATTACCGTGTATTTTTACATTAACTAACGCTCTCTTCGGTTGATATAAAGTGTTTGTGTTTTAAACTAGCACAAAACATCACATCAGTTTACATGTGTGTGTGATGTAGAACTTTAACTTCAGTTACGATGATAACATTTATTTCAGAAATGAAGTTTCAGATCTCCTAGAGAGCTTGAAAGCACGCTCAGGCCATCTAGTGGAAGAAAACGACAGAACTAGCAGAGCTGCACGCTTGGACTCAAAAATAAAAATCACATTGTACACCAATAGCACACTGCAGCCGCAAACGATGCCTTTCTGACAAACTACTTGGGCACGTTCAGCCACTTTTAACCAACCAATACCAGCATTTATGACATTTCTCAGGACTAATCAACCCCAAGCTGACCTCTACTTGGCAGACCCCTCCAAGGACCCATACAATAAGGTCAGCAACCCGTTAAGTAACAAACACCCCGCATTTTCCCCCAAGCTCTTTCAGTGCTAGTACCGGGACATGCCAAGGGTCTGCAGTATCACAATTTCCTTCTGCCAAAAGAATCCTTCGGCTGCCCCCTTGAGACCATTTTGTGGCACTACAACAGCACAGCGATACGATCAAAAGTTCTGGGTATAGCACAATAAAATATATTTTAAATCAAAATGAGATTTCCACTTCAAAGCAGCACTCGCAGGTAAGCACCACTGCTGCTCCCTACAGTGATAGGAATCAAGTCCGCTGCATAGCGCCGGAGGGAGCTCTTCTGCAACCGGCATCTCCATCCAGCCCGGGCAACGCTCTCTAAGAGCAATCTTTCAGACACCAGAAGCATCAGTGGCTCTGAAATAGTCTTGAGACTACTGGATTTATTCTTATGGCAATCCGAGTACGTTTTCAGACTTGTAACAACTCTCATGCGCTGTGTGAGCAGAGGGGTTTGTCTACCACGGGGTAAATAGGGAAGAGCCTCTGCTGGGTTTGGGCTTCTCAGCATTCACTGCCTCCTGAACTTCCACACCGCGTTACTGCAACGCATTCTGCTGAGTGCCGTTAGCCAGGTGCCACAATTAACTGGTTATTAAATGTACATCAAGTTACTATTGCAATTTCACTTTGGTTCGAAAGGAAACCATACTGCTCTTCAGTATCTTAAAACTTAACTTAGATGTAGGCCTTTTACATTCTCTAAAGCTCTGAAGGTCACGTCGCTTCAGAGGGGTACACAACAGCAGCATCTTTCGGACCAGCGTCCTGTCCAGTGGGTGCCGGATCTGGCCTTTGCTCCCCTTCTGCCACTGTGGCACTGAGCATCAGCCGGTCAAAATCAACCGGCACAAAACAAATAGTTGTTGCAGAACACCTGCTAACGTGGAGATATCCCAGCTGCTGGTGCACTTCTAGCAAGGCATGCTCCTAAGAGAGATGTACTTACACGAGAACAGCATGAGTGCAGCAGTGCAATTTACCAGAGAGTCAAGTGAATCAATATACGCCACATCTACAATGACAATCTGTAACCACTTCTACAAACCCCAAGACAAGCGAAGATCTAGAAAATGGTAAGAGGCTCCCCCTACTCAAGTGGCACACAGCAGGATTATACATGGAAGATAGCTTGAAACCCATCATTTCCGGCATCCATTTACACCCAGAAAAAGAAAGGCCTTTTCAATACGCCTTTTTCCTTTTCTTATTTCAAAAAATTCAACCTCCTTCCCCAGACCTGATCTTCAGAAATGTTTTTACCCCACTCATTTCAACGTTGCACAGTACCTCTCAAAACTGAGAATAGCAATTTCTAGTTAATTTTATGCGCCTACCCACACCACATAAAAAAAATATTTTTAGAATACAAAGTTTAAACAGTTAGCAGCAACTATTTAAATCTTTAATCAAGCATTCAGTTTTGATCACTATTAGAATTGAACTAACAGGTCCAACTCGTTTTCTTCTCTATTTTTCCATCAACAACCTGAGTGAACTTAGAACAACTCTTCTAACCCAACTTCTCATTTCAATTAGTTTTGTAACTTTTAAAGGAACTGAAAGGCCTGCATTAAACCTAATTGTAGAATCAAAGAATGCTTTGGGTTGGAAGGGACCTTAAAGATCACCTAATTCCAAGAAAGCATTCATTAATAGTAAAATGTTTTAATTTCAGTGCTTTCAGCTTTCCTCTAGATTGTGCTGTGCTCATTAAATTCCCCCTCACTTGTTTAAACAGAAACATCCCCTTCATGTTGGACCATGTCAGCATCAGATGAAAAATACCTAAGAGAACAGATCAGAAGAGCAAACACGTAGCTAGATAACTTTGTGGTGAATGTATTCAAGCCTGTATTTATGCAGGTCCATATTCCAATTCGGTTCATACATTAAATTAAATTAGTACCCAATCATCAATGTAATTCCATTAAACAATGCAAGCGTTTACAAAGAAAGTCTTGCCCTTAAGAAGAAGAGTAGAGATTTGGCCCCTATCGGCAAAATACAACATCTGCAGCATCTAAGAAATATTATTATGCAACAAGGGTGAACCACTGGCACCAAGATTTGGGTTGGCACTGCCAGCAAACTACAAAGCTTTCACAGATAGATTTGGCACTAGATAACACAGAGGTTATATTACAGCAGATAGGATTGAGATGCAGAGTATAAGGGTTTGTGATGTCGCCTTTGAACCATAACACAACCTCAGAGTCTGCCTCATTCATCAAAAATGGAAGAAAATACTTTGAAACAAAAATCACCAGTCTCTTTAATTAAAGCAACATTTTTATTATGAGGAATCTTTCTTGACAATTTCTTGCACACGGGTTGAAAAAAAGAGCTCATAAATAAACTGCTTTTAGGAAAGAATGTCGGTCACGAGGGAGAGTTGATACCTAGTGTACAGCGATCATTAGGTCCTGCCACGTATGTTCTTAACCTTACTCACAGCAGATTTCTGTACCCCTACAGGCACCTCAACCAAACAGCTTTTAGTCTTATTAGCGCTTCAAAACTCAACAACAGTTCAAAAAAACCACTACGCTAAAGGCCTCCAATGGCTGCACTCGTAACTATCAGCACGTTTACCATGCGGCGTTCGCCGTTAAATAAAAACCACCTTAGCAAACAGGCTGAAGGCCTCCACGCAACCGCTTTAAGTTAAAAGCTGTGAATGAGGAAGCCTTCCTACGGCACCCTCCTGCAGCGTCCTATCGGACGGCCTGGCCAACAGAAAGTACTGGGATTACCAGGGAGGGAAGCGAGCCCCGGGCCCGCAGCAGCGAGCCTTGCCCCCGTTCACCCCCCACCAGCTTTCCGAGGCGCAGAGCTGCGGCTGGCGGAGCAGCTCCCCCCGGGGCCCCCTCCAGCTCCGAGCCCTCCCATGCAGCTCGGCGGCCGCGGGGCTCCCCGCCAGGCCGGGCCCAAGCCCCACGCGAGGCCCGGGCCCACGGGGCCGACCCGAGCCCCCCAGGACAGCCGCAGGGCGGGAGGCCCCACGGCGGCCCCGGCCCCACGGCGGCCCCGGCCCCGCACCAGGCCGCGGCCCGCCGAGGCCGAGGCCCGCTCCCGGGGCCGGGCCGCCGCCCGCGCCCCCCTCGCGGCGGGGTCCCCGGAAGGCCGGCCGGCCCGCCCGCTCTCCCCGACAGGAAATCCTGGCTGGGCTGGGCGCTGCGGAGGGAGCCGCGGCGCCGGGTTCCGGGGGAAGTGGAATTATTTTTTACCAGCGAAGAGATCGACTTCCACATCCGGTAACGGGGCCCTATACAAAGGCGCTGACTGACCTGGAAAAGCTTGAGCCGGCCCGGGAGAAGGGTGTGGGGGAGAAACGGGCCGCGGGGCCCGGGAGCCTTACCGTGCCGCCGGCCCGCCCGCCGCCGCCGCCGCAACAACCGGGGCCGCCGGAGGCCGCCGCTCATCGGCGCCCAAAAGCCCCACACAAAAGTCCCCGCTGCTGCCCGGCGGAGGGACACGGCGGCTGAGGGGCGGGGAGGGGCGCTGCGGCTCGCCGCGCTGCGCCCCCCCTCCTTTCCCCGCCGCAGCCGCCGGCCCGCGCCTCACCGCGGGGCGGCCGAGCGGGCGGCGGCGGGAGGGGCGCGCGGCACTTACCCTGCGGCGGGCAGGGGGCTTTTACACCGGCACCGCCGCCCCGGCCGGAGCGGGGGGGTGGGGGGGAAGCGGCGGAGGGATACGGCCTCGGTGCCTCCCGCCGCGCATGCGCGGCGGCGCGGGGAAAGGCGGGGGGAAGCGGGTGGCGGGACGGGGCCGCCATGTTCCCGGACCGCCGCGGGCACGGGCGCGAAGGGGGCGTGAGGGGCTGCACCGCCTCGCGGCCCCTCCTTGGGGTGAAGGGGGGCTTCAGGAGGGTGTGGGGGTCGGGGAGGAAGGGCTCGGGGCGTGTGGCGGCTCCAGAATGGTCCTGAGGCCTCGCTGGTCTGTCAGGCTGCTCTGGCCTTGAGCCTCAGGCTCGCCGTGGGGGTGGTGTCTTGGGCCCTGAAACGCTTCTCCTAGGCTGGTTGGTTGCAACCCGGTTGGAAAGTGCTCACGCTCAGGTTCTCACCAAAACTATTACAGCACAAAAATTGGGGACCGTGGTAAAGCGGAGGTCCCATAATCTATATCCTTCAGTCAAAGGATATTGGTGATAAAACTCTCCTTGTTATTTTTTGGAGATAACTATACCTTCTTGATACTCTTCATCTGATACATATTTGTATCAGTCTTTACAAACTCATTATTTTAGGCCCTTGAGTTGTCAAACACAGCTTTGGAGAAAGCACAAATCAGCTTCCGAAGAACAAGCATCACCTCGCAGGTACCACAGACCTGGATCCTCAAGGCGTTACCATAGCAGATCTGCTCGGTACAAGAGAGAAAACACATTTCCTACATGGGGAGGCAGCCACCCACCTGGTCAACGCATTGGCAGGGCTCACACTGCCACAGTTGGCCGGGCTCTGCCTGGTTTTTGCAGCACTTTTGAGTTCAGCTGCAGGCACGAATTCTCCACGTGCTTTCTGGAAACCCAGTTAATCCTTCTTTAAATGTCACCTCACTCAAGGACCTGTTGACAAGTCCGGGCCAGTTTAGTTATTTTCCTGGGACTGGCAGCCAAAAGGGGGCACTAGAGAACAAGCCGAGACACTTTGGCGGGCTGTCGCATTCGTCATCGGCGCAGAAACCTGAAATCCAGCCTTCATCACATTTCTTTTCCAGTGCTGATACGCGTTTTTTGTCTCAGGAAGCATTTATCTTGCCATATCATTGGTTGTCATTTACACAGTAGCAGTAGATTGTGCAGAAAACGTTACAATGTCCTTACAGGCCTGCACCAAGGAGTGGGAATTCTCTTTGATGTTAGCTGCAGTACTACAAAAAGTGAGATGTACTACTGACAATCTTTTACAGAGGTGAAGAATCCAGTCTTCATTTAGTCAGGGTTCCATTAGCACTGTATGTGAGTTTTCATTAGCGTGATCACACTTCAGTCTTTAAAATAGTTCTGATTTTTTGTTAGAATTCACCAAAGCTGCACTTAAGCGAGACGTCTCATATAGGCAAGTCAAAACACGGTTCACATCTGTAAAGGACGTAATTTCTTCCATTTTATTTTACCCAGCTGTATAATATAGTAATTTTTAGCTTTTGTTAAGTAAATACTCTTAATACTTCTTATTAAAAAGCACAGATTTCTACTGTTTAAATTCTTTTTTTTCATTTATTCAGTACTTCTATACAGTAACATATGAAGATAGGAAAAAGTGTTTTAACCTAAGGCAACACCACAGCATGTTACAATGCAATCAACACATTAGCATGTTTTAACAAGTTTTTGAATATGGTAAAACTAATTGTACAGGCAGATCCTCCCCTTTCTATATATGGTTGGTTATATACAGCTTATATGTATGGTTACGTGCAAGTAAGACCAAAGGATTTTCTAACTCTGTGTAAGAGAAGCAGTAAAAGGTCCCTTTGGACAAAACAGACTGGGAATCCATTTTGCACAACAGCTAGTGTGACACTCAACAGGCGTTTTTCCCATTCTTTGCACCTTCATGACCTCCCTGTGTCACAGCCACCTGATTTTCCTGAAGAAGAGGATCTGTCTTTTGCAGGCTTCATTCTATAGAGGATCCTGCAGCATGAAATGGTGTTAGGACCCTTTCTTCCTTTGCCATCTCTAGAAGTACAGAATCTCCAAGACAAACTCAGCCCTCACCTGGCCCTGTTCTACTCAAGCATGTTGCAGGAAAGAGTACAGCTCACCTCCAGTCGCTCTAACCGCCTCCGCTGCTGAAGGAGAGAAACAGCCTGGGTGGATAGCGCTGCGCTGGGTGTGGCAGCAGTGCTGAGCGGGTGCACGGATGTCACCATAGTATCAGAGCCTAATATTTAGTTATCGTGGATGTTTAAAATCACATTTACAGTACTTACAAGCCTGTTTGTTGTAGGTAACACATAGACGCACACTTTGCACAATTATATTGTCAGTCTCTACAAGAATCAACTGACCTGAATTTAAGTATGCTTCAAGCACCCGGTATTAAAAGGCATACTGAAACACGAAACTTCATGCTGCAAAATGCTGGTTAAGGACCAGTTTCTCCAGTCTACAAGGTGGACTAAAAAATGGCCAAGCAAAACAGTTCCGGTTCATAATTCCATTGGCAAAATGGTGCTGTAGATCAAAGTGTCATTGCATTCCCCCACCTTGAATCAGGGGAAAGAGACTGTGGCAGGACAGAGCATCTGTTTGTGCAAGATCCCAGTGACACGACTGCTCGGAAACAGCTCAGCACCACGCTCTCCCAGCGTTTTAAATCCCAGCGTGACTATACCAGCACGTCCACGTGTGCCTGCCACCCCTAAGGTATGCTTGAAGTGACACCACAAGCTGCACAAACACTACCAACAACAGAAAAAAATGAGATCTGAACTTACAACATCCCCAGTCGATGCAGTATTCTCTAGGGAGAAAAAAAGAAAAAAAAGTTATTTTTGCAAGGCAAGGCATCTCACCCCCCCACACACAGCAGCAAGAGGGCCGGTTTTACACCCCCCACAGACGCTGGATGCCCCACAAAATCTGAGACCCCAAGCTTGGTGCCTTGCCCTGGGTAAGGCGAAGCGAAGCCGGGCAGGTGCGGAGCCCCCGGGGGCCTGGCGACGGGGCAGGGCGGCCTCGGCCCCGCTCCGCTCCCGGCTCGCAGCCACGGGCCGAGCCTGGGTAAGGCAGCGCGGGTGGCGGCCCCGCACCGAGCCCGGCCCCGCGGCCCCGATAGGAGCGCCGAGAGTCCCCGCCCCCGCGGGGGAGCGGAGGCCCGGCGGGGAGGGAGCTGAGCGAGGAACGCCGCCGAGTTCCGCCCCAGCAGCCATGGCAGCCTAGCGAGGTCTCCGCGGCAGCCCCGCTCGGACATGGGCCTGCCCCGGGCCGGCGGGCTGAGGCAGCGAGACCCCGCGGCGGTGAGTGGGCGCGGCCGCGCCGGCTGCCGGCGGAGCGAGGCCTGCCCCGGGCTCGCCTCACGCCCTGCCCCGGCGGGAGGGGGGCGGGCGCCCTTGGACGGGAAGCCCCGGGCCCGGCCCCGCCGCTCGGAGCCCGGCTGGGAGGCGGCCCCCGAGGGGCTGCGGGGCGGGAGCGGGGCCGCGCTGCGGTCAGGGGGCCCGGTTCGGCCCGGCGGGTACCGGCAGCTCTCCGCCCCGCCGCCGTGACCTTGGGCGGCCGCGGCCGGGCCGGGCGAGGCGGGGACGGGGCCGGGGGAAGCCCGGCCGGAGCCCGGGGACGGCTGGAGGAAAATGGCCGGGGCCGGCCGGGAGGCGGCCGCCGTGTGAGGGGCTGGCGGCGGCACCGCCGGGCCTCGGGGCGGGCCGGGGGCTCGGCCTGGCACCTCCCCGGCCCCCCGGCTGTGCCCGTGCGCTTGGAGGGCGTTAATTGTCTAATTAAGAGGTGAAGCTGGTTGTTTTTTTACTTAGGCTGAATGGCGTCCGAGCTAACTGTATAAAACCTAAGTTTTTTGGTTTTTTAAGTTAACTTTATAGCGTCTTGCCCCCGCCCGCCATCAATGTCAGTTAAACTGCCGGGTGAGTGAGCTGTCAGAAGGGATTTAGGTGAAAGGAGAGGCTCCTGCGCGGTGCTGTGCGGGGTCTGAGCGCGGTACGTGGCCGGACAGACCCTCAGTACGTGGCCCCGTGCTACCCAGAAAATGACAGAACTCGGCGTGCCCTGTGTAAGCGTAATGGCTGTACGAGGCCCTAATGGGTACGGGCTGCTTGTGCACATCAGGTTACAGCACCGAGGCCTGTGGTCTTAACAGTACAGGAGCCTGAAAGAGAGCCAGAGGCCTCACAGCTAAACGTACTGACTGAGGTGGGTGTTTCACTCCTGTGAAAATACCGCATTTCCAGATTAATACTGCCAATCTTAACAAAAGCAATTCTTGTGTACAAAGTGCAAGCGGTAAAACTTACTGATAAATGATGCTCGTGAGAAACCCATTTCTCATTTGCTTAAGTCTTAGAGAGAAAAATAAATAGGTGAATAATACTTTATTACGTACCTGAATTGATGATGCACAGGACTTAGCATGTTAACTTTTTTCAGCCCGTGTTAGGGTATGCTGCTTGCAATATAACTGCTTCTGTGCGTCGTTCTTGCTGTTGTCATTCCACTTAGAGCTTACTCACATCCTTAGTGAAACAGGCACGGCAATTAGATGTAGAAAAACCTGTTACCAACAGGTATGCTTCCCTGTCAGTGTAAAACTATTAATTTTAAGTATTTTAAATGTCCATAGATACCTGAACATGATTTCCCATGTATTTTTGGGATGTTGGCCGTGTTTTCAGCTTTCCTGAGTATAATAATGAAGTCTGAGACGATGCTTCACCTGTCAAGGGAATAGATCCACACGCTTGTGTCTGATCTTCATTTTTAAGGAATATAGGTTGTTTACTCTTCCTCACAGAGCTGACTAATAGTAGATTTAGGTACCGTAGCTTCTTCAATCGCTTGCTTTATTGACGGTTTCATGATCCAGTTTCATTTTCTTGTTGGGGAAGGAGACATTCTCTCCTCCTTACAGATGTGAGGAAGACACACATAATCTGAAGGGTTCACTGATACCTCAGCATTGCCGTTGTGGTGATTTTAAGTCTGGAGGGAAAGGAAATACTGGGCAAAAACAAGCATAATCTAGTCAGAGCAGACTGGACCGGCAAGAGTGTATTTTGATAAAATTGATGCAATTCTGATAAGAAAGTGCAGTTCATTGCAGCTCTTCTGGTGGAAACAAATAGAGACCTAGAACAGACTTGCAGCAGCTGGTCTATCTCCATGTGTTTCACTGCTGTATGCTAACTTCTGAGTGTCTTTATTTGTGCAACTTCTTTTGCTGGAGGAAGCACAAAGACCAGGTCAGTTAGGAATTCAATATCTGCAAAAAGTTAGGTTCAGAATCAGCTGGTTATTTATGTATATCAAAGAGCAGATTATGGTTGTGAAATCATAAATTCTTCCCAAAGCCCTATCAAAGGAGGAAAAAAAAATAAGAACCTCATTCAACTGAGATAGCAAATGCAAAATATCAGGCCAAGAGGAAGTTTTTCATAAATGGAAATGAGTTTTTAGTAAAGAACAGCAGCATTTCACTTCAAAACAATAATTTGAACAGAGCATCTGATGATAGTATGGTAAAAAATGAGAACCATAGGGGGTAAAAGGAATTGATAAAGCAGAATAGTTGGAATTTTTTTTGGAAAGTCTAAGAAGTAAGAGCAGTTAGGGCTAGGTTGCTATGGAATCCTATACTCAAGGAGGATTAAATGCAATAAAAGAGAGGAAACATGTCCGTGTGCAAAAAGTGAGCAATTTGTTTGGATTTAGGAAGATAATTGTAGTGTCTGGCCATTCCTTCTCAAGCTTTTCTTTTCTCAAATACAGTTTGTTTCATGAACTGGTTCTCTTGCCTCTGTTTCTGTAAGGCTACCAGCAGTAAAACAGCAGCAAGCTGCAGTTCTTTAAGAAATGTCTGGAGACGAGATAGGAGGTGAGGAGGAGGAGGGGGGATTCCAGACCTGCACTAGGAGACTTGGTGAAAATGGTATGGATGCATGCCACAGGGCAGCAAACAATCTGTGCACATAGACTGGCTCAGAACATACAGTAACACAACAATTTACTGTTTTTTAGGAGGAGAGTAGGTAGGAGAACTTGGGGGCGTGAGGAAGAAGTACTGCTGTTCTTGGATAAGCTGACGTCCATTACTGTTTTCAGATGTTCTCGTCCCTTCCTTGCTTTTTATCTGTGGAAGAGAGGAAGACTAGCAAAGAAGTATGGTACCCATTGTCTGTATATCTGTATTTTAATTCATGTATTATATAAGTGTCTGGTCATAGATCAGCTTCTCTCTATGCAGGTAGCAATACTTCACAGGGTAACTGCTCAGCAAGCCAAGCCTTTCTAGCTTGCCACCAAAGTAGAGTCTGCCTGAGAATGGGTTGAATACCCAGCACTTCACCTCAAACTAAGTTTTTATCACTCAGTATTTTAGAAATACTGTACCCAAAATGCAGAAAACTTGCATATTATTTCTGCTTCAAAAAACTGTTAAGAGCTTGTTTCCTTCTTCCCCTTTTATTAGCTGACAGGGAGAGACTTGGAAGTTGTCACTGTACGTCACATTCCGAGTTTTGACATACATTACAATTTATAAGTTAAATGTAATCAAGAGGGCTATTCCGCTAGCTCTGTTCATTACTTTTCCCAATTCTAAAACAACCAGTAAGAGTCACAGATGTTCCTAGAAACAGTTGGTTAATGTTTTCCTATTGCTACTTGTTTTTTCAGACTAACTAGCACAAACTTTTATTTGGATCAGTGTTATTGTGAGTGTGGAAGCCTTTGTTAGCCACTAACTCTGGCTGCCTCTGTTTTGGTGACACAGAGCTGTGTTCATTTAGGTTTGGTCATTAGGGACCTCAAATGAAACCTTATATTAACTTCTGATATATGCTGCATGTAATTCCATTAAGTAGGCTATTGAGAATTTGATTATTTTTTTTTTCCAGAAAATGTTATTTCTAATCTATCCTTACTCATTTTACTGCAGCATCTTGTATGGATTGCAGTGCTCTGGGAGGTCGAAGAGTAATGTCTCATTCATCAGCTACTGTGGTTAGCAGCTCATGTTTTGGAAAGGGTGTAGAAATTTTTTCAAATCAGGAAATAAAAGTAAGTTTAGTGTTGTGTTTGGCAACTTAAAAACACTTAGTTATAACTCTTAGTAACTGTAGCAGAAAAACATGGAAAGTCCATTTTTGTTCTTGGCCAGATCTGAGATTTGTCTGTTATCCAATAGTTCCCCATGTGTAGAGATGAGGTCCCAGAACTGCCTTTATCAAGGTGTGTCAGCAGCACGTGAAGGTTTACTAGCATCTTCTGCCTTTCATTACATGGCTGCTTTTCCACATAATCTTGTTTTTTTCCTCATACACAGACGCAGTAATGTTATATTTGCATCTTTTTCACAATACATATTTAGTTACAATATTCTGTCTGAACTCAACCAAATGCTGCCACTTAATCTTAAGAAAATACTGATTACATAACAGAGCAAACATTGAAGATATATTTAGAAAGGACTTAAAGCTTCAAAGAAAAAGTCTATTTGCAGTTCCAAGGAGGAATAAAGAGCCAGTTAAAGACACGTTCTGAAGGTATGATTAGACAAGCAACGTTAAAGCCTTAGTAAGATTGAGGCCTTTTCCTGCAATTCTGTAAGACTATTAAATAAAAAAAAATATATATGTCTAAGGCAAAAAAGCTTTTAGATTGGGAAGGTACTTTACTTTGTGGTGGGATGTGTCTGTTTTGTTT
Organism: Anser brachyrhynchus; assembly: GCF_964034855.1. Taxonomy (NCBI): domain Eukaryota; kingdom Metazoa; phylum Chordata; class Aves; order Anseriformes; family Anatidae; genus Anser; species Anser brachyrhynchus. Next base: position 11,869,829 of record NC_137706.1, on the reverse strand, counting down.
TGTTCCTACTGAATGTAAAGCTTTAATTAGTTTTCTGCCTTGTTTTCAGCAACTAAATATCTCCTGAAAGTTAAAGTTGAACATAAGGTACTTTGTAGGGAGGGGGAAATGTTCTTAAGATGCATGAGGTACGGGATAAATTCTTGATTTTATGTACTAAAATTAGTATTTGAGGAATTTATGATATACTTCCTAGAATTATCTGGAGTGCAATCTCATAGGAAGGATTTTTTTTTTTCAAACTTACCAAGTTTGCACAGATGCTATGTAATTAGAAAATTAGCAAGCATAGCATCTGTGTTGAGGCAGTAAGTTAGCTGGCTGGTACCAGCACTGAGCCGCAGGAAGGCATCCCATTCCCATCTCAGCTGCTCATTCCTGGCTGTGCATGCTGACTGCTGTCCTTGCACAAGCTGCAGAGCTTTTCTGCCTCTTCAGCAAGCTGCACTGGCTCAAGAAGAGGCCGGAGAAGTACCAGGCCGGCATGAGAAAGACAGAGGGAAATCAGAACCTCCTCGTTCGGTAACAGTCAGCTACAGATCAGGTCAGTTGTGCAAAACTTCACTCCAAGGTTACTGGCCGATGGTGGTTTTGGTCACACTGTTGTGCTGATCCTCACCTTGGGGTGTAAGGGAAGAGCCCTGCCTTCGTCATGTCAAAGGCTGTGTGGATTTTCGCTTCCTTCTGACACCTAGGAAATTTATTCGTGGGGATCATTTGAGCATCTTTCTTCTAATTAGTTGCCCTGAATTTATTTGGTTTTGCTAGCACCAGAATGTCTCACTGGTTGAGCAGAGCTCTTCCCCTGCCATCCCCAAGGGCTAAAATAGCTCACTGTATAATATATGCAAAGGTTTTAGTTAGACTATCTGTATGAGACTTAATGGACTGCTGCATGCAGAATGTCAGATGAGATGATGTAACACTCCTTTCTGGCCAAACTCTGCTTAACTACGTAACAGCTTCTTGGGGAATGCTTCCAAGTGGCAGCAGAAAGACAACTGTACCTGGGAGTTTAGGACCTATAGTACGTCCAAGACATTTTCAAGCAGCCTTTAACAGTTCCTTTAACGTTCTCTTTATGGCCTTTTTTAACAGTCTGCTTCAGTGTTCCTTTCCTCAGCTCGTGTCTTACCAAGACATAACAAGCCACCTTTCCATGGGCGTAGCATCTATTTGCAGAGAGGCTGGTGCTAAGGTAGTTGTAAAATAATTATCCAGCACTAATTTCACAGTGCAAATAGGTCAGTTGATTTTTGGTAATATTTGTTCAACTATAAAGTTGAGTAAGTATTTTCTGGATAGATTCATTTGATCATCCTTAAGTCAGCGTTTCTTTTCTCCTTGTTTTCCTTAGTATTCTGGTATTTGAAACACAATGCTCACATTCTTGACAAATTACCCAGAGTTGTTTCAAATAACTATTACTTTGGCTGAATAATTAACTGTATAAATTAATCCTCCTAATCTGCTTGCATCAATAATGCATACAACTGATAAAAGAGGACCCTTACAGATGATTAACATTTAAATAGTTGCAGTTTAAGCATTATTCCTCTTTTGGACAAGAAGTTCCTGTTTGGTTTTGACTCCTGGAATAATTTTTCTATTTATGCTCTGTGCTACAAATAATTGCCCAGAGTGAGATTTTTTTTTCTTTTTAAATAGCTGCCTATTATGTAAGTAATCCTGGTTTTAATGGTTGTAACATAGCTTAACACCAAAGGCAGGTGCTGATGCTGTAGCATTGAGTAACACTTCAGATTGTAGTGGACCAGATCAGGTACTAGAGCTCTGATTGATTACATGCACTTAATTTGCCTTTAGAATTGTTCATTATAGTTTAATCTTTAACTGTGTAAGTTCCAGATTGTTCTATATTAGTGCTGATTCATGTAACATGAGACAGGTTAGGTAATAACACTGTACTGGTAACAATAGTAACTGTTTTAAAAGTCATTGATGGACTATACTTGGGCTCTTCCTACCTGATGTGTTTTTGTTTTGTTTTCAGAACAATATTGATAGAGACTTCTGAGAAGCTGTACCATCCTAGAAGGGACATAAGTAACAACATTAACATGCCTGCTGTGGCATCTGTACCTAAGGAGCTCTATCTCTGTACTTCATTGAAAGATCTCAACAAGAAGACAGAAATAAAACCTGAAAAGACCAGTACAAAGAGGTGTATATTTTAATTGATTTGGGATCAACTATTCAAAATACAAGTCTTAGTAGTACATAGTAAATAGAATTTTGATACCTGTGTAAGTTAAATTGTTTCCTTATGTACTAAACATTAACGAGTTTCCCTCTAGAGGAACTCTTAGTATTAGAACTGTTAGTGCTACTCTTCTGAGCAGATTCCAGCTCAGATGATTATGTTTTAGATCTAAGTTTTCTCAGTTATTACTTAACTATCAAATCTTTGATAGCCTTATGTATGACAAGCTATCACATCAGATATGCTTACTGCCTACAGAAGGTAACTTCTTGAGCATGGTGCCCATGACAGCTTGAGTACTTTGAGAAAAGGCTACATAAATAAAAGTTCTTAAAAATTAAAAGCTCTGCAGATGCATGAATAGAAAATATTTTGCCTCTAGCACTTTCAGACAGTCATTTTGTTTTACTATGAATTAGTTTTTCCTCAAAAATGTTTTCAGAAAAGTACTTTTTTCTGTGTCTCAGTATGCTATTTAAATATGGAAGATTTTAAATAAGACCAGAAAAACAAAATAGCAAAGAGAAACTTCATTTGGAGGAGCATAATTGCAATTCATGTTAGTAAAAGCCTTATATTAAGATGGTAAAAATCAAATGCTTAATATATGGGCAGGGGCTGCAAACACCTAAAATGGCATTTTTTAATTATAAGATGTTTGGGGACAAGTCAACAATCGTGGGCTTTACTCTTCTTTTTTTGATTTTAGTTATGTGCAGAGTGCCCTTAAGATTTTCAAAGCAGCAGAAGAAAGCAGATTGGACCGAGATGAAGAAAAAGCTTACATCCTATATATGAAATATGTGACTGTTTATAATTTTATTAAAAAGAGACCCGATTTTAAGCAGCAACAGGTATAAAAAGCTTTCTGACCTTTTTGCTTTTTTGTAGAAGCATTAGAAGCACAGAAAATTGCACGAAGGCACATTCAAAGAATTTCACTGATATGAAGTAAACTGTCTCACTTGTGCTGGCATTTTTACTTCCTATTTTTGACAAGTCTATTGTTAATTGCTATTACAGTTTGCTCTTATTAATTATACTTAAGATATATAAATAGACAGATGTGGATATTTTTCATGGAAAGGTAATCCCGTTGTCTTTCCACTTCTGACTTCTTTTGGTGCAGTGCTAAGGAGTTTGGGGATTGAGGGAGAGTGTTCCTTTTATTCAATTCAAGCCTACTTTACTGAAAATGAACAAATGTGCTTTTAGCTTCGGTCTTGCAACTAGAGCCGTGTGGTAACAAACAGGGTTGCCTTGCCTATTTGTTAATGCCATAGAACAATTTTACTTACAAACTCATGTTTGAGGGGAAAACACTTAACTCAAAACAGTTCCTTTTTTTTGGGCATTATTATCACTATAATACCAATTTTCTGTAGAGTAGCTGTTCTTTATATGCACAGAAATCAGCATTATTAAGCTGTACCGTTAATATGTGGGCTGATGCTTGTAATTTTAGGATTATTTCCATTCAATTCTTGGACCTACAAATTTAAAAAAAGCTATTGAAGAAGCTGAAAGACTCTCAGACAGCCTTAAACTCAGGTATGTGAATACAATAAATATATAATGTGGTTAGTTATACATGAAGCCAGTACGCATGCAGTTGCAGGTTTTCATGCTGTATAGTAGTAAAGGATTGTGCTTGCAGTACCGTCTAGATACCTGAAATTCTTGAACTTAAATCGTGTACCCACAGGAGCCTGCTTTTATAGCTTATTTTTGTCATCATGTATTCCAATAACTTGCCACTGTTTGTTTTCTCAGTTCTTGGAGACTATGATTTGTTGGTTCTTTCAATGACTGATAGAAAGAAACCACAAGATAATATAAGGTGTATGTACTCCAGAATTTATCAAGAGCCATTTCCTGCTCATGCTTTTCATCATAGGGTCACCTAAGGCCAAATGTACTAACGCATGTTACTAGTATTTCCATATGTTAAAAAGCCCTCCCAATTGGGACTTGGTTTAAACTAACAAAACACATTTCTAAAGGCATTTTTTTATTCTTTAGCTAGCTGCTACACCTTTTCTTTACCTCTACCACTTGCAGACACATTTATGGAAATGCAGTTTTGCTAGTATGGAACTGAGCTAAGGGGCTTTCGTTAGCTCATTTGCAGTTACTGAGTTACAAGTCTTTGTGCCATAAGCCATGAAATCGCGTCAGTATATTGTAAGATAGGCTCTATCTTTACATGGTAGTTAGTACAGTTTGTCTTGCTTCTAGCAGCCTTTTTTGCTTTTCACATCCTCAGCAACTGCCTGTCTCTCCCTTCCCACCCTTTCAACTCTGTCTCCTCAGTTAGGCACATTTCCCTTCCCCGGGCCCCACCAGAACTACTGTAAAAGCTTGTTCTATGCCCTTTGTAGTGCTTAATCTAAAAAGAGAGTTTAGGTGAACAAAGAAATAAGAACGTAGCTACATGTATATGAAAAGAGACATTCTAAGGATGCTTGATGATACTATACATTAAATAATCTTTAAATCTTCCCTGTTTTTAATTGTCTTACAATTCAGCAGAGCTACAAATTCACTTTAAGGGTAAACTTGGATAAAGCTATAGAAAACCGAAGTTATTTAGAGACTTGTTGTTTAGTAACTTATGGTTTATCATGAAATGAACTGAGTTTTGAAATTTGACACAGTAACTTTTAACTACTCTGGGCAAAATGTATGCGTGTTTAAAGGGAAAATAAATGAAACATGACTCCTGCGTAACTACAGAAGTGGTTTCATAGAAATTGTTATTGTACAATTTCTCTTCCAGGCAATAGGCCAGCAAACAGTTTAACTGTTAATTATTAACCAAAAGTGGAGCTGCTGAAACGTCATTTGTATAGGCTTAGGAATACTTACATGAATGAGCTAGTATGTGCTTCAAAGGCATACCAGTAGGTAAATGGGAAATTGATGGGTAAATATCCCATATTGACCAAATTCAATGAAAATCTTAAATATACTTTTGTACCATTAACTCCAAATAAGAACAAAATGCTCTGTTCTAATTTATGATGTCTTTGCCAAATCAAGAAGCCTATTTAAGAAATAGAATTACACTTGCTGCTTGCTTCCTATTGGTGGAGTAGAGTTTGAGGCAGAATCTGATGTCACGATATAGTTCATTAACACAGTGCTCTTAGTATGAAATAAAATTGCATAGTAGTTGTCCTTTTGGTCCTGGTTAGTCAAGATATAATTAAAATGACAATTACTAATGCAATTCAGTGTTCAAGCCTCACTACTTGGCTCAGTCATCAATATTGTTAGTTCAAAACATTATTTTTTGCTTTATGGATCACTAATAACTGTTGTCTTCTGAGTTCTATTAACTAGAGTGCAATGTAGCAGCAATGTGACTGTACAAGCCTGCAGCTGGTGATATAAAAGCTGTAGTTTGGAGGCTACTGGTTTACAATATTGTGATTGTCCTTAAAATGGCAAAGGGCTGGAAGGTTAACTTTAAAGGGCGAGGCTTTATGAAAGGGACATCTGTATGCAAGACTTACACGCACCGAAAGTTTTGAGTACACAGGATTCTTGCATTGACTTCACTGTAGTTGCACTCTTTGAAATAAGCAGCAGGGGTGGTGGTGAGGATGTAATAGTATTATAAAGTCAGCTTACATCCAAAAGGTGACTGCTACTGTATTGGTAGTTGTGACCCAACTTCTCAGAAAAAGGAACTTTAGAGAACTGAGCTAACTCATTTTTAACTACTATTAGGACTGTTGCAAAACCAAATAAAATACCCTGGATGATTGTTATAATATGTTGAAGTTTACCTGTAAGACACCAATACTTACTCTTGTTTCTGTGAAATGAAAAACCTATTACTTTTAGTGACACCATAGCTAAGCATGACCTCAGATTTAAAGAAAAAAATAGTAAACCCTTAAGAGCAGTGGCTATGAAATAAGAGCCAAAACAGGATTTAAGGATAAGAAAACCATCCCAAGAGTGGAAGAAGTTGTATCAAGCAGTCAGGGAGGAAAGTGGGCTCTGATGCAGTGAGGGGATGTTGGGGAGGATTTACTTTAAATGCTTCCTGTTTCATGGCCACCCCCACCCCCCGCCTTGACTTGATGGTTCTGGTGCTAGCCGATTATCCAAGGCTAGCCGATTATATAATATTGGTTGTGGGGAAATATGTTTTCCATAGATATGAAGAAGCTGAAGTTCGGAAAAGACTCGAAGAGAGGGACAGACAGGAGCTGCAGAAAAAGCAAGAACCAAAAGATGATGGAAAGAGTTCAGCCAAAAGCTCATCAGAAAATACAGCAGATTCCAAAGGAAAAAGCCAAAAGGTAATTGAAGATGTTTATGGATTCTCAATTCAGTCTGAAGGTATAGCTTTAATCCTGCATGTGGTATTTATTAGTAGCTATTTCGAGTTCAGAATCTTTTTTTTTTGGCTTGTTTTGGTTTTTAATTTACTTTCTATTCCCCATAACCTTTCTTTTGAGTCTTCTTTGGAAAAGGTAAAATCCTACCAACCTCCAGTTCTTGCTTAAGATACACTAGCTTTTTGTAAAGTCAAACTCTATATTACAACTGTGCTTTCCACCATTGCTGGAACTATCGGATTAAGAAACATGATAATAAATTTGTTACATGACTCCTTTCTAGGAGAGAGCTGACTAATTAGCAATAGTGTGGGGAAAAAGAAATGTTTTTCCACAAGTGCTTCATGAATTTCACCCAGCAGATGCTGCTGCAGGTTGTATTGCCTTTTTAACTGCTTTCTGTCTAGGTAGAGCAGCAACCTTGGTGTCTTCCTAAATTAACTAGCTTTTTTTTTTCCCTTCTTGCAACACAGATTAATGGTGAGAGCAAGCATTCACTGGAAAGAAGGGATCAATCCGAAAGTCTGAGTGGTAAGAGATGCAATATTCACACAGGTGTGAAAAAAGTCTCCATATGCTTATGCACCCATCACTTTGGCAGCTGCAGTTCTTTAAACAGTTACTTCACAGTCAGAGTATTTTGATGAAATTTTGATATGCTTTATTTCAATAATAGCAACCTAGTAGTAAAGCTCTGTATTTAAGCTATCATCACGTCTCTTGAACTTAGAAAGCTGTTCTGAGTTTTTCAAAACTTTAGTAACTAAAGCTGGACTAACCCCAGAGTGGTCAAACAGAAAGAAAAATGTTTCCTCGACTGCTAAGACAAATATCTGGACAAGGCTGAAATGTGTCGACTTTCTCAATTAAATAAGAAATTTCCCTTTGCCCTTCCTAGCCTTGTTTTTTGTTCTTGTAATAAACGTGAAAATGTTCCTCTTCAGCTGAGAAATCTAGAGAACATCTGCAGCATGTAGTTCACGAGTGCTTGCCTATATAGCTTAAGTTAAATGAGATCATGAAAAATTAACTAGTTTATCACTGAAGTATCCAGTATTGTCTAATTTAGCAGATCAGCTGCTAATCATTGTAGTAGTGGGAGCAGAAGAGCCAATCTGTTCCACAGTGTCTCAGCTCCATGACTTTGTGGGAAGGATATATATATAGGTATATGAATGTATTCTGTATGCTTTTCTGTTCTATCATCTGGTTGCAGTCTTGATTACTCCAGTCAGATGCGATCATAATTATCTATTTTATTTATAATGTAGCTTTTAGCATCTAATAGCTTTTGTATTTCAAGGAGCAGTCACAGCTGAGAAACTGTTTGCAATGATGACGGACAAAAGCATTGAATTGATTATAATGGATGCTCGAAGCTCGAAGGATTATCAGGAATCCTGTATTCCAAGATCTATCAGTGTCCCAGAAGAAGCTATCAGTCCTGGGTATGGAATAATGTTAAATGATAGTGAAATGTTTGATTTCTCTGAAGTACTGTCTTACTGGCATTCCCTTTTGTAAAGTGACTGAAAAAAAGAATGCATTAGAAGGGTCATATGCTTCTACAACTTGTACATTTAGTTTTAGAGTCTCCGATACATACAAATTGGTGAGATGTATCTGGACAGTGCTGTTTTTGTATGTACTGCCTTGAAGTCAGAGCTTGTGTATTTTATCCAAGCACATAAGCATGTATAGGTTGGACCATGTATTGTTGGGCTAAGTGTTACTTGTACATTTATCTTTAAGTGCATGTTAATACATTTCAGAGTTACTGCTAGCTGGATTGAAGCTAGACTCCCGGAAGATTCTAGAGATCAATGGAAGAAGAGAGGACACTTTGATTATGTTATACTCCTGGACTGGTTTAGTTCTGCAGAAGACTTAAAGCTAGGAACAACTCTTCAGAGCCTGAAAGATGCGCTTTTTAAGGTTGGCAAGTTCCACACTTTATATTACTTCATCTCAATAAGTAAGGTGGTCTTAAAGTATGTATAATTACAAAGTATGTGGAAGACAATGACGTTCTGGGTAAACACTTTGGTTTAGTTTTCAAAGACTGCTTATTTTGATAGCAGAAATTTAGTCTGAAGCTTCACTTTCTGCTGCTTATGCTGTAGTAGTGGAAAGTAACTCATTAAATAAGTAAATAGTAGAATGATTCAACTGCCCTCCTCAACAGCTAGCTCGTAAACTTTAAGTTCTTGGCCGACAGAGTTGTTTGAGAAAGTACTTAGTACTGTTTGCCAAAGACATTGCTAATACATGAAAGCATGAGACAACTAAGTCCACGTTTATGGGAACTGGCTGGCCACCTGCATAGGCAGGTTGAAAAAAGTTAACTTCTCTGCAGTCCTATCAAGCCAACACTTTCTAGAATGGAAGAATCAAGGTAAAAGAGACACCAGAAATAATTTGAAAACTATTAACTTTTGTACTTCCTTAAATACATGTTTTTCCAGAACTGATATTTAAGTTTGAGCCTCATCTTTGGAAGGAGCTAATAGACTCAATATTAAGTTGCTAAACGTTTAAAAGTCAGAATTCTGGCTATAGCTGTGTTGTCCCTACTCTTTATAAAGGTGGCTCTTGTGAGAGACTGCACGTGTTTCTGGTACTTAACTATTCAAGAGGGGTTCAGAGATTAGTTCAGGCAGTTGAGCAATAAATCTCCATTTATTGCTTTACAGAATAGTCTCTGAATTTCTGTTCATGTTCTAGTTAACATTATTATACTTTCCAAAGCCAACACCCCTAATTACAAAGACAATCAGAGGGCTGGAGCACCTCTCCTATGAAGACAGGCTGAGAGGGCTGGGGATGCTCAGCCTGAAAGCTCTGGGGTGATGTCATTGCAGCTTTTCAATACTGTAAGGGGACTTAAAAAAAAAAAAAAAAAAAAAAAAAAAGACAGGGAACTTTTTGCTTGGGCAGATAATGGTAGGACAAGGGGGAATGGTTTTAAACTAAAAGAGGGGAGATTTAGGTCAGAGTTTAGGAGGAAATTCTTCACTTGGAGGGTGGTGAGGCACTGGAACAGGTTGCCCGGAGGAGTTGTGGATGCCCCATCCCTGGAGGTGTTCGAGACCAGGTTGGACGAGGCTGTGGGCAGCCTGATCTAGTGGGTGGCATATCTGCCTGCAGCAGGGGAATTGGAACTAGATGGTCTTTAGGTCCCTTCCAACCCAAGCCATTCTATGGTTTTATGATAATCACTCAGTAAACTTACCTGATAAGAAACCAAATATTTTTCTGCATGGAGGATCACTACCTGAACAAGTAGTAAGTGGTTCTTTCTGTATTGGAAATATTCAGAGCCTGTTTTAGTTACAGCCAGGAACCTCATGTGTTGGGCATTCTCCAAACCCTGTTCCCTAAAGTGTTTTTACAGCCTGATTAATTCTTACTTAAAAATCTCAAAAATAACCTCTTAGTATAATGACCAGACACAGAAATCTCAACAACAAGGTTAAGATTGAAACATTTCTTTGCTATGTTTGTCACCTAACTTCTTTTTTTTTCTTTTTTTTATAGTGGGAAAGCAAAACTCTACTGCAGAATGAACCTTTAGTTCTAGAAGGAGGTTATGAAAACTGGCTCCTTTGTTTTCCCCAGTACACAACAAATGCTAAAGTAACTCCACCTCAACATAGCAAGATTGAAGCAGTAACAGTTTCTTGTAAGTATAATGGAGACTCCCTTTCCCCCAAGTGTTTCTAATTACTGGACGTAACTTCATTCAAGTACATATGAGAGAGATTGAGATCTAGCTCAGAACAAGGCTAAATTTTAGGGTCTGGTGGAACTTGAGGGTCACTTTGGTTTTGTTGTAAGAGCTTTCCCATGTATTTTTCCTCTCCCACCCCAGTGGATTTTACATATCCATCTTTGGAAGAGCCAGCTCCTGTTCCACCTGTTGCCACTATAAAGACTTCTGTAACAGAAGGGATTGAAAATGAAGAAACAGAAGCTAATTTGGAAGAGAGACTAAAATTACTTAACAGACCAAGCGTAGAGGGTGCTGCTGTTCCAAAACCTGACAGTTCATTTGTAGTCAATCCCGTATCTATTACAAGAAGTATCCCTGAGGTAAGTTGTGTTTCTTTGTTTCAGATTTAGTATAGGGTTAATGTACTAGAGACCCACCACGTGCAGACCTCCACAGAGGTACGTTCTCAGTATTTGTTTAAGCCTTGTACACAAGTACATTGGTACAGAGACTATTGGTGGTCTGTGAAGCCGTGGTAATAATGCACAGAACTTTATGAAACTGAATACACTTGACATAATTGCTGAGTTTTCATTGAGGATTTTGATGTGAGTGCCAGAGAAGATGAAGGTCAGCAATTGCTCAGTAATTCAGAAAGTCTATTAGTAAGCTTTTCTAATCAATACATACATATGATGAAATAGTCAGGGCAATTAAGTTATGACTTACTTTTGCTATTCCAAAGCTCTGCTTTCCAGCCACCGTATCTTCCTTCAAATAAAAAAACACTTAAGAGGCTTTTCAGTTGTGGTCCAGTAGTGAAAGTATGGGGACTTGCTTCTTCTTCTTCTTCGGGGAAAGAAATTTTCTAGAACGCCTTTGTAGAGTCCTTGCACTAAAATAACTTGTTTTCTTTGGAAGATAAGGCTAAAAATATCCAGCTCTTTATCTTTTACCTTTTTAGATACTTCCTTTAATACAGATTTTCATCTAATGGACCCTAAGCTATGAAAAAGACCGTACTTATTTTCTTCCCTTTGTTTTTTCAGAACTTCTATTTCAGTATCAAAAACAACCTCCTCTCCTAGGTCTGAGCAGAAATCGTTCTTAAATACGTGTTTCCATCAAGCAGATCTGCCTTAATCAGATGACAGAGCATGTGATTGAGAGAGCCAAGCCCAAGTTAGGCTGCCTGATTACCTTAACATGTTCACCTTTGAAAGCTTGAAAATAAAGACCCAAGTTGTAGTAATGTGTGTTTAATGCTGTCCTTATGGTTCTGTAAGGCTTGCTGATTGTTATCTCACATCTGGAGATAAAATTAATTATTAAATTAAGTATTAAATTAATACTTAGTTAATGAGCAATGTGAATTACCAGATTTACTGAAATTGAAAGTTGGCTATATCTCTGATAGAAATCAACTTTATATGATCTTTATGCTTTTATAAATTTTTCTTAGAAGTTTAGCTAGCAGAGCGCTAGTAGCTTTAGTGAGTTGTTCTATGCTTTGTGTTACAGGTTGATCGTACTAAAAAGCCTTCAATAAAAATTCCTGATGATAACAGACCGAAATCTGAAAGTACACTTGGTGACAGCCAGCCTATTGAGAATGGACAAATAGTTCCAGATCGGTCCACAAAACCTTTACGTGATGTAAAGAGCACCCTGACAGAAGAAGAAAAGAGCCATATACATGCAGAAACTGCTGCCCTGTTAGAGAAAAACAAACGAGAAAAAGAATTGCGGGAGAGACAACAAGAGGAACAAAAAGAAAGACTCAAGAGAGAAAAAGAAGAACAAGAGCAAAAAGCAAAGGAAGAACAGAGAGAAAAGGAACACAAAGAAAAGCTGCAGCAATCCAAAGAGGAGAGAGAACAGAAGGAGAGAGATGACCAGATAAAAAGAGAACAGGAGGAAAAGGAAAAAGAAAGAGTGCGCAAAGAGACAATAGAAGCAAGAAAACAAAATAAAAATGAACCAGAAAACATTGGTGCAAAAAGGATTGAGATTGACAAAGTATCTGCGGAAGAAAGAGAAAAGGGAGTTCGAACACCAGATATGCAGAGACGTGTGCTGGGTGATGCATCTCAGACTTCTGTGTCTGTTCCAGGCAAGGTTAGTGAAAACGGGAGCGTGGGGTATTCAGGATGATTTATTTGGGTGCCTCCTGAAGTGAGATGGTATCAGTCTAATTTCTAAATACGTACGTCACTGGAATCTTGTTTAGGCCTGCCATTTTTACATAGACGTAGGGGAGAAAGTTAAAACCAAGATACGTGTGGTTTTATAGGGCGGCTTAGACTAGCTTGATCCTCGTTTGCAGGTGGGCAGTATGGAGTTCCCATAAGATAATAATAATTACCACTGGCGTGGAGGCAGAGTGGATGGTTCATGGTCTGCCATCTTCTGTTTCAACTATAAAATGCTCCCATGCCTCTTTCTCTCATACCAGCCCAAAATATTTGCTATATTGTTGTAACAAACACTATGGACAGAATCACAGTATCGTAATAAACTAGTGTGTCCCCAGACGCATAAACACTGATATAACAGGGTTTTGTTGTCTAGTGTAAGAAGCAAAGCAATACCCTAATCTATTATTTTGAGACTATTTCTGAGATCTTGAAACTATTAACAGTCTATCCTATATAACACAACATTCAGTTACAAAGGCTATTCCAACAAATTGCTGCATAGCTGAAAAAAGTGATGTGGAACTAGCTGCAGTAGTGACTTCAAGGCACTTGCATTCAACGACAAAAAAAAAATAACTCTGCTTCTTCCCTATTATTCTTTATCAGCTATCTTTACTGACATTACAGATGAAAATTGAAAGCCTTCTCTCAAAATCTTTTACAGCAAACTGGGGTTAAAGGACAACCAGACAGTGGAGCTCAAAAGCCAGGACCCCTTAGAGAGGATTCTGAACAAGATACTGAAAGACTTAAAGTAAATACAATGTGTTGTATGTAGCTAAAATCAATCAAGCACAGATGCTTTATGATTATTATCTCATGTTAAATTCCACCTAACTTTATTTTTTAAAGTTGTAATCCTAAGAAAAGACTGTGCCATTTTTACAGCTGTTTGTGTGCTTTTTCCATTTGTCACGTTCATCTGCAAATAAATACTTAAAAGTTTCACTAGAAATTTTTCACTCCTAATGCTTCTGATGGCATTAACAAGTCTTCCACTCTTGGTCGTCATCTCATGCGTACTCCATTGCATACTACTTTGGAAGGGAGAAAAGATCTTCCCTATGTGTTTAACAGAGGTGTTTATTTAAGTGGCTTCTTTAGGGAAAGAATTGAATAGTCAGACGAGTGAGACCGAATTGTCCTTTCTTTTTTTTTTTTTCCTGGAGCATGTTGACAAATGAATTTTGTTTAGATTGAGTAATACAAAATAGTATTACTATGTTACCATTTTTGTGTCCTCCAGTAAGTTCCATTTCCAGCTATAATCAAGGATTTCTTATTGAACTGTTTTGCATTAAAACATGTAACTGCATAGGGAAGTCACAGACAGCTTGCTGCTCTTTATAAGTAACCATACATACCTCACATTTCCACTGTATTTATTAGTCTCAGCGGGAGCCATTGATGAGAGCACGAAGTGAAGAAATGGGAAGGATAATACCAGGACTGCCTCTGGGTTGGGTAAAGGTAACTTCCTGTTTCTGATACTATTTTCTATTTCCAATGTTATAATCGAGTTTCGTGGGCAGTTTCACAGCGCATTTCAGTTCTGTCATATTATTAAGTCAGATCTCGTTTTATTTTTGTCTCTCCGATTTCCACACACAGGTACTTCCTGAATTTTAACATTATTTGTAATGAAATTAGGGGAGTTCATCTGCTTCTGGTGCTAACCAGTTGTTTGATATGCATTTTGGTGAAGGTGGTACCTTCCGCTAAACTTAATCCATTACGTATTGAGGTCAATAACTACTGTTAACAACTCATTGCTTGAGAAATTCATGTATTGTTAGAGTAGTTAAGGCTAACGATGGATTTTTACCTGACTCTAAAACACTTTTTTTTTCCCCCCTAAGTTTCTGGATCCAATCACTGGAACCTTCCGTTACTATCACTCGCCAACAAACACCGTTCATATGTACCCACCAGAAATGGCTCCTTCATCCACTCCTCCAGCTACCCCACCAACGCATAAACCCAAGCCACAGGTGACTATTGAACGAGAACGGGAACACTCCAAACTGAAGCGCTCCTACTCTTCCCCAGATATAACCCAAGCCATTCAGGAGGAAGAGAAGAAAAGAATTCCCGTAACTCCTGCAGTCAATCGTGAAAATAAGTATGTTTGATAAGTTATATCACAACTTACGCAATGTGATAGCATATAGGACTTCATTTGTCCTTATCCAACTGAAATTCATTAATATTTTATAAATATTTTCAAAAAATGCACGAGTTTTTTTGATAGACCTAAATTTCATTGCTACACATCCAGTGTATTGGCAGTTATCTTTTTGAGAATTAATGTGATTATTAAATATTAATAGAAATTTCAGAGGTCAGTGTAATTGGACAACAGTTGCTTTTTAAGTGTTGTTGGTATTATTTGTGTTAACATAGAAAATACTAATTGTCTTGCAGCTTCTGAAATAGTTTTTAATTTTTAAACTAAGTTAAATAAACAGCTAATTCTTCATCTGTAAATTAAAAAAAATAAATACTGATTTAGCCTATAAGTCAGCCTGATTATAGGACAGTATATATAGATTTCTCACTATTTCACTGACTGATCTTGAGTACATGAAATGATTTGTATTTGATAGCTTCTTGTGCCAGGATATTTCGTTCCCTTGGAGGGAAAGTGATTTTCTTAAGTTACGTGCACAGTCTTGTCAAGTCTGAGACTGCTTAAAAAGAAATAAAATAATTTCTTCCTTACAGACCAATCTATTACACTAAAGCAGAAATTTCAAGACTCTCTGCATCACAAATTAGGAATCTTAATCCTGTGTTTGGGGGATCGGGACCAGCTCTTACAGGACTTCGTAATCTAGGGAACACTTGCTATATGAATTCCATATTACAGTGTCTGTGCAATGCACCTCACCTGGCTGACTATTTTAACAGAAACTTATATCAAGATGATATTAACAGGTAACAATATCTTATTCTTATCCTTTAATTTCATGTGAAGGAAAAAAAAATCTGACTTTACATTTGTTAATTAAAAAAATCACTTAATAGAGCTAAAGACTTTTTGTTGTTTACTTCTTTTAAATAAGAGAAATATTAACTTCTAAATCTTTTGAGATTTTTCAGACTTTAGACATGGGACAAAATAAGCATTACCGGACAATCTTGAATTGTGCTTTAGCACATTCATAAATAAGTGTACTACAATCTCTTAAAAACAAACAATATTTAAGTAGCAGTTTGCAAAACAAGCTGGAAATAACTGTACCTTCCATCAGACCAATTTTGAATGTGGAACCAAATTACAATGCCAAAGTAGACAAAAGTTTTAACTTAAACAAACAACCACATTTGCTTGATCTAAAGAAACTACTTCAAAATTGGGAGAAAGTCTTGAATTCATAATAAATCTTAATTGAATAGCTCACTATATATATATAAAATACATTTATATATATATATATATAGAGCATATATTTGTGTATATATAAAAACATATTTTGTCTGTTTAATTGTATAGGTCAAATTTCCTGGGGCATAAAGGTGAAGTGGCTGAAGAGTTTGGAGTAATAATGAAAGCTTTATGGACAGGACAGTATAAATATATCAGTCCAAAAGACTTCAAAATTACAATTGGGAAGATTAATGACCAATTTGCAGGATATAGCCAGCAAGACTCCCAAGAATTGCTTCTCTTTCTAATGGATGGCTTGCATGAAGATTTAAATAAAGTAAGCAATACATGTTACAAAATACACATCTATTAAATGATCAAGAGAAATAAATTTTCTCATAGCTCATAGTTCTTAAGAAAATTTAAGTAACAAATCTTTGTGCCAAAGCAAACAGACAAACTTTTTTTAAAGCAGCTTCTGGATAGGGTTGAGTAAGCATTTGTGCTGAATTCAGCTCCCCACTGCTGTGTGGAGACAAAGTCCCATTTCTGTGATATCCCTCTGTTTGGGAAGTCCTGGAATTACCAAAATGGCTTGCTTTTCTCATATTCTTCTTGAGTAGGAGATCCCGAGGTCTATATAGTTCAACACCTTCCGTGTATCTTCAAACATCCCTTGCAGAGTCTAGCTTTTGTAGCTGTTTCAGGCCATGTAGTTGGAGAGTCTGCGCCCAAAGATTCTGTGGTTTAGGGAATAAAGACACAATTAGGCAAAGAGAAAGTAGAAATTTACTTTCAATTGTCTGGGCTGAGGTGGAGACGGCCTTTTCTTTAATGATTTTTTTTAATGATACGTACTGGTACCTCAGCCTATTCACCTGTATGAATTCAGGCTCCCACAAGGACTGACACGTATGCCTTGTATCTGGAGGATGTCTGCTAAATGTTTTCAGCCTGGAGACTGAACCATTGGTGTCTGCAGACTTTTTTTTGTTCCTCAAGAGTCTGCTAAGAGTAAGAGAAGCTTGCTAGGAGAAGCAAGTTTTATGCTGTAACCGTACACATTTTTCCACCTCAAGATTGTGACAGCATGAAAGAAACTCTGAGGTGAAGCAGGTTTTCTTAAGTACTCTTTACCTTACTGCTTTTAAACCTCAAATCTCAGTTGCTGTATGTGTATCTTCTCTTTCAGAATGGGGAGAGTTGTTCAAGTAGTAATAACTTTTGGGAAAATGCTGTCATTCCCTTGTACTTTTCATCACTGTGGACAACTTGTGGGTGGTGGGGGACGTATTAAACTGGTGTGAGTCTTCAGGGGCAGGGTAGGTACTTTAGACAAGTTCCAGAACTATTATTGGTATAGCACATGACTTTTGCAAGAAATCAGTCCCAAAGTAGAAGTTGTTTATAATCTAAATTAGTTTACAGGGGACACGTAGTGCTGCTTGTGTTACTGAAACCTTGTATAGAAGTATTCAGAAGTATTTAAGTATTGGAATTCAGTATTCAAGTATTCAGAATTCTACTGTTACAAAATCAACCTCTATCAGGTACTGAAGGGAATGGTGGAAGACAACTAAGCAGCTAGGAAATGGATGGCTATGCTGGCACATTCAAATATACTTGCTAATATTCAATAGTATACTTGCCTATAGATTAAACTTCCTATTTATATATATGTTAATGTACAGCTAAGGTATTCAAACTTCTGTTATACAGGCTGACAACCGGAAAAGATACAAGGAAGAAAACAATGATCATCTTGATGACCTCAGAGCAGCAGAATTAGCCTGGCAGAAACACAAACAGCTCAACGAATCCATCATCGTGGCACTCTTCCAAGGCCAGTTCAAATCTACAGTGCAGTGTCTCACATGCCACAAGAAGTCCCGGACCTTCGAGGCTTTCATGTATTTGTCATTACCACTTGCATCCACTAGTAAATGTACACTGCAGGTAAGGTGGCACTAGAGAAAAACGGTTTTTGAAACAGTAAAAACATTTCTCTTTGTGACCTTTATGATGCTACTTCTGCTGGAACAGGCTGTCCAGAGAGGTTGTGGAGTCTCCCTCCCTCCTTGGAGGGACACTGTCCTGGACAACTGGCATGAGGTGGGGGTTTGGACCTGATGCCCTCCAGCAGTCCCTTCCAACCTCAGCCATTCTCTGTTTCTTTGTTCAGCCTCTTGTTGAAGGGGTACATCAGTGTTCCAGCTTAAATTACACTAACCTGAAACATGAACAGACCCAAGTCTATTTTTTTTTTAATTCTTCTAGAATTTAAAAAATTAGATCCCTTCTTAACAGTTTTAAAATACAAGCAGGATGGAATATTGAAACCACAGTGACAGAAAAAGACATGTCTAGTATTTGTTTTTGTATGCCACAGTATAAATGTTGTGTTTTTAAAAGAATATATTGTCGGTACAGTTTGAAAGACTTGCAGATAACTAATATATACAGTAAAATTTACTTCTACACTTGGACTTAACTCAGTTTTCCCTATATTTGTGAAACATGGCAAGTAGATAACTGTTGCAAGTTAACAAGCAAATAGGAAATAAACATTTTTGGTACACTACCCTAAACACCTGCCGTTCACAATCCGTATTTATGTTTTCTTTTAAGGAATGCCTTAGATTGTTCTCCAAAGAAGAAAAACTCACTGACAATAATAGATTTTACTGTAGCCATTGCAAAACTCGAAGGGATTCTTTGAAAAAAATAGAAATTTGGAAATTACCACCTGTTCTTCTCGTGCACTTGAAACGGTAAGTGAAATTACGATATATGAAAATTAATTAGGGTGACCAGGCATTGATGCAGATTGATTGTTCCAGTGCAGTAACTAACCATTTTTAATTAGAGAAAGTTCCAGATGTATTTCCAGTTGTAATGTTGCAAGAATTTCATTTTCACCTGATGTCTGCTTTACTAGGCTGTAGTTTACAAAGCGCTTCTACAAGCAGCCTCTTTTCATCAGTGCTAAGAAGCATGTGTGCAAGCATTAACAGATTCGGAGCCACATGCTGTTTTTGAAACAGTTCAGTCTTTAGCTGAGATCACGTATGGGTTAAAAACAGAGAAACCAAACATGGCTTAATATTCTTAAATAGCATGCAAATGACTCGTAACTTAAAATGATGCTTTTTCATCTCTAGATTTTCCTATGATGGAAGATGGAAGCAAAAACTTCAGACCTCTGTAGATTTCCCATTGGAAACTCTTGACCTTTCACAGTATGTTATCGGTCCAAAGAATAACTTGAAGAGATACAATCTATTTTCAGTATCAGTAAGTAACCATGTCACGTTTCAAAGCTAGCTGATACTTATGCTAAGAGTAGGGGCAGTCTCTGTGATTCATCTGGGTTTCCAGGCTGCCTGCCTGGTTGCAGATGAAGCTGTGTTCTAAAAAGAATGAGCAGTGTTTAGTTAAAAATCTTACATTCTAGGTTATTTTCCTTAACCAGGTAAGAAGTGGCAACTTTCAAGGTCATCGATTCTTTTCTTCTTATGTTCACAGAATCATTATGGTGGGTTGGACGGAGGGCACTATACTGCCTACTGCAAAAATGCCTCAAAACAGCGCTGGTTTAAGTTTGATGACCATGAAGTGTCTGAGATCTCAGCATCATCTGTGAAATCCTCAGCTGCATATATTCTCTTTTACAGTTCTTATGAACAGCGAGCAGTGGACATGGCCACATAAAGTAGCATGGGTTAAGAAAACTGGTTTTCTTTTTATAAGAGCAAAGTAGGTATTGGAAGATGCATAAATATGCAAAACTATGACAAATGTAGTCACTTAAAGTTACGGGGATGGTTGCAGCAGCTTCTCTGCAAGCAAGCTCTTTCTGGTCAGTACTCTTGCTTAAATCAGACTGATTAATAATGCTTGTGGTAACTGCCATCTGTGAAACCATTTAAAAGCATACTTGCGTTACCATTTATTTAACAAACAACTATATTTTTAGTCTGCTCCAAAATTGAATTCTAGCTTAGTCATCTGAAATCTATTAACAAGTAGTTTAAAATGTCTTAAAATCCCAAGGCATATCTTTATTTTTATCTTTTTCTTTCACTATTATGGCCTTTTCACATTTCTAACCTTAAGCTTGATTCTACTGTGAATACTCTAGAACGATGTAAACAGTTAGGAATGTAAGTGTACATATTGATTGCATACTTGCACATCAGAACTATGTATATAATAAAATGTTGTCCTTTTTGTGAGAAACTCTAAAACTCAGAGGATTGCTTTTATTTGCCAGCTCTAAGTAATTGCAACACTATTTAATAAAAAAGCAGAGCTGTATTTTTTTTTGTTAGCTTTGGTCAATATTTGTGCACATCAGAGTTATTCTAAACAAACAAGATTTTTCCTTTTTAATTTTTTAATATAAATTTTTCATGTATACATGCATTAAAGACCTTAATGAAGAAATGATTTAAAAATATATCCTATTAAGTGTATATTTGAGTTTGTTTTCATTCTCAACTAGTTCTGTAACGGTCAGGATTCTACGTAACGACCGCCTGAATCATATTCACACAGTTTAAAGGCTCTTCAGATGAAAAGAATACTGTTTTGCCTAGAACTACTTAGTTTAGAAATTGTTTTAGCTGAATTTTGTGCATTTCCGTGGTCTGGATTTGGGTTAGTTTTCCTTTCCTGATTGGGTTGGCATTCAAAAATCGAATCTTACAGTCTGAGTTTTTATCTGTCTACATACATATATAACCAACAGAGAAACAGGAATTTTCAGGTAAGCAAATCTGTATGCTCAGCATTTCTGATATTTCGAGGGATCTATGAAGTTTGTCATGAAAAACAAACATTAGACACCGTGGATGTGCATTCCATAACAGGCTTGGAAGTTCTAACTCCAGCCCTCTCTCTAGAAATTACTTCCTGCAATACCACAAGCAGATCAGGTAACTCGAATGCTCTGGTTTATTGATGAAACAGAATTTAGCTGATGCTGCCAGTGAATTCTAATTGCAGATGTACTCACTGTTGTTGCTTTTTCATGACTTGTTGCTTTCTTTGGGTGCAGAAAAGGCCTGACAGGTGTAGAATAGGAGATAAGCTCTGTCAGTCTGCACTGAGGAATTTGGGATCTTGGTAATCTGTGAATCATCAAAGCTGTACCAGTTTTCTTTGACTGAGTGCTTGCAGAATGCTGTGTAGTGGCCACCATCCAGAAAACCAGAGTGGTTCTGTAACAAACAACATGGTCTGTTAGAACAGAAGGCTCGCTTTCTCCTAACAGAGAAAGTTAAGAATTGGCAATCGTTTTCTGTTTGCACTTGGAAAAAGAGAGCGAGAAGATTCTAGCCACCTTTGGCCTACAGAAAGGAATATTAATTCAAATAAATTCTTTAGAATAGAGCAAACAGACACTTCATAGATGATGATTATGCCTCTCTATTCTGCAATATTAAACTTAGCTATTAGCCCTGATACAGGCCGTACTTGCAGAGAGTAATGGAAGAAGAGCCCACTTAGTCCTTGTTTATGGCCAGGATCCTTGCAGTATCTGCTGAAAAGGCTGGGGGCTGCAGCCAGGTGTTATTGACTAGGAATGCATGCTTTTTAAAACTGGGATGTGGTAGGGGAGAAGAGGGGAGAGAAGTGGTTACTTCTCTCTGGTTCAGTTACATACTGTCACTGTATTGTACCCCTGGCTGGAGAAAATTAATTTGTATGAAAAACTTGCATCCATTGACAGCAATGCACAATAGCAGAAGCCATGTATGATAGGTTTAATATTACTTGTTAAGCTAAATTATAATTCTAAAATCAACTCTCTATATAGTTTTATATATATGTATGTGTATATATAGACATGTTACTCATAGATTGTTAGTCAAGCAAAGAGGGACCATCCTCTCTCACATGTTCTGAACTGTTTGAGGCAGGAAACCAAATGCCCTTTTTTCATTAGGGTGCGTACGTATCACCTTCTTACTGATGAAAACTGTGTTCAGTTAGTGATGGCTTTGTCCAGGAGACACTTAGCTCAAGAGATGCACTCGTAGTCAGAACAGAGTAAGGATAGATCAGGAGGGGTGGGGGGATGCTGGCTGTTTTTTTGTATATATATTTGTGTGCTTTTTAAAACCACAGAATTTTTAAGTGCCTGGAACAGAGAAGACTGTTGCTCTGATCAAGTCCAAGCTACCATAGGCTTGCTTTGTCTGCATTAGGCAAGGCATTACAAATAAAAGTCGGAAAGGCAAAGCTCACCACTAGAGCACACAAGCTGTACTCTGGGTTCTTGTGGAAAAGTGGGTAACTCTGGAGAGAGGTCTAAATTGCTGAGTGGATAGCAGATGTCAGCTAAGAGTTTCCTTTTGTAGTTGCCTTGCCATTCAAACCTGAAATAAAATTTTGAACTATTTTAAACTTCTTTCTTTTATTGTGGTGGTTGCTTAACTGGCTGTCCTAGGGGAAGGGAAAATGACTAGTGGCTACCCTGGGTTTGAAACAGATCTCTGTTAATATTGAGTATTACAGGCAACTGACAGAAAACATACAATGCCTTTAAGTGCTGTCTAGCAAGAAAAACAAAGATCTTGCTTCTTGATCCTTCTGTCTATTAGAAATGGACACAGGTACTAAGAGCAGACAGAAGTCAAGCCTCGGCATCGTTGTCACTGTGTCCTAAATGTTCTGGACTGCACTGTCATTGTCAAGTCTTCTTTCTTTCTAGGCTTCATCCCTCTTTCCTTTGTAACTTTTAGTACTACACCATACTTTTAAACTTTCATAACTTGGCCATTACCTAGCCATATTTATACAGTCAAAGGCTGTAACTAGGAGCCACAAGTTCTTTTTCAGCATGTCAAGAAAAGCACATGCTAAATGGGAAATTAAAGAAAAATTAGTCTGGGATGGTTGAGCTTCTCCGAACTGTTATATGAAGTTTGCATTTTTAAAATTTTATTTTTAATATATGAGCAGTTGATAATAAGAAATTCTTGATAATAAATTTGGTATCAGCCACGGATGGCTAGTAAAGTATGCCAAGCAGCAGCTCTTATACTGAATTGCAGCCTTGCGTAGTATATCCACTTTAGACATGATTTAGTTAAGGGATGAACAAAAATACAGTGCCTTAGCTGCAGCAGTGACAAGCAGAACCCTCTTCCCTTCCCACCCCCCAAGGGGTAAATTTCCCTCATCCCCTGACAACTCAGGAGAATTGCTTCCATAATTTTATCAGTCTCCACAGTCCAGAGAGCACCTCAGAAACCCCACTTAGCACCAGATCCCCTTTGAAAGAATAGAGATTAAGGCCCGTGGAACCAAAGTAACTTAAATCCTGCATCTTTTTAATAACACGTATCATTTTTAGCCACCTATTCCCCCACCAAACAGAAACCAGCAGTTTGGGAATATATTAGAGGTCATACCTGCAGAGAGCATGTGCTCTCAGAAGGAACGGGCAAGGAAAGGGCAGTGAAGATCTCAGGTTTATCAGTGGAAGTCTTGCATTCTAGACATGTAATACATGTAACATCGTGACTCGGTTGTCCCTCAAATGACTGCATGATAAGAGATGTTTCACTGGCAGGCCCAAGCCCTCTGTTTTCTTTTGCACCAGTTATGCATCTTCTTTTGCTTGACTATACAAGAGAAAAAAAAGTAGATAGCCAACTGTTTCAGAAGTGCCTTCAACACTTTTAATGGTTAGAATGGAAGCAAATGTTTAACGTGGCTTGACGATCAAACCTGCAAAAGACACTGAGAACGAACGTGTGATCTACAGCACGCTAGGACCGCCATATACTGGGCAGTTCTTTGAAAAGAGGTTATAGGCAGTAACACTGTTTTACATAGTGTTGATAGCATCTATACTATTCTGTGCTGTATATTGCTAAGACTTCAACTGTTCCCTGTCCATTACTGCAATGCAAGGGAGGGAGACACGCTCATTTGCAATGCAGTAGGGGGTCATTAGGTCTTGGTGGACCCACTGCAAAATTCTGGTGGTTTTATAGTTTGTTGTGTTTTATTTTTATTTTTTAATTTTTTTTTAATTTTTTAATTTTTAATTTTAACTAAAGAAACTACTTAGAGCTCTGGTTTATTTGTAAAGAAATAACTGATCAAGACATAATCTAAATGTAACCAATATTTGAATAGCTTTAAATCTGGTGCAATTATCAGCACCTCCTTCCAGCTACAGATTAACTCAGAGGCCCTGGGCAGACAGGCCCACACCCATGCTTACGTGACTCACAGTAGTTATCCTGTCATCCCAGCAGCTACTTGCACATAAAATCAAACAAGTCTGTCTTGGAAGGAAGAGGTCTGACTCATTCTTAGCTGCACAGCTTTTGTTTTTCTAAATCTTCAGATTCAATGTTATCCTTACCCACAAAAACCCTTCCTACCCTACCTTACCTACAAAAATCCCCTTCCCCCCAGCAGATATTCTCTTTGTTGTAGGAACCAACCTCCCAGCTCTTTTACAACAAAATTCACACTAGCAGCAGCTTCGAGATCTCTGTCCTCCAGCTCACTTCCTCCATAGCACCAAGCCAGGTACAAAGGACACACTGTGACAGGGTTTTGCTTGCAGTTTACCATATCTTCTTTTAAGCAATGCTAAAACTAACTCCTGTGAAAGAGAATGGTGAGCTTTACAAGAGACTGGCTGTCTGCTGCCCACGTAGGCTAGTATTCAGTCTGGTCCCAGAACTTGGCTCTAAAGTTCTATCACTTTACTTGATGTTTGCAGTAAACTAAATTACTTTTCTGAGAGAAATTAAACAAAAATGTAACATTCTGGACATATGGGCAGGAATGAATGATTTAATTGCCAGCAAAGTCGTTTATCAGAGGAACTGAGCAGACATGGGGGCATAGCAGACAGATTTTAGGCAGATGAAAAGGGGGAGGAACTAAAGCATGGAAGGGCAAGGAGAGGAAGAGGTGAGTATGATGGTGCTACAGACAACATTAGCATAAGATGAGGGGCTGCAATTTGACATAGCATTAGATGTAGCTAATGAATTATTGTGTGCATGTGGGTATGAAACGAAGGATATGACAATTTTAGCAACCACATCTTGTAGTTTGTGAGAGGAGAATAGGTGATTATTGCATGAAGTGCTAAACCACGAAATGTAAGGAGGAAACAGCTACAGCCCCAAAAACATCCCAGCTGCACTCTTACCTTCTTGAGGGCCTCATGGAGCTCATTCAGCACACAGATCAGAAACTCCTGTGCATCCTGCTGAGTCCTCTTGCTAAAAGTTGGGTACCGCTCCCCAAGAACTGAATGGAAAACTGGGGAACACAGTCAGACTCTCCAAGCCCCATACCAGACATCAGATAGCCAAAGGCAGTTGCAGATTCACCATACTCCCTCAGGAAAAATAAAAATAAGTTTCAGGTAAAGCAGGAAAATATGGTGGCTCTACCTTCAAACAGGAGCATAATAAACTTAGAAAACCGACACAGGTACAGTGCAGCTCTGATGGCCTCTGTTCCATCAGTTCTGGCAGAGGCAGAAAGAGCCTGGGCTGCCTTGGTCTCCTTCCAGCACTTTGCCCAAAATAGTTAGCAAAAGGTGGGCATCTGCTGATGCCACTGCACTCAGCATCTCAGCCTAACCCAACTTTATTCGTGTTTGCTCACACTTGTATTAATTTTTATTATTCCCATGGTAATATGCATCATTCAAGAAGACAACAGAATATGCTTAGTACTACTTTTTGTGGATCCGAAACAAGACCTGGATTATACTGTTTTTAGCATTACACGATATAGAAATCCGTATCTGTGCTACCTTCTGCAAGCTCCAGGGCTTAGAATTAACTTCCTGTTACTTTCAGCACAAGAGATTACCTGCAAGAAAAAGTATTAACTATAAAGTAATCGAAAGTCTTTTCAAAATCATTGTTACTTATTTTCGTTTTCCAACTGACTGTTAGCCGCATGCAACGTGAATTGTTACTACCAGGCTTTTAGCTGTAGGCTTTTCTCATCTCCAAATTCTTGTAATGTTAAGTGGTATATCATTTAGCAAAATGCAACCACGAATAACAAAAGTGTAGGAAATCACTGTCACAGGCTTAAAAACCAACTCTCTCCTTTTCCTGATCACAAGGCTACCAGGCAGTAGCTAGGAAACCAGCTCCCCAGTAGACTCACCTTCATGTATTTCACCACAACATATTTGGGATTGTTTTTTCTCTGAAATGTTTCAGCACCTAAAATACTGCAGTAAACCACTCAACAATGCTGAGTTTGCTGGATTAATTAAGCAATGAAATTAGTGTATTCATATATTTGAAATTTTTGTATAAAGAAATGCTATGGCTGTAGGAAATTAAGTGCATTTTAAAACAGAAGTTACCTAAGTAACCAACACTACTATGCAAGTACATAACACTCTTAACACTCAGTTTAATCTGTTATTCAATCAGTTTTTCTTCTAACAAAAATATCCTTAAGATGGTGGTAGGCAATCAAAGCTATGCAAGGAATGAACGTAGCTTACCTATTCACTTATATGAAAGACATTATTTAAATAGGTTAAGCTAAATGCCCTTTTAGTAGGAAAGTCACTGAAGCATTTACAATTGCTACTAAAAACTATTGGAGAAGGTTTGAATTAGTATTCTTGTACTTAAAAGCTATTAAAATAATGATATTGATGCATGCCAATATTTTGGTTTTAGGCAGTTAACAGGTTCTGATGTTCAGTACCGCTTTTTTTCCTCCTCAGAAATCTTGAAGAAATTTAAATGCTGACGGATCACAACTCTTAACTATTCATAGAGAATAATGGGCATGCATTTCAAGATTGATAAGGTTTTAAAAGACGAGTGGCATTCGATGTTATCAGCCAAAATGCACTTGTTCCCACAACCTAGTTTTGAAAAGTGCAACGTCAATAGGATAAGGTATTTATGACCCCCTAAGGGTCAGGATACTTCTTCAAACCAACTCTTACTTGCCACCACATCTTTCCAATGCCTTCCTTGAAGAATACTTACATCTATGATTGTTTTCTGTCCGTCTGAAAGAGATTGTGAAAGTTGCAATTGTCTTCTCCTCAGTTTACATATAGGCCTCTCATATAATTCTAGCTGTAAGTCTCCAGGAGTAAGCTATTACTCATGACAGGAAGATGTATAGAAATATGTAAAGTTAACCACTGATAACCACACTGAGTTATCTATGTGTTCCTCAGCCCTATTTGACCCTTTCTGTCTTTGAAAGGCTTCAGGTCCTAGGCACTACAACACTGACCAAAGGAAACATTTCCCCCTGTCACAAACACCCACCGCAAACGTCACATCTGTTTATTTTTTTAAGGAATTAGTCACAAGCAAAACTACTGAAGACAGTCATCATGGTTGTATAAGTGAACTGTGCATTGTTAAATATTGTCAGGAAACAATGTTTCCTAACTTTCATGTGTATTTTTCCCAAAACGGTTATCCTTTTTTATATACTAAATTTGGTTTATAACACTTGAGGCTCCCCTAGGAATCCTTCCCAATTTTAAGAGCTAGCCTCACTAATACATTGACTATTGCTTTTACTTGACAAAAATACAGAATTAAAAAGTTATAATTACTATCTTGAATAGATGTCTATCACTGACAACAACAGAAGGGGATGCTGGCAGGAATCGAACAAGGAACTACAAATTTTAAACAAACACTATAAAGAGCTTTAAAATATTTTGTCTCATTTACTCATTAATCCTATTACATAAGTTTGTCCACTACAGGTGTTCTCACATTTTTTCCCCTAGTTCCTGGTGTTACCAAAGTTGAGATACTCCAAACGTGGACAACTGCTTTGGTCCAGCACAGCAAATTCTACTTTTCTGCATAAAGAGCTATTCAAATTCACCCAAAAAGCCTTTCAGACTAAGACAGACAGCAGAAGTCTGTAAACAAGAATAAATTTATTTTAGATTCTTTAAAGATTTAATGATATACAAAATGTATACAGTATTATATCCTTATAACATTTTACCTTTCCCCGTCAAACATAAAACACCATTTAAACAGCTATTGTGTTCGTGCCTTAAGTCTGTATCTATAAGATACACTACTGAATAAAAAAATTTATAGAGCTATATACTGCCCTTTTAATTAAAAATTACAAATTAGTACCTATGTAACAAAAAAATCGCAGCATGAAACTTCAGTTGGACAACAGTTTTTTCTTGCTGAATGCTCAACAATATTTGGGACAGTTAAATTACATTTTATTGGCATGAAGGTGCATTGCAATCTCCCGTACTTTACATAACGCTATTCCAACCCTAGTCTCTCTTAAATAAGTACCACAAATAACATAACATTAAAGATGTTTTCTACACAATTTTAAATACATTTAAAAGTTATGTGTACATTCAGTTTGATACACTGGTTTTATGAGATCTTTGGAAGGCATAACTTCTGAAGCAGTCACTACGTACAACAAAAAGCACTTCCAACTTGTGTTCTCACAAGGCAACTTATTTGGACCAGTACATACTATTTCTTCTATTAAATATGATTATACCAGTCTATCATGGCTTTGTTTGTTACTATTTCATGGTGACGTGATAAAACTGAAATGTATAAAACAAGAAATCTCATTATGCACAATTAGGGCTCTATTCCACAAAAAATAACAGCTTTACAGCTACAAAGCTGAATCCTGATTCAGGAGACTCTCTCTCTATTGGAACAGATTAAGTTCCTACCTTCAACCTCAACCTACTGGCATCACATACACACCCCTCATTTGGCTCTGTCTTCTTCAAAAAGCCAGAGTAGAAGACATCTGGTCAGAAAACGTTAGTGGAACCGTTCCAAAAACGCTCACAGAATACTCTGGCATCAGAGAGGTAGGTGCTTTCTCCTATCTTTTACCGACTGACAGTAAGACAGCTGCCAAAGAGGCAAATGCTTTACCTTAAAACATCAACTACCAAAATCCTTTTGGTTGAAGGCATATTGCACACCACAGGACTACAGAGAGAAAATCCTCCACTAAACCGAAACAAAATCAAAAATAAACCTTCTGCTAAAAAGCCCCTTTTAAAAGCATACCATAAATACTCATCATTATTCAACCTCTAAAACGATCAGCTGCCAAGCTGTTCTCTGTAGATGGTTATCACAAGTTGTTAGGTCCTTAGATAATGGACCAGCCAAATTCCACTTATAACACAGTAATCCTTGTTTTGATGCATCTTTCTTTTAATTATGGTGGAGGAAAGATAAGTGACAACTTCGTGACATTCCATGAAGTTTGGATGAGGCCACTGATTTGGTCACATCATTAGAGCATCAAACGAATAGAATTAGCTGAATCTGATTCTTTGGTGCAGCTTCCAGGCTGAATTGTCAATTCAGGGGAATCATCCTGAGGAAATATAATCTTGTCAGGTGTGTAATCATTCCTCTTCAGATCTAAATAAACAAAATGAAGTCATATCGGTTACCATTTCTTTGGAGTGTAGAAACAATGAAGCATAAGTTATTTCAAATAACTGGCTAGGCATATGTACTTATAAATAAGAATTCCTCAATATGTATTCAATGCCACAAAAGGATGTTTTATCGTATATGTAACAGGAAGCACATAGTTCTGCTTTAAAAAGTGATGGAAACTTAATTATTTTATTTATAGATACTATATAGCAAGTACCAAATCAACTTCTAATGGAAATCAGACCCTTTCATGATACCCTTTGATGCTACCAGGAGTTACAACTCAAATTTAAAATAAAAGACCTCTCTTCATATGAGAAACAACCTAAAAGAGTAGCATTAAACAGGCAGGATCATGCAAGTTCCTTAAGTTATTCTGGAGTCTAAAAGCCTGATACAGAGAAATAATTTCAAAGTTTGATATGACTGCAGTGTAGTCCATGCAACTAAAACGTTCAGAATTGAATAGTTTAATAGAACAAATTTATGCAGACCTAGATATGTATAAAAAAAGGGCAAAGCCCCCCAAAAAAACATATTCCAGTTTTTGGCTAAAAAGTCTCAGATTTTGCAGTATCTTTACCTCCTTTTCCTACTTTTTCTGGGAACTCATTATTTTTTACTGCACCTTCTGAAGTCAAGATCAATCTAGTCAGCCTTCTTCAAGTACTGTGCATACAAATATAGATTACACATTGTTAAATCCTTCAACTAGGATTTTTTATCTTAAAATGACATATCTTTTTAAAGTAAAAATACAAAACTGATGTTTATTACTTACTCTACTTTCATGGCATGACATTACTATTTCATTATGCATCATACAAAACATCATGATACCCGAGTGCCTCAGAAAAAAATACAGCACCACTCTTACCAGGAAGTTTAAGTTTCCTGCAGCAGGAATTACAGTGATGCTTTGCTCTGAAGTTTTTTATTGCATCCTCTCCCAGATTGGCTGGACCAAACACCATATCATATGACCTTAGAAATAAAGAGTGTGTAAACATGGATTGCATGTGTTCTCTGGCAAAATTTTTACAGTACTTTTTTTCTTTAAACCCTTCTTTGACCTTACCTTTTTTCTCCAGCTTTTATCACAGAGGGATCTGTCAAGTTTTCACCAACACCTTCAGACAGCACATGAAGAAAAAATTAAATCTGATACATTACATAAATAATATTGAAAAGCCTTGCCATTGTTAGCTGACTTCTCAGCTTTCCCAAGAATAAAGGCAGAAAGAATTAAAATGGTATAGAATACTCTTTATTCTTACATGAATTGCTCCTCAACAAGCACTTAGTACCTCTCAGATTTCCTTCACCTAATTCTACATCTGCCTGCAATTCTTAACTAATTTTCACCTGAGAGAAAAAAGTTTCCTATATAGAACTTCTCACAGCCAGAATATCTGACACACAATTAAGCATAAATACAGCTTGCCATATTGGCACTATACAAATGTGTCAACAAATATATATATATATATATGGCACATATAATTGGGAAAACTCCTATATATTTATATTCTCTGTAGTGCTGTAAAATTTTTGTGCCATATTTAATAAACCCACCATTGATTCAGATGAACTAGACTAATACACACTAAATACTGCTTATTGCATATAAATACTGCTTATTGCATATGAATTCTTAATAAAATGCTATCACAAGAGAGTCCAGGAGTTGGAATCAATGACCCTTATGGGTCCTTTCCAACTTAACTCTATGATTCTGTGAGAAAGACCCATATACCTTGGCTGTTGACCCCAATTTCAAAATCGGGACATTACCTTGCAGATCTAGTACCAGCAATTCCCCTCTTGTATACTCATAGGTCCAATGGCTGAAAGCTAGCATAACCTCCTCTAGCATGTTAGTTGGAATTATTTCATCACCATTGTTGTTGTTATATTTTCTGAACTCTCCTGTCATGCACTCTTCAACTGCAAACCACTGGCCAGCAGAGTGGCAATATAACAGGAAAACTTCCAGGAACCTAGTAAAAAGCATACTTTATGAATATATTTCCAAACAAATGACAATTTAGTCATTTACTACTAGACAATTCTTTGATTTACTTATCATTTAAAACATTGGAAACTACTATATAAATTCATTAATATTATCACTCTAGGCTAGAAGCAGTGCAAGAAAGTATCAATGAAAACACTGCCAAGAATATTTGTCTGACACATTCTTTAATGTTCAGAGACATATTCACGTATCAGTACCTTAATATATTTGAGCTGTATGTCCACAGCCCTGTAGGCATTATTCTGGAAGAAAACATGCAATATGCTAGAAGTTTAAATTTACTCACCTTGGAGAGTATGGTATGGATTTGGGCTTCATTTGATTGAAAGCAAAAGTGAGCTTCTGTGCTGCCCTCTGCTGCTGAATTTCCTAGAATTCAGAGCCCATACTTTATTAGCAGCATTATATGAAAGGAATCATTATGGAGCCAAAATACAAAACCAAAAAAAAAAAAAACCAACAGCAAGAACAGTAACTACTGATTCCCCCAAGACAGTGTAAATTTAAAAGCAAGCAATTCGTTACATTTTAAGACTTCGAGCTTTTTGAATTAGTAAAACATACTGTAGCAGAGTTTTAACCCTTTAGTTCATAGAGAACAGAAAATTAACTTTTTTTTCTTTTGTTATATATATATATATACACACACACACACACACTATTTTTCAGGTGGGAAAAAATAATGCCTGTCTATGCTTAATAATTGACAAGAATAAAACTTACTCTCAAGCACAAGTGTAACACAGTATCCTCTTTATAAATGCTTGACCAAGTATTCACAACTTCAGGAAGAAAAGACTTGATGATATAAAGATGACCTGATTTGAGGATATCATATTCTGACCACGTGCATACTACTTTAAGAGCTCGACGTAAACCTCCTCCCATCTCCTCTTTACTTAAAAATTCAATTTTAGCACAGAGTCCTAGCTGTGACCAGGAAGACATGCTGTTGTTCAAGATGTTGGGAGAACTTTCTTCAAGGCGATACACAGTGACTGGTTCACCTGTATTACAATACAAAAAGCAATTACCACATTTAATTTTCAAATTAAAGCACTGAATATCTTCAGTTTCTTAGATCTCAACACATATGAAGTTGTCCCTCGCATTCTGAATCAGTAAAAAAATGAAACTAGCCAGTAGAAAGACCCCTCTTTTCTTTCATAGAGCAGCACAGTAGTACAGCGTTTTTGTCCTCCTGATTAGAACTATTAATGACACCATTCAAACAGCATTAAGAACACTGAATAAATGCTTACATACACTTTAGATGAGTCAAAACAAGCCCTAACTTAAAGGAATACTTGCAGAATAGTTTGCTATAAAAATTGTTAGTACAATTCTATCACCACCATTCTGAGGACAACTACAATTAATCTAAATTTCATAATCAAGTGAGCTGCCCTAGAAAAGGTGTCAGACATTTAAATTTTTGAGCATTGCAAGAGAGACACTATTTTAGGTCACTAGTTATAAGCAAGCATGAAATTTGTCTTTATAATTTTCTATTAGAAGAAATTTGTACAGGGATTTCTTTTGTTTTCTTCCCCAAAAGACCGTACTAAACAAGCCCTTTGAACTCTGACCCTCCCCCTCCACTCACCAACAAGAATTACAGTCTTTACCTCTTGGAGGCACAGGAGTGAAGGGAATGCTCTGTGATAACCTCATCAAGTTATTTCTTTCTACAGCTAGAGAAAAATCACAGCATTTATTAGATTTTAAGGTTCTAAAAAGTGTCATTAGAGATATGAACTATAGTTATAAGAGGCACTGACCTGAATAATAGTAATTGATATCCATGATAGGCTTGAAAGGAGAAGCGATGCCTGAGAGAGATCAGAAATAATGAAAGAGACACTGCCTGCTACCTGTATTGTGTATCAAAATAACCACGTACAAAGACCACTTCCCAAGTGACTAGAGCTTGAAAAAGATTTGCTATGCAGAAAATTAAGGATCTCGCTTAGATCTTCAGTACTTTAGAAGAAATTGTAGTACCTGAAGGTAGGCTGTTAAAAAAGTAATCATAGTGCTACCTCTCCATTAAGCTCCAAATTATCAGCAAACATATTCTCATACATAACCCAAACAGTTGCTTGTATGAAAAAGCTCCCAGCTTGTTTATAGCAGAAACAAAAAACTTACCATTCAATGCATCTTCTTCAGATGGCCTGTGAAATGTCACAAAACCAACTGTTATTGCTTCTTAAGAACTTGTTTTTATATTTACTGATTTTGACACATCATCCTAGGTCACCTTGTTAACCTCACAGTAATGCTTTTATCTTATTTTTCAAGGGCAGAACTGCTGTTTAATTACAAAATGGTAATGGAAGGCTGTTAAGTAATCTCCTGGTTTTAGAGCTATACTTTAAATACCACCAAGTCACGCACAACATTATGTAAAGTTTGCATCACAAGAGCTCATTCCCACAGAGGTGCTTAATTAAAGTGTGTTCACAACAGCTTACCTTTCTGTTATCAGATTAATAAGGTAATGCTTTTAACAGTTAACTCAGGGGATAATTGTTAACAAGAGCAATGACTGCACAATTTCAGAGAAGGTTTACAATTTGGAAGGTTGGGTAAAGACCTTTGCCAGGAAGTTAGCTCATTAATAAGTGTCAACGCAGACATTTTCATGTAAGAGCATGTTTTGCCCTCTGATATGTGACTCAATTAACTTAAATATAACCTCTCATAGCATTCCAGTGAACACATTCAGTTATTTATTAGAAAAATCCTTAAACCTTGTTTTTTCATTAAACACAGCGGAGTAACACTGCAGCCAAAGACTACAACCAAAAAGAAAAATCAAAATATATAATGGAATTTCTTCATTACTAGAAAGCTTACTTACATTTGATTGCTATTTGAAGGTCTACCTTGCAACCAATCCTTTAAATCAAAGGGGGAAAAAAAAAAGAAGGCTTCAATTTTGTAAGAAGAACACCGTATATTTAATTTGGGGGGCAGGGGAGTTACGTGTTTTAAGATCTTGCAGTACAGCCTGCTTATTGGAAAGATTTCACTAAACTGTACTGAACTGCAGTTGAACAGAAAGACTCAAATACAACTGAGGATTGGTAAATACAATTAAAAGACCAGAAAAGTCTATGTTCTTTGTTTTATAGATCGTATAAGCATTTTTGTTCTTAAACAAAAAGGCTTGTTTTACATAAGCAGGAAGCACTGTATGTTTTCGTAGTGAGAACATGCAAAATACGTAGTAGATAATATGTACAACTTCTTCCCTCAGTCAAAACAGGTCCCCTCCTGTTGCCTCCTTGAACGAATAAGACTACAAATCAGTATTATTCTTCATGCAGTCTGTTTCTTCACCTTTATTTGTTCACTTTCTAGTTCTATTTGACAACAACAAAGAGACGAGGATACAAACCGTCAACAAGGCTGCTTTAGAATCTACTTGCTGAGTATCTTCACTTGACGCTCTTCTACTCTTGCTGTATACTACAAATGAAAAAGATTAATAACTGGACAAAAAATGGCACGTGTCTTTGTTACCTATTTTCTAACAGAGTGAGCAACTAGACAGCTTAATTGGTCTCCTATATAAAAAAGGCCTGATCCACAATTATCTACTGTTAGAAGTTTCCAGCACAGTTCTGACTGTATCACTTACCTTTTTATGATCTAGCTATTTGGGTATTTGCTGTTGCAAACAGATGTAGCAATTTAGTTGGCATGAGGAGAAGAATCACAGTGAAACATGAGAGCCAATTTAAATAGCACCAATCATGAAAACACTTCGAGATGGTTTAACTTTTTCTGTTTTCCTTGCACCCTCTTGGAATATGCATTGTCAACAAAATTGAGTGAGAAAATTAGGCCACCTGAATCAATGACATACTTACATTGTTCTGAATGGACTGCCAAAGGGTCAGTAAACCCACAGCAAGAACTAGACTGTCTTAGACCACAGTCAGTTTGAAGACCCTACAAAAGAAGTACACATATCATCATTATCATTGTTCTCAACTACTACTTTTTTTAGCACTACATTAGAAATATATATGGTTTTTAGACTTGTGGATGTACCTCAAATACCTTGCTGCAAAAAAATGCTTACGTCAAGTGCATAATTCAGCTAAAACACTTTTTACAGTATCAGCTCTAACATTTTCAGTTGCTTATTAAGACTATTGATCTATTTGGAAAAAACACTTTTAAAGAGAACGTTACAATAAGATATGATTGTAGAGATGTACATTATGCTAGATCTCTACAAGCACCGCGTTCAGCTGTTCTGTTATGTATCTTCATTAACTATCAATTCTCATTTGAGAACTTGGCTCAGGCAGAAACTAAAGTTCAGTTTGAAAAAGCCATTGAAACTAAAAATAAAATCTAAGTGTTGCCACAAATGCCTACAGTTTATGAAGTGAATTTCCCCATGGACACATTCCTTAATAATAATTACATACTTTGAGTATCTACTGAAATGGTCAGCTTCAGACAACAAAACGTTTATTTTGCAAACAAATAGAAAGACATCTTCATCCCAAACTGCAACTTCACGTACACTGCAATGGGACCAGAACACTCCTCACAATCAGCCTAATAATTCCAATGGTTATCTGAATGAAATTTTAAAATTCAAGATTCTGTAGAACAAAAAAACCTTGAACTTAGAATGGTATGCTCTGCTTTCATTTCAAGACTTGCCACAATTAGGAAGTTGCTACCAGCCTTTTTCACCCTTCAAAGGCACACACCCACGGGTATGTGTACAGGTGTGTGTGTGTGTATGTGTACGAAGTGTGTGAGTATATACATATACTATTTGTGTATGGATACCTATGAGAAAGATTATTTTTTTACATCCCTAGACAGAAATACTTCACTGAAATGTACCAGAGAATGCTAAGCCAAGATAACAATGCATGGCTGCCAGAAGATGCATACATCCTCCCCTACCCTTCTGTGTCTTTATAAATTCTATTACTCTATATGTACTGTGTCTGGATATCGTAACTTTAATGTCATACTTTGTGAAGACATTTGAAGGCAAATTCTGTATTTTTTTTGTGGAAGAACAGACTATAACTACCCCTTACACAACTGGCAAACTTCCCAAAGTGTGTTGTTTCTTTTTTTTCTTTTTTTTTTTTTATTTTTTAAATCATGACAAGGGTTCATTATATCTTTCCCCTGCAAATAGTGATCTATGAAAACAGAGTTTCTTATCTTCACTGTAAAGAATAAATTCTACCATCTGGTGAAAATTGTCTTTCTAGAATAAAATGGAAACCTTTTGCACTTACTTGAAGTCTGGTTGTTTCTATTCCCTCCAATATAGCTTTTTTGAAGTCTTCCTGTTGCTCCTATTAAAAAAAAAAAAAAACACACAAAGCAAATTGTAAACATTATTAAGAGTAGTACCGGAATACCCACACACAAAAAACTTTTTGGTCACACATGATACTTATCAGAAGGCGTACAAGGAACAACTCAGCAGAAGTTTTGACATTGCAAATGGTCATCATGCAATTCTCAAGTCAGATTCTCCCCCCAGTGAGGGGTAACCGCAAATGGAAGCTTTTATATATATATATATATATATATATATATATATATATGTATATGTATACATATATGGTGTGTGTGTGTGTGTATATATCACCTGGAGGACAGGTTTGACACAATTAATAACTTCCCAGTAGTTATTTGTAATATTCTTTTATGAAAACTGAAATTATACACCATTTTAGTTGACAAAGTTTAGTAGAAAGGCCTTTTCTTCTTGGAAGCACAACAAACAACCTTTGAAGCAACTGCAGTCACTTTCAATCATATACACTTATAATATTACACGTATAATATTAGTGTAAATCACTTAAATCTTCCTAAACACCTATCTTGAAATTTACAAGTTTCAAATGTTTCTTATTTAACTGTGGGATATATAATTTTATCTTAATTTTAATTTACAGTTATATTAATTTCAGCTTTCATAACCTCAGAACTTCTTTAATATTTCATTAGTATCATATTATGAAACAAGAGCACTTGATGTGCAGTTAAGGTTGCACAAGTTTTCACTCCATTGCTAATCATAAGAGATGCATTCCTTCCAGGCTGCATTTTGGAAGTTCTTTGATTGTATTTGCTCTTAGACTTAATCAAGACATATGGTGAAGTTACAATTGAAAAAAAACACAACCACCAAAAAACACTATCCTCATTAATCATGGAAAGACTTTCTGAAAAACACGTTACCTCAATATCAGCACTTCTTTCTTTAATTTTGCTTGCTGCTTCTTTAAACCGCTGCAACTCCATGCTGTCTCTGTGACCTTTGACACAGTGAATTGAAAAAGAGTATTCAAAATCAAAGGCAGACTGACATGTTCTGACCATGCCAATAGTTTGTATCATAAGAACAAAGGGTTACAAACCATCTAAATTCTGTGTGCCTGACTGCACCAGGGAACACTTTCCAAACACAATAAAATTGGTGTAAAAAAATATTAATATGAAACCACTGCTTTTCCCGCATTGTGTGGACTACCACAATTCAAAATGTGAAAATAACATTTTAAAATGTTAAGTGTATGCTTCCCACAAGAAAGGAACTACATAGTCTGAATCTTAGTATTTTTAAGTGAGCATAACATATGAAGGAAAAGCAGACAGTTTTCTGAGGTAGCTTTTACAATATACCCTTCATCCTCCCAGTTGCAAGACAGCCTCCAGAATTTTACCAAGCACGTGGCTTTGTAATGAATGAAAACCTATTGGGATTGGCAATGGAAAGCTGCCCTTCATCTGAAGTTTTGTAAAACCTGGACAGTAAGAATGAAGAGTATGTTCTAAATGCTAGATGTCAGAGGACCACACACTAAAAATTTCACTCCAGTAAAATAAGTATAGTTAGTATTCAAAGTTATTAGTGGTAAAGAACATTCACAGATTAGCTAGAGTTATACAATCACTGAGTCCATTATTTCTGTTTAGTCTTGCTTTCTGAATCAAAAGAAAAAGGGGACGTCTTTTTTTTTTATATATATATCATGAGAACATTATAAACAAGTAACTAGTGTACACAAGCCTGTAGATACTCTTTCTACACATAAACAAAACTAAAAATGATAATGTATGTAGGTATCTTCTTAGAACTCCAAGTTTCACAGCAATAAACTCTTGTCTAAAGATTTAAATCTTTACATTCTCAACAAACATTTGAAAAACACTGAGGCATCCCTGAACTGGGGCAAGACAAAGCTTCTGCAGGCAACCTGTCAATTCCAGATTGTGATCTACTATACACTAAAACTATTTAAAGCATTATCTATTTCACAGAGATCGGTTAGTAAACCCACACCTGTATTTTGCAATGAATCTGCCACTGTTTTACCATTCAAACACGTAGGTAACTGTAACCAAAAGCATGCAACTTTTTACTGTTAAGCAAAACTTGAGGGAAGGCATAATGCTGTTATTTAATTAAAGGATTTTGGAAGCTGCCAAAAGGACTGCTAAAAAGTACATAGGCAACAGTGGAAGATCCCAATTACAACAGTGTTTAGAAACACAGTATAGGAGGATCCCTCAGTTTGATACAGATACCACAAGATATTTGTCCAGGATTCCATCAGCCTAAGAAGTCTTCTGTAATTACGTCAAGAAATAGACAATATTTTTAAATGTATGAAATGAAAAGATAAGAGCTTCATAATGAGTTGCAAAAAGTTTATCTACGATGCCCACACCAAGTTGTAGAGCTGTTAATTGCATAGAACTGCTATACTCAACAACTGGCCACTGTTTTTCAGAAAAATATTGTCTATGTGACAGAATTATAAAGAAATGATAATTTTTGAGTAAAAATAAATAAATTCAGGCAACATAGGGAAATTAGAGATGTTAAAAGCAAAAAAAGCAGAGCAAAATGGTAGAACAAAGTCACCTGCAACCGGAATACACCCAAAATACCATACAATTCTTGATAAGTCAAACCTTGTGGTTTAGATTTGGTCCACAGTTTATGAAGTAGTCCCATAAGGATGTTAGAACATAAATCTTGGTTTTGGAGTTCCATTGCATGGACATGCTGACTTTTGGAAAGTTCATCTTTAATATTCAATTTTCCATGTGAGCCGCCACAGTTGACTGTTGACGTCAAGTCGCCAGTTGACAAAGACAACTTCGTTTGGGGTTTGTTCTTCGATAAGTTGACAGAGGACTGGTGATCACATTTGTCAACTCTGCAGCTGTAGTTATCATTAGTGTCACTCTCATCATGAATAAAACCACAATTAATGTATCCTCCATTTTCAACACAAGGTTGGGTGAAAGCAAGGCAAGCAGAGCCAGAAGCAAGAGGATAAGAGCAGCTAATTATGACTTCAGGACATTCAGAATCTACTTTGTTATACTTACCCACAAATGCACCAAATTCTACATTATTATCTCCTTCTGTAGCCTTAGAGCAAACAGTCTCTTCATGCTTTGCTGAAGAATCCAGCTGACTTTTGCAACTGGGACGAGATGGAGTGCTAACAAAAAACTTAGTTGTTGGGGATGTTACATGTGGCATGCTGTTGGATGAATTGCCTAATTTTTTACTTCTACTAATGGATTTTGAGATTTCTGCAGCCTGTATTCGTTGGCGAAGTTCTGGAGGGGGAACAACATTGGAAAATAAGGCACTGCCTGAGGAACCTGCCTCTTGAAAGTTTATTTCTTCTCTTCGAGGAACTAGAGCTAACTCCTGACCAATAGTCTTATGTTGGACTTCTTTGTCATCACGTATAGAAATGTTACAGAGTAAAGCATTATTATTTTCAAGGCCTCCTTGTGGAAAAGAACCGAAGACATTTCCAATGCTGTGCTTTTTCCACACAGATGATCTTAGAGAGCCATCATCAATGAGGTTTTGTGCCAAGTGTTTTGAAATACTCAATTCCCTCGTAATTTCATTATGAACCTTGCTAGCTTCTGAAGCTTTCTGTGCAGTCAGTGTTTTCAGAGTATCCACAGTTAGAGCAGAGAGATCCTGTAGGTGGCCAATCTGTGAATCTAAAGACTGTAGTGACCGTTTTATGTAGTTGACACGATCACCAACTTCCTTTATCTGAATGCACATTTGTTCCACCCTAAGAAAAAAAATCAAATTACGAAGTAGCTATGAAAGATATTATTTTCTATATGCAAACAAAGCATCTTTGCAATTCTTTTTGCGCACATAAGAAAAAAGAACTCTAAAATTTCAGGATGGTATAAACTAGAGCATTTGGCTGCTTTGTAATACAACATTTGTACATACTTTTGAATCATAGAATTAGCATACACATAAACAAAGGCCCTACAGCACACTTTCAAATGCATTAGTTTACAATTGCCTCAGCTTACCAACTGTAGGCAACGCTATTCTACAGATAAGGGAACAAACCACATTAGCGGCTTCTGCATAGCATCATCTAAAGTTTGCACAAATACATAGTTTGAGTATTTTCTTTAAGTCTATTTTACCCCCTTAAAGCAATTAAAAACCACAAAAGTTCTAAGCTTCTCTATTCAGAAGTTTTATTTGTAAAAAATTTATTTGTAAAAATTTTACCGTTCAAATGTGACTCGAATCCTCTCCTCGCTTCCAGAATGAAATTTATCATCTTTTTCATTGAAATACATCTCAACACACAGTTCTTCAAAATCATGAAGTTTCTTTTGATCTTCTTCTGTTAGGAAGAGTTCTAAAAAGAGATTAAACAGTTCAGAAGATGCATATGTAGTAAAGTTTTTCAGGCACTGGAAATTTATAGCCACAAACTTACAAAGGGTGTTAAAAGTAAAACACATACAAAAATAGAAAACAGTGCCATCTAGGACCTTTCCTCTCCTTGCAAGACAAAAAAAAAAAAAAGAAAAAAATTTAAATGTCAAAGACTTTGCCTAAAATAAAAATCAAGATACTACAGGCCACACACCCCCATACACTTTAAGACAGAGGCTAGATTCCTCAGCTGTATTTCTCATCATCTGTGAAACAATCTTTTTTTTTCTTTTTAAATCTTCAAAGTGTTTCAAGTAAGACTAGTCTTCCAGGAAAAAAAAAAGTCCTTCATGAACACTAACAGAAAATCTAATTTTGTAGCGTTCTGTTTGCTTTTGCTATAACTTAATCTAACCGGAGATTTTCCAGGGGCTGTGCATTATATCCTTTGTAAAAACGTGGGAACTTTGAACAGAATGAGAGTCTTATTCAATATTGAGGATACAAAAAATTAAGACCTACTTAGAATCACAGAATATCCCCAGTTAGAAGAGACCCACCAGCATCATCAAGTCCAACTCCAACTTTGTTGAGAACACACATTAAAACCAAGAAGTCTGCACGTTCCTGACAGTTTGCTTTAATCATATCAAAAAGTTATCATAATTTTT
Source organism: Anser brachyrhynchus (assembly GCF_964034855.1). Taxonomy (NCBI): domain Eukaryota; kingdom Metazoa; phylum Chordata; class Aves; order Anseriformes; family Anatidae; genus Anser; species Anser brachyrhynchus. The sequence continues at coordinate 11,828,056 of NC_137706.1, read as the reverse complement.
TGGATAATAACTGTTCATACTTGGCCCATCTGAAGTCTTGTCTGTCTTTCTTCTTTTACATATACAACAGAACAGGGAAGCCATGTGGCTAAGAATAATAAGTGGTGGAGGCAGAACAGGTTTTTCATGATAGGCCATAATGAAATGATAGCGTTGATACTTCCACACGATGTTTGAAATCGCCTTTACCTGTAAATATACATTGCTGAAAAGGAAGAAAAAAAGAATTAAACACATAAGTTTTTTGCTGTTGCTGTTGTTTGTGTTTATTATGTGTTTAAAAAAAAGACAGAAAATCACATACTTGTCTTTTATTGTATAAAATAACAGTGTAAGTTGGAAACATTCAAGAAAAGGCTATGTCCTAAAGCAGGGAGAGGATTAAATAATTCTCTCATCTGCTATCATTTCAGTACCTTTCCTCAGACATGAAAGACACTGAGATATTTCAAATTTGTCAAAAAGGTATTTCCAACTAAACACATTTTTAATTATTATTATTACTTTTAAATCAGACCACACTAATTCTGTTGTCTACCATTCCCCAGTATTAGTGAGCTGTTTATTCCTGTATACAAAACACTTGCAGAGAATTCCTTATGGATTTATGGTTCCTTCGGTCTTACAGATGTGACACGTACCAGACACATCACAAATTTCCCTTCCTTGTCATGGTGTTTGCAGTGAGGAAGACCAGCCCTTGAACCTGAAAATGCTTCCACCAAATAGGATTGCTTTGAACTGTTATCAGTTATTCTTATCTTCTCATCTTACTAAGGTGAAATACAAAAACTTAAAGGAATAGCAAAAATTAGCAATTGTTCATATACTTACTTGAAAAATGCAATAAGGAGATTAACCATAATTATGTACTGTACAAAGAGGTAGACAGCTTGAAGAAATGGGGTCAACCACGTTCCTGGCCCACAGAGATGAGCAACTTGTGACTCAGAATTATTTGCACATACTGTGTTGGGGGGGAGGGAGGAAAAAACACAAAATATGTAAAGCAGATTTTAGAACTCAGAGCAGATATAGACAAGAAAAAAGATCGCTCAAAGAGTGTACAATCACCAAGCAACATGCACTGTTCTGCAACTCAAAATATCACTGTGCATTTAGGAATATGGTAGAAAGATACAGGAGACAAAGATTTCAGTTTATACTAAGGTATAATCATATTACTGGATTAAAATAAAAAAGAAAGTATACTACCTCCACAGCAAAAAAAAAAAAAAAAAGGCATGATATCTATGTGGAAAAAATCTAAAGTATTGCTAGGAATAGCCTGAAGAAAAACCCCAATTAAGTAGAGTTTTCACTCTAAGCCATTCATTCTTAATAAGGGATAATGGAAGAGTCAAATCAAGAAGTTATATATCTACAAGTCACAAAGAGGAAAAAATCTAGTAAATGGAACAAATGGCAACAATACTGGGCATTTCATTTCATAAAATGAAAACTTTGTAAGACCTTAAAAAGATCTCATGAGAATAAGCCTTCTTAGTTGCTTCAAAAATTGTAGTGTCTTACCATCAATTTCATAGGCATACACTTCACCAAAAATCATCCAGTATGGATGAAACACAATATCTCTAGCAAGAGTCCAAGACGGTGCCTCATTAGGGTACAATATTGCCTTCCTGGGAACACCAAAGCTAAGCAGTACAAGTGCCATAATCACCACAATGTAAAACATGTTGGCCACCTAGAAACACAAAAAAGTCAGTTAACTCACAAGGTTATAATTATGCTTTTACAGGGACAGCATAAGCTCGATGAATTCTCTATATCAGCAAAAGATCTAGGACCCTTGTACTTCAGTCAGAAAATGTTGTCAAATAACAAACCCTTTTAAAAATTTCTTATTTTTTCCCTCTCATTTCTTACAGAATGTTTGCTACTCTTGGCCAAAAGGTAGTTTCTTTTTAACTCAAATACCCATTACGTGGAAGAGTAGCAGCTGATAAAGAAAGAGAAACATTCCTTCCCAAATTCACTGAATAGCTGTACAAAGTACAGATGTAGTGTTCCAAAGACTGAGTAGTGTGAAAAACAGAACCTATTCTAATGGCAAGAAGTCAAAGTGAGAAATGTAAGCAACCTGATGCCCTCCTTTTTAAGGAATGACAGGGTTCAACTTTGTAGGAGCAATTTTTTTTTTTGTTTGGGGGTGTGTGTGTGTACAACACCCTTTCTCCCTTCATATATATGACTCCCAAGGGTTAAAATCCTGAAACACACATACACGCACACTTCATTCCTATTCTGACAACTTTTTCATTTAACAATCTCTCAATCTTACTGTAGAATTCTACCTCCACTCTAGCAGTGTTACTACTAGGAAGACCATAAGCCCTAGCATTAGGTTCCCTTTATTACAGCAGAGTTATACATTGATTTTTTGAACAAAAATGGATCTCAAAGATGGTTTTGTAACTACCACTCATCAACTACCTGCTGCAAAATACACTTTTACATTACAGAACACAACTGCACTGCACGACTAGTTTTGAACACAGTTGGAGTATGCCTCAACACTGGACATCACATAGCATGTCAAAAAAACATTCTACCAGGTTGAAGGAAAGAAAATTTGAAGGCCACATTGTCATGCAGGGGAAGCTGGAGTGTACGAGTGCACACAAAACTGAGCGTATGAGAAGGCAGCCTGTGGGGAGTGTACTCTCAGCACACAATCTTAAGAACAGTTGCAGAAAGCTACCTAGAAACATTTAGCACAGTTCACTATAAGTAACTAATCTTCCCTGTAAAAGTGAAAATCTTGCACTAGCTAGCACAAAGGCAAGAAATACTCAGGACTATAAATAAATCTGAAACCCAAAAGGCATTATCATATTCCTTCAATTCTCACACATTTAACAGAGCACAGAAGGAAGATCTTCCGTCTTGTTACAGATTTAACAGAGAAAGCTCCATAATAAAGAACACTTCTACTCAGTGCTTGTTTTCAAACACATTAAGTTATACTCCAGCTAGCTACTTCTGCACAAAGTTGCTGACACACCGGAACAGGATAAGCAACCTTTTACTAAATAAAGCTTTGAGAAATTATAAATAGATGCAGCAAAATAAAGGTATTTCAACTGAAAGAAAAATAAAAAAATAGTACTTACCATTTTCCCAATCATCATAACATAAGGGCCAGCCTGCTGGTTTACAGCTAAAAAATCCAGTAATCGCACATACCAAAAAATTATATTGAGACAGTATGTTATTCTTCCAGCAACAAAAACATAATTTTCTCTGTAAGTGTTTTCACCAAAATTCCCCTTTGCTCCAAATCTTAATGCAAACCCAATGAAGAAAGTGACAATAGCAACTGTGTCACTGATATTGAAGTAATCACTGAACCACACTTTAATCTTCTGATTAATCTTCCCAGCCTCTGACATAAAAATCTGCAATAACAAAAATAAAATATTCAGGTCTGCTCATGTTTACTCCACTTAAAATAACACTGAAACGTATGAATCAGTAAAATTCTTACACTCGCAAAAATAAAATACGTATCTGAATGGGTAACTCTTTTGCACAGAAGAACCCAAAAAAGTGTTTAACTGTGCCTGCTTCACAACTATGACAAGGAAATATTTCCTTCTTCCTGAACAAGTTGTGAAGGAACTGTTTTCAATTTGATTGCTTTTTTTTCCACCTTCTTCTTTAGGAAGTCACTATAACAAAAATGAGTCTTCAATTCTGTTTCAGTTGGACCTGCAGTATCCAGTTAGTAAACTGGCTTTTCTCTCCCATTTAAAAATTCTTACAGAACTACTCAAAAAACTCTTGCTGATCAGCAACATTATGGTTGTGGTAGCTATCCCACCTTGATCAAGATTTTTTGTTTCATCTTGGTCCTAGGCGCAGAGTTTGATTGATGCTAACAGATACATATACATTTAATCCCTCAAAAATGTAAGGCTGTTTGTTAGAACCTGATTAGACAGTAAGCCACAGATTGAAAAAAAAATCAGAAAAATTTGAAAAAAAAAAATACACATACACCAGACCACGATGTCGTTGTCAGGTCCTTGAAACTTAGGAGAGAAAAAAAGAAAAGCATTTCCTTTTAAATAGACCACCCCCTCTTCCCCATTGGAAGCAGAAAAAAAGAAAGCAAGCTATGTCCAACCAATGAAACACTAAGAATCCAAGAAACACTAGACTGCTGATTTAGATACTATACCAAATATAAAGGTATTACACATCATGTGTTCCAACGTTTAAAGTTTCTTAGGCTGTCTTGTTTATAAACACAGTTTAAAGCATACTGTTGTAATTGTAAAAAAAAAAAAAAAAAACACACTCACAGACTGTTAGCGACATACCTCACGAATTTTCTCAATTGCTGATGTGAAAATGTAAGCAATAACAATCCACTCTTGAACAGACGGTAATTCTTCCATTTTTACAAGAACCACAAATGTGTAGAGCATGAGGAATCCTAAGTATGCCAACTAAAAAGAGCAATTAAAGTTTTTTATATATATATATATATACATACATACATATATATATATATATATATACACACACACACACAGAAGGGTTCCTTATAGATGTCTTTATATTTTTTTTTTCATGTGGTATATGATAAAACCTTCGTATAGGATCACGGTACTATCTTTTACCGCTTTAAGCAAACAGGTTATTATTTATAAAGAGGGTATAAATATTTTCTTAGAACACAAATTTTAGAGTTTCTATTGCAATAATTTAAACAAAATTGTGCATGAACACTTTTTAACCTAGTAAATTATGATAGAATTTCTGCTGATGGAATTAACTACTGATGAAATTAACTACTAATTAACTACTGAAAAACTGATGAAATTAACTACTCAGATCAGAATAAAGATTTTCAAACCAACTAGTCTTAGCCTAAAAAACAGGTATTTTTCAAAACCAACATCATGAACTTTAAAAAGAAAAAAAAGCACTGCATATGCATTTTTTTCAGAATCAAGTACTTCTCATTTCCAGTTTAGTAGAGCAAGGGCTTTTTTGATTGTTTTTTAAAAAGTGCTTAAGCTTTTATGCAAGTCGCAGAGGTGTATGTTAGAAAAAGAACCCAAAGATATGCACTGCATTTCCAAATAAAATACTACATAGAAAAAAACTCACCGTATTAAACCAAAACTTCACAATTGGTGCATGATAAAATGCGTAAAACTTCTGTGTAATCGGAAGTCTTTTAGGTTTTGCAGGAGTCTCCATATCATGCTTCTCTGAAGTACTGTCCAAGATCCTTACTTCTTTAAACACCTCCTAAAATGAAAGGACTGTTAACTTTACTTACAGAAATGCACGTTTTCGGAGATCCACTTTAGCTCTTGCTTTAATTTTAAAATGTAATTATTTATTTTAAATTAGAAATACTGGTCTTTAATGGCTGCCCCCCACCCCCGCCTTACCATAGGTATTTCATCTGCTGCAGTCTGGAAGTTGTTTTCACTGTCATCCATTGCCATTTGATGTGCATCTTGAGATTGAGGAATATGTGACATTTCAGCCTTGGTCTTATATTCCAACAGAAGTATAGCAGGAGGGAGTAAAATACTCAGTATCACCTGGAAAAAATGAAGACTAAGTTCAACTTGTTCACAGCTACGTCAAAATATCAGAATATACCAATACATAAAATATTCCCTGAAAATATGTTACCCATATTTCCCTTGCCTGTTAGTGAGGAAAAAAATGTAGGAAATAATTAGCTATTATTACTTATATACACACTTATGAGGCTAAGATGACAATATATAGCGCTTTCCTTTACTTAAAAGATACAGGAAAGGGGAAGAATTAACAAATTCCAGAACTAAAAACCACAAGAAAGAATGCTCTCCGAGCCCAAAAATAGAGATATTCTGTTTACACTCTTTTCTTTAATCCATTCCCAGAAACTCTGGAACTGTGTACTATCAAGGCATGTTTTAAAAGCATACGAGTGGGGCTTTTTTTCAACTCATGGTTGAAAAATGAAAGCTAAAGTATGGATGACGGGAATAAGCTAATGACAAAAAATAGCTTTTATTTGTTACGAAGTGAGCAGGAAAATGGTTACTCAGTTATCAAAGAGGATTTTAGTATGTCACAAGTTAAGCAATGCTTGTAGATATTTTGTAGGGAAATGGTCTTTCACTATATTCCTAGCAGCAGTAAGTTTCCAGTACACCAATTCAAAGAAATATGCAACTCCCATGTTGGTTCAATTGATTTGTATCAAAGGGCACCATCAGAAAACCTATCCCCGATTTGCCTACCCTTGTTTCATTCTGTGCCCTCCTTATGCTCAGCTTCTTCCTCCAAAATAGAATATATACAAAGCTTTTCTACATCAAGTCTTATGCATTGCCTGTAAAAAGCCAAAATGCATGAAACTATATTCTTACAAGTAGGTTTTCTCTCTGTTAATTTTTTTTAACCACTATATTTTTAGTAGTGGATTAGTATTCACATGATCTCTTTAAGCCTCTGATGAAAGGCTACTTGCCTGTTTTTTGCCTTCTATATTTCTGTACCTTATTTGAAAAGATAATAGAGTGTCAAAAGAAGAGTTAACAATAAATAATTCCAGTTTTGATTATGTTATAGGAGACAGTTTTACAGGGTTTATTAACACAAGCTATAGTGATGAAAGCTTTATACTAATATTGTTTAAACACATAGTTTCCCTTCCAATTAGAAATACATTCCATTGATCCTTTTTATACCAATAACAAACTGTGACAAAGCTTACTTTGTACCATGAATTCTTCCTCATATTCAGCCTTCCCATCCACATATCTGATAACAACATTTGCGTACAAGTATGAGCTACAAATGGACGAAGCCTTGAAGACACTGCTAGCTTCAGACAAGTTGAGTTGCTCCAATTTTTAAGCTCATAAGTTAGTAACTTCATTGCCATAGTTTCATCTTGTCGGAAGGACTGTTCTAACAGTTCAACTGCCAGCTGACCAAACTCACTAGAACAAAGAAAAAAAAAAGCATCAAAACAAACATAACTTAGTATCCATAAAGTTTAAGCCAAATTTTCTTGTCCAAACACATTCCCAGTAACGCAACTTGAATGGACTATTGCCCGTCCCTTCTGGTAGATACATTTCTATTATATAGTAATTTGCAAATACAAGATGTGAAACTGGGACTTCTGTTAGAAACATATGCATACTACAAACAGCTATTAAAGCATTACGCAAGAAAGTCACATGTTTTCAAGTGACACATTCAGTGACATTTTGATTTAACTACAAATCATGATTCGTAACAGCTCTCAAAGTGAGCAATGTCTAATACACAACTTTTACTAGAGTGCCATCAAATCCTTTCTGCAAAAATGAACTGTCTTTGAGACTGCTAATGCAATAGTTTTAGTCTGTTGATAATATAGGCTTCTATTTTTATTGGAAATTTCAAGAACAGATCTTTAATGATATAAATGTAATTTACTTGGAATACTGTTTCAGTTCTTCTGAAGTATCATCAACAAGGTCACTTTGTTTTGCTTCATATGCCATTGAACGATACACTTTGCAAGCAACTAAGGCTTTTGCCATGGACTCCTCCCCATGCTGCCAGAAGAAAAGGGCCATCTTCTGCCTCTTCATTAACACTGCCCAAAGTAACAGCTCGTTGAGAGGATAAGCAAAACGTCTTGTTTCAGGATCATCTATGTCTACTATTTCATCTTTGGTTCTTTTCTTTTTTCCCTCTTCTGCACCAGTGTCAATCTTTAAAAATAAAATCAGAAAGTTCCATTTTAAATCTCTAAAGTTAATCATTACATAATTTGAAGCAAAATGCTGGGTGATCTATTGTCAAGTGATATGTATTTCTAAAAACAAAAATGAACTTCTGAATATTTCAAAAGCAGCTGGAATTTTTGTTCAAAAACTTCAGTTAAGTACAATTCATTTTTAATAACAGATAGAATTAATTACTTTGGTTTATAGATCAAAAGAAATGCAGTAACTAACCTACAATAGGATGAAACTCACAGAAACTCCTTAAAGTAACACGGCCAAATCTTGCTTCATCTAAAAAAATCATGCAGATTTCCACCCCACCCCCCACCCCACCGATAGAACTGTGCCAAAGATGAGCCTTTTACTGGCTAGCAATCAGAAACTATCTAGAAGATTAATGTTGAGATGAACATTCTTCATGGAATCCCGTAAGTGTGATAGATGGTTTATAAACAAGTACAAAAGGATGAAATCCCAGCTTTACTGAAGGCAGTAAAACTGCTGCTACTCACTTCAGCTGCACTTGGACACTTGGATTTAACCAGGTTCTCCACTCTTAACTGCTTAATATAAAACCCACCACTCTCCCCTTAAACATCTGTACCTTTGGTTTGTATGGCTGCGCTGTTTTGATGAAGTGATTATGTCGCATTTTTTCTCTCTTGTCTGCCCTGTTACCAAAAGACTCATGGCTTTTACACATCTGAGGAGTAGTATTTGAAGGATTTCGCCCAGATCTCTGACAAGAATAATAGAAAGAGGTTTGGCTTGCTTTCTTTACACCCACTTACTAAATAGTATATTATCAGCTGTTTACAACTAGATACTTAGTTAAGCAATTAAACAGTTACTTTGCCACTGAAACAGTGATGAATTTATACAATGGTAACAATTAAGAGTTTTCACTGATATTTAAGAAGGATTAATTTTTCTTTATTTAATTTAAAGTCACAAAATAGTAAAGCAATGACGACCAAGAAGCTACAGTATCTGCATCCCAAGACCCAGTGAATCTGCATATTTAATACCCATTCTTCCCCTCTATGAAGGGACAGAGTAACAGAAGAAATTTGCATATGCTAGAGTAAGGAGGAGAAGAATAATAAGACTTTATGTTTGTGATCAAACAGCTACCAGTTGCCCTCCTAGGCTGTAACACTGCCTTTAAAAGAGCCAATCCCTTGACAAAAAGAACAAAATAATATGGCTCCAATTTTATTTTAATTGTGAACATAGAAATCTGCATGTTCCATTATCCAACTGCTACATACCCGATTGTTCCCACTGAGACTATTGTATATAGCTCTAAAGCGTTTTCTTGTGTAGGTGCATCTATAGGTTCCTCCCATCAAGTATTCAATAACCAGCCCCACATCAATCAGGTTGATTTTATATCCTGGAGGAAGATTTCCCTAAGAATATAAAAGACATTTTCAGTTTTGCAAATTATAATTTTAATTTAAATTTGCTTAGAATGTTTCTACATGTTACATCACAACTCTAAATAAAAACAAATTAAAACAAATTAAGCTGTTCATGATTTAAAAGGAACACAATGCATCTCTCAAAAAGCTAAACAGTCAGAGCTAATATGAAAAAAGACATCACTTATCAGGTTTAACAAATATCTTTGTGGCAACAAGGTACTATTAAGCACACAACTGCAAATATCGGAAACAACAGAATAACTGCCGATGTAGTTTACTGCTTCAGTAAAACCAAATTAATAAACTCAAGATTAAATTGACAATCAAACATAAGAAATCATAAAAAAGACTAGTGTTGCTACTGTGATAGATTTTTACATTTACAGCATACCTGTTTGACATCCCGAACAAGATGGAAGAGTGTTGGGTTAGTTGGGCCTTGTTTCTTTATAAAAAGAGGGGAGGAAAAAAATTAGAATGAGAAATCAGAGTGCAATGAAAACATGAGAATATTACAGTATAAGCCCAATATTTTCAGATGTTGGCGTTAACAATAAAAAAAAAAAAGGAAAGGAAAGAAAGAAAGAAAGAAGAAAAAAAAGAGCAAGCAACCATTCACTTACTGTGTTATAAAGTTCTTCCAGCCTAGGAATTGTAAGAAATTTGTGCATGCTTACTCCATTTTCAATTAGAAGTTTCACAAATGCAACTCTATCCATCACAAGGGCGTCTAACATAGCCTGTTCCAGAGACCCAACCTACAACAAGTAAGTACAGGGTAGAGCCTAGAGAGAACCGTAAAATGGAGTATCACAGAATTAAGTGTACTTGGTTTACAAACCAACCTCATTCATTCACAGGGCTGGAACAGGGAAACCTTACATATCTACAAATACCGAGGCTACCTTTGGTTCAGAAAATCCCCTAAGCTTCACACAATTACATGATGAGGGAATATTTTAATGACTTAAGCATTTTCTCTGATCTTACACTCTTCCACAGACATCTCTTACTGACACACTCAGGAGTAGTATTCTGGACTAAATAGGCATTTGGTTTAGCATAGTTAAGATGTTTTCATATAATGATATTGTATCAAAAACATGAAGACATCAAACATTTGAAACTACAATTTGCTTCAACAGAAAAATGCTCAGAACTGCTATTGCATCTCACTAGCATCAATTCAGCTTTCACTTTTTGCAGTCTCTTCTCCCCTAGTTATTCAGAATGCCTTACATTTCTACAGTTGTTGCACCTTTTTCAATTACACAATAATAAAACAGCTATACAACTACAAAGTATACAAAAATTACTGTCCTAAAAATAAATGTGTCAGTATTCTACAGTCCGTCTCTATAAAAGAGAAAACATTATTTCTTTACAGTAAGTTGAGTTTTTTCTCTTAGAAAATACCATTCTGCTTAATCTAGGCCATATACATACCAGCCATTGTTGCCCATAAACAAAAACATGATTTTTGGCAATGTCAACTCTATCCCATGCAAGTGTAAGAACAAGCTGGTCAAATGCAGATGCATTCGTGCCTTAAGAAGCAAAAACAATGAGAAAAAAATAATTACAATATAATAAGCAGTTGTTTTTCCTGCAAAATCAAGTAATCCACCTCAACGTTGTGTGGTATATTTCATCAATTATGACATAGATTAAGGTAGTATAAGATGAGAAAATATAGTGGATAAGTATTTTCTTTAAACTTAAATATTTCTACAGATTTTTATAAGTAATCCATCATATAATCACTAAACAACAATAGCTGGGGGTTCCAAATGCACTTAAGTCTCACCTTTTAACAATGCTGTAAGTATTGCAACATCAATGTCCTGATGTTCATCTGACCCAATATGAAAAACAGTAATCTGTTCAAAACAGTAAAATAGGGAAAATAAGCTTAAAATTTATTTTCAGGTAAAGGTGATTAGCTTCAGACTTTTATGTCAGGAATTGAAATACATTTAAAAGTCACCTTATCTTCAGTGCAATTTAAGTCTATACTCTATGTAAACCTACCTTTAGTGTACACTCTGCACTGTTTCCCTAACTAGGGATCACACAAGACAGTCTTTGATAAGAAAAAGGACAGCAGAAACCCTTTACACTCTTCAACCAATCTTAACTTCTTTTTCCACTATGATTACAATTCTCTATGGGCTATAAACATCACATAGCATTCTATTTACTCCTCCAGTTCAATCTGTATTACAAGATTAACCTGTCAGCAAATATGTTTAGCTGAATATGACAATTTTAAATGTTAGAACAGCACAATATGATTTCCAAATGAGACATCAGTATCCAAATATAGCCCGTATGTAAAGCTCTATTAAGTGTATTTGCTTTAAGCATCCAATGATAAAGGTACTTCATCAATACAGCAATAATTAAAAGACTAAAAAAAATCCAGAGGCTCTCAATAATCAAAACAAGAAAGGAAAACAACCCACATATAGAAGACATACACACTATGAACAAAACAGAATCCTGTCAGCTGAAAGCAAACAGGCTTGGAAACATCAACAAACCTGAATTACCAGAAACATCTATAAGAATGTAGTCTCCCTTGGTGACGAGATAAAGTACCCACAAAAACTGTATTTGATTATCTTCTATAATTGGTAAGATGCACTATGTCCAGAAACAATTTTGAATGACACTTGATCATACACAACACAAATGCACATACCCTACATAAAAATTTTCTATAGCAAGATCTACTTACAAGTTCTTTTTTTTTCATGCATTCCAGCAGTGTCTGAAACAGATGAACCGCTTCACTTTGACCAAAGTTAAATGTCTTTTTGATAGTTGAAATGATTTCAGGCTCAGCACCCTCAGGAACATTCCTGAAATTGAAAATAAACATGAAAACACATTGCTATACACGAATAGTAAGAATGATGTTATACTTAACAGTTTCAAGCTTCTTACTGTTTCAGTGGCAAAACCTTGGACAGCCTTTAGAAAGAAGCATAGGTTGCTTAACCTACAACTTTCTAGTGTGACCTCCTAAAAGTAACTCAACCCCTCTCCCTTTCCTTTACATAGCCACTTCTGAGATAATCTCAACTAAAATATTTTGACACAAAACACTACACACTCACCCCTCTGAATAGGGATGGTTGGCTTGTGATTTTGCTGACTATGGACAAAGCTCTTTGGTTCAGTGCTACATTTGACCCCTATCCTCCTGGTTCTGAGGCAGTCCCTGAGACTGAGATCCAACTACATTTAAGGATTAATGCAAGTCTGACAAACAACTAGAAGACACTAAATGTTGTGGAACACAAGCACATCCTTTTTATCAGTTGAAGCTATGCTAAAAACATATAAATGTTTTCTACGCTAAACAGAAGTGTGTTAAAAGTTTTGTTTTAAGACTCTTCAGAAGGAACAGTATATGAACTCCTTCTAATCTATTTTCAGAAAAGTTGCTACTAAGCAACAGCTGACTGCATAAAAATATTTCAGTTCATTGTAGTTGAGCGATATTTTCAAGCAGTTTGGTAACTATTCTCTGGGTTATTCTTATATTTCTGGAAGGCCTGGTCTGCTCTGACTTCTTGTGAGCAAAAGTTTATTGTGTACACTTAAAAACAGTCACACTTATCATTTAAGGTACTGTGGTTCAGTTATTTAAAACCCGGATTGAAACACACAGAGCATTTAAACAGAGAGCTGGGTCTTCTAGTCACACTGGTGTAACAAAATTATCGTGCTTAAGTTACATGTTTCTCCTGATTTAGTATATAGGCACATACACCTTTCCTATCCTTATATAAGCATTGCTAAAGCAAGCATATTTTCAAGAATTTGGAGCAACTTGTACAAGGTATGCAGGAGGAGCCTAGAACTAGAAAAGAGGTCTTGGTCTTCAGCCAAAGCTATTATTGCAGCTGACCTGGAAAGCTGCATCACATGAAAGATTACTCTCTCTGCTTTAAGCTTTTATCTTTCCATAGATAAAACTCTTGCCCCAATTCATTAAGGACCGCACTCAGACCCATCTACATATAACTGACAGTTTGGCTAGCAGTACTAGGACTTACCCTCCCTCCTCCGTTTGCTTGTGAACATATGCCAGTATGTCTGCAGCTCTACCTGTTCCTTCACATACTACCACTGGCACAGGAGGACTTTCTTGTAGGAAGTCTAAAACTGTAAGTATGACGTTGGGCCCACCTTCGAATACAAGTGCTACCACAGGCACACCTTGTCCAATTCCTGTAAAGTTGTAAATAAATTTTTTTTTAAAGTTTTTTGATTAAGTCTTATGTTTTCACCATTGTCAGTATCAATGGATATGGTAAGCATAAAACAAAGTATTTTATCAGGTCTAGCAAAAGAAGTTTCAGTGCCAGAGTTGCAGGAGAGACATACTAACAGAGATTGTTACATATCCACACACAAATGTTAACTAAGTTGCCACTTTTATTTGCATACATATAACAAAGGTAGACATTATAGATACGTGTGAAGTAGTGCTGATATTAAGTGTGCAAAAATATATTAGTTTCAAAATATCATTCCCATGCTTTAAAAAAAAAAGGAAAGAAATTAGACAATGGCTAGCCACAGCTACAGCACAACTATTTTGTCATCAGCCATCTGCACTGACTGCTTTTTCAGCTCTGACCAAAGCTTCAGTTGAAATTTGCAAAACAATCATTCACACTTGAAACATATACAGAAGATTAATTTTTGTGTTTTCTGTTTTAAATAAATTTCTGTTTTAAATAAAATTAAGTTTTGTGTTTTAAATAAAAGTTTGATGCAAGTACCTTGTTCATTAAAGCATAGTAACACTCAGCCCAGAATTACTTACTTGCATGTATCCGTTGCAAATTAATAGTTTTTTCCAGTTCTCTCCGCAATTTAACTTCTGCTCCATACTTCCCAACTGTTCCATCATCCACCAGAATGAAATGGGAATGGAGATTATTTAGGACATTTAGTTTACTCAATGGGTTTAACAAGGTTTGATATGGAGCAACCACCTAAGTATAAGCACACAAGAATGTATTTGACTCGTAGAAATTCAAATTTGTCTCTGTGAAACTTAAATATTTTTCTAGACACAACATGCAAGCAACGTCTAGTGCATTTGCATTTTGCAACATGTTTACGCTAATGATCTTGCATAAGTCACATATGTCAATGCATCTTCATGGTAAAGCAAATACTTCAATGATGCAAAGCAAGTGAAAAAACATGCTTGAGCAGATTTGTCAAAATAAAGTAGGTAAATAATTATTTCAGTTAGATTATTTATCCTTACATCTCTTCCAACAAGGTCATTTCTGTTTTCAATCACTCCCCATGGAGCAATCCCAATAGTGCAAATCTTTCGAGATGATCTGGAAGCATGTTCTCTTAGAGCATCACCAACATGTTTTGCAACACCTGTTTGTGCACACAAAAGATGTACTGAATGCCACATCTTATTAAGAAATACCACTGTTTTATTAGTTAATCGGGCCTGTAAAGATCTGGGAACTTATTTTACACAGAAATCATAATCTGAGTTGGAAGGGACCCATAAGGATCAAGTCCAACTCCTGGCTCCACACAGTACCACCCAAAAATCAAACCGTATGTCTGAGAGTGCTGTCCAAATGCATCTTGAGCTCTGGCAGGCACCCATACTACAACTATCAGAATGGGACAAAGTACTGTGTACTAGTAATTTGACAAAACAAATATTAGCCTAGTAAGAACTAAAGAGTCTCCAGTACCATACTATGCTTATGTTAATTGCATCAAGTTTTCTTTCTTGCAGGTTCAAAAACTGAAACAAACAGACCCAA
This sequence comes from Anser brachyrhynchus, assembly GCF_964034855.1. NCBI lineage: Eukaryota > Metazoa > Chordata > Aves > Anseriformes > Anatidae > Anser > Anser brachyrhynchus. The sequence continues at coordinate 11,813,035 of NC_137706.1, read as the reverse complement.
GTCAACACCACCACCTTCATGTTTTTTCTCCTTGCAGGACAACACAGCAATGCACTTCCAACTACACGTGTTCAAAATGAATTGTTTTAATTTCATTTGACCAAACTACATTTACTTTAAGATGTAGCTATTTATTCACTAAATCTTCTGCCTTTTATAAACCATAATCTAGTTAACTATGCACATTCATTGGTACTTTACCTGTGTTCACTCCTCCAGTTATAATCCAGGCTCCTGTTGTTACTGCAGCTTTAATAAGACCCTTGCCAAGCAACTGTTTGATGCGTGGGTGAAGTTCAAATTTCTGCATGCCCCCATGTACAGATATAACAAGCTTTGGCAACTCCATCTGCCATTCTTTAAGCATAAGTTGCAGAATAGCTTCAGGCTTAGTGTCATATGACAACCGCACATACTGCAGACACAAGAAGAGAGATAAAAGATTCTTAAAAGAAATAATCACAGAATCAATGAGGGGATAAAAAAAAAGAACCACGATGTATTTCAGGATATATTCTCCTATTCCTGGCTATGGAAAATGCAATTATTTTTCCTAAACCATGGCAGAGATGATCTAATCTAGCGCACCAGGCTGTCCTTGGGGGATCAGCTTCGTCATTAAAATGCTTGATTTTGGCTATAGGAACTACACTGAATCAAAACTCATTGCAGGCTAAAACCATGTGACCATTAAGCAATTTCTACCACAACTAGAAACCCTTCACAAAATGGTTGTGGAGCATACGTCAGAATTTCCAGATCTCCAGCCTTTCCCGTGCACGTGCATTTGTGAATTAAGTGTTCTTTTCCAGAATTTCAATCTACAGGCATAATTGTTTTCAACCAGCCGCTCCCCCCAGAAACTTGGTTGTTCTGATTGGTCTGATTATGCTTTAATCATCTTGAACAGATCTTGTAAAAAAGCATATTCTACATCCGTCCATAATTGCAAATGATTTTTCAGAGTTTGAGAATTAAGAATAGAAGGATAAGATAGCAGGTGTTATTTAACAGATCCTATAAAAATTTAACAGTAATGAGTAAGCAGCAGCACTGATGAGTAAGCTGTATTTTAACAATGTCTGAAACAATAACGCTGAATCCTTAATGGAATGTTTTGCTGAAGGGATTAGGAATTCTTATCACCATTTGCAATAAATATAAAGGTAAACTGTACATGAATGCAACTAGTTCTGATAGATGTAAGCAATTTTTGTTATGAAAAAGAAATTTAAAAAGGAAATTAGACAGAATTCAGACCACAATAAAATTATTATGATAATAGAGGGAACTGGTTTGTCACAATGCAAGTGTGATCACAATTTCATCCTTCAGGCTTCAATTTCAAAAACTAAATGAAGGATCCACCATCTGTATCAACATGTTTAAAGTAAGAAGTCCTAGTTTAGAAGTAAGCATCATACATACCTTAGCCCTGTAAGAATGAGAGCCACCTTGAAAGTTGATGACACCATAAGCATCAGTAGAGGTCTGTTCTGTATGTTTTTCCACTGACCATTCTTCTACTTCCTGATTATAGTTTTCACCTAGCTTCACATCAGAGTATTTCATAGCAAGACTTGCGGTAAAACAAGCATGTTGTCTGACCAAGCGGCCACAACAGCACCTGCACCCAAACATATAATTTAGAATACTTGAATAAATACTTCATTAGAAAATGAGAACACATCTTTTATCTAGAACAGAGACCAGTTAGTTTTCAAAAGCAAAGATTCTAAATATATAAACCTCTTTTCTAGAGCAAGCTTATCACCACAAATATGTAGCCTTGTTACCATAAATATTTAAGACAAGAATTAATTACAATAATATACATAATCATTATGCAAAATGTTGAAGCTCACTGAGATACCAAGTTGGAGGCCAAAAGAACTAGAATTAGTCAGGACACTAAAAACTGAAATTGATTACTTTAGCCAAGTAATTTATATAACTTCTATAAACCGATGATCTATGTAATGCAGGCGGCTCTTCACTTAGTTATATTTGTTTTATATCTAACCTTTCACTGACTTGTCATCTGCAATACTGATCAAGAATTTTAAAAACGTTATTATGAAAGTGATTATTGAATGGAAAAAGAGTATTCATAAATATTGTAATTAAAAGAACTCTTACCTGACAAGTTGCTGACAAATCTGACATCCTGGAAGGCATCTATAAGAAATATTTAACTATATGAGTAAACTTCAGCTTAAATGTTAAGGTGGGGGGAAGGGGGAAAACAAACAAAAAATGGGAAGATTTAAAAAAAAAAAAAAAACAACTCCTACCACTTCACATGATTACAAAAAGATTACTGCACTACAATAAATGGAAAATGCTGCAAAAGTTTGAATATTTTAATTACGGTAACTTGTCTATTTTATGTGACTGCTGTATATGCATCAACCAACAGTATATCAACGTGTGAAGGCTACAGTTGTGAGCCTTGAAATTGGTTTTCAGGCTTTGGATCATTAATATCTGAAGCCCCAAAATATTTCAGACTGGATTATGCAGTACTCAACCAGAAACATTTTGCCAGACACTGAGAAGTTACTTAAACTAGCATTTTCTTTGACACATTCAACTATACCTTGTTGCAGCTGTTCAAAAAATTTACCCCTCTATTACGCATCCAAGTTGGACTGCCTGGGTGGGAAGGCTATTTGATCATTTCAAATATGAAATTTTTTGCATGTACAGAGAAAGAAGTTTGAACAAACATACAATAATGTCTTAACACACATACACAAACCCACAAATCTTCATTTCTACTCTGTTCCATCTTAAACATTTCCCTTGTTTTCCAGCTAATAGTTTTATTAATATTTAAAGATAGCATAGCAGATAAAAATTTCTATCACTGTTTTCTGTAATTTTCATAAGTATTTGCCACTTACAGCCACAGTAAGAGCTGGTATGCAACAGCATAAAACTACATGTTTTATATAGGCTGCATTTGATTCTTTTATGCACAGCTCATGAACAGCAAGCAATTTGTCTAAACTGAAGGACAACGTCCGATGGGAAAGTTGTAAAGTCCCTTACATACTACAACAGGTTAACCCAAAAGGGCAAGTGTTGAAGACCATTTTGTTCCTTGGGAAATGCTCTGGGAATTTTAACAGCTTCCTAATTACTTTGTTTGCATTTGTAAATTTTCCATGTGCTATAATCATGGCTATAAATTCTAAAAGCTTCTCATATCACGTGGTTTCAAGGAATGTGGTGAATTATTTACAATAACCAAAAAATTCTAAAGATTTTCCTTTGTTCTTTTTCTGCCTAAAAACAAATTCTTAGAAGTAAAATAATACCTTACTCACAAAAAAAAAAAAAAGTGATTTATAATTTCTTTTCATGGAAAAGACTGAAATAGAAGTTTTCCAAAGCTCAGAAGAAGGTTTCTCAAAAGATCTCAAACATATGAAGCTAAAGAAAGCTGATCTGAAATCCACAAGGGCATCAGTTAACATTTTGGTTAGACATAATTGCCTTAAAATACCAATTTAGAATCTATTTTACTTTGATGTGTGACATAGATGTCATGACCTCGCCTATCAAGTTTCAGGCATTGTAGGAACTCTTAAATTATCCCTATGGCACTTGGTGAAAGTAAACGCTTACATATCTAATGTTAGAGCTATCACTGACTTGATTCCTTCCACATTTGTGACTTAGTATAAGTTAAGACAGCACCCAAGATATACAAAGTATACTTCATTTAGTCTCAATCTCCCCTCTAAAATGTATTTCCCCATTTTTCAATCTCATTTTTTTTTCCTTACAGATCTTAAAGAATGAAAAATGATTAGAAATGACATGGAATCTTTTGATAACTGACCTATTGTTTTGTTTACCTTCCCTGGAACTGATGCTTTCTCCAACCTCTGTTTTGCAAGTAACATCATGATTCTCATTTTTCTTTATTCTACTTTCTACAAATACTTAATCCCTTCTTACTTCACTGTCAGGTCTATTTTTACATGTTACCATACATTCACACTGCTCTTTAAATTCAAGTAAAGTATCTCTCTGAGACTGACTTTCCAGAAATTTGCCACAAAAAAAAAAAAAGACAAAGAAATCCATACTGTAGACACACCACAGACATCACTAGAAGGACTGGTAAGAAGAAGTAAAGAGAACAGGGGAACATCTATTGGCAATTTCTGCAATGCCAAATAAGTTCAAGAAAAAAATATCCAAGCTAAAGAAAGAGTGGCAATGCCCAGACAAAAAAGACTGAACTAAAAACAGTACTTTATACAGATGGAGTAGTTAGTCCAAATATCTATTATACAGTCTTGCAGTAACAGCTTTCTTGCAGCATTTCTAGTTTACCTGTGGGGGTCTTTTGAACTTGGTATAATATACACACACTCCCTCTTGGTGAAAGTATTTTCTATCCAGGATTTCTGGGACTGGAGAAAAAAACAAAACAAAACAGTATTATAAAATACAAATCATAAAACTTTACACTGAAATATACTTTCTAAAAAAATAGGTACTAGGATGTGAGGGTTATTTTGTTGTTGTTGTTTAGTATTTTCAGCTTAAACTTGAAACATATTTCAACATGAAATTAACAATACATACTTCCTCAAATGCTTACCTATTCTAATAGGTGGACCTGATTTCATTTCAGTTTGTTTAAATAACCACGTAACACTATGTTACACGATAACCTCAAGATTACATGCTAAACAATATCCATAATGCCCTATGCCTACGTCAGGTTTCAGCAATACATTGGGAAAGGAACTTGGATGGATTTTTATCGACTAAAAACAAGAAGCAGCTCTGGCATGGCAATCTGCACCTTATGCAATATTACTTTAAAATCTTATTAAGATTATATTAAGGTTTCTTCATTGCTGACACCTGTTTTACACTTACATTTTACCTTCAGAATGCTTTGAGAAATTTCATACCTGTTCTATTCTATAACGAGGAGGGAAAAAAGACTGGTGTATGTTATTCACAGGTATCTATTAGAGTTCTGTGGTAACTATGAAGAAACCAACGTGTTTTTTTTTTTTTTTCTGTTGTAGCACAAGATTCAGTAAAGACATACTGTTTTTCCACTCACTGCAATTTGAAGATCAATTTAAGATAACAGAGAAATTATTACAAGTAGGACTGTAGCGGCTAATTTTAAAATAGGCCCCTGGAAAATTGTTCCTCAACCGTCTACCCTCTTTCAAAACCTTTCCCAGACTCAGCAGATCTTTCCCACATTACTCATTATCATTTCCCTCCAATATTTTGTTTAGTGAACTTTGACAATGAATCTGTCGAGACAGCAACAAGCTGCTGCTCCAACTGCTGCCCTAACACTGCGAGAGCCACCAGCCTCTTCCAAGGAGAACGGAAAGGTGCAGTGGTACTGACGCTTCTCAAGAGAGAAAGAGGAGGGGGAGAAGAACACAAGAGGTATAATCCCTAGGGAAAAATCCTGGGTGGGAAGAGGACTTGCACCCAACAGAATGAGAACCCACACCATATATTTTAAATTTAAATTAATATTTTAGACATCTGGGATAAATAGCCAAGGCTGTTATTTGCTCCTGTCCTATCTTCTTTCCTTATACAGAGGAAAGGATGCTGTTGTGACGCAGGAAAAAAGAAAAGGCTATAGAACTGCAGAACATCAAATATTACATGCAATCATGGTGTTAAAAAAGATTTCATACTTATGTGGCTTTTCTTTTTTTCCGTTCTTCTTTAATTTCTTCCTTCTTTGGAAGAGAAGATAAAGATTGAAGTGAGTGACTCTTTGCAGTCCTAGACACCTGTGCCTTACACGCAGCTGGGCTCAAAACAGCTTTAGCTCTTCTCTGTCTTTTATCAGAAGATTAGCAGTGTTATAAAAATAGATTTGATATATATATATCTATATCTATTTTATATGGAAAAAAATGTATATTAGGAAGGCCTAGGGTTTTTCTCCCCCTTCTCTCAGTATTTTTAAACACTATTAAGCTCTCACCTTGGCCTTTGTGATACGAATCCCAGTTCTGGAAGTTGCTTTCTGCTTTGTCAGGGGTCCCCACTGTTTATAAGTATTTCTGTACTGCATTTCTTAAAACTGAAGTCTTTGTACAGATCATTATTTTAACACTGCAATAGTTTAAACTTGCATAGGAACTCTGCAGATCCTCCAGAATATAAAGATATAGAATATAAACAATTTAATGCCAAAAGCTGGCTAAAACCACACCTTGAAGCAAGCTTTCACAGGCATAACAAGCTAGTTATTGAAATCTGAGGTACATAAACCACATGTAATTATGTCAACTGCTCCACGCAATATTATTGTTATTATTAAGTAATGATCAAAGCTGAGGACAAGGAACACTAATTCATAACGCAACACCAGTTCTCAAAATTTCAAGAAAAATACTATTTATTTTTTTTTGATCTTAAAGAATGTAGTTTCACTCTCCAAGGATTTCTGTTTATTCTTCAGCAGTGAAAGCGTCCTCAGTAGAGCACAGGTACATCTATACTACTTGCACAAAGGAGGATCTATATCATTAAAACATACTTGGAACTTTTCATCTGGTAAAACTAGATCTTCTCCAGAAGAACTCCTGTACGCTAATTAATACTTATCACTAGAGATTTTATACAGAACCTGCTAATTACAGAGTCTTGTTTTCAGCCAAGGGGCAGGGCAGGCAGAGGAAAAAACAAAAAGAACAGAGAAAGTGAGAGACGTTTCCCATAGACGGGTAAAGATCACATGAAAAAACCTGGGAGAACTGACGCGCCTTATTTACAGGGAATGTACTATCAACTATTAGCTAACACTCCTGTGATGACCGGAAGGAGAAGGAAGATGACGTGAGGACACCGCTAAGATAAGGAAGTATTTCTTAAAGGAAATTACTGCAACTAATTTGTCAGCTAAAGATTAAGTTAAAATAGGAGATCAAGTCTGTAGTCAATCGTAAGAAAAAACAACACATAATTAATCTATTATAAAAAATTCCTCGCTCTTATTAAAGCTTTTTAATCCTCTCTACAGAACACAACCACACCTTTTAAACTTTGCTTATAGCAACTGGACAACTTCTGTTAATCACAGTGATGTTAGTCTGTTTTGCCGGTGTGTTTTAGAAGGGGGAACCTTCATAATGGCTACAGGTAACATGGGTCAGCTCTCATACGGGGAGCTCTGTAGCACTGCTGTTCAAGAAAAATCAAGCAGAAAAAACCCACAACCTATAAACTAGTTTGTAGGGAACTATAACCCCCACATCCCCTCAAAACACAAAGGTCAGATATCAGCAAAAAGCCTAAGTGGTATAAACCAATGCACTGCTTTTTGTCTCTTCACTTTCTTTACTTTCAACCTTGCATCTTGAAAAAAACAGCTTTCCATATTCTCTCCCACGCCTTTTCAAACCTCTCTAACTTAACAAAATTTAAGGCTACAAGAAAAACTTTAATACCATTAGTATTACTCCAGAACAACCTTCACTATCTTTTCCTACAGGCAAAAGTTACCTATGAAAGTTTTACTTGATTAAGACTTGCAGCAATCAATGTTGGCAGGATTTCATCTGCACATGAAACAAAACTTGTCTTTCACTTTTTGGAAGATATACCACAGTAACTACTCATTCTTGGCCCTGAAGTGCCTGATGACACTTTAAGCTGTAGAGGGATAAGCAAGATACCTTAACTCTGGTTGCACTGATTTCTCACTAGACAAAATTCACGGCATATTTCCACACTTCTGAAAGAACTTCAAGAAACAAAACACACGGATCTGATTCAGTAAGCTAAAAGAGATATATTAACCCTGGGGTCACGGTTAAAGGAAATACTTTAAACTACTTCCAATAAATAAGTCCTTTCAAAAGTTTTGTAAGTGCTGAAACAATTATAATTGACATTTGAAACAAAATGCGTACAAGTATTTGCTGAACTACCAACTACAGAGAACGTACCTGACTACTAGACTTCCAACTTCTGGAAGGATCTGAATGCCAACATAACCCCACAGCCTTTTAAAACAGGTAGAAATTTTCCCAGGACCTTCTTAGGCATTAGTTATTTTTGCTTCAGCAATAGCATTAGCACTCCAAAGCATCAATAATATAAATAATTTAAGTATCCCTGCCCAAGATTTGCGGAATTCTTTATGTTATTTTTAGTGAAATTCATGACGGATACTTCTAGTAAGTCTGTTTGTAGAATGAAACATTTATCACAAAGTTACCTAAAGTTCATGTTTGTTTGTTTTTATATAACAGTTTACAAATGAAAAGAAGCAAAGTACAGCATGAGATCAGGTCTCAAAAGAAAAAAAAAAAAACTACAATGCCTTATCAAGCTACTCTGAAATTCTCCAAGTTTATCCAACAAATTTGGTCTGAATTAATTTCCTGCCAAACAGAAAAGATCTATACAGATCTTAAAAAAAAAATGCAGGATTCAATGAACACAAATTTGACAGATGTAAATATACTAGTACAGCTGACAATCACAAATTTGTTCACATACAAAAGGATTCCAACTTACTCTTTCTCCCCATTTATAGTATTTCATACTGTTGAAGGATACTAAGTTATAGAACACTTGTTAAAAAAACTAAGTTTAAACTTCCCCCAAATATAGACTGTTGAACCTGCAATACTACATAACAACCTAGAAGTGCTGCTGATAATTTTTTTTTTTTTTTTTAATAAAGCAAAACCGCTCAATCAGGAAGCTGACCTGGATTTAAAACAAAAATCATATTACAGACTATTACTTTTGTGGAAGGCTGATAATACAGATTTCATCTACTGATCGCATAGACCTTGCTTTCAAATTGAAAAGTGATATCCACTTCTACGGCATCTCATATTCCAACTTTCAAATCTTTGCTTATACCATATTGGAGTTCAATAAATGTGCAATATTGGAGTTCAATAAATAAATAGTTTTTAAAGGAAAAGATCTCCCAACTTTATTTGTCCTTTATTTAAAAATAAGGAGACTATATATTCTTTCCCTACTGCCTCCAATTTTCCAAACGGTTGAGGTTTCTATTTGGGCAAGAAACAATAATGGAAAGTCTCAGCAAGTCTGAAAACAAGAAAATACAACAGAAAGCCTCTGTAGCATGAATACTCATGCTAGCGCTGCCACAGAGCAGTCCTATCAGTCTAGGCATCTTACAACCAAGAAAATAAATTTTAAAACATCTACATAAAGACATTTTGTACTCAAGAATGTCCCTTAGCTTGTCTATTCAAGGAAACATCCACAAATAAGTTACTATTTTTTATGTAACTACATATACTGCACACACACTCTACGATTTACAAGAGAATCTCTTATCTAAGAAACCCACTCCATTGGTCAAACGTGGTGTGTCATGGGACTGAACTGTGATCCCTGCCCAGCTAACACCTCCTGGAGCACGCAGCTCCTGTAGCTACAGCTGAAAGGCAGAAATTCCATACAAACCTTTGTCTTATCGCTTTTGTACTCCATGGTTGAATAAAAATAAAGAAAGCCAAACAACTAGGACAACCATGGTTTCAAATTAAGTTAATGCATATCAAATAGTTTAGAATTCATAAAACTTCTTGTGGGAAGAAGTGATGCAAACAAAATCTGTGCTTTATGTCACTGCAAAGATTTCCAGCAGGGGCTTCCAGCCCTTACAGCAACGAGAAGAGCGCCAGACCTGTTCTCACCACAGGTTAACTGAACAATACTGAAAACGCGCGGTCCAGGATAAGCCAGGAACAAAGCCCGCATACGGGGTGGAGGTATCGGAAAGGCAGTTATGCATACATATCCCAAAGAAAATATCTAACGTTTTGTACTGAAAAATCCTAAGAGAGTACAACTCATTTCCTCAAGGAAATGTTTAACCGCTTGCAGCAAGTCTTCAGAACTCCTTTAGCTAACATTCAGCGCATAAGTAGATGGGAGGAGAAAAGAAAAAGATAGGCAATTTGATGCTATGTATTTGCTAGCATTCATTTTAAACTCTTGGCTCCAGCAAACCAGACATTTAATTCACTTGCTTTCCTTGCAATTTAAAATTATATACCTCTATAATTACTGTTTGCTTTGTTTTGCCTTTTTTTAAAGGAGGGGGGAAGAATACAAAACATTTAGTGAGCTAGCATTAAAAACTATATATAAAGACTACCGAAGAATAACAGCACTTCCTCTCCACAGAATATGCAATACATGCAAAAAGGCTTCAAAATTTGTTCTTGAATCAATTATTAGAATATCACTAAGTCTTACCAATTGTTCTAGTAACTGGGGGATATGTGCGGTACCAGAAAAATAATATGCCTAAATACCATCATAATGCCAAATCATATTTATACAGAGTGCTTTGATATATCCCCATGGAAAATGGAATACGAAATGTCACCCTAAACAATGAGGGATAATGTATTAACCTAAAACTGTTGTTTAATGCTGTAGAAATGATTTTTTTTGCAAGGGTATTTTACCTGAGTCCAGGGTTATTTTATTATTACTTTGAAACAACTAGTAGCCGCATCTACAAGAAAAAGTTGTTTCATTTATTTTCCCCCACACACACACATGCTGGGACACCTTCTGCCAGCGAACCTGAATGGCCCAGACACAGACAGATCCCACTGCACACACTGTGTCTCGGCTGTGTTGAAGATCCTGTTCTGAGCAGCACAGTTCACCTGGCTGAACTCCACTCCTAAGAAACTGAACAGCTCTAGTTTTCTAGGTCGAAATGTTTCTCCAGTGAAGATATCACTAGAGTCCTGAAAATACTGTGCTCAACAGTAAAAACAAAAAACAAAAACACACACCATTTTTACTTTAAAAAAATTGTTGAGGAAACAAGGAGGGAAAAGGGTACTCAAAGAACATCATCTGCCGATTCTACTGCACAGCACGTTCAGAAACAGACCTCAACTGAGCCAGCAAGCACAGATAGGAATCTTCGTATCAATGGCTCCCTTAGTGCTGAAAACAGATCTTCAACAATCCTATTCTTTATTAAACAGCTCAGGAGATTTGCTCTGAACAGTCTTCACAGCAATCCAGGTCTCTAACAGAGTGGCTATTGTTTTGTCAAGTTCTTCTCTGACGTAACACGGTCACCGCTTAACTCACCAAATCCGTCTGCAGTTTTGGATGCAAAGAATACTTTGTCAAAAAGGATTTTTACAGCACTCCCTCAAACTTGATGAAAATGATTCCAATGTACTATTTAGAAAACGGGCAGCTCCTGTGGGAGCTTCTCCACCAAGCAATCACACAGCATAAAATAGAGTTGGTTATACTTGGTAGACTCATTCAAGTCAGGCAACCGTAAGTTCATCTACAGAATTTAACACTCTGAAGCCCTTATTTTTAATCCTGATACACCAGAATAAAACCCACAGATCTTGTATTTTTGGGACATTTTTACTAAGTTCAGACTCGATTCATTTTACCCACATTATGGGGGGAAGTTATTTTCTAACTGCAAAAGAGATCTTGCAATGGGCAACTCTGAGCAAATCCAAAGCAAAGTATCTTATATGTGGGAGGAGAAGAAGGAAGGGGCAGATGCTGTATTTGCTTTTTGTGTCCCAGCTTTAATCAACAGAAATTTGGAATTTTGTTAAGAAAACCGAAGAAGGTAAAACAGTTTCACTGCTGGAAACCGGGGTAAATAAATTGATTTCAACGCAGTTTACATTTTGAATCCTCAATACTCTCGAAATATCAAAAAAAATCATTTTTTTAATTAAAAAAAAATTATCTCTACTGAAGAATCTAAAATTGGTTTTCTATGAGCTTCCATACCAAACACATTTCAATGTATTCCACAAAAAAAATTCAAAAGCATATATCAAAGCTATCATGTAGAAGCAACAAACCAGGAATTAGCCCACTGAGTTTTCAAATGAGATAAAAGGAATTCTTCACTCCCCAAAATTTAAAACCTTCATTTCTGATGAGATTCCTGAAACAAAAGGATAGAAAAAGAGCAAGTGGTAATAAGCACACTGAAAATATAGATACAGCTTTTCGCCCAGCATTTTTAACTTTAATAGCCACTTCACTTTGTTCAAATGAGAGATTCTAAAATACACAGAGTAAAAGTACATACCTTCTTCAAAACCTATTTTTAAGGATTTCCAGTCGCTAATATAAACCAGATCCAAATGTCTTACATTTTTAAAGACACAACCTACTTTTCCTTCCTCATCTACAGCGATAAAATCGTGTACTTTGCATCATCTTCACTTCTCTCAGCACTGATTTATCTGCAGCCTATTGCTGTTCTAATCTTACTGCTTGCAGACTGCAAGCCTACACACACTCTTAAATAAGACCAGTAGGAAGGTAAAGTTAAGTCAGCCTACTTAACAACATGGCAAAGAAGTGATGCCAAGTGGGTCAAATTCATTTCTGTGAGCATCAAGGATGGCCATTCTTCCTGCAGGGCACAGTGGGCCATACCGGGCATGTCTGCTGAGATCCCTGCATTTCCTGGCTCACCAAATTTACTGCATGAGATTTACTGCTTAGCTCAGTTCATACTTCACATTTCTGGCAAGTGCTGGGCTTGCTTACCTCGCATACGTCACACAGGATGTACGAACAGGCAATCCTATGAACTCCTTTTTTTTTTTTTTTGAAAGAGTAAGGCTTGGAGCAAGTTATCACAGGTAAAACAATCTGCATAGCCTGGATCTGTTGGCTGTCCTCCCCAAGCAACTTCCAGTCCCTTCCCCATCATGCAGGGAGTACAAATCACAGATGTGAAAAAGGAGTTAGCAGTGGTCACCTCAGGAAATACGGTGCTAGGAAAAGGTTCCTGCCACCAGCCAAGTAATTAATCCTACCTTCAATTTTCTTCTTAATTGTTCCCAGATGAAAAAAAAAAAAAAAAAAGCTCAGCTCTGTCGCTACCCATAGACAGCATACAGGCTGCAAGTTCACATCACCTAATGCAAAGACACATTTCAGCTTTATTTGAGGTGCCGATTCGAAGGCGGTCCTCCCTTTCTGGTTCATGAAGTACATGAATGTCTGATTAATGCGTTTTATGCTAAAGCATGTCAGAGCTACGAAAGCAAACTGGAATGGTGTATGTTGTTGGTCTTGCTCTACAACTTCTTAGCCTGTTCTGTTGACATATCTGACATATTTTTAATGTCATATGAAGAAAGGGACTTCTCTGTCATCACAGTATGGATTTTGGTGCCTGCTGACCTGTGTAGGCTATTATTAACTCACTAGAGCAATGGAAACATCTTATCACTAAGGGATGGTTGACATAGCTGGCCTCGGACAACCCTCCGAATACCTTAAAAAAAAAAAAAAAAGCAGGAAGCCTTATACTTTAAATTACTACAGATCGGTATTTCTCTGAGTAGCATAGGTGAGAGAGAAGAGGAAAAGAACATATTAGCATACATGCAAAATAGGTGACAGCATCAGATCACTGCTAGGGATGATGAAATTTCACATAACTTGCCTTTAGACACAGTTAAGGAGGAAAACCAATTTATGTTTATAATCAAAACTACCAGCATTAGGAAGGAGGCCTATCAGCAAAAATGCAAAGAACCATCTGAAACAGATCAGGAATTTTGTTTGCTTTAATGGCAAGTACTATTAAAAAAGCACTTTATATAAGTTACAGAAGTTATCTCAGAGCAGAAAAATCATTAATATTAGCCTAGTATTAAAATGTAAGCATTCAACATGATGTCTGAGGGAGACAGGAATTAGTCATATGATCTCTGAACCACCTTTGCTCTCTTGGGAAGTGGAACAGATGCATTACTCATGGATAGGACCACGCAGGTGTGACAGGGTAGATTGTCTTAACCCCTGTTCTCTATATTGTACCTGCCTGTACATGTGTGCACACAAAATTTGCCATTATTTGCTAGCTATACTAGGGGAAGCAACCGTTTCGGTCAACTCTCTATGGCAAACAGAGTTGTTAGAGATTAAAATAGAATGGAGAAAGTAGATTGATTGGGAAGAAAGAAAACAAGAATTTGCCACAGAATAGCTCACCTACTATAGAATTATGAAAACTTCACTATTCTTAAATTCAGCTCATTAACAAAGAGCTACAGGTTCAGTTACGCTTTCATTGCCTGTCAGGACAGAGCACTAGCTCTCATAACAGAGCTAGATAAGCGGGCAATTGCTCAAGAGTGCGCGCTGACTGCAGCCCTCATCTCCGGGCCTAAGCAGCGTGACAGCATTCTAGAGACATCCACGGGCCGAAACCCTTATCAGAAGATAAAGTTCCCCACTAAAACTATGTGGGTAGTTTCTGTTTATTCTAGAAAAGTGCAAACAAAAAAAATTAACTGGGTTTATTTAGGCAAATGTTAAAGCAGCTAGTTATTGCCTGAAATAATACATAATGCTCATTAAGGCACTTCAAAAATTTCCATCCTCTGCTTTTGAGAGGAACAATGAGTTGTTTGAGCTACTCGGTCTTATTTTGTTGACTTCTCACAAGGCAAGTCTTACATAAAAATCAAGCTCTCCACCACAACCTGATGCTGACTGCTGAAACACTCTTTTACACTAACTCTCCCATTAGCATTCAGCCATTTTATTATTAGTGGGTTTTAAAAGTCTCAACTACAGTTTTACATCCCTCTCCCTGGATGCCTCTTTCAAAGATCATAGCCAGAGCTGTAAAACCTACGCAATGCAATGTACTGTGTGAGAGCTTAAAATCATTCATTTTATCTTCAAGTCAATACTCAGGCTGCTAAAGTGCTCCATTTCACTGCAAAAAACCACTACACGACTTCCTATCACACAACCCTTCATATGCACATTGCAGTACTAATTAGGATATCTGTGCTTGTTTTGTAGTTCTTAAGCACAGACTTAATCTAGCTCTGGTCAACTCCAATGCAAGAAGTTTCTCTCTAATCCTGCTCTTACTGGGCTGCCTCAGCAAGCCTGAGTCCCCAAGCTAAGTACTCAAATCAAAAATACAGCTCTCTAATTGAGCACTTGTATGGACTTGAAATGCTCTGATTCACCAAGTTAGACTATGTCAACTAAAAAGCAGAATCACCTGTGGGGACAAAAACCCCTTTTTGCTCCAGTAGGGAAAACTAAATGCATCCCAAGAAGAAGAAGAGTTTGTAATGTAGACAGACATCCATTCCAAATGGCTGCTCACTAACTGAAAGTACACTGAAGCAATGTGGGTAGCTCCCCAGGATGTACAGTTTACTGTCTTAGCCCTGTCACTTGTTTTTTGTTAGATGCACAGTGATAAAGTTATCCTCTACTTGAGCAGATGGAAGAAACTACAGTTTTTCCAGCTCTCCCACCAAACGTTGATGCGGAATAGCAGGCTACCCAAAGAACCAAGCTACCTGCAATATAACTATGTTAAGCATTGCAAATCTAAATAATCACACTCAAATTATATATATGATTTTTAAGGTGTATTCTGAAAAGCAAGACGCCTTTCTTTTTTTCTTTTCTTTTTTTTTTTTTCAGGGGGTAGGGGGAAGGAAAATAAGTGATATTGAAAGATCACAATGCCACTTGCACTTCATTAATGTTTTCTGTTTATTTTCTTTTTTTTCTAACATACTGGCTTCCAGTAAAACTCACCAATGTTGAGGGACATGTGGCACAAAGCCCTACCTATGCTGTCGCATACTACGCTGAGCTTCTTACTGGCTGACTGAGGGAAAGGAGTGAAGGCAGACTAGAGTTCTAGAAAAACAGATGCAAGAGTAAGGAAGTGGAAGTCCTGGCAACAGCAAGACCAAGATACATAGGAAAAATCCTTGTTTTAACAGATGCAATTCCTAAAATTATACAGCAAGGGCTCAGTCAGAGAGGACAAGCAGAGCAAGTCACCACTCTGCTCTCCCACCCTTTCCCCAGACACGTGCCCCTGCCCCTTCCTCACACCAGCAGTCACATACTCTCCCTTTGGAGAACTGATTTGTCTCCTAAACCAGCACAACGTTATTTCCAGTAAAACACCGAGTAGCTTTGACATCAGAAAGAGATGATTCAGATGCAAAAACTAAGGCAGGGGAAAGGACCACATGGCCATTATCACGGTGGGAACAAGGGAATTAGGACAGCCCCTTTGGCAGCGGTAAACTACTGGGCTAGCAAACAGCACGAGCTGATCTAAGCGTACTGTCAGGATAAAACAAAATAATCCCCCAAAGCACACATACTCGAGGCATCCAAGAAAAGATCACAAATCTGTCATTCAAAAAGGCTTTCTTTTTAAGAAAAGGCATCCTGGTGTTCAGGAAGGAAAGGTAGCTAAGATGGTGTTTACTTCTCGGAGAGCTGCCAACAAAGCAAGAACGTATTGCCTAAGGTCACGCGTTAGGTGAGCAGATACCCTGCGTTTGAGAATAGCTTTCATTCTCATCTGGCACTGAAGACGTTCTTTTCTTAACTCATTGTATAATTAAAACCCAACTAACTAATACATTAATTATTCACAAAAGATTTTTCTTGTCCTACATACAAGCTCTTTATATGTGTCAGAAAAACTGTGAAAAATCCAGTAATGACACCCAAGAGAATAGTCAAAAAGACTAACTTTAACTTAGCAATGTTAATTTTTCTAGGTTCTCTCTGCAAAAAGAAGCAAAGAGCTGCTCTGAATCCCCCTCAGTCTCTGCTCAGCAAGCCCAAGGAGACTCAGAGCCTCATCAGCTTCTGTGAATAATCCTCCCCCTCTCTGCAAAGTCTACCTGTATCCTGCAGATTGCCTGTATGCATGTGATCAGAAAACATTTTTCTACAAATAAAAAAAGGATTTTTCTTGAAGGCACAAGGTGTCTTGTGTATTTCCTACACCAGGAAGGAAGCCCAGCTTTTTTTACCGTGTAGTCCAGCAAGGTGCTATGATTATATTCACGCCAAACACCACTTCTCATAGTCTACACAACAGCAAGCACAACCAGACAGATGCATCCAAACAACGACTCGTTTGTTAGCAGCAGAACAGTCACCTGTAACACTAGCTTGGGGCCGAAACCAGGACAAGAATGATTAGCGTTTTCTGTCCTATTTCCCTATATAACCAACCTAACAACACCACATTGTTCTATTAGTGCATAAACAATTACAAAGAATTTAGCAGTGAAGAGTCCCCAGGTTCTACACAAAGAGGTAGAAACGATGAAGAAAACTGCATGCAGACAAACTGTTTTTCCTATAGCTTGAAAACTTCAAAGGATTTTTCTGCATAAGATTTTTATAAAAGAAAGAAAAAGTCAGGCAAATTGCTCAATGAGGCAAAGGCATAAATCCTCATCAAAAGCATTTCTGAAGTTGGAACAAATTAAAAGGACAAAGGTTAGTTAGGGGATACTTCACTTTTCAATGCCTCTGGCTGCAAGGCCGGTTTAGAAGGTTAATGTCCGTCCCAGGCTGCACAACTTTGCTTAGTGCCTCTCACACAGGCCAAGGTACGTGCCAAAAGGGCTGCCCCATGGACCAGTGCACAGCGTAACCCCACAAACACTGTCAGCAGCATGGTGAAGGAGTCAGTAAACTACAGCTTGTGAAATTGGGAAGAACAAGCCTCTTCCAACTAGTTGTACAACCAGAGGCATCACAACACCAGACAAGGCTAAGTTCCTCGAAAGTTGTCTAGGACACCTGTCAGCTTTGGTATCAGTGATTTACTCCCTCCCTAGTATGAGATTACTACTATGAGCAGGAATTCCTCCAAGATAAATCACAAGCTTTTTGGGCTGAGGCTCACCCCCAGCCAGAAAGGTTTCCAGTGCTTTCAGTTACGTTTCTTTTTAATTTGCTGTTTAACAGAACTCTGGAAACTACCATTTGGGCAGCACTGCAGTCAGGGAACTGACGACAAACTGGCAATACTTTGTAATTTAAAACATCGTTAACTGCATCCACTTTTGTAGATTAACTAATTTTTATAATTGAAGAGAAAGTTGATTAACAGTTCTGCAATTACACAACTGGTATTTTTAGGCTCCAATCATGTCTCACTTAAGCACATAACGACCTACTCAGGTGATTGAAGTTATGCCCAGCTAGGCATTTGCATGATCACAGCAGTCACTGGGACAGGCTTTGAAAGGAAGCTGAGCTTTTTCAGACTGGCTCTAGCCACAAACTACTATACTGGATTGAGCTTACTACACAAAGCTAATTAGACATGCAGTTTTAATTATGCGGTACGTCAACATGACCGCCTTTGAACTTGGTCACACGGCTCCTGTGCTGAGCTTTATCGAACACATTAGCAGAACACAGCTCCACTCTCTCCTACCCCAAATGAACTGGTTCAACTTCTTCAGAAAGTTAAACAGGGATGGGAATAGCCCTAAAAAACAAATAAGTAGCATGTTAAGATCATGGAGAAAAAAAAATCTAGAAATATTTTGTTTTGTGAGACAGGTTACCGGCAGTGGATCATTTGCAAATAGAAACAACTTGATGGGAGGAGTCATACCCATCTCGATGGGGGCTCAGTTCACAAAGAAAAACTACAGCACAGTGGATCTGGGAAAAAAGGTTACTTAACTTATATTTGGTAGAACGCATTCAAAAAGCAAGGTCAAGAAAAATGTCCTCTCTAAACCAGAATGTAGATACATAACTATGCCAGCACAGCTACCACATGCCTACAGTACAATTAGACAAGGTCTGCAGTGCAATTTGGTTTGTATTTTGAAGAGGCTACAGAACCTGACTCGCGATGGCACAGCTCCATCCATGGCAGCACACAAGGCTGTAACATTGAGAAAACACTCATGAAGAGTAACTGACACGCAGACTAATCGGAACACTTACTAATGTGATGGCACAGATCAACTCTCAGGCATCTCAGAGCAAGTTTTCGCAGCAAATTCACACCTGATGTCAAGTTTGGGGTGTCACGCCCCATTTTTCTAAGACTCTGAACATGATCCAACTATCTCACACCAACACTTGCATTTATGCAGTCACGTGGAGAGCCGATTCAGGGAAATGACCAGCAAAACAATTAATCCTCAAAGGGAGAAGGAAAAAAAAAATAAAGGAAGTGATTAGATTAGATTTTTATTCATTCAGATCCCTGAAACAGCTGAGTGACTGAGCGGAGTGAAGCATAAAGGGAGGGGTGCAAGGGTGACAGCCTAGCTGGGGTTAGACCGAGCTACAACCACACCTTTCAGATGACTTTTGGCAGATCTGGGAGTGGCTATTAAAGATGTTATGGTCTTGAACATCAACCCTGCTCGTATCTGAGGTTATTACCCTATAACACACATCCACACCTCGGGTACTCTGGGTCAGTCTTGGGAAATAAGCTGTCAATGAAGCGAGTAATGATGGGAAGACCTGGACTGTTAACTAATACTACTTCTAAAGGTGCCCCGAGTCTAGAAATTTTTAGGCTATAAGTGCTTCTGAAATACAGCATTCCTAACAGAGCAACTAAAAATTCATTTACAGAAGGCGTAAGTTTATATGTTAAAAATTGAGTTTGTCAAGTCTGCATTTCATAAAAATTGATTAGCATTTTTGCAGCATTAAGATTAGGAGTAGGAAAATTTGGCAGGTATTAGGATAAGAACTGTCAAACACGGACGTCCAACAGAGTGGACTATGAAGTGAAAACACTGTTTCTGTTCTTAGCAAAGGTGAGAAGAATCAAGTAGATAAGATTAAGAAAATAAGCACCTGTCTACAGAGAGAGAAGTGGGAACAATGCATGAAACAAAGGCTAGTATTCGATTGCAATAGCCATTGTGTTACGTCTGACTAAGCTGTAACCCACACTTTCCCAAGCCCTGAAGATTACAGAGTTACGTTATGGTGAAAGACTGAATTAGATTAAATTAATTTATAGCTGTAACTGAGAAAGTATTCTCAATCAGGAATGTACTGGTGCACAAGAGAAAATATATATTGTAGTAACCACTGCCCAGGCTGCCACAGACCTTGAAATGGCTCCAAAGATCTCAAATCCAGAGAGAGGCTTCCCCTGCCTTACACACACGCTCACATCCACGAGTGCCAGCCACATCAAGGGGTTTCTGCAACCCAGGGCTTCCGCAGCCTGCGGCGCCAGCGCTGGGTTAACAACGACGCTCAAAGCTCGGGGACCTGCAGCCCCGGGGCCCTGCCAGCTGCTATCAGGACCCCAGTCGCCCCCGCTGCAAGACAAGCTTGGGTGCAAGGTGTCTTTCCTTCGGGGAGGAAGGAAAGCAAGCAAGAAAGCAAGAAAAGAGGTAACCCATGTGATGAAGGATGCATCAAAGTCACATATCTGGGAACTCTTCCAGCTGTTGGAAGAGATTAAAAGGAGCTTCAATGTCACTCGGCAGCTGCAGGGTAGCTGGGAGTTCCTTTGTCATTTCCAAAGTTCAGTGTCCAGAATAGTCAATTCTTTTTTAGTTGGCCAGCATGTTTTAACCGAGTTCAGATCTTTCAGAAAATACATCCAAGAACTGTTAAGAATACATTTTAGAACTGTTAATCCTGCATCTGAGCATGTTCTACATCAGGTTCAAATGTCACTCTCAAAAGAAGGGAGACAACTTCAAAAGAAGACAAGCAGCAGTGTTGGCTTAGAGATAAGAAATGGCTCTTGAGGAAGAGCTTCAAAAGTGATTCCGTATTTCCCCTCTAAACCAAACATGCCACTGAGTATATTTTTTCTAGGTCTGTTACTTTTGTAGTTCGCTTCAAAGTGTGAAGTCCTGAGTTGCTATTATACGTGTTAGCAGTGAGTCTAGACATTGATAAAATTCACAAGTGTAATTTTCATACGTAGACAAAGTACATGCATACATCTACCCATACTCTTTGTATATATTAGTCAGTTGCAAAATCACCCTTTGCAAAACACATGATGTGCATTTGAACAAAATAAATACTGTTAATAACATTAAATAACCCATAACTTTGATCTGACTTTACTGAAACAAATTTTTAGGGAAATAATGTGCATTATTTTAGTATTTATTTAAAAAAAATCGCAGAATTAAGGTTTAATTCAAACCCACCACCTCAGTAACACCTGAATTTTCTTCTAGGTAAGGAGGAAAATGCCTAACTTGGTTTATAGATGCAATCAGTTCTAACATGCTGTCAGGTTGTTACCATACTTTCCGCTCTCCTCGACAATCAACCACTTCATTTGTCTTACAGACTTTTCCTGCAATGTCCTCACATTGTATGTTGTCAAAGCACTTTTCACATTTAAATATTCTAGTCCTTGAATATGACAACTTTTTGGAAACATCAGCACCACAGTCAGCAACACAGCTAGCGTTCTACCTGGATCTCCCATACATTTAAAACATTTTTTCCCCCCACGTCTTGGGAAGCAAAAAAAGGATACAGTTACGGATAATTGAACAGTGCTTAGTGTTCAGTTTCTGTCTTGATTTTCTATTTCATTATCCCATCAGGAGTACACTGCCCTCTCCTTGGAAAGAACAGAGGGGCAAGAAATGTCCTCTGCTTGCCTAACAG
The DNA here is from genome assembly GCF_964034855.1 of Anser brachyrhynchus. NCBI lineage: Eukaryota > Metazoa > Chordata > Aves > Anseriformes > Anatidae > Anser > Anser brachyrhynchus. The sequence continues at coordinate 11,791,543 of NC_137706.1, read as the reverse complement.
CTATTAGACAACCTGTGTCTCCCTGCTGCTGTGCATGAATTAGAGCAGCTGGGGAAAACAAACAAAAACTCGAGCAGCACCGTGGCTCCAGCAAAGCTGGTAATTAAAGAAAGTAGCTTGCACCCCTGCTTCAAACAGCTTGCATCCACTTTACACATTAGTCAAAATATAGGTGTAAAGAAGGCTGAGAAACAAACAAATCAACCAACCCCACGACCCTACCATTCCTCAAACAAACATGCTATCCTCAGACAGTGCAACAGCTGGGATGGAGCTCGGTCTCCGGAATGCCGCTGCCAGACCTGTGGACCCATAGAGAGAGACAGACACGAGGTTTGAAGTGCCAGGAGGCCCTGCCTGCTACCAGGAGGTCTCATCCTGCCTCTCGTCCCGCACAGCAGCAGCGATTCCCACCTAATCCCATGGTGAGCCAGGCTAGCCGATACACAGGTATGGGGGGATTACTTTTTTTTGTTCTTTTGTCAGGTAAACTTTGTATTGCTTTAAATGCAAATACATCTACAATTTAAGTGAAAGAAGAGCTGAGCTTAGCGTAATAAAAATAACAGAATCTAAGGATTAGTTAGATCAATGTCAGGATAGGTTGGATCATGATATTATTAACATGACACCATTACCTGCACACTCTACTTATCTGAGCAAAAAAGATGGGATTAAGCCAAGTGAACTCTTCCCTTTTAAATTTCATTAGACAGGAAGAGGGAAAATGACCTTTAATCAAGAGAGTAACATTTACTCTGACTGGGTTACTACTTTCTGATGATCAGTCAAGCTATTAAAAAAGCACATCTTTACTTAAACACACAAATTCAGAAAAAGTGATATTACAAGGTCAATGGTACTATAGTTGCTTCCAAACAGAGACAATCTTAAATTAAGAAACAACTTCAAGACAAAACACCAAGAGCGTTTTCTCTGCCAGTGTTTGAAATTTGGGTGTCAGTAGAAAAGACAATTTCTAGGATCCTCTAATAAAGAGCTGCTATTTCTCTTCCCCTACTCTCCAACTGGTTTAGCAAAAGAAGAAACAAAAAATCCACCTTAATGTAATCTGTTATGTTAGCTAGAGGATGAAGCTCAGTAAGTAGTTTTTCCCCTTCTTCCCCTATCCCTAAATCAATTGAAAAAGTCCAAAGATCTCTCCAAAGCGCAAATGAACAGCACAATGCAATTGCTAAATTCTGCATAAAAATCATACTCCTTTAAAGACTGCAAAAGCAACCGACCAGGAAAAAGCAGAGTAACAAGATCGCAGAGCATGCAATGGAGGAGAAAGAATGTGGGGCCAGGGAACGAGAAGAAAGTAACAAACTCCTTTAGAGTTTGTCCACAGGTCAGGCAGTCCTACCCACTAGTTTCTGGGCTGATTGTGGAGCATACAAATCCATTTGTCAAGGGCCACCACTACTTGTCGGCATCGGAGGTAAGAAGCGACGTTATCTTTACTGACCATAAACCTGTCTTATCCAAATACACACGTGGCAGGAGATTATTCAATAATCTATTTGCTGAAAAGCCAGCTGGAATTTCAACCAGTGAGGCAAAAACGCACCAAGTAGCTCTTTTACTTGATGGTTTAAAAACTCCTAGCATAAGTATTTGTTAAGTTTACACAATGCTGAATATTTTGACTGCTTAGGGGGAAAAAATGCAAGAAAGCTAAAGTGGTGTCTAATAAACCAAATGAGACAATCAAGGACTGACTCATCAGATGACAGAAATTGAACCTTTTTTTTAAGAGAGGTTTAGAAATCAATTATTTAAAATGTCAAGCAATTCACCTCCTCAGTCTCCCTGAGAACAAATTATTCAGATTAGAAACAAGAAACATGACCTCGAAGGTAACAATTCTGGAAAACATACACGTTATTTTACTGCCTGCTTTCCTTTCAAGAAGTGGAACAAAAAATAGAACTTATGTTACCTCTTTCAGCAAATTAATATGGCACACACTATTGCAGCCAAAGTAGACACAGTTAAAAGAAAAGAGATTCCAAAGGAAATAAATGTCTGTTAAAAAAAGAAGATAAAGATACATTTTTCAGGTTAAGTATATAATTTCATTCTCTTGATTTTTCAGAGCCAAGCCACAATTTCAAAATCCAACCCCAAGCCTCTAAAGTCTGGAACTTTGGGCTTGTTTTGACAATATGCTGACATTATCAGAAGTTTCGAAGTGTCACTGCTAGTGTAACCAGGTATTAAGCTCCTAATTAGGCTAATCAGGGTCTTTCTGGGAAAGAAAATTCAACTTACTATGCAAAATTCTGTCAAGCACATAAGTTGTAGACCATAAAAGCATCTCCCTTCCCTTCACACAAACCTTTTGACAAATCTTCTTCGAGATTTATTTACATCATTACAGGTGTAAAATTGGCAAACCAATATGGTCAAACCCAACTCTGTCAGCCTAAGTTATGTAAATTCAAAACAACATTGGTTTGTTTAGAAAATACTCTGCTGCCATGACTGTCCACAAGAAGCAAACCATTAATAGAAACGGATCTCACGGAGGGACATAAAAGAGAAGCAGGAAAAGTTCTAGGCTTAATGCGAAACTTCCAGGAAAGGGAAAGTACAGCAAACAGTAAAGATAACCATGAAAAAAGGAGAGGAGTTTGGATGCTGAAGTCTATCATCAGATCATCAGCACAGCAGAGAAAGCAGGGCTGATATGATAACACAGAAAGGTGAAGGCAGCAAGACAATAGCTACAAAAATCATCGAGGGACATGAAAAGAAGGTTAAGACACAATAGAGTACCTCTATCCAACAGATAACTTGGAGGATGATCTGACAGAATATATTTAAAAATACCTGATAACTGTTAAATGTAAGGTTTCATTTCAATGTACCTTCAGATGTTTCTATTTGTACGGCAAGTGAAAATTATCCTTCCAAGAACACAAACAAAAATCAAAGTAAAATACCAGGAAACTTGGGTAGAAATTGTCCAAGAACAGCCTAAACCGTTTCACATGTGCAAAAGGTTTTTCCCCCACTTTAAATAGCAAAGTCAAGAATGGCATCATACCAGAAGGTATGAAGGATGATCTAGCAGACACTTACCACCACACACATGTTAAAAAAAAAAAAAAAAAAAACTGAACTCTCAGGACTACCACACTGAACAACTCTCTTTAGAAAAAATCCTGATTTAATGTTGGACACTATCCAGCAGCTCTTAAAAACTGCAAAATGTCATGGAGCAGTGGGGAAATTTAGTAAAATGGACTTGCATAGAATGTTCTACAACAGGTCGTGTGCCTGAGTTGAATAAAGAGTAATTACAAAATACCACGCGATATCTGTTATGACAGATCTGTACATTTCTAGGTCGTGAGCACTAACACAACAGCAGAACCAAACTCAAAAATAAAAATCCCTCTGCTGAGAAGAGCAAGTACCAATCAAGTGGAAGACAACAAGTACTCTTCCAAGTAAAATTGGAAGGCTGCTCTTTCAGCTTCTTCCTAAGAGTTTTGGATCTGCAGACTCTAGAAAAAGCCCACATTTCTATACAGTTGACAAATATAATAAAAAAAATATTATTTGAAGGTGTGAATCCATGTGGTTTTGAACAATACACTGCAAAACAAAACATCACTTTATGTAAAGCTAAATAAAGTGCCTGACTAGAAGTTCGAGCAGCCTGTAGAAATCCACGGCTTTACACTCCACGTTGAGATTCTCAAAATGATTTGAAAGCACTCTGCGCACTGGTTCACTCTAAATTCTGTAAAGAATTAATCTTTCAATTAAGAAATAAACTTATAGGGACAAAAAACCGATTAGCAGCCAGGAAAAGAGCTGGAATTAAAACCGTTTACTTTGCAGAGGTTCATATGCTTCTTTGTAAGGGTTTATACTCCCCGCTGTATATGACAACGGGGAGAAATTTCAAAAATTAAATGGTCGGGAAGACTGAAACGGAGGAATGGCTGCACCCCTGAGAACTGGTAAGTCTACCATACGGATTCCGTTCGCCAAAAACGTTGTGAAGGGTTGAGACAACGCTGAGACAAGGAACGAAAGGCGGTGTCCCAGCGGAAAGGGCAGCCGCGGTGCCGGCCGTGTGGAGGAAGGGGCGAGGGGGGAGGCCGGGCCGGGCTGAGGGCAGCAGCAGGGCGGCGCTGCCTCGCCCCGGGGGCACCTCACGAGGAGCCCCGGAGGCGGCGGCGGGAGCCTCGGCCCGGCGGCCGGGGGGACCCCGAGGGAGGGCAGGGCCCGGCCGGGCGCGGAGGGGAGGGCGAGGCCGGGAGGTGACAGCCCGGGGGGGGGCCGGGGAGCTGGGGCTGGGGCAGGACCCTCACCATTCTCCTCAGGGCCGGGCTGGGTCTCGGCGCCGACTCTGGTTCCCCTCGCGCCGGGCGGCTCCCGCTCGTGGTTCGGCGTCGGCGGTGGCGGGGCCTGTCTCCATCTATCGGGGCTGAGCTCGGCGGCTGCGGGGGGCTGAGCGGAGAGGAGCCGGGCGAGGACGACGCTCCCGAGCCGGAGAGGAGAGCGGGGCGAGGGGGACGGCGCTGCCTCGGCTCCGCACCGGGACCCAGCGCTGGCGGCGGCCTCGGCCCGGCGGCTCTTTCTCATAATTGTGCGACTCGGCCGGCGGAGCGCCGCGGCGCTGCCGCGTCAGCGCGCACCGCCCCCGGGAGGAGGGGGCCGCCGGGGCGCTGCCCCTGCTCACGGCCGCCCTCGGGGCGGAACGGGACGGGAGGGGGCGCCTGGGCCTTCCCGGCCGGCCCCGGTGTGCTGAAGGAAGGGGGGGGCCGGAACGGCGGCGGGGGCCGGGAGCTTCCGGACCTCCGCGCGCGAGGTATCGGCAGCGCCACGTTAGGGACGAACCAGTCTGAGCGGAGGCACGCTTCAAAGGGAGGAGTGCTGTTCCGGAAAGCCCGGCACTTTTTTAAAATTTAAAAAAAGGCAAAGGCTTATTTTTAAATAAATAAATAAATGCAAACCTGTTCGCGTTAGAATCTTTTAAACTTCAAAGTGTTGGAACACCTTTTGTGACTCAGGCTGAGGAGAGCGCCTTTTGGCGGGAAGAGGCGGGCTGCACTGCGCCCACGGGCTGCTCCGGGCCCAGCCCGGGTGAGGAACCGGCCTGGAGTGGCTCTCCACACGTAACTGGCAAACTCGATAAGAAGTGTCACTAGCGAAAAAAAAAAAAAAAAAATCCCCGGAGACATTTCATCATTTATCTTTCACAACACTTTGTATACTAGAAGAAAAAATAAGGGAAGAAAAAGCGATTAAGTATGGATCAAATTGTGTTCCCTAAAAATAGAAAAGTAGAGATTTCCTACACAAATCACTCTCTGAAATCAACGTCTGATACTACCTTTTACCACCATTAACTTTATTTAGGACATTCATAGTTATTTAATGCTGTTTCCTTTCACGATTAAAACAGTGGTCAAAGGTCCTGACCCCATTTCTACAATACCGTAGCCTCACCTGAGAGTTCATTTTGTACACGCTCAAGCAGAAGGCACAAATTTGTTTAAAATACCATGGCACTTGGATTTTCAGTGTCAGGACTTACTTGCCTGTGCTGTGGTGATTTTATGCTGAATCTGGCCTTGCTCATCTCCTCTTGCTGGCAAAAAGTCAGCATTAACTCTGCATAGCATTTGGTTAAGGGGATAGAAGTGCGAGCCTGCACTCACACCTGAGCCGTCGGTTGTCCTCATGGGTCACCAAGCTCTGCCCACTCTCACGGCCCAAAACCAGTCAGCCTCAGCATGACAGAAACTGTCGCTGAGAGTCTGAGCTTCGGCACCCTGCAGATTTACTAGACCAGCTCCAATGATTAGAGGAAGATGACCTAAATCAAACCAAGCATTAACAAAAGCAGCAGAACTGGAAGCTAGATGGCAGCTGTTGTCAGCTTTACTTGTGGTCTGTTTGATGGATGCACCCATACTGGTACATTCCTATCAATGCTATTCAACATCAACAACAATAGAGCAACCAGCAACCGTGCCAAACTTTTTACACATACACACATGAAACTGAATAACAAAATTTAACCTGATATGAACCAAATACTATGAAATACAAGTTTTAATATATAATAATAAAATTAATCTAAACTGAAGATACAAAGAAATTAAATGTCCTTGCATTATCAGCCATTTGACAGGGTAAGTCTGGCAGTAAATTCCAGCAGCAGAACCCATTTGCTGCAAACAATAGGCGCAAATTTGAGAAAACCCTCACAACCAGAGGCATTCAGCTCCATCTTACAGTGTTGCTGCAGGGGAGTTCCTAATGCTTGCTTTTAGTTAACTTCAGAAGAATTTGTGGTATCTTACACAGGTATGAAGATTAGGCTCCTAGGCCTCTTAATTTTCCTGGAGTAGGAAAATTAGGTGTTTCCAAGGGGCGATTCAGGACACCTAAATTACGTTCTGAATACAAAATTTCACAAAAACAGGTTAAATTTACTCTTACTTGAGGAGAAATCCAAAGCCTGCTGATCTGCAGCCACTTGTTCCCACCCAGATTCCCATGCGCCAGTGCTTGTCCTCCTTACCAAGCCGCAACGGGAGCAGCAGTGAAAGCCCAGCAAGATTTGCTGGAGGTGGTTCAAAAACTTTCCAAAAGAAAGCAAAGAAAAAGGGGGACTTCTGAGTTCTTCAGCTAACAGTGTGAAGCTCTTCTGATAATCTGCCACAATCCTGCTTCCTCCCTTCCTCTTTTTTCCTAATTAATCTAAACGTCTTTGTATCTCAAATGCAATTTATGAGCAAGTTCTTTAATGACTAGGTCCTCTCTACAGACATACTGGGCTATACTGACTTGTTTTTCATGGTTATCACATTGGCCTCTAGGTTTAATATTTGTAAATTCACGAGCTAGAAGGAGCAAGGAAATTCAGAAAAAGTAGCTGGAGGCCAGCCTGGACACAATGTGAGACTTTTCTTGTACAAGCTGTTGTTTTAGGAGAACATGCTTGAGGTGAGGAATTTTCTATGTCTTTTTTCCTGTTGATCCTGCAAAACTGAAAAGAGATTGACATCAAATTGTTTGAGAGTTACAGTGCTTGTGATAAGCTCAGATGGAGAGACAGCACATTGTTTCACTGGAACAGCTCGTGAAGAAAATAAAGGGAAAATGAGTCATCAACATCCTCTCTGCCTCACTGTCTGGGAAAGAGTGTCAGCCTTCAGAAAGAGTGTTGTGAAGGGGGGCAGGACATAGCACTACAGTGAAATAAATCTCTGTGACCTAGAACTGATGGCACATGGCATAAGGAAGTCACCTTACATCCTTGTATTACGTTGTTCAATCATACAGAACATGACGTGTTTTGACCCTAAGATAGCAGCATTAGTCATCCAGAAGAAGTGAATTACGGCACATTCAGATGTTCAATCTTGTTTTCATCACTGAACCTCAACCTCAGAGGGCTAAGCAATAGAATATATATTTGATATATACTTGTGACCCTAAGTGTTACCTTCCAACCACACCAATAGTCAGCTCAGAATCCCCCTAATATCCTCTTCCAAATGAAGAGCTGACAGCTGTGAATTAGAAGGCAACAATGAAGCATTATTTCAAATTAATCGTATTCAAAGACATTTAACCTGAAACAATCTTCTGTTATATAAAATAACATGTAACTGGTTTAAACAAAACTATGTGGTTTTGCTATGTGGTTCCTGTATCTACTTTGTATACCTCAAAGCAAAGTATCAATCTGTCACTTACACTTTATGTTCAGCAATTATCTGTTAAGTAATCATCACCAGAACTAGTAAAATTTGCATTAAACCAGCTGTAACTTGATCTCACTGCAATAAGCGCTAAAGGATAAGAAAAATTCTTTAAGGAAACCCTTATCTCACTATTGCAATATCCAGTAGCCAGAAGAAGCTGTTTGACTGCTCGTTCATTCACCCTCAAGTAGATGAACTGAGTCGTGCACAGAAAGAAAAAGATTAAAATACTTATTTTCTCACAGAGATGAATGCTATGAGTAACCATGAAATAAAAGTAATGGGTTTTGACTTTTTTTTTTTTTTGACTCACTATAAGGTTTCCCAGAGATGCAACCTACTACTCTGCAGCTGCTCTTTTAAATATGCACTGGGATTCATGTAGTTAAATCAGATGCAAATGCCAACTGATAAGGAGATCTAGGTAATATCCTACTCACGGTCAAACAGATTCTGTGTAGAAACGTTTTTCCCCCTTACTGAAGTCACCTATGGCAGAAAAGCAGTATTATTGTTTCACTTTTCTTTAAGAATGGTGAATCCCCCCAAACCCATATTTAGTCTTCCCCCCCCCCAGGTTTGTCTGTTTCTCATACATCTAGGTAAACCAGCTCTCTATGTATAGCTAAGGTGACAACACACCAGTTTATATTCTGACCATTCCTCTTTTGTAAGCATGAAGACACTTACTTTATCAACATTAAAGATTGTCAAGTAAGGCAAAAAAAAAGTGTACAATGACCCAGAATAATGGGATCTGCAAGTCCTCCCTGTTATTTGTGAAGGGGTTTTCTAGTACCGGAGTTACTGATGTTTTTGTGAGAACATTTTGCCCAATACCTCTCAGATAATTCACCAAATAACACTGCAAACATCAAACTTATCAGGGATTCAAAACATGTTCTTTCAAAATGGGATGAATGAGAAATAAGTTATTGCTATTAATCATGCGACTTAGGAAATATAACCTAACAGAAGGAAGGTTGTTTCTGTTGAAGACAGAGAAGATAAAACTCTAAAAGCATGTAACTGCACAGTTTTAAAACTGTTTAGAAATTGTAATCACTTTGTTGGTATGTGTTATACTCCAGAGTTACACATCATCTTCTCAAGAGGTTCCATAGTTTTATTAATCTTTTTGCAGTACACCAAAGATCCTAAAATCCTGTTTTAAAAGTAATGAATTTGAACAACATGTTAGCTTTTACATCTGAGAAGATATGTATTTCCTCAAAGGAACAAGTACCTTAGCTGCATACATTCAAGAAATAGGTCATAAAATCTACTAAAATTTCAAGACGCATCTGGAAAAAAAATGAGTATGCAAAATTTTTACAAAATCAAAAAACAAATTATCCCCTGTAACTGATTTAGGTTCCAATTTCACAAGCAATTTATGTATGATTTAAGTCATAGTGACAGAACTGCTCACGTATTAAAAATTGGCAAAACAGTGTTGAGATCTTTCTGTGCAAAGGGAGTAATTATAAGGAGTGTGGAGATAGCATGTCTTTAGAGAGTAAAGAGCTCTGATGTGGTATCATCCAAAGGCCACCTGTGCAGTTCACCTTACATTTTAAGAGACGACCCATCACAAAAGCATGAGGGTGTTTTCCACTTATCTAGTGTGTTAACTACAGAGCATTATTTCACTTTCAAAGGCAGCCATTTATTTTGCAATGCAGATGCAAGCAAAGCTATGTGAGGCTATTTAGGTTTACAGGGCCTCCCCATTTTTTCTGGGACTGGCAAATTATCGCCAACACTAGGAAAGGATTCCGGAATGGTTTTTCTGATGGCAATGCAGAGGGCCCCATGACCTACCACTCCAAGCTCAGAGTGCAGAACCAGTAACTCAGGTTCAGCTTTGTGGCTTGTCACATCCAAATTGGGCAAATGAGGGTGTGGGTTATTCAGTTTAGAAATCAGCATTAAAGATTTTCCATATTAATAGGAAGACATTCACACTGATTAGCTAATTAAGGTTGAGTACATACGGCTGTTCTGAGCAAGTAATTCTTCCTTATACACGTTCCAGAAGCGTAAAGAAAGATACATTACCCAACCCATCATCCCAAGTATAATACAGGCATCCTGTATTTGTGGATATATTACTTACCGCTTAGAATACACTCAGAGTTTAACCAACACAGGCCGAAGTCTTGCACAGAACTGCCAAGGGTGTGCCTCCAAACACCTCTATTTACATGTGTAAAATCAGTAGCTGCCAGGAACCGTATGGGAACAATTACACCATAATGGCTGACCCTTTGAAAGATTTTATCAGTGCCTGCCTTTAAAAAAAATAACTGAAGCAAGTTTATATCAGTTTTGCTTCTTGTAAACTCCCTCCCCCCCTCCATAACTTCTATCGGATTTGCAAAGCTATGAAAAATCGTTTCTGATACAATCTTCAGGCTCTCAAATTCTTGTCTTGAGTTTTAACTTGTTAGCAGCTGAGCTGGTGCATGGCAGACATTCAGTGAGATAAGTCTTTGTGTAGAGATGCTCCATCTGTGCAAGAAGCAGAGGTGCAGCACCTCCTTCCATGCTTGTGCTGCCCAACCCAGCAGGGGAAAGCAGCAGCAGCAGCCACAGCCAGAGGTGCTGCGTCTCCGTGCGGCTGGACAGCAGCAGCACACAATGCCAGCATAATACAAGTCTAAACAAATGGTTTTGCAAGAACAGGATGGCCAGACAAACCAACTGCTCATTGAATTTTAGAAATCGGAGATGTTTACAAGTTCACAGGTATCCCTACGGAGCACTGTTTCTTAGCGTTCTTTGAAATCTAGGGATAGTTACCTCATAATCAAAAGGTAAAATTTTAGGTGAGCCTATACAGGACTGGCCTTAGTCATCCAACTTTGAACTCTTACTTGACAGTGACCCTCTTCGAGGTGCCACTGGCAGACTCCAGTGTGCAGAGTTGCTCAACACACTTTTCCAGGGCCCAGAGCTTACACCATTATTCTGCGATGCTTGTCATTCCATTTCTTAGAGGGGAAAAAAAAAGTACAAACAGGCATGCATTTGCTCTTTTTTTCCATGTTACTATAATTTAAATTTACTGCTAAAATTTATTTTTAAAATCAGCTACCAGAGAAATACCTACTTGTAACATTAATTAAAAAGATCTGTTTTCTTGTAGCCTTGATAGGAATACATTCACAACAAAGCTCAAAATTTAATTTGAGACACCTTTGAATTTTTAAGTGTACCAATACCTATTGTATTTCCTTTTATTCCTGAGCATCTACAATACAGAAATTGATATATTCTGTAACCTTTCTGAAGAAGTCATTGAGCCAGCATGAGCACACTTCAGCTTCTGACAAACCTGTAAAAAAACTTAATTTTTTCTTTTTCAAATCTAAACCAAGCTACTGCATGAACATTAATGCAACCCCAGGAGTCAGTGGGGACAATAACACAGATACGGATGAAGAGAAGGAAGCTATTGTTTTAAATTACTGTTCCAGGGTGGATTAAGCTGCTGGGTATGAGTGCTGCATTTGTTTTAACAGAGTCCAAAAGGTTAAGCTTCCTCATAAACACTAAACTTCATATTGGAGCAGAGGCACATGTTATTGTCCAAAACAAAAAGTAACATGTGAAAACACTTCAAAAATGTGCTGATATAGCCCTGAATAAAAAAGAAGAGGAAAGAAAGGAGGAGAGCATATGCGTGAGCAAGGGGAGGGAACAGAAAGCCTGACAGCAGAATACCTGTGAGCACACTCCTAAGAAAAAACTGAAAAGGAGCTCTTTGATCTACATACAGTCTTGATTAAAAGGTCTTTCAGCTGCAAGTAAAAGACTCTTCTCATCTATTTGATGCCCTCTGTGTTCAGGGAAACAGGATCTTGCACATTCTTTATAAATAAAAGGAATTCCAGAGATACCTGAGTCTCCATCAACAACCTCTGTCAAGAATGCAAAACCTTGAACTTTGATCAATCACTTCTGACAAAAGGGATACCAGTCTGAGTTGGTCTCCTCCCTCTTTCCTCAAAAAAAAAAAAAAGATAAATCATTCACACAGTAAAATAAACGTGCTATACTGTCTATTTGAAAATAAAACAGTGTTTTAGCTTCTGAAAGCATTACAAATCCCAAGGCAACTTTTAAATATACTTAAATCCAACAATTTAAAATAATTAAATAATTCCAGTTGAGAAATCAAACCCAAGTTGTGGTGATAAAATTTGACTTCTTTAATGAAGGGAAAAAAATGTTACAGATTATCTGGGTTGGAAAATGAGCAGAAAAAATATTAATAATTGCTGAATCACTGAACAGTGAGAACTGGAAGACCCCTCTACAGATTGCCTAGTCCACCTGCCCTGCTCCGAGCAGGATGCCAGGCCTCTGTCCAGCTGGGTTTTGAATATACCCAAGGACAGACTCCACAACCCCTTCGGGCAACTGTTTCAGTGTTTGACCAACCTCATAGGGGAAAAAAAAGCTCTGTTTTCTTTGCAATTTGGCTCCACACACCCGTGGTATTATAAACACTGATAAGACCCACCTGAGCCTTCTGTTCTCCAGGCTGAACAATTCCAGCTCTCCTCATCTGAGGGGTGCTCTGAGCCCTTAACTGAACTCACCCCACTATGTCCACGTCTCTGTACTGGGGAGCCTGGCCCAGCACTGTGGATGTGGTCTCACCAGCGTTAAGCAGAGGGGAAGGACCAAGGACCACCTCCCTTGGCCAGTTGGCTGTGCTCTGTCAATGCAGCCGAGGATGCTGGTGGCCTTCTTTGCCACAAGGGCACTTTGCCTAGCACGGTAAAACCACCACACATGGTCAGTGGGGTATCTGGCAGGACCCCAGGTCTTTTCCTCCAAAGCTGCTTGCCAGCTCTTTGGCTCCCAATATGTACTGCTGGATGGAATATTTTCAGGTAAACAAAACTTAAGATAATCTTAATAATCTCAATAATCTATACTCTGGGGCACAAACTGACTTCATCGAGAATCGTTAGTTTTGAGGCCTGACTTGGTCTCCCACAAAGCAAACTACAATCAGTGTATATCAGATAGAATTTAACTTGGAACAGCATGAATAAAACTGCTGACAAAGGGGGAAATAAGACTGAACTCATCTAAGGAGGCAAGCACCTGTTAACTAGCAATGGTAACTCACTGCCTTAGAAGATAATTTCTTCCTTCTGCTCGCAATTTTCAAGCCCATGGGATGTGCAGTTTTACAGAAGTATCAAATGCACCAACTATAACACCAGAATGCACTGGAGATAGTCAGTGCAAAAACCAACTTGTTAACTGCATCTACATCTGTTCTGCCTAGCTTCTCTAGTTTTTAAAAAACACGTAAATCTAAGGAAAAATATATACAAGCACATGAAGGTTAGTTTTAGTAGTTTGTTCCTATTCTCAAAGTCAGAGTCAAACATCTGGATAGGTCATTGTGTAGTAGGGCTTGCCAATAGGTTTCCACATGACAAGCTTTAAAAAAAAAAAACAAACAGTATATTCCAGCACATAAATGTAATCTATATACTCTGCTGGCAAGCAGGATACTTCTGGAACAGGCAGGGCTTACCAAGGTTGGGCAGCAAGATCCAATCATGCTGCAATTCAAATTAAAAAAAAAAAAGTCAACTATGGCTTGGCTGACATGCAATTCATGAAATTCTAGTCAAAGATACCTCAATATAGTTTAAATTCACTTCCTATCTACTTTGGTTTTGTAACTCTCAGAGTCTGAGCGAGCACGTACACAATGTATGCAAGTACAAGACTTCATACAGCAGCTGAGACTGAACTTTGCAACAGGAAGGCCAATTAGAGTTAGAAGCTGTTTCTCTTTGAGTACTCTATGGTGTGGCTAACCTTTTAAACAGAAGAGCTGTTCACAGATTTACCTATACATTCACTTTATTGTAAACAAAAAAAATTTATATCAACTATAACAACTACTCTAACATTCACTCTTATTCTTGACTGACAGCATCTGTGCTCATGAGTTATACTACTAATAAACTCTAAGGAAGTCTCAGTTTTCTCTCAGCCTAACTCAGTGATCAATTCAGTTATTTCACAGTCCAAGCTCCAATAGAAAAAGAAAGTTATAGAAGGACAAGTTAAGATGCTGTTAATCATGACTCCAACATAACAGCTATGTTTCTCCTCCACCTGCAGACTTGACTGAGTGGGAAGAGAGATTTTCTGCGCAAGTTATGCAAGACAGCTTCCAATGCCGAATTAAAGTATCACAAGGCAACTATCCTCTCTTTAAAGAGGGACAGTACATAGGAGTTTTCTTTCCCATTTAAGTACTCAATTAGCGTGACTCGGTGCTACTGGAGGCTCCAGTATATGAGCAGAAGAGGCTAGAAAAGTTAAAAACCTGTTCAATTTTAATACAAACAGTATCACAGGATTATAAAAATGCCTCAAAGATCACATATCAAATGTATTCATTCATGTTTAGTGATTTTATTTCTTCCTCTGCCCACATTTCCAACCCAGCCCAGTTTTCAAGACCTAAGCTTGGCTTTTTTTTTGCCTTCCTGTCTCAGGCTAAGTACATTCAGTTGAACAATACTTTTCTAGCATTGTTTCCTACACTGAGTGCAAATAACCTCGTTACCATCAAGAAATTTACAATTGTTAAATTTGTAACTCACTGTTTGTCAGGTACACTTTCAGAGTCCAATGACTAACAGCTGTGCAATAAGCACTTGCTGAGTTAGACCAGTAATATTGATACTCAATTCACAGACATCAGTGCCCTCTACCCACAACCCTTCTAATAATAATAAAAAAAAAAAGCAAAAAGAAAGAAAGAATTAAAAAAGCCACAACACAGGTATTTACAAATACAATCATAATTTATATACCTTGGGCAGGATGGATAAAAACTGCAGCTACATCGCTTAAAGGGGGATAAAAATGCATTTTTCATTCACTTGATATTACGGATTTTTATTGTTTTCTCAAGAACATTGACAATAAGATGACTCAAAGCAATCGCTCAACTTTTTTTTTTTTAAACACAAGTAACATTTATTAATAACATTCTTAAAGTGATAAATTAAGAGTCATGAGAAAGGGAGTTGTCAGTAAACATACAATGAAAAGTAGTAAGATTTTTATATAACTAAAAACGATTTTAACATAGTGTTTAGTACAAACAAGTTTAATACTAAAAAACATTCAAAACTGCTAGAAGTGTTGCAATCAATTCTACAGAGCTTATAAAAATCTCTTTTCAGTAGTCACTACTAACCTGTTATTTATGTAAAATTTTAAATGCCATTCTTACTTTTTGTAAACAAAGCACCTAAACATTTGAAAGAGAAAAGTTAGTTTACATCCAATTAAACTGCAGCACATGTGAAACCTCAGGCATTATCAGGCATGGAGCATAATTAGGCACAGAACACAACAGTTTCTACAGCCAACTGCTGAATACACTTACGTTGCCAAAGGTCTTCTTTATTTATACTAGTCCATCATCAATACCATTCACAATTATAGGTGAAAATTTAATAAATCCTCTACACAGAAGATTTCAAAGAAAAAGGAGTCATTATGTAGGTTTGTGAAGCTTCTGAGAGCTCTGAGCATTCCAGGACTTTGAATGGGTTATGATGTTACGTCATTCAGAAATTTTCATCCACTTCTTCACAACCATTTAACTTTGGCAGATATTGGGCTTGTCAAAGAACACGACAACACATCAGAGCAGAAGTTTTCAGTCTGATATCAGAACACTGAGGTATACTGTAATTTGTTATTAAGTGCCAGTCAGCCTGGCTGCCTCAGATAAATAAAAATTGAAGACAGTGCACAAAAATCATTGTATTCTGAAGCTGTCAGTTCAAGCTTAGATCAAGAAAGGCATGATGGGCATCTACTAACATACAAAAACTGTTTACAATTTGTTTTCTTAGAGAAGTTGCAGAGCTACAAACAAGGTGGTTATCTTACCCGTATCAACTGGTACCAAGGTAAATCTGTGCGAATAGCAACAACTGATACTCAGTTGGTAGGTTTATCTACATCAGGACTCTTGAGAACAAAAAGGTTTAAACTTGATATTAGTTATGTAAAGCAGTAAATTTGCAGTAAGCCTTTGTTAACTGCCAATATAGTTTTACAATTGTCTTAATTAGCATACTTTCAAAGCAAATCTAGCTAAACTAGATTTCATCTGTGTAAGTTTTCCTGAGCCGACATGCCCTTAACCAATTGTGTCTAGAGGTGACCTTCACACCAACAGTGAGGCACTTGCGTGAGGCACTGCAGGAAAGGCTGCACTGCCATTGCCCAGCTTACACTTATTTGGTTTTCTCCGGGGTTCTTTGACTTGTACTGACTATAGGAACGACATCCACTTCAAAAATAAGAAAAAATGTTTTAATGACTACCTGACGATTAAGTGAACTCAGTGGTTTCCTGTTGTTGCCTTCTCCAATTTTCTTTGGTGTAAAGTGTTAGCAATACAGCTTTACAAATTTTCTATGCCTAATCCCCCTCAATTTGCAGTTCCCCCCAAAAAAATGAAAAAAGCATCAAACAAGCACACAAACTCAAACTCTTCTAAATGCAAATTAACAATTTAAACTAATTTTCCTTTTCCAAGTCTTTAGAGTATTTATAAGCTAAAACAAATTGTAATTAATCAAGTTAAACACAGGCACTGGCCTTAACTAACACAGGCAATACTAGCACTATTCAAACCTGTTGTTTGTCTATCAATCACAAAGAAGTTTCAAAAACAGTTTCAAAAAAAAAGAAGTATGGTATAGATGCAAAAGCTAGAAAAACCTGTCCTTTCATCCCCCATCCCTATGAATTAAGACAAAGCCAAATGAAGACCACATATGTATATAGACCAAGTCCAAACAGGTATGAGAAGAACTAGTCCAAACTTAAATTTAGGTCTTCCTCCCCACCCCCAAGATTTAAATCACACTTGTTGAGCAAAAAACAACCTCTTGCCTTTCACACCATCTTTGCCAACTATTCCAGGAGCTGCATCTAGGTTTCCAGGGCCACTGTGTAAGTACCTCCACCACACACTTTTAGTTTTTTCTAATGGTTGGCAATGCATATAATCCAAAGACTTGCATCAAAGCTTAACAATTTTCATGACTAAGGCATGAGCCAGTGAAACTACAGAGAAAAAACAAACAAAAAAGAAAAACAAAACAAAACCTCACAACCACAAATTAAAATTTGCCCTGTTATCTATTTTATGGCTTACAATCTACATAGATTAGCATACAAACAGTTTATTCCATTATGTGTAGTAATGGAATTATAGTTTCATTCTGTAGTTGCTGTAGTTACATTACTGTTAGTCTTCGCATTCAAAATCTGGAAAGAAATCCTGTGAAGAGTACTGCTTTTATTATTATTTTTTAAATGAAATTTGACTAGCCTTAATCAAAACTAAGAAAACATTCCATGCAAAGTGATACGGGCAAGAAATTTTTTATAAAAATATACTGTATAGAAGCACATTTGGAAAATTGCATAGAAAATGCCCTTTATTTAAATCGAAATAAGGCACAGTTTTACTAGCTATGGTTTGGCTGTAAAAATGCAAATCTATTTTGATTACTTTTATGTTATTAACAATATTTTTCATAAAAATATAGGTGGAGTAAAAAAACCTTTTACACAGAGTATGAAATACTCTATTGTAAATCTTCACCAAATTTACTGTAATTCATCTGTAGGAAATTTGAATACTATTTTAAGCCAGAATCCTACATGTTATTGTCCTCCAGGCTGTTCACTGGCTGATGCTGTGCCTTCTTCATTTCCTGGGTAATCCAGATGTTCCATCATCTAAATGTAAAAAAAATTAAAAGGACAGTTCTTTATATAGAAATATTGCGTTTTTCCCCCCATTGGTACAAAGTATTTGTTAGCTAAGAGAAATACAATTAAACATGTATTAGAGTGCATTTTAGCAGCATACAGATAGGAAGTCCTCTATACATCAGAAAAGTATTCAAGCCAAATAGCTTTTAGTTAACCAAAAAGCTCTTAGTTAATGCTTTTGACTACAAAAGCACTTGCCATCCAAGGATTTCAGTCCTCTTCAAGAAATTAAAGTTACGTATCAAAAGTGTCTCAATTATTGAACATGGAGGGAAAAAAAATGAGGTTCAGCAAATTTTTTAAAGACAGTTTGGAAAAACTGGAAAGAGAGCCTAGGTTCCTACTTAACATTTACAGTTAGCAAGCAAAGGCTTGAATAGAAAAGACTAGCTTTCTCTTTTTATGACCATAAGAGCTAGCTGTATTACAAATATATTTCACTGGAAAATTTTGTACTTTCCCTGACTAAAAAGAAGCTTGTTTCCCTATCCACTGCTGTATTGTTAGACAACAATGAAGGCTCTGGTTTCATCCCTGGGACAAAACATTGAAAAAAATCAGAGGTAAGCACATGTATTGGTTAGCATGACAAACTAAGATTGACCAGTTCAAGGACTTCATAATTAACAAGAGGCCAAGGATTGGGCAGTTTTGGATAGTTTTAACAGCTGAAAAACAGATATGTGAAAAACAGGAGATATGAAAGCAGTAAAACCAATGCTGAAAACAGAACATGTCAAGGAGCTCTGATGTTCAGTACGGCAGGGTTATTAGACCAAGGGCATAATGCTTTCAGTATCAAAAGATAGAAGCCTCGTCCTCCTTCTCTAGGTATGACCCATCTGTGCCATATCCTCTTTTACACCATCACAACTGAGTCATCACAAGGTATACAAACGTACCTTTTTAAAATTAAGTTTACTTAAACAAGATGTTTCCAAATCTGGATGCACCAGCATGCCATACAGTAAGCTCAAATGAAGGCCAAACAAGTCATTGGGACTTGAAGTAAGGCTTAGGAGAGCCTTGTGGTCACAGTATTGATCTGACTAAAACCAGAAGAGGTTTTTCACACCACTACCTTCATGCTGTCAGAATCAAGAACAATTTAGGCATGCCCTTGCTGATACACCCAAGAACTCAACTGTAACACATGATCAGCCTAGCAGTACCGAACTCTTGTGCCAATGACAGTCTTACATTCACTTCAGTATATCTAGAATCTTGCCTCTGCACTGTGACCAAAAACCCACATCAAAAGTCAACCAAAGCAAAACACTCCCTACAATTACAGAAACTAAACAGCTGTTTTGAATGAGGATTCAATTATCTGTTTCCAGGAAAAGCAAAACACAACAAATTAAGCAAACAAACAAACAAAAAACCACCCACCACCAGCAGCACAATATCACACCAAGTAATATATGGCTTCCTTTATCCTAAGGAGGATCATCCAACAGCTGGCATAGAGAGGGTACTTTTGGCAGGTGTTATTGTAAAATATTTCCCTATTAAATTGACAAAATGCTTCCAGAAGGAAGAGTTAATACTATTTGCAACAATTGACTGTATCCCAACGTCAAGCATTCTTCTCTCAATCCTACAACTAGGTAAGTAGCACGAAATGTGCTTAAGCTGAAGATATCACATGTATTTAAATTTTAAAGTCTGTTTGATGTATGAGATATTTAAGTTCAGTTTATGTTCTACTAGCCATTTTGGTTATAAAGGTGTTTGGGGCTTTTTGATACACATAAATTTAATGAGATAAAAAAAAAGAAAAAGGTCTTTAGACCAAAATAGACCTGCTATTTCTTATCACTTCACTATATATGAAGAAATACATTCTTGTCTTCACAAGAATAGCCCACAACTTCAAGTCAGGGACAACAGATACCTTTCTAAACATGTAGACTTGCCTTAAGTAGCTTCTTCAATAAGAGTATCCCAGTTGTAGGTTCTCTCAGGACAACTACGTCCTCAAAACCTCTGCAGAAGAGGCAGGAATCTTTATGACAATCAGCATCAAGATGAAGGCACAGTGCTAAAATCCTGGACAAAATTGTCATCTCAATCCTTGAAAGAGCCAAAGGAATCAGACAGAACATGGTGGAGAGCTGACAAGCATTTTTTAAGTGGAAGAAATTCATCAGCTTTTTTCCCACATCTGAATTCCTGACAGTTTTTTTTTTTTTTTTTGTATGGTAGGTAGTGTCAAGACAGATAAAACATAACTCTGGAACTAAAATAGATCCTAACATGGTGAACTATTAAAAAAAAAAAAGCTACACACACGCACACAGCCGAACTAGAAATGGTAATCCCACCTTCTACCTGTAAAAGAGGAGGAAATACCTATGTACACACTTGAAAACAAGATTGACTCTGATGATGTTGCACTCACATAATCCTTAAAACCTTCTAACTTTGATTAATGTGCAAGTATCTCAAAAACATGGTTTAAACTTACAGTACTAAATAGCAGGTGCTTGCTGCCTAACATGCCAATGACAAATCTGTTGATTTATTATTTCGAGAAAAGGTAATAAATTCCTAAACACTTCCAAACGACAAATTCTAAAAAAGCTGCAAGACAATTTGTACATCTAGAAGACTTTAAAGTTCTACTACTCTGCTAAATTTTTCATGACATTACTGAAGTGATTTCATAGATTATACTGAGATTTTAAAAATACTGTTTGTTTTTTCTAAGTTGATAACCGGGAAGTAAGTATCAAACATTAGTATATCATGCAGACATACATGAGGAGTATAAGCCATCTAGAAAACCTAGAAAAATCTTTACTATACACTTCACAGCAGCAATACTGCCCACTTGGTGGTAGGGAAGTAGGTATGTTCTTCTCCTAAGAAATTCCTTTCTTTCAGTGCACTGTTAAGATATTTTCCTGTGCAGTGACTCTTTACAATTCAAGACTACTTCATAAAAAAAAGCCACACATGGCAGAACTAGAATTTAAGACTGTATCATTACGGAAAAAGAGAAATGCTCTCAAATAAGAATTATGGGATCTCAGAGCTATCTTAGGGAGTAAAGTGTTTCCCAAATATATAAAGTAGAAACTTGAAAATTGATTTTAATAATCCTATGCAAGAATTTGAATGCACACAGAAGGACAGAAGACTTAAGTTATAAAAATACAGTCTGGCCATCTGATTTTAATTTAATTCTACTCTTCCCACTTACTAGCCTCCTCTTGTGTTTGTATATATAATTTCTTGATTACTAAAGACTTTCTAATTACACTTAAAATACTCTTTATTAGAAGAGAAGAAAGAAGCTAAAGAGAAAAGTACTTTTTAGTTCAGAATTTAAGATACAGTCAGCCAGAGTTCACTACCTCAAATTTTCTTCCGTGCATACAGCAGACAGCTTATGCTTTATAAATACATGCAGAAATCTAGTATGCTGACTGTAATTCAAGTTATATTTCGAT
The DNA here is from genome assembly GCF_964034855.1 of Anser brachyrhynchus. Taxonomy (NCBI): domain Eukaryota; kingdom Metazoa; phylum Chordata; class Aves; order Anseriformes; family Anatidae; genus Anser; species Anser brachyrhynchus. The sequence continues at coordinate 11,770,476 of NC_137706.1, read as the reverse complement.
ACTTAAATTCTGCAAGAAGTTTACATTTAAAAGATTGTATTGCTCTCTACATGCTGAGACAGTAGACAGTGAAAATATGTATTGTATCAGTGTTAGCAGTCACGAGCTATAGCCTATTAAGGTTCTTTCTTGCTTTCTCACTGCTGTCTAGAAGCCATGCAGCAGCAAGACCACAAAAGCTAGTCTGAATCTTTGCTCCTTACCCCACTGCAAGAACTACATACAGTAATGGATAAATTATACTGTTGAGCAGTAAGATCATAGACTACAGAGGTAGCTAATAAAGATGAATTGAAATGCTTAACATTGTAACAGACAGAAGACAATAAAATTGTTGTTTAGCTCTAAGGTGGTTTTCATATCAATGCAGTGACACAGAAGAATTAGCGGGGGAACTTCCATATAGTTAGCAGAAGTACAACCACCATCAATTCTAAATAGTTGAAGATACTCCTAGGGATCTGGGAAATTATAGAGTAAAAGAGAAAACAAAGCCTACATTCAATCTTAGGAATCATGGCTCCATAGATACCTTATATTAAGTTTTCCGTAATTCCTTGAAAGGAAAAAACAACTAAGGGTAACTGCAGGTTTACTTTCACAGCTTGTCTTCACTGCTACCATTTTCTTATGAATTACTCAGAAAAATGAAAAAGAAAACAGACGAAAAGAAGAATGAAAAGAAGAAGCAGAGGGGAAAAAGCAAAAAAAAGAAAACACAAAAGATTATTAAAATTGCATTAAAAGAAGGCTATAATCACACCTTGTAGCAAAGGCGTCCTGGTGGAGTCCAACACCTAAATAAAATTCATTCCATTATTAAAATCATACACAACCAAAAAAGTAAACAAAAATCAGAAAACGCAAATAAAGAAAGCTAACTAATGAATTACAAGCAAATAGCAGTGTTTATGAAGTTTAGTCATCTGATACCTGCTGAACCCCTGTCTTAGGGATGCTTTGCCCTAACAAGTCTGCAAGGTTTCTCTGTTCCCATGAGGATGAGGCAAATCTCTACAGAAGTCTGGTCACCCCTTGTCAATGGAGAACATCTAGTCCAGTCCAAACTACCATTGTTTCAGCAGGCAATAGTTAGCAAAAGATAGTCTTCTGTTGCCTTTCTATAACTTTTCTCCTCAGAATGAGTGTGGAAAACTGAAGATTTGGACATCAGGGTTGTGTTGCTTTTTTTTGTTCATGTCAATAAGGGCAGTTCAAAATGCAGCCTTACGTTGGGAGGACAACATATGAGAAAAGATCATCACTACATCATTTTGAGAGTGCAGTTTGAGCAACATTCTCAAGAAAAGAAAACAAAAATATAGAAAAGCTCATCAGAAAGTTTTAGTAAAACTCCTGTTTTTCTATAAGTTATACAAAGGTGTCCAATCACAGACAAGTCTAACTCAGGAGTGGTGTAGAGGGGGTGGAAATCAACATAATGAATTGTGCCAGGAATGTGATCATCTGACCTCAAAACAAGCTCAAATTCAGAACAGTTTTAATCCTTCAAGAAACCCACTGAAAGGGAATGAAATAACTACTACGGCAACATAATTCTTCCAAGTATGAGTTTTACTATGAGAAGTGCACGAAATTTTTGTTGCTTAAGAGACTTGCCAGGTTTACTTAGGCCAATCTTACTCAGAACTCATGAGGAAAATAAATAGTGAAGCTTTTTTCTCCAACAGTCCCAGAGTTACTGAATTTTGATATGTAACAATTTATTTCAGAATAGCAGTCACTGATTTATATACAAATGCATGGTAAACCAAAATAATTCTGACCTACAGAGAAATACATCTATTTGCTTCTATGAAAGGAGAAGACTTCTTTTTGTTGACAAAGAAACAGGGTATTAGTTAAAGATCTTCTCCCAAGCAATTTGAGACTTGGGCTTCAGCTTAAGCAGGTGCAGAATATCAGTTACATCAACAAAACGCAATGTTTAATTTGTAATGTTTTAGGAGCTGCAGGACTGCAGTTTTACATTTACAGAAATTACCACCATCTGGCTTCCACTGTATGCCTTAGCTTTGTAATCCAGAAGTTGAATAAAAGCAAAAGCTGCTCCTTTTCACCATCAACTTTGACAATAAACCCTATCCATTCTCTGAGCTGAGTTCAACACAGCCTAGACACAGGAGATAATTTCTGAACTCAATATTGGACTTCAGGTCTCTAATAATAAATATAGAGTAATGTTGAAGTTTGCCTGTCTTACAGTAAATGCCAGCTCACAGGGGCTAACTCATACAGTTACCACAGCTACGGCAAGATCAGGAGGAAGGTACTCATGTCAACAGGTGGAGGCAGATGGTTGGTGGGATTTTAAGTACTACAGCTCCTGGGTAGTGCTAGAGATGACCAAAGGGGAACTGCAGAATACCTGAATGTGGTGTTTACGTGCATGCTAGGAAACAGTTATATAAGCACCCAATATCTTTTTGCTGAATGCTCCATATCATCCTGACAATGTAAGACACCAGTGATGCACAGAAACTAGTCTCTAAAATTCTAGTCCATCACTAACTTTTGAACTGACTCTTAATACAGGACTACTACTGCAGATTGGAATCACATCTGCAATTCAGATGTTATATACCACATAAAGATGATAGATAAGCACTGTTAAAATACACACAAAACACATTTAAAAGAAAAAAAATCAGAAGAAATAACCTTCTTCCATGATTACTGAACCAGATATTTCAGGTTCCTTAAGCTTCATTTTGCTACATCAGCTACTAGGCTAAGATTTTCTAAGAGTCAAGACGTTCTGATTATTCTTTCTTGAAGACTAATCAACATTAAAACTAGAGGAAAAAATGGATTGCTGGTATTACCAAGTACTTACAGAAGCACGTACGGAAAGTAATTACCAACAATAAAATATTCAGGACATCCAACCTACCTGATAACTGCTTCCTTTCCAAAACTTCTTCATCTCTTTGCGTCTCCAAGCAACAAGAGAGCTAGTAATGAGTGTACACGGTACAAGATAGAGAAGGGCAGGTTGTCCCATCTTCATTAATGCCAGAACAATGAAAGTCAGCACCATACCAACAGCATAAGCTATAAAACACGATCAAGAGCAAGTATATTTTTAAATAAAATCAATATTGTAGTAAGCCAGAAAAACTTTTCTTTAATTAGTATGTACCTTGCTGATCTAATTGAAGTAAGGAAGGACAATAGGTTACTATGTATTTGCAAGCTTTCTAAAAGCAACTGACTACCATAAAGAACACTCACTTGAAGTATGAGCAGGCACATTAAGAAGATTATAAAGAGATTCTTAACAACACTGAACATTTACCTGGAGAAAACTATCTAGTTCTGCCATTATAAAAAAAAAATCGGGATGAAGATTAAAATCGCGGAAAAAAAAATCACGATTTACCTATTGTACAGGAAATGTAGTATACAGAAGAAGAGCTTGTTTGAACATCAAATCTTCGACAATAGGCAACGAGAAGCCCTTGAACAAAGGAAAAAAATGGTTTAATGAAATGTGTTCCCATGAGTTCTTTTCTACCCAGTCCTCCAAATCAAAGCAGCATAAAAAGAAATTATACTAAGACTTCCCATTACTGTGCATTATCTCCTTCTCAATTCTTTTCTGGAAAGCCAAGAACCAGTTTCAGAAATCCTACAGTAAGTACTGAAAATCAAAACCACAATGCAAATATGCTAGCAAGGGTGGTATTAGAAAGTTCTGTTTGTTTGTTTTAAGCAAGCTAAGAATTTTGTGCTACTTTCAATTTTGAAGGCACTAATACAGAAAAGTAACACCTAGTTTTAATACTTCAATAGGATTTTAATGCTCACTCGTAACAGTCAGTAATTTTGCCTCACTACAGATCACAAGAAAAGGGAGAGTAGTCTTGTCACGAGATGGAGCTTTGGGCTTAAGTAATTTGCCCAGCACTCCAAGTTCAGCTATGGCAAAATTCAGCTCTTCTAAGGTAGAAAAATTTGACAAAACATTTTCCATGACCTCGCCTCTAATTTCGTAGTCTATGACACAAAAATGCTGAGTCACAAAATACTTGCTTTCTGTGAGATTTTAATAAGATTTCACTAATACTGACAACTGGATTTATCTGTGGGACTTGTATTTGCACAAAACACAACACTAAAGAAAAGCAAAACAAAATTCATCATTTAAGTAGACTGTAACACACCAAGCTTTCTTATACTCTGGCTTTTCTTGTATTCTACACTAAGAAATCAACACAAACTGCTGCATTTGATTTAGCAAATGCTTTGCAGAATAATCCCCCTTATAAGTGAGTTGAGAATCAAAACTAAAAAAATATTTAATCGTAAATTACAATTGCCAAAGACATCTGCTCACCTGGGACAATAATGTCTCCAAAACCCAACAATGAAAATGGCATGTCACACAATGTCGCTGCAGAGTATTCAAGTCTAGGCACTCTAATAACCACAGGTAACTGTAAAACAGTATTTCACAAGCCCACATAAATCTAATTTAAAGCATCCTGGTGTTTTGGATTTTTTTAAAATGAATAAACAGTTTAAGTATCATTAATTTATCATAACTCATGACTTCGAAATAGGTAGAACCTAAAGTAAAAAACCAGAAACCATCACAGAGAGTGGATAAAGCTTAAGGCAATATGCAAATTAGAATTTCAGATTTACAAATAACATGTACACGCCAAATGTTGTCTTAAGTTATTTTTAACCATACAATGAGAATAGCAAGTCTGGATTATTATCCTAACTATACAGTATTGATATCCAGGCCCTGCAGAGAAATTTGGATAGTCAGGTTTTCCCCAAAAGAATAGTCTTTTCAGAGGGAATGATTTAAAAATCCAGTATCTGAAATACAATCCTTACTTTCTCATGGGGAGCTGAGCGTTCAGTAGGGACTTCCACCAAGTTTCCATCATTCTAGGATCAAACCCAAGTCAAAAGGTATTTAATACTTAAAAGAAAATAGCAAAAGCTGGCTATATTTTGTGAGAAAGTTATGCTGAAAAGCACGCTATGAATTAGCTACAAAATGTCAGTATTATTATGTTGCACATATTAAAACAACTATTCATACCTTTTCACTGTTTCCAAAGGGACCAGCTGCAACTTCAACCATTATACTTGCCCCATTCTGAAATTAAATTTATTTTTCTAAAGTTAATGGTTTAATATATCAAAACATTCATACTACATCTACAAAAACTTCTTGCACCTCATCGTACAATTCAGGATTGGAAAAATCCCAAATGTCAAAAGGAATACATTAATATAATAGTGTTATACAGTATTGTTTTACATTTAAAACATGTAGTCCAGTCTAAAATGACTAACAAAAACAAAACACACATGCACGAAAAAATAAAATGAACCCACCAGGTGTAGCTGGGTGTTTAGATAAAAATGTATCAGTTTTTTCTAACGTGAGCTTTCTGCTTCCAAATAGAAGAAAGTATGTTTGCATATAGTTCATACTACACTGCAAATCAGCACTGCAAGAAAGTACTAGAGAGTGTTCCATAAAAGGATGTTGAAAGCAAAAGGAGAAAGAAAATTAGGGAACTGTCATTTCTCGTCATCACCCTGTCAACACAACTGGGGACAGGATATTTCTGGCCATAAGACTGCTGGAGACTGGGTCATTTAACAAAATTTATCACACCTATGCAAGCATTATAATCTACGGTCCATACAAGACAGAAATTTAGACCACTGCTGCCTTGAACAGGAAAAAAGAAAAGGAAGTTAGCATTTCTGCATAGAGAATACTGAAAAAACACTCATCTGTTTGACAAAAATGCTGCCACAATAACCAGACATCATTTTGATTTTCAAGATAAATTCATGGACATACCTTCGTGATAAATGGTGTTATGAAGACAAAAAACACATCATATAGAAGGAGAAGGCCTAGGAGTATCACACAGGACTGGAGAGGAGAGAGAGAAGAAAAATGCCACAGGTTTTCAAAGACTGCATAATTAGACTCTGGTACACTTACTGTATCACCACATTAAAAAATAAAGAAAGAATCAGAAAGAAAAAAAAAAAGAAAAATCCCACACCTCACCAATGTTTTTATTCCAGCATAACATTGGAACATTTTTTTAAATAACTATTATAATTAAAATTTGTGCAAATTTATTGTTTTCCAATACTTCTTGAGCATTAAAAACTTACTTCCTGATGCTAAACTTATACATGTGGCATTGAAATACTTTAAAATATGCAATTTACAGTACCTTAAAGTTGGGCATTTTCAGTGTTTTAATGAAGTTTAGGCAGAAAGCAACTCCCAAAATATCTTGCAAAATCCAAGCCCACCTAAAAATAAGAACACACTTTTACACATTGTCCAACTTACTGCTGGTATTTAAGTATAAAGATTTTTTTAGATTTTTCTGAAGGTAGCAGAATTGCAAAAGGGAATCGAAAACAAGGTGTGTGTGGTTTGTTTTTTTTTTTTGTAAGTATTGCTACCAAAACCACAAAAACACTAGTTTCAAGATCAACAATTTTCACTAGCCTCTGATCATAAATCGGTAACTGTTCTTTGTTGGTATGGCACAGAGAAAATGAGTACAGCAGAGGCTACAGCAGGGTCTTGCCATTCCCCTGTATGACTGCTCACTTGCTCAACACGTGTTGTTGACTGGAAGCCCTGCTTACCGTGTGGCTCATGATGCTTCTTAGGATTTTACTGTAATACTTATTTAGGGTCTCTTGCTTATATTACCAATTCTGCACTTTTTTCCACTATGGTGATCGTTAGCAATCAAGCTAGTTCTTCCTCATCTTCAAAATTTTTTGCAGCTCCAAATTACCACACAGTTCATTTGTATAGCTTTGTTCTCTATTATTCCCATACTTATTAAGCTTCATAAATACTTATGACTTTTTTTTTTAAATAGGCACTGGAATTTAGAAGGATGCCATGTGCCAGAAAGAGTTACAAGATGAGAAGGGTTTTTGAGGACCTTTATTCATATTACCCTTTCAAGTTAGAATGTATCACTTACCTATCTTCGTTCCGAAATACTGCCCAAACAACAGCTGCTGCTATGCAGAATGCAGCCAGAAAGATAAGCCTCACTTCAATATTTTTGTTGCAACACGTAATCCTAAAAGGAAAATAATTTAATTAAAAAGAAAGCCTAAAACAGCCAAAATACATGCCTGTGCTGTCACAGGTCCTTAAGCTGACAAGGCGTTCTCCCCTGGAGACCCCTCTCTCCCGCTCCTTTGTTTCATCAGGACTCAAGTGGGTGGCATTATTCGTCCAACTGCAGACTTAAACTACACTCATGTTTTCACACTACCTCTAGTAGCAGCAAGAAAATACCCAAAAGAAACCTTGTAAGAATTGAAAGGTGTCCAATACCTGCACTGCCCAAACGGTATTTCTCCGATTAGTGCAGCAAGACAGTTGTACAGGCTCGTTGCAGATGCCAGACAGAAGACTGATATTATAACATACACTAGATAAAAAGAATGGGTGGTAGGAATCAGTGACAAAATACAACAGGAGCAAATACAGCAAACAGGTATCAAACACAAGGATGTACATGTGATATAAACTGTTTACAGCTATAGTGCTGCTTGGTACACCGCCATTGGAGACCCCAGTCACAGATTACTGCATAGTGCTAGATTCTGAAATGTCTCTTCCATGAGAAGAGTTCTCTTAAAAGCACTCTTTTTCCTTTCTTTAAGGAGAAAGGTGATGTCTGATACTGCCTTCATATATTTTTCTTTGTTTATGCCTAAAACTGAAGTGCTCTTTTACAACTGCCAGCTTTCTCAATTACTGATAATACTCCTCACTTCAAATTTTCTCTGTAGTCATCTTGTCTGCTAACGAATAAAAATTTCAGCAACCTCTAGCTCTGACTGATGATTTAAGTAGCATTTTAAGATACTATACACCCTACCTACCCCTTCCAAAATTTCTGTTTAGCTAGGAACCACCTGCGTGGGAAGAGACTTTATACTTTGTGTTCCAACTTAGGGTATACTGCATATTCTAAGCACCCTGAAATACAGGTGGACAATAAAAACAGTTGTTTACATGTTTTTTGTTTTTGTTTTATTGTAACAAAGGTCTGGCTAGAAATTGACTCTTAACACCTACAGGGAATTTATTGAAAAATAAGCGAGACAGGTGTACTGGTTTTGGCTGGCATAGAGTTAATTTTCTCCATAGCATCTCATACAGTGCTATGTTTTGGATTGGTGACCAAGGCAGCATTGATAACACACTGCTGCCCACCTGCAAATATGCTGAGGGTGTACAGGAAGTCCCCAGGACATTTGGAGTAATGTTGTCTGTCTTTCCAAATAACCGTTATACATGAGGAAGCCCTGCTTTCCTGGAAGTAGCCAAACACCTGCCCTTCCGCTGGGAAGCAATGTTCCAACTCCTCATTTTGCTTTGCTTCTGCACACAGCTTTTGCTTTACCTATTAAAGTGTCCCCATCTCAACCCATGAGTTTTCTCACTTTTGCCCTTCTGATTCTCTCCCCCACAGCACCGCAGCTTTTTGCTGGTAACACCCCCTCTGGTACTTCAGTTACAGAATTGAGCCACAGGTTGTGAAGTAAGTTTAAATAATTATATATATAAATAATTATATAAAAATAATTATATATATAAATAAATACTGCTTTAAGCAAATGCATTTAGCACCTCTAGTAAGGCAACAAAAAAATGCACAATCAATGCAGAAAAATGCACAATTGTGTCACTAGTGGTGTTCTGCTTTAAAGACCATGATTATGGTATATTTGTAACAAAAGTTTATCCATGCTTGGGGAAATTCTGGTTTGTACATCCAAGATAGTTCTGTTGTAGCACTGCAAGGTGTTAAATTACTAGGCCATTGCGATTTCTTTAAAGATCATACCCTTTTAATACTTTTTCATTTGTAAAGTTATAAAAGGTTAAGCACGTTTGTAAGGGAACTCGGGATAGCAATGGAACCAATAAAAGCGAGAAAACCTGAGGGAGTGTCTGGATTTTTTTAAAAACTATTTGCTTTTCCTCCACACTCTCTGGTTTACTATGAGTAGTACTTTCAGATTTTGAGTTTTATGTTAACACGGACCTGCTCAGAATTCATTCCAGCTGCCAGAAAGGCATCATACCAGCAACAACAAAATAAAAACAAGAAAACAGCCCAAACCTTAAGTTGTTATTTAAGTTTAGACACAAAATATGCAAGGAACCCTAGAAATCTATAAACATCTGGCATTTAGTCTACACAGAGAAGCTGGCAGCAAGGGAAGTTTTCTAGCTTTACTGACTACTCGATGCTATGTCCAAGTATTGATATTAGGACTCATTCACACACTATAGTAGTCACAACAATGTAGTGGGGTTTTATTGTTGTTTGGTTTTAATTAAATGCAGAATTTTCCCTAGGACAGCTTATCATATCATGGGAACAGCTTGTGTCTGCTTCAAAGTGCAGACACTAAGGCTTCTTCACAAAAATCTGTTACATATTTGCTTTGAACCCTTCACATTTCTGCCTGTCCCCAACTGATTTATTATTCCTTTCCATTTCCCCTCCTTTAAGAGACCTCATTCTTCACTCCAGTCCCCTCTCCCTTTCTCCTTTAAGAGACCTTTTTCATGACTTCTTCCTAAAATTCACCTGAAACTAGGAGTAAACAGGAAATTTTTAAGCTAAACCTTTTAATCAAATTAAAAGATTCATCAGTCTTTTATTGTGACAAGTTTAGCCAAGGCAGCAATGCCCATAGAATCAAGATAACCAAATGTAAACAAAATCAGAAGTCAGCATGGTGAAGTTTCTTCTGCAGAAGAAGGAGGGTAACCTGGTAACAAATTATTGGAAACAGTGAATTTCGGAAGCTTTCAAAATGAAAGACACATTGTTCACACTAGAAAGTGTGATTTAAAACAGTACATGCTTTCTAGTTGCATAATTTGAGGGCAGGAGGAAAAAAAATCAACAGTTTGGAAACTACGTTTTACTGGAATTGCATCATTCAAGAAATTGCCTTATTGCTAGTACGCCTCAGTTTATTCCATTACAGGAATGCCATTTAGCTTGATACTTCAATTAGGGCACTGCAACCACAACCTCAAGGTCAACGTTGCTATACCCCAAAAAATCTTTTACTCTAAAGACTATAAAAGTGCCATTGTCACCCTCCCAAAAACATCAGCATATATCATATACTATTGTTTGTGGGTTTTGTTTTTTTTCCTCGGCAGTCACCAGTTACCTCTCCTCTACATTACTTCACTCAGAATAAGCACCATCCAGGCAGACTCTAAGGCACTAGAAGAAAGCTTCTTCCTTCTTTTTTAATTAGCAGCTACATCTTTTCAACCCTCTACTCACAGATGTACAGTACAATTAACAAAGTTACATTAATTTTAGTTTAGAAATCTAGCTTTTCAGACTTAGACAGTTAAAATCATGCAGAAAAATAAGTCAAATGAGATTATCCTTTCTTTCTTACCTAGCCACTTGTAGAAGAAATAAAGTAAGACCAGCATTACACAACAGATGACGACGAACAAGATAACAGTTAGAGGAGTGAAAGTAACATTTTCTTCCTTTTTCCGTCTTGTTTCTCTCTCCCCAGGACTTGCTGTTGCTTTCAAATTCTCACTGTATTAGGAAAATGACACACTTACTTCAAATGAGAGATTATGGAAAACTTTTACTATGATCAGAGTTTTTGATTACAAATCATTTTGACCAACAGCATTTAGGTCTAACTCTTATTATTATCAGAATTCAAGCTTTTCAGAAAAAGCGGTATGCTTTTTTGTTTGAGTTTCTCTCCGCTTTTTTGATGGAGATGCACACTTCTAGCTTAGCATAGATCACAAGGAAAAGATTCTTAACTGCCCTCCTTTCCAACAGTACAGGGATTGCCAACTTTAATGAGAATTCCAAATCAAAATCCTGATCGGCGTGAGGAAAAGCTGTCCAATATAAAAACTCTTAACCTCCTTTTCAGGATGCGTGCACTCAGCTTTATTAGCACATCACCTCTGACTACAAAGTATCTTGGGCTAAATGTAGTCAATCTCTGCAAAAAATTAAAATCCATGTGTTTAAAACCTCAATTATATAACACTAAGCATCTGCAAAAACACCTCGTGTTAGCAGAATGAAACTAGCTAATGACTAATTCTTCTACCTTTATACCCCATAATTACAGAGTAAATGAACGTGTGTGTGTGTGTTAAACGAGACGTTTTACATTTTCCACCGGAAGTAAGATTTCTGTGCTTACATACTCCGTATTTATACCACACCATGCAAAATCAGGAGCCAAATTGTTATGTTTTACTCTGTTCTTTGAGCAGGCAGCCCTACTACTCTTTAGTACAGGCACTAGTGAAACTTGCCCATCAGATAGCGTGTTCCTGACAAACCCCAGGGCCTACCTACAAAATGCTGAATTCAGCACTGAAACAACTACCTTCAAAAGAAAAAAGCCCATAGGAACAAGACACTTTGTTAGATGAATCACCTTCTCAGAGAACATGCTTTGAATAATCAGCTTAAAAAAAAAAAAACTCACCCTAGACTTATGAAAGTGCACTTCTAACAAATTTAATGTAATTACATCTAGGATTTTTTTCCCCAATATGGGAGACAGCATCACATTTTGTTATTTTAGCATTCAGTGCAGCCACACCCTGAAGCACTGTAGGGTAAAAAAGAAGCATAATCACATCTAACCTTTAAAAAAGAATCCCCCCTTCTATTTCTTTAATCTCTAAAAAAAAAAAAAGCCTTAATATTTGCATAACAACTAGTGGGAAAGAGGAAGACACAGTTATCACATACAATCCACTCCCTGCTGTTGTGGGGAACAAAGCACTACAACAGAGAACAGGAGATTTAGGTAGTAAAGCACACTGACTGGCCCATTGCGTGTGCACAGACATCCAAGAAATGCTGCAGGATAATACCATGCTCTGAAAGACCAGCTACAACCAGTTCAACCCCAGACTAAAACCAGTTCTGTGAACCTAGTGTGCTTCACTTCACTAAACAAAGCTGCACACTCTCCCAACACTGTGCAGAAACCTCTCTCACCTGCTTGTTTCCTTGCATTTGCCACAAGCTATACCACACACACCCTTGTGTCTCATTTCCCCTGCCTAGTCCCAGAGCTGCTACTGCCCCAGCTCTGCTGCCAGATAACACACACAGCTGAGGCAGATAAGCCTGACTGGACTTTGGCTGGAGCCACCCAGACACAACCCAACTGTGTTCCCCAGTGCTGCCAGTGACAGGGCTGTGACAGGACAGACATCCTCCAGGGTGCTGCTCAGCCAGCTGGGACAAGGCACTTGTACAGGTCGCCAGTGCAGACAGCATATACAGTTGTACCTCCTAGATCACCGGATTTTAAAGGTGTCACTAAAATGCATGATATTTTGTCACGGATATTGGAATATTACAATGTCACAACGTTAACTCTCACTCATCCTGCCAAGAGCTGCATTATCACTCAAGGACTTTTAAAACCTACTGGTTAGGGTTCCCTGAAGACCTACTGAGAGATACAGCAGAGGAAGACACCAGGAAAGCAGAAAGGGAAGAGTACATTACGTTATGTTTTCTCGCATGCCTGTCAAACCAGTCTTCAGACTCTTCTCATCCAGAAATACTGTTATCAAAGACTCATTATTTTAAGCAGAAAACTCTAAGAAGTTTAGGTAACAACAGTTTTGTTATTTCTTAAAGGTTACATAGATGATCAAGAAGCTTAAGCATCTAGTTGCACTTCGATCTTATAATTCTTTAACTAGCACCCTAAAAAAAATCGTCTTACTAATCATAACTAGAGATTTCACAAAACTTGTAGTCCACATAATATAAGCAGTTCTGTTGTGCAGACTTACAGTTCTGCTACTCCACTCCAGTAGCCTCCTAGTGCCACAGTGAACACAGCAATTAGGAAGATGACAACCATACTGCAATCAAACTCTGGCAAAGGCGGTGAATATAGAGTCACATTAATGTCATTTCCGAGAGTCTGAAAAAGAACATACAAATTACTTCATAAAGACAAGAAAGAAATTATACTGCTTATTTTCCAACAAGGTACACAACATGATTTCCTCCTCTTAACCCTACACGATGGAACAAGGAAATTTTCAACTTAATGCATAACATATCCCATATTCTTGTCTTGGTCATTGTAAAGAAGCAGTGTTTACCATGCCACCCTCCCGGATAATCAGGTTAGAAAGCAGCCTTATTACTATTGCTGTGGTAAATATGGATACCACAAGGCAAAATGGTACTTCTTTGCAATCTTTCAATGCTTCTGAGAAGTTGTACCTACCCCTAACCCAAATGCTTTTTATCCCACAAATATACCACGTGCTGCCAAAGACTTAGGTTCTGTAGGAGAACATACCTGGAGTCAATTACCTTGAAATACAGACTCACAGGTCCACTGAGATATGAGTAGAGGTCTGCCTCTAGCTATTGAGGCCACAAAACTCACAGTGCAGATAAACGCAAGATGCTTCAGTCAGGACACAGTAAAAACTCATGGTGGCAGAAAGATTTAAAAATAATAACTTTCACAAACAACTTGAGATGGATTCAAAAATAAAAGAAAGCAATTTCACGTAACTTAAATGCTTCAGCGTGACTGAAAGGTGAGATTTAAACAAAGAAAGGATGATAATTTGACAGAAAATGAGAAAGGTTAGCTGTTGTTGAAGTCAAGGCACCTAAAGCAACACTGCAGTGAAAACAGACTTCAGAGATGTGGTAGAAGAACAGATTTATTAACAGCCTGCATGTGGGATACAAACAGAAGAAGAGATGAACACATCGGGCAAGTTTGGCTACAGAAAGATCAAATTGGCAGTGGTGAGACTGAATAGGAAGCTGAGTAGTGTAGTGGAATACATGGGCCATATGTGAAGACAGCAGATTCGTTTCAGCATCTGAATTATCTAATTACAGAATTAACCTTACTGCAGTCTAAAGAAGTCAATCATTCATTTGCCTCAAGTTACAGCAGTTCAGATAATCACATTTTAGAAGACATGAAAGAAAATTTAAGTGTTGGTGAAACACTACCATTGTATGAAGTGATATATAACATTAGATAAAGGCAAAACAAACAAACAAAAAACAAATTACAGTATCCTGTATGTGGAAAACAAAAGGAAAAAAAACCTAATGGCTTATACATTTTTAGTATTCAACTCCAATACATCTAATCCCAGTTTCTCCTTTCAATTCCATGAATCTAATAAAGCAAAATTCACATTAGAATCGAGAACAATTATTTCATTTTGTTCCGCTCTTCACTGAAAACTTCTGAAATCTTCTGAAATCTCAGCTGCTACCACAGAGAGCACTATAATCAAATACAGCCCATCAGGTAACAGCTCAGCAAGAGAGCAGCTCAATTCCTAGAAGGCCCCTAACACTGTCAAGATTCCTCATAAACCCGATTCAAACGGTGAAAGCTAACAGAAATTAATTTTAAGAAACAGTAAAAAGAATGCTTATACCAACTAGCTCCCCTCAGACTGTGCTGTCTCTCTCTTCTAATTAAGAAGAGAGAATTGGAAGCCATAAAGAGCGTTAAAATGTAATATACAGCTGTACTAGGAAGAATACTATGGTTGCCAGCTTCTAAGCAGCACATATCATTCCTAACAGCTACTGCCAGTAACATGACAAAACCATGGCAAAAAAATACACCAGAACTAGGAAAGGATCACTTGTAGGCGAGGCTTTGTCTCTTACTACTTTTATGAGGACAGTTTCTTTAAGACAAAAATGATTTTTCCCCCCTCAATTCAACAGCAGTATGAGACATCACCTGGCATATCTGTCTACTAGCAAAGTTATTTGGTGAATCATTGTTGCTGCACAGAAGCGATTCTATGTGATACCACTCTAAACCACACTAGCCAATCAAGTGATGCAGAGAAGTTTTAGAACAAATCAGGGATCTAAGCTTGCCCTAATTGCCACCCACGTTAGCAGGGCATATATGAAAATCACTCAGCTAAGCACACAACGCTTGTTTTCTTGAACAAATTTCAAGAAAGAGGACAACCTAAACCAAAACACAGTATTCATCAGTGATTATGGCAGACTGAGGAGTGTTACCACAAACCTTCAAGTCACATCAATGCTCTACAAGAACCAAACTCTAATGGAAAAATTAAAAAAAGGAGAAAACAACCAAAGTCCCAGATATCTCAGGACAGTTTCAGTTCACATACTTACCTAAGCCAACTTCCCACGGCAGCTCTGAAGGTTAAGAGCAGAAATGGTGAAACAAGCTTGCAAATTCAGTCCAAGGAGCTAAGACTACACAGGTTACTGCTAGCCTCTGCTATTCGTTGAAAAACACGTGCAGTGCAACTCCTGCCTAGCAAAGCTATTTAACACTAAATACACAAACAAAACAACAAAAAAGCAAACCACCACCAAGAAAAACTCCACACCCAAGAAAACATAGTTTTCTTTAAAATTCTCTCCAACATTCTGTATCCTATTATTACACATCAAGGAAAAGAAACTAAAAGAAGAAACTAAAAGAAGAAAAAACGAACCACAACAAAACCCCCATACAAGCGCAGGAGATACCACAACTGCCAGATTTTAAAGACATAAACTTGGCATCTCATCATGAACTCAACAGCAGAAAACCAAACTATACCACCTAACTTGTGTAGAACAGATGCTGTCATGCTATAGAAACAGAGACTATGATCTTATAAAGACAACAAAAATAAAAATATAATATCCTCAAGATCCAACCTGATAAAGTACTGCTTGCTTGCAAAATATCATGCCGCTTGATACAAGTTCAGCTATTCTAGTTTCTGTGCAAAAGGAATAGCCCTCTCAGCCTATAGCTCTTGACATTTGCCAAGCACCTGCAATTTTATACAAGTCTACTGGAAGGGTGCTTATCTTGTTTGGGATGAAGACTTCTAAGATTACCCTCCCACCATTATTGTTTCCCATTCTTAGCGTTCTAATTAAACATTCTCTTAAATTGACTTGAAGAAGGAAGTCTTTCCATGATTTAATACCCATCCCTTTCTGTGAATCTTCATCTATGCCCATTCAAAACAGGAAGACATTCATATTTGATATTAAATATTATTTATTTGATCAAAAACCTAAGTCTATACAAACCGCAACATGCTGAAATTATATTACTTACCAGCTGCATATCCACAATGTCATTGTATCTTATAAGAGCAACTGGTAGAGTCACATTTTCAAAATCAGTCTTGTTATCTGAAGGAGGAGCCTAGAAGAGAAAGTATCAGTGGTAAGTATATTGAGCTCAAACAGATGCAGATTATCCTTTAAATTTCAATGAATTTGTAGGAAGACAAATTGAGCTAGTTCACCACCTTTTCCTAAGGGTTAACGAAGACAGATGTGGTGGTAACATCACCTGTTTTGACCTAACTACATCTGGATTCATGAAGGTCCCGTGCTCTTACAGTATTATATAGAACAAACAAAACTTGCTTTTTAAACTTGTTTTAGAAACATAGGAAATAGCTTCACAATAATCACACAAATTCTGAAATTGCAAATATTTGTATTTGTATTTTGCAGCTGTAACAGAGAACAAAAAAAGCAGAAGTATCTGTAGCATCTCCATACCTTCTTTATTTCCAGCTTTGGATGAAATAGTTTACGTTTGTCATGTGTTTAAAACAAAATATTATCTAAGATGATGAGGAGTTCAGAGTTTGCTGAAATTATGGGATGACAATGACAAGCATTTGCATTCATAAGAATGATTAAAGATACAAGCAACAGTATAAAAATACAGTTCAGCTGTGGATACTTTTAGATGATGCAACACAGCATCGCACAGAGCTAATTCAGAATGACCCCTCTGGTCCCTTGAAGAGCAGCAGCACTAGCACTGCGCTCAGTGGGGAAGGTTACCTCATGCTGGAATCCCACACATTCCTGTAGTCCTCTGCTTCTGCGACTTCTGAGCTATCTCTGCACAACAACGACTTGGACCAAATAGATAGGATGTTATTTCACTACAAAAGAAAATCATAGGTTGTAACTTACCAGCCTAGCTTTACTGGCAATCAACAGCATTTTAGCACCTGATCTTTGAGCAATTCTTGCTTTCTCCAGAAAAGTGCAGTTTCCTCTCATTACTACAACTGCTTTGTCCTTCATTAAGCCAGAAGGAACTTCAGAAGAATTGCAGAGTACTGTAGAAGTCAGGTTTTCCAGAGTCCTGAAAGTCTGCAAAGAGAAGAGGAGCAGAAAGTATGAAAGAAGCAAATCTGATGATGCAAACTTATCTGTAAGACTATCCCTAATTGGAGGTTTGCCAGAAAGAGGCATAACAGAAGGGAATAATGGATTCAGAAATATAAAATCAGGGCAGCAGTTTCTACAGCCGACAATACTGAAGGATGTTTAGAACACCATATAGCCGAAATATCTGGCTGTTCTAAGCACAGTTTCACAGCAGTTGTTGTAATTCAAACATACAACTCTGGCTATGTAGGAAAAATCACTGCCTACAGTTCTGGAGAATCCAGCATTTAGTTTATGTTATTTCCAGATTTTTCAGGGGAACAACAAACAAATAAAACAAACACACCACTAACTGATATAATGTAACCAGAGTTTTGAAGTGTAATACTTGTTCAGAAACAGTTGGCAAACTTAAAAATGTATTACTTAAAAAAAAAGTTTCAGTTCAAGATGGACAATGATTTTAAACCTGTCAGTTTTCTTTAGTTAGGCATGACATCCCAGTGGCCAAAATAAAACAGCAAAGATGTTTGGACTGACAAATTATTTTTATTCTGTTTTGCATTGAGTTAACCTGCTAATGAATGACAGAAGGGAAGGAGGAGAAATGAGAAAAATACTGCTGCCTTGATCACTTCCAAACATGAAGTATTTCCTGTTTATAGGAAGAATGCCTAAAGAAAAGATTTGTTTCTGCCTCACACCCAAGATCATCTGAAATATCTCCTCTTTCACCACATAAGAAAAGTTACAAGACAATTAAATGGGAGAGCAAACTGATAAACTGATATAAGAAATCTTTCACAAGTTTACAACATTTTTATAAACAAATAAAGAAAAATTTCACTCCCAAATCTAAAACTTGGATATACTGTTGACACCCAAAGAAAAAAAAAATAACATATTTAAATCTGGTTTTAAGCACAGACAGAATAGCATCTTTATAAACCTTAAAAACTGACTTTTTAAAGTACAGAAACATTCGCTACATGGATCTCTTTCTTCTAGTACACAGAGATCTTTCATTTTTGGTGGTGGAGGATGCAAGAGCTAAGTATTCAGTATAGTATGAATTTAACACAAAAGCAAGTGAAGACCAGTTATAGCTGACCCACACTTATCTCGTGTTGTAGTTCTCTTAGAAAATATGACTCTCAACTACTTACAGCATTGTTCAGGCTGTTTGGAAGAGAGATCCAATTAGAATTGTAAACTATGCAGTAATCCTTTGTTACTGGAGGTACACCATTTCCAGAAGCATGCAGGATTCCCTCATCTGCATTTATCTGAAATAAACCAAGGTGTTCCAAATTAAACAAAGTTTAGACCGTGAGCGTACAGGTCTTCTTCTAAAAAGCTGTTAGGAAAGAGAAAGAGCTTTTAGAAGAAAAGATATACATACATTTAATTTACTTGTACAATGAGTAATTCCATGAGAGATAGGTAGCCGGGGAGCAGGATGGAAAACTAGTGAGGAGCTAGTCAGATTCAGAACCCTGTACCTTCCAAAAGAAATGTATGATTTTACATAGAAAGGCATTAAAACAGGATATAGAAAAGTAGATTAAAGTCCTTGCTTGTTTGCAGAATTTAGAATATCCCCTACTAGTAAAGGTATTACATGGCAATACCCAGAATAGTTGCTAATCAAATAATTTTAAGCACAGAGACCAATCACTGTACTTTAAGAAGAATTTGTCTAAAGAAATCCTGGTCTCTCACTGAAAGTAGTCTGATCAGATTACTCTCAAAGTCCCTCAGGTAACATAATTACTAAAATTAACAGAGGTTTTAAAATGTATATGTATTTTATAGTAAGTACAAGAAATTAACATACACTTACAGTATACTACTTATATATATTGCTTTATACTATATATGTAAGTACATAAAAGTAATGTATAGTACATGAGTTATCCCAGTGTTAATATATTAATAAAGGCCAAGTTTCTATGTGGATCAACAAACTGATTGAGGATTAGATGTAGTTACAGCTGCAGAGTAGTGAAAACAAATAAGCATCATTTGTATCTCAAGCATCACCTTAAGAAAAATGCTGGATAATCTCATTTTGACTGTTTTTTCTTGAGAAAGAGACTGACCTTAACATCAGAAAGTATCAATATATTAAAAAAGAAAGAAAAAAAATCGTGTTGTAGACTGCAGATTTGTCTGAAAGAATACTGAGATACTAAGCTAAAAGCAGGCATGGCTGGGGGCTGAAATCCCAAATGTTTGGCAGATGTACAACGCTAATCAATGAATGCTATAGAAGTATTTCTTCTCAGGCTAACATTCTACAGCAAGCGAGACCTACTAAGAAAAGAAAAACATGTGATGATATTGTTTCTGAGGTTTATGTCTGCCTGGTTTGAATAGCAAGAAACCTTCTTCAGAGGAATCCATTATATTTGCCATAGTGCGTGAACATCTGCTGGGAGAACTGTGTCAGAGGGCCTGAGCACATTAACTGTTTAACATGCAACAGTTCTTCAGATGTCAGCTAAAATAAATTGTTCCGTAATTTATGACCAGTACAAAATTATCGAGCTTTCCTCTCAAATGTACTCATCAGAAAGTATAAACCAATGGCAAATTAAAAGCAAAAAACTTCCAACAGGTGCAAAACCTGTTAGACGTTTCCATCCATTGAAAGCTCTTTCTGTTCCACGAAGTAAAATAAGAATTTTCTGTGCTCCAGAAAATGAAGTGTTAATGCTACACAAGCACAAGTCTGTCTAAAAGAAGTGATTACTTGCTTATTTGATACGCATGTTTTGTTTGGCAAGCTTCCCTGCTCTAGGGATGAATTGGAGAATACAATTCTTGCTCACAAGATGGGGGAGGGAATACCAGAGCATGATGTTTACCCTGGTGCTGCTCTGAAGAGCATTTAGAAGTTAAATAAAATAGAATGGCTCAGGTTGGAAAGGGCCTTAAAGATCATCTAGTTCCAACCCTGCTGCCATGGGCAGGGAAATAAACATGACACGCTACACCTCATTTGGAACATCCCTATTGAAGTTACATTGCATCCTACTGAACTTTTAGTGTTTTACGATTACTTTAGTTTCCTTGTTTCACAATGGATAAGGGCTACTTGCTGGGATACATTGCCTGTCCATAGGCTGACTTGTTCCAGCATAAAAATGTTTACACCTGAAATAAAGGCATAACAGCTGTCTCTAACTAAAGGTGTATCAACTTTTACTTTCAAGTTCAGACAATTCTCAACGGCCCCTCACCTTCAAACAGATTTCATCCTGTTTTTGACAGGTCGTTTTCTCATTTCCCTCCTTCCTTTACCACCTTTAAACTGTTCTTGTATAACCCCTTATCTTTCACAGAAAATAAACCATCTCACAGTGACTCTTAATCCTTATTTTTCCTAATACATACCCCTGTCACAGCAGGGGTCTAAGCTTGGGCTGACTGTTCCATTTACAAGTGTAGTGGTAACCCCATCATGTAGAACACGTGAAGTTATGGGAACCAGGGGAGAGAGTGACCAAGCCAAGCCTGTATTTACAATATCTGTCACATTTAGCATCTAGATAAGACACAAGAAACTCAAATGTGCAGAACAGGAACAAGGTATTTTGTATGTAGCAAGTAACAACATGAACCTCAGAGAAATGTAAAAAGGTAGAAAAAAGAGGCATGAACAGCACAAGCAGCATCTTGCAGTTCTGCCATTGGCACTGTGACACAAACACTCCTTCCCTGGGGGCATCGTGACCAGGGGAACCAGCACCTGTGCTCAGACAACAGCAGCGCTCCTTTCCCGCACATCAGTACTATCCCCTCACCTTGTCACTCTTAGGGTACTGATCTTGAGGCTCAAGGAGCTGACCTAACTGCTCACCACTGCTAGAAACGGCCCGTTGAAGCATTTGTAGAGCAAAAATGGCAGGACACAGGGCCTGGAGTTTTACAGGCGGGCAGGAAAAGTCCTTTCCTCTGTCAGCAGCAACAAACCATTGGGTTAGGGTCAGGGAGTAAAGGCACTGTTCAGAAAACCCTAATACAACTGATGAGAGCTGTGCGGGGCTCACAAACAGCAAGGAAGCACTTTGCAGGGATGGACACAAGCTACTTTGCCCAATGCGATTCTCAAGGTGATTAAAAAAAAAAAAACTAGAAAAACACAAACATTGTGCTCCACACTTGCTGTTGTGAATATCAAGCTGTGACTGCCTACACAGGGAAGTACTCTGGATCCTGCCTTACCGAAACAAGCACAAATTACATTAAAAAACAAGAAACAAAGAAAACAGACACCTTAGTGGAGCAGTACTTAATGGAGGCATACCCTTTACATGGCTTCAACAGATTATGAAGGCTTTTGGCTTCCGTATTTGCCCTGCCAGAAGGGGACAAGTAGGCAGAAGGGCAGCTACCGGGCTCCCAACGCACCGCACGTCAGGATGTGGGGAAAAGCTGCCAGGACGCCCCATAAAACAACCAGAACGTCACGTAGGACGACCGAACAAACATAAAACCAGGATACAAGCACACCACAAGCTCTCTCCCACCACCCGCAGCCTGATTTAGACACCCCTGCCAAAAAGGGAGCACAGGGAGCGCTCCTCACCCGAGCCCCCAACGCCGGGCCGGGGCCGGTGAGCGGGGGGCCCAGCTGAAGGCAGGCAGCTCGGGAGGGCTGCAACCGCCTCGGCCCGACACACACCGGACCCGGAGCGCTGAGGGGCCGGGGCCAGGTCCGGAGGCCCCCCGCAGCACCGTGCGGAGGAAGGGCCGGTTGGCAGCGCCCGGCCCGGCCCCGCCGCCTCCCCAGCTCTCCCGGCCCGGCGCGGCCCCTTACCGGCGGTAGCAGCAGGCCCCACAGCGCGGCGCACAGCAGCCCGGCAGCCCTCATCTTCCTCGGCCGCTGCCGGGGCCTCGCAGCGCCGCCGGCTCCCGGAGCGGCTCCACTTCCTCTTCCGTCCCCCGCGGCCGCTGGGGGCTGCAGCCGCCGGCCCGAACGCCGCGGCCCCTCTGTGAGGCCGGCTGGCCCCGGCCTCGGGGCGGCGCTGCCGCGGGAGGCCCGGGGTGCCCGCGGCCTCCCTCAGCCCGGGAGGGCTCGAAGGGGGCTGTGGTGAGGAACCGGCGCTGACCGCCCCGGTTTTGGGTCGAAGCTGGGCGCTCTGCTCTGCTCAGGGCACGCAGCAGCTGGTTTCTGCCTAGCGGCTCCGAGGTGTTGGGCATTAGTTACCTACCGCTGCCGTCATAAACCAAAGGAGACGGTCGGGCTTGCCCCAAGTCTCCAGAGACAAATCTGTTTCACCTCCCTTCAGTCTTTTTGGGGTGAGCGGGCACAAATACAGAGCCATGGGAGAGCAGTACGAGGAGGAGGGTGGACTGCAAAGCATGACCCATAACAAATGGTTGAGGGAATGGCACCGTTTGCCCTTAAAAGTCTTTCAGAAAAGAAGCGTTTTCCAGGCTGCGACTGCTAGAAGGACTGCGGTGCACTAGATGTAAGAACCAGCGTGATTTGCAGGAAGGAGGTATGCTGAAGCAGCTCAGTGATTTACCAGCTAAGGAAGTTGTGCAATGTCTTCCACTGAAGGCTTTTAAGAACCGGTTGGGCAGCCCCCTTCCGCCCCTTCCCAAGGGGCCTGAGCCTGTCTTGAGCCCAGCACACACGAGAAAGCGGAACAAAGATAAGAAAGATTATTGGAGAAAGGAGAAGATGTGGCCATGACAGAGAGAACAAGGGAGAAATGAAAAATAAGAGGCAAGGCCTCTAAGAGGAGTGGTGAGTTACAGTCCATCAGTAAGTGAAAGCCTCAAGAGGGTAAACCATTTTTCTTGAGTTAGTCACAAACTAACAGTGGTTATTAGTTATAACTACTGGAGAAGGAAGTTTTGCACATACATATTTCCCTCTGTGTGAATTTAAGGACAGAGCCACGTAAAGCATCTCCAGGGAACGCTTCCCACCACATTACAGCTAATTTTCAGTAAGCTGTTCTGTTGGTGTAAACATCAGAATAACATTTACATACCTGTAAAAAAAAAACAGTATTTTGATTGATACAGTTACTCTGACAATAACAGGTAAGGTGTTGTGGTTTTGGTTGTTTGTTTTTTTTTTCAGTGATAATTTGCAATTCATTCATGTATCAACAAACAAACAGACTTATACATCTTGTAGATTTGCTAAGCTGCAAAAGTCTGACTAACATTTCAATGTGCTTAAACAGTGCAAGATAATGGTACACCATGACACAGCTAACAATTCATATTCCATGCGGAATTGGTATTTAAAGGACAGCTAGTACATTGTCCATCTGTGTATTTCTGTATCAGTGCTGTTGTCAGAGTAACCGTGACATGTTACACTGTCTGCTACCTCTTCTTTCAAATCTAAGTAGATCTGGATAAGAGATTGATACAGATGAATACAGATTACTTGAATAAATCCCTCAATTCCATAAAGAGCTAAGGGTATGTGTATGATGATGTATTTGAGGTATGGAAGAGGTGCTTAATTTGAACTGCAAGTATGTAGCTGCTCACAAGATCAGATTCCTGGTAGTATCAGGACACCCTACCAGATACTAATCCATCTCCTTGTGTTCCCCAGGAAACCACAGCAGCTGAAAATATTCTTATTCTGTCTGCGGCTGAAAATAAATGGGCTGAGTAAAGACCATTTTTTGGGAGAGCAATTTCCTTTAAGTAAATGGAAATCATATTCCCAGTATGTTTGGTTTGTTCTCCCCTGCCTTGATAGATGTTTAAAGATGCTGCATTAATTATCTCTCTTACATTAAACACATTCCCTACAGTCCAGAGGGACTGTGCAGGTTAGAAATATCTGCAGTGAAAAACCCTAATGCTAGTTCAGGACCTGGGCAGCTCACATTCAGGACATCCATAAAAACTTCTTAGGTAATCTTTATTGGCAACTTAAGTACTCCCTAATTTTTACTGTTAGCTTTAGTGTGCAACCAAAAACAGATGATCTAGTGTCAGATTTCTGCACTATGAGAAACACTAGATTTTATTTATTTTTGTTATTTTTAATCACAGAGAAAAGATAATTAGGTTATAAAGACCTTCAAAGGCTGAGAATGACTTCAAGGCCTAAAAGATTTATTTATTTATTTATTCCCCCCCCACCCCCAGTTTTCAACATGAAATTCCTTATTTTGCAGGTAGGGGAGAGGGAAGAATAAACAAGATAGCTTAACCTATAATCAGGTTAAGATACTAAAAATCTACACCAAGAATTGCATCCGTCCTCTACTACCATAATTATTTCCTTCAGAGAAGAGAAGAGAAATGGCTCTCTCAGAAAAATCCCTTCCCTAACCAAAGCATCAACATGAAATAAAATCTGTAATGACTCAGGCATTCCTAAAGCATTTCAAAGTGTTAGGAACAGACACGTTTAAAGCAGGCTTTGAGCACATTAGTGAGAAAAAAGAAACTGAAGCTAAGTAACCATCAGCACAGAAAAGAAATTGCTTGGAATACTAAAATCCTTTTTGAAGGCATCATGAAATTATCATCTCCTTCCCCCTGCCTGTTTTCCACCATATGTACACACTTACAAAACACAACTTATTTGACTCATAAGGAAACATCCCAAATGTCCTGTTCTCTCACATTGCATTGTGCTACTTTTATTTATTTTGTTTTGTTTTTCAATATTTATCCACCTCTCAACTTTTAAATGAACTTATTCCAACCAACATGTCTTTTCTGTTCCTTTTCCTGTATCTCCTTATCCAGTTCAATCTGTTCTGTTAGTTTCACTTTGAATTACTGTCTGTTAATTTTGCATGAAATACTGTAAACAGAAAATAGTTGCCTTGTTAGGTAGGCAGATTTGGAAGGGTGGCTATCAGCATTAGTTATTTAAGAGAAAACATATTGCATGATTTTTAAAGAACTAAGATTGTAATTAAGAGACTAGACTCTTCATGCTAAACAGTTATTTCATACAAAAATCAGTAATGAAGGGATTTGGGGTTAATTAATACACAAGCTTCAAAAGTAAGAAAGAATTTTTAATGTTGTGTTGGTTCTAAGAACTTAGAGAGAACAGTAACACAAATGCTGGATGTAAATATATTTTTAGGAAAATTTATTAGAGGGTAAAGTAGTAGGGCAGAATAAAGCAGGTGGCAGACTTAACCAAAGCAAATTTCACTCTGTCCTATAAGCTTGTCTCCTTCACTGTGAAACCTCTTGATTAAAGAACGCCAAGAAGATTTTTTTCTGAAATATGCCAGCTCAGAGACGCATACCCACATGGCAAAAATGAGGACATAATGCAACAGCCTGATGGGACTATCTCCTGGCAAGAAAATGATCCAAAGAAATAGTAAGGCTGGCATTTAAGAATTATTTATTCATGCGAACACATGCCTAGCAACTTCTCCCCATGTCCTACCAGCCTTATCTGAACATCAGGTAATGTTAATATAAGCAATCAAGAGGTGCCTTAGTTTGCTGGACATTATGCAGCAGAGAGAATAGCCAATTCAAATGTGTTTTCAAAGGTAATGTTTAAAGTAGTTAAGAGAAACTAGTGAAAGCTTTCCTCACATGCCATTATGCAGCAAGGTCACATTAGCATGCATTAATAAACGACTGTAACCTTATTTTTGAATTATGTTTTCAAACTTGTATCATGCCCTCAAAGGTATTGAGTCAGGTTTTAATACTTCCTGATGGTAGAGACTGCAAGGGTAAACATGGATAATGCAGTTAAAAACATGCTACTTCCACTATTAGTATGCAGCTTTAGCACATGTTGAAGCTGGGCTTTTAAGTTTATAGATATTACCTTTTTAAATTGGCTTTCTATCTGGAGAAAATATGATTGTTTGGCCTGACCTACAAATCCTTAGTTTCAGAGAGCTCACTGTGAAAAGGTTAATTACTGGTTATCGTTATAGTCTCCATTTACCTTTAGACTCTGCACAAGTTATGTAAAAGGTATGCATCTTTCTTAAGCACCAGCAAGATCAGTTGCATGTAAATACACTATTAAAAAAATCCTATAATCAAACACTTTCTCTAGTTCTTTGATGAAGAATCTGAAATTAGTCAGTCATCTGCTTGTATAGGCCAATGTCAGCTTTAAAAGCACACCAAATTCTCTCTCAGTAGTTTAAATGTAGATTTGAGTCCAGTTTTTAAACTTCAGTAAGCCAAAGCAGTCATACTAATTTCAGTTTAAAAGAATGGATTATTTCCTTCTGTATTACTTAAGATGCAAGGTCTCTCTATATACATATATATTAAACCACATATTATATATGCAATTAAATATTCCAGTATTGTACCATTTGAATTTTTCAAAATCTGAGAAAATGAAGACTCAGCTTTAATATTTTTCCTGAATAAGGGTCAGCCCTTAGTAATAACCTTGGTTTTGCCCAGCTTGGATTTATATGGAAGTATCTGAGGAAACTTAAAATTTGTTATAAAGAGAATCTTCTTCTGACTTAGGTTGTTTTAAAACATAAAAGAAGGCTCACTGAGTAGTTTCAGTACAACTCTGTGGCCCTGATTTCACAAATGATTTACTGTAATGGTATCAACTGATCACCTGGAGCTCAAAGTTGGTGTTCTTGTCCATCTTGACAACTCTCTCCTAAACGGGATTAAAACTAGGTTAAGAGAACTTCCTCCCATTTGAACTACGTTTTTGGATAGTATTTTTTTTTTTTTTACTTTGGTCACACTACAGGATGTACAGACACAGAACCAAGTGTTCAGTAGCCAGACTGCAAGGCTTGATAAGCTAATTAGGACTGAGTTTAGGTGATACGGAGTCCAAAGCATACCCTGCCACGGGTGTGCTTGCAGTAGTCCTAGCTCTGGATCAAGAACCTCGAGTTGTAGGCTCTTTTGGCACAAGAGTGCATTCTTGTAGTGTCCCTCCCTGCTCAGAAGCACTTTCACTGGTTTCTTCAATGCTTCTTTTCTTTGCATAGCATCAGGAGAAAAGGTCTTAATGGAAAGCTCTGATAGCTGTGGTCACCTCCTGGTACCTCAGCCCACAGTGAGTCCAGCAGGAGGAAGTCTTCATCGCTGTTCAGCTCTGACCTCTCCACACTCTCCCAATGCCTGGAAAGAAACTGAGCATCAGATGGATCTAGTTAATTTCCCTGAAATTTGGGCAGCACTGTGGGCTGAAGTCAAATTCCCTTCAGCACCAATATTTGTACTGACTTTAAATTTGCTTAGAGGAAATGGTGTTGGGTGCAGCAGGCTTCAGCATTCAGAACATTTGCAGTCTCACGTTCGTCAGAAGAAAAAGCCACCTTCCAAACCCATACATGCCATCAGCAGCATGCAGCTGCTGAAAGCAAAGCTAGCATTTTGGGGTTCTCCCTACATGCTGAAGACAGCTTTGTAAGCCTCTGCAGGAAGAGGATACCAGCATCCATTAGAGTTGCATTGGCAGTGCAAGTGGAAGGGTATAAAGTCCCAGCTTAGTCATGCATTTAAGTTGCCAATTTCCTCCATATACCAATTATGCACACCTTACCAATATTTTTCCATACTGATGTTAAGAAAGCTGTCCTGTGCATTACGGGAAGCAAACATTAACTTGCACATGTTCTACTCCCTGCTTGTTCCTTATAAACAAGTACCACAGCGTCTCTCTCTGGCTTCCAAATCTGCTTCCCTTGCATATCTAACTTTTCTGTAGCTCCCAATAGATCTGTTAGCCTCTCTGACTACCTTCTCCAGAGTATAAAGAACTAAGAAATAAGCAAAGATTTTATTCTTTCATGTAGCAAAATAACAACATTGGCTTAGAGCTGCATGCGCTGATAAGTCAAAGTTACCCCATACCTTAAGGCTCTGTTGAAGAAACAACTCTCCAACATGCCAGTTCCTAGAGAAGCCACACTCTGTACAGTACTAGGAAATAGGTATTCTTACATATACACTGTAAACGTGTGAATAATGACAGGAAAACCACTGTCATAAGCAGCCTGGGCCTTGTGTGCCAGACAAATCACTGTAGTTTGCCTGCAGAAGCACAAGCACCAAACATGCAGAGCATCTCCTTAGGTGCACAGGGACTTGAGGTACAGAGGAAAGTATCTAAAATTTTGAATTTTAATCATTAACTGCTACTCTGTGTCTAAAATCTGCTGAGCTAGCCCATATATTAACACAGAAAGGTATAGAGTTAAGGGTGGTGCTACAATTGCAGGGAGTTAAAATGCGAAGTCTCCCCTTTTTTAAAATGTGTGCATATATATATAAATGATTTATTCCAAGCAGCCTTGCTTTTCTAAAAACATTGTTATATTTATGGTTAGTCTTCATTTTCTGCCTGCAGCAGAAGTAGCTAACCTGCAATGTAATGAACCAGATCAATTCTTATTTCAGGACTCCACACCTTTGGTATTAACCCTGTGGCATGTGATTTATCTGTCGTATAGATTTTAGAATTGAAGGTCTACCTTCAGGACTCAAAGCAGAAGCATAATCCAGTAAGCCATGCAAATCAGATCACTGCCACTACTCTTTTTTAACCAGTCCCACTGAAGAGGGCTCTCTTGGGAAAAGAAAATGCAAAGAAAAATTAGGAAGGAAGATGTAGCTTCTACCTCATAGTCCCCAATTGCCTAACTTTATCTGGATGATTTGATAGTACAGCGAATGAAAAATGCTACATGAGATTCTGGACTAACCACGTTTGCAGAACCACAAACTACCTGAAAGCCTTGCAGAAACCCACTCACTAGAGATCTTTTTAACATCTCTGTAACATGGCACTGTTTTCATCCCCTCATTTATCTCCTCTCTCCCCACAGCATTATGAAAGGCAGACGAGCATTCTTATCTCCCCCTGTTAAGTTTTTATGGCACTGTCACAGTGATGATAGCAAAGTACATCCAAAGGCGATCAAGAGCAGCCAAGCAATCATCTCTAAACGGCAGCTTTGATTTTTCCTCCAACATTACCGTATTTAGTAACTTGTAATACATTTCATAACCATTTCTCCACAGAATTTAGCACTATTAAATTATGCTTATTCTTGCTAGTACAATAAGGTTAAAAGTATTTATTAATCTCAAACAATTATTGTCTATACAGAGTGGAAGTTACAGAAGCAAGTGATAGTCCACTATGGTGAGACCATACAAAGAACTGGCCCTCCATGCCTGAGTCCCAAGTTGCCATATTACAGGATAACTTGGAACACATCGTGACACCACATTTTTTACAAAGCCATTCCAGGAGATAAAAGGACATATTAGGTTGTGAAAAATCAAAATACCTTTTCTCAATACTGACTACAGGTTTAAGCAAAAGCATGGAATAGTCAGTAAAGCCTACCAGGGACATCACAAGGTAAGACAGACAGCGTTTAAAATAACAGCTACTTCCCCCCTGCCCCTTTACCTTTAAAACAAACAAACAAACAAAGGAAAACAGATACAGTGATGAGACTGGCAGACTACATATAAAAGACTTAATCCTATACCCCTTGTAAGCTACTTCATTTCTGACTACGAAAAGATACCATAAAAATTCCATCAAGTCACAGCAGTAACATTTCATTGCCACATTGCGTTGTTGGTGTAAGGTTGTCACAGCCTACAAGGTTAAGAGGTTTGACCCTTTGGTGTCATTTGCTGTTTTCAACTTGATTGGAATAAAATAAACAAAAAGCTCCAACAACAAAAAACCACCCCACACTGAACAGCCTGTATAGAGCAGTTGACAGAGACTTGATGGAAAATTGTGCTCTCTAGTGGAGAAATGTGATTTTGCACAATAAAGTTTCAAACCATGCTGCTTCATCCACCTGACCAACAGATCTTCAGTGCAGAGAAAAGTATCAAGATTTTGACAATATGAAAAGAGTGCAAGTGCCTTTTTCAACAGATTTATTATAAACTAGATAGGTTTATACTGAGTTACATGACAGACTAGAGCTAAATAAGGCTTCTAATTATACAAAGAAAATAACCTGAAACATCCTTTTATGCTTGTTTACATTTAAAAAATAGTGGCACTTAATGTAATAAAAAAACGTTTTGTTAATAATATGACTACTTGGTTAATTTTACTGTAGTCCTAGATAATACTGTATAGTCTGATGAATAACATTTTTACACTAGGTAATGCTGTTTGGTTTACAGAATCAGGAGTAGGATTTTTCTACAAATAAGCTGAATAAAATTATCTCTGTTGATTTATTTATAGCAAGAAGAACTATCATGACCCCCAACTTCTTTATTTGTAGTCATGCATACACCACTCTGTTCTTAAATATACTGAATGAGTCTTCAGGAAATACTAACTCTCTAGCTCGTTTTCTTGTAGTGTTAAGAAAAATATAACCCATTTTCTTCATCACAGCTGTCCTATGTTTATTTTTTCTTGGCAGGTATGGACTAATGAACACATGAATTCAGTTTAATAGCAGATGAATTAGAATGAATTTTCAAAGAATAATTTGGCCACTTTATGCTTCCTCAACAGTATACAGAATTTAACTTCTTTGAACTCTGCATCCTAACTAGGTTGCTGGAATAAGTCTGAAGTTAGAAGACAAAAATATGAAAGTGTTTAAAAAGCTAAGTTTACGGTTAATGTGCTAATTTTAAAAGGTATTAAAATATGGCATGTTTTTAATTCAAAAGCAAGGATCTAGAAAGATGTGGGACATTAGATTTCTCTTTTACTCTTTTATGTGGTTGCTGAATGCGATGATCAGCTGTTGACTATTACAGAAAGTAGCATTCTCTTCCTCTTTGGCCCTTAAAGATGAAATATGGGAAGGAAGCATGGGGAAAATGTTTTTTTTATAATGCATACAGAAACCTACCTTTCACGCTTTAAGTTACCTAATATACTCAGAATAGGCAGCCTAAGACTTAAGCAAAGCCAGTTTAAAAAAGTATCATAAGCCACAAACATAATCATAGAAGTTAAAAATCTGCCTTCCAAAAATCTAGCTGGCAAATCTTTTGGTTTCTTGTTTTTCATGAAAAAAGTTTAATGGATGATCTTATGCCTAGAGCAAGAAAGGGAGTGTTGCACTGACTTTGGGAATAACTGGTGCTGATTTGGCAGTAATTTAAACAGTTGTATTTAGTTAATCCCACAACAGCAAACTTCACAAGTTTTTGCACTGACAGTCATTCATAACTTTAA
Source organism: Anser brachyrhynchus (assembly GCF_964034855.1). Taxonomy (NCBI): domain Eukaryota; kingdom Metazoa; phylum Chordata; class Aves; order Anseriformes; family Anatidae; genus Anser; species Anser brachyrhynchus. Next base: position 11,739,012 of record NC_137706.1, on the reverse strand, counting down.
GTCAGAACAGTTGTCAGTGATAAAAGGAAAATCTCTATTTCAGCAGTTTTGTCAGTTCTTATTAGTTTTTCTATTAAGTGATATAAGAGAGAAACTGTAGTTTGGGTATGGCTAAATATCCATATTTATGAAGTGCTGGAACTCTAAAAGACAGTTTCCATTTAATATTCTCCTGGCTCTATCATTTAAACCATACTTTATTTAACCCATATCATTTAAAATCATACATAAGAAAAACTTCAGTTCATCTAAGAAAATGGTTTTGAAATTAAAGAGACAAAAACAAGTGATACCCCTTCCAGTTCTGTGCAGTTATTGTTACAGATAGGTAATACAGAGAGATCTTAAATGTATTTAGCTTAAAATTCAATAGTATTCATGCAAAATTAGCATAAAGTTGTGAGCATGCTGCAGCACCACTTCAAATTAACTGATACCTGATATCATTAGTTTTGTTGTATTAATACCCTGTCAGTTATACTAGTGCACATACAGAGGGGAGGCAGGCCAGTAACTGAGAGAAGTACTTGTTTTTCTAAGCCTCATTTGGGAGTGGGTAGGTCTGCAAAACCTGCCTTTTTAGCTACAAAAGCGTTATCACAGCAAGGCAGAAGTTTCACTGGGTTTTGCAGACTCAGATAGTTAAGTCACATTAGAGTTGGTTTGCTATTGAAAGTCATGGAGAAAAATACTAAAGTATAACTCAGTAAATTAATGCCTTAAGTTGTAAGCCATCCAAAAATTAGGTCAAAAGTTATGTTATAGGCTACAAGATCCTACTTAGATATTCAATTTAGCCCACAAAGGAAGTACAAATGTGTTATCTTCCAATTAAAAATAAGTCTCGTTTCTTGAGGGGAAGAGACAGAGAGATACCAAAACCCCAGACAATTCATGCCAACTTCCAGTCCCATCCTACAAGACAACTCTGAGGATTTTGGAACACAGCCAGGAAGTCATCCAGTGATAAGTTACTGTTGCTACTACAACGTGGTTGCTACCACGACAGACCGTTTTTAAGAATAATTGCACAATAGCTTCTGAAGGAGTTGCTGGAAAAGAACGCAAAAGCTCGCACTGACCTATTATAATTCAAGTACTCTCTCTACTTCATGATAAAGAGGCTTTAGAGAATATGAAAGCACAGTCCAGGAGATCTTCTTAAGACAGGGCAAATGTCAGACTTCTTTCAATTTCCTATAGCTCAGCAGTTGCAGAAGTGCCATTTGTGTAACCGCCTTTAGACTTCATGTGGTCCTGAATTGATGCAGTCTAGAAGAAGGGGTAGAGTGAGTTAGAATTAAGAACATTCATCTTACAAAGTCAGGTTGTCAGAGCAATTTCTAAAAGCAGAAATTTGAAGAAGCAGACAGTGCTAGGTCCCAATAGCAGTGGGGAGAAATAGCAACTGAAAAAAAAAAAACCAACTTGGAAGTTCTGTGTTAAGTCAGTGCACAAAATGGGTATTGCTGTCCAAAATCCAACTGTTCTTACATCTCTCAACTTGGCACAACTTTGATTTTGGGTGATGTGAAATCTGGACCTAGTGTCAAGTGCTTCCATAGAATCATTATCCCAAAAGGTTCTCTTCACATGTAGAGACGCTGGGGAAGTCAGACTGTCTTGTGGAACGTATCTTCTACAGTATCTTATGCTTACAAACTGAGGGGCAATTCGGGGGGGGGGGGGGGGGGGGGGTAGGGTGAACACAGAGACAGGTGTTTTTTCCTTTCATGATATTATCTAGTATTTTAGTATCTACTGGCTCTACAGGGTACTGAATTGAGATTCCTGCTTATCCAAGAGCGCACACTTACTGATGAAAAGTCACTACTCATCTCTCTTGTCCCAACATGCGCGTTGTGGACGAAGTTCATTGGTTCTCCTATCATGTTCCGGTCCAGTCTCCGACGCCTCTTCTATAAAAAGAAAGATATCTTATCTACTCAGAAAATATGAGGCAGCTTTCAGACAGAAACAAGGAGCAGCAAAGAAAAAAGACAGTTCTGACTCCCCAGTGACTCCTTGTGGCAACCAGGCTGAAGCTTCACACTGGTCACACTATGAGTGGGTCAAACTCACCTTTATTACTGCTACTTGATTTTTAGCAAAAGCTTTCTTGAATTTTGGAAAAGTCAGTCCCCTACATATAGGGTCTGAGAACTGCAAACATTCATACAGGCAAAGCTTCTGGCAAAAAACGTATAAAGCTTAAACACAGCATAACATATCCATTCTTAGCTTTTCCATTACTTAGTCCAATTTAATCAAAACAACATGATAGTAAAAGTGTTTTATATTATAACCAAAAGATAAAATTACAAACGTGATAAAAGATGGCAGTTGCGCATCTACCTACCGGCTGGGGTTGTTCACCATTGCACCAGTTAAAACAAACCAGGAATTCAGTCATTTTATGTTTTCAGTAGGTTATACGATCTTGTTATTTAATTATTTCTCTGGGAGTTAAAGCAGTACAAGGACCAAGATGCGGTTCCTAAAGTGAATTTAGGAAGGAATTGCTTGAGCAGATTCACAGATAAAGATCACAGAAAGCATCTGATGAGCATACCTAGAAAGAAATTATTTAATTTATACTAAAATATCTAAAATTGTAACAGTTATTGAGCAACAGACATTTCAACAAGACTGAAACAAGTCTGTAAGAGAACTGTTTTAGACATACCTGCATAGAGTAGCAGTATCAATTTAAAAATCAGTATGTTCACATCAGAAAACAGCATGAAGAAGCATGCACATTTATTCCCAGTCAGAGAGTAGAATATATTCTAGTTTCTTTACAGAAGTGTAATTAAAGCAACGCAAGAATTAAACTAAGTCTTGTTTAACAGTCAATGACCCTGTTGTAACTAGAGCTGGCCAAAGCTTCTCAACTATTTAGTATTTCCAGAAAGAACAGCTTAGAAGCACAGCAGACCGAACACTTAAGCTTCACAAATATTTGCAAAATAAAGTATTCTTACATCTTACATAGTTGCTCTTCACTGACACAGGGAAGTTCAAAGTAAAGAGAACTCTACAACTCCAGAAAGCCATTAAACCAGAAAAAAGAGCTTTTTATATCAGCAACAGAACCAGTTCATCAGACAGAGCCCAGACCTTCCCAGAACACGTAGAATTATGAACACAGCAATCCCAAATCAGAATCATAAACAGGAAACTCGTGGACTATACATATCCTAAAGCTATGATAAAACCCAACAGTGTAGTCTTAGTGACTTGTTTATTTTATTTTTTATTTTTTAACATACATCCCCCCTCAAATCAAGCTCAGGCATCTATAGTAGCCTTTCATATCAACTTTTTCACTCCCTAGAGCATTAAAACAATGTAATAACAGGTCAATTTATTGATAAGTTCTTTAAAAAGCTTACAGCTTAACAGAAGTTGTAACACCATAAATTCAGCCTTTCTAAATCAATACTGAAGTCTTCACAAACTGCATAAACTCCCCCTATCGCAGGCATTTCTTATGTAGTCCCACAATTACGTAATTAGCACATAAATTTCTTTCACCTTTGTAGTTTTATTTCACTTTGTCACTTCTCACACTTGAAGCAGATTTTTTTAATTTCTGCCATTTATCTTTCAAAGTGTTTGCGACCTTTGCTTCCTAGCTTTAGGTGGTCTATGTGATACATTATTGAAGAAATTAAAACCTTCATTTTATCCCATATGGTTTTAATACAACTCATTAGCTGGCTAAATTACCATTTTTCACCCCACTTCATCCTCTCACAAAGGCCTTTATCACCACTGGTGTCTTGTACGGCCGCAGCAAAGCAGGGACAGTGGTCCCCACAACCGCAACAACACGCAGAAACCAAAGCTTTTGCCCACACTTCACAGAAAGTTGCAGACTATTTGGGTTTATTGCATATTAAGGAGATTATCAAATTTTCTTAAAAATCACAAAGTGTGTCACTGTACTCTAATAACCTATTTTAAAAGCAGACTTACTGGGGGGTGAAATGAGTTTACCAGAGTCAAATTAGACATCGAACATCCCCATACCAAAATAGAGGCCGTACACCCGCTCTCCTCCTGCTGTACCCCGCAGCCTTCAGCCTCAGCAGCACGTACCTGCGTGTCACCCGCGGCTCCAGGAGTCCTGCCGGGTGCCACCTCCTCATTCAAGCACTGGCAAGCAGCCAGCTCCTGCCTCAGCAAACCCAGCACATTTGCAGTTGATACTCCTTGATTATAATCCTGACAGCTAAACAAGACCACTTTGGTGTGAATCCGCACCCAGGGATGATTCCTTTGCTCGGTAACTTGCTGCAGAAGTCTATCTGGCAGTGCACTTCATGCTTATCTACAGGTGTCAGAAAAGGAGAATGGAAGCCAAAATGGTGCTCTGGTTTGGCGTGAGATTTGTACAGCAATGCAGTTTTCTCAGCGCTACCCATCCAGCCTGTGGCTCACTTCCACTCCTGCGGCAGCCCTGCAGGTGTCATCCTGGCAAAGAGCAGCGCTAAACGTCTTCCTGTTGTGTTCTGCAACGGGGCTCTTCTTTTCCTCTGCATGGGTCAGGGTGTCATCCTCCCGAACAGAAATGTCCGCACAAGGGTATGGGACACCACCTTCCTCCTGGAGACTCAAGGTTTCCACAGTAACTGGAAGAATTTAAAAATCTTAATGTGCTCAGGCTCGCCCAAGACTAATAAAAGCCAACAAGAATCCCAAAACTGAGGAGAAAACAACGTTTTGTCACTGTTGGCACACAGACCAGAACTGGACAATATCCTGTTGTTCTTTCTCTCTGTTTTTCCCCATAGCAGCAGCAGCATCAAGAAGAGAGAGACAAAGGGCCAGGGAAACGGCTAGCACGCGCAGACACAGATGTTGGATGCGATGGGCAGGATACACAGCCATGCTGCAGTCCGTGGCGTTTAAGTGCCCCAGAGCTTTATGAACATTTAGATATATTTCACTGAATGTAACAGTCAATTTGTCCCACCATTTCTATACATTTAAAAGTATTGAAAATATTCCTGTGTTTTACTTATACTAATTCTATAGGAAGTGTAGAACGTTCTCCTGAATGAAAACAAAAGGATCTCCCCTTTCCATCGACAGGAGATGAGCACCATAATCTTAATAACAGACTAAACATGCCCATTCTCCACAATTGCCCTACAGACTCAGGGTCTAGTCATGGCAAATCCTTGACTCCGAGCTGCTGGTGAAAGGCAGCGTGTGCAAAGTTAGCGGCTGCTACCTCACCTCAGCTGCAGGCTGGATGTCCCTGCCTACCCCAAGTTGTTAAATGCTGGCAACTTCTGAGCCCAGTTGTCATTTTAACTCCTCCGGCTCTGTCAGTACTGTATCGACGGGGAGAACGGTGTTTCAGCCTGACTGCCTTTCTGAGATCCCACTGGTCTGTGCCTGTAATTTGTGTGTTATCCTGGCTTTGCTCGTTTTACTGATATTGTGCTAAAATCCTGAAATGGCTGTATGGGTACGTATCTGAACGGCAAGGTATGGGAAAAAAAAAAAAAAAGACAAGTGGAACTTGTAGATAAAAATTAGTTTAGTTAGCTTTGAGCATGGCGTGAAACTCAAGGTGCCTCAAAGTCACCTTGCTCCATGACAGGTGAAGATTTAAACCAAGCACAAGAGAACCCTGACTTTGGAAGGGCCTCAGAGCCACGCAATAAAAACGCTGCTTTACAGTCGCAGAGCTGCCCGGGGACAGCCCCTCATTAGCTAATTGCAGGCCCGTAATTACACACAGGGCCCCACACAAGCAGTGACAGGGCGCCCCGCGGGCCGACCCACCGCAGCGCCTGAGGGGGGCCCCAGCGCCGCACCCCTCGTATTTCCTTCCCCCCCCCCCTCCCCCCGCCTTCAAGGCGCGTTGGTGCAGCCCCAGGCGCGGCCGCCTCCCCTCCAATGAACGCCGCCGAGCGGCCGAGCCGCGGCCCTATCGGGCGCGAGCCGAGCGCTCCTCGCCCAATGGGCGCGAGGCTCCCCGCGCCGCGCGCTCCCGATGGGCGCGGGAGCGGAGGGGGAGGGGGGGAGGCGAGTGGTGCAGCAGCACCACCCAGGGGCCGCGGTGGCTGGTAGTAACGGTCTGAAATAAACGTTTAAATTTAAGGACGGCTCAATTGAACGTTGAGGTGCAGGTACATCACTCCAAATAGGAGGCAATGCGCTGTTCTCAACCGAAGAGCTGCGTAAATAAGCAGGAGTTCTGCCTGACAAAGCTGAAGGGACGCTCCGTCCCTATGATGGAGCAACAAATTTGATGTGGAGCTTACTGAAGGCGGGTTAGTCGCCTTCCTCCCCGCAGTTAAAAATACGTGGGGCTGAGGAACGATGAGAACCAGATCAAACTGGCCACATACGTAAAATGCTTATTGTTGTCAATGCGAGAAGTCTTACCTTACCTGGATCAACAACGGCCACGTTTTCTGCCCCCGCTTTCCTCTTTGTCCGAGCACTCGTGGTGGTTCCACCAGAGCCTCCACCCAGAACAAGGACTCCATAATAATCCTTGGCAGCACGCCTGGCTGCTGTATGTAAACCGAGGGAGCTCATCTTCTGCGCTCCTGGTTTCAGCAGCCGTAGGCCAGGACGGAGACAGGAACAGGACAGCGCTGCTCCAATTGCTGCCATCTTTCAGTGAGCGGGAAGCTGCAAGATAAGGAAAGGCACCAGTTAGTGACAGAAGGCAGAGGTCCTATTTATTTATATGGCTGGATGAGTCTCCAAGGCAAGAATTGTAATACTAAACCTTTGTTGCAGCCAAGATACTAGTTTGCAGACTGATTACAAGCAATTTGGGGAAAAAAAAAAATAAGAAATTAATCATGGCCTCTGCCAGGAAATTTAAATTTCCTACAAGCAAATGAATTCTAAAAAAGGGTAATAATTTTTTTCAGCATATTTTGGCAGGAAAGTGCATCTGATGCTATAGTATAGCTGATGCATTTGCTGTAACATTTACTGCTACTCCAGTTGCAATATCACTACCCTGAACAGATGAGTGCCACAAGAAAGAAAAGGATTTCCTAGCTTCCTTTTGCCTGCTTGTGAAAAACTCCACCATCAAACCTGGTCAGTGGCTGTTCCCACTGAAACACACAGAATAAATCCAAAAAACCTGTTTAGCCAAAAGGTATCATTAATTTTGATAGGACAGTAAACACCTTTCAACAGGTTTTGACTAAACACCTACACTTGCATGGATGTTACTGAAGGGAAGGCATATTGGGAGAGCACACAGTTGGTGTCTTTACAAAAGATGTTCAACAGCATGTTTTCCACCTGACTTTAAACACTGGAAAACTAGCAACTTCCATTAGGCTGCTGGAGGACAGAAACATTGTTTTCACGTGGGGAGGTGACAAAGGGCTCAGATTAACTGTTCTATCATTACTCTGGTAGGCTGTATTTACATAGGATATCACTCTTTACACGAGTCTCAGGTGATAGGGAAAAAAAGTCTTGCTCATCAAGGCAATAAGCTATATTGTTAATGTAGAGGCATAGTTTTCTCCTTACCAATGTACACATGGTCTTGCTTTCATGCTGTGCTGGGGTATATATTCATTTAACCACGTGAAGCAAAATAGCTCGACCTTTTCTATTGTCTGACATAGCCACGTTAATGACAGTGCACAATTAATTCCTTCTGTACGTTACTGTTTTAGAAACTAACGCATTCTATGTGTACAGATTTTGAAATTATTCTATACCAAGTTTTAAGTGATTTGGTGCATTAAGTTGCAAGCCTGTGAAAGCTTAAGTCTGCTGCAACTTTTCTACAGACTGCCCCCCACACTGCTGTTCACCTTTGCCAAGCAGGGTGTTTGATTTCCTTCCTTAAGCCCCATGGCTTGACATCATAGAAATAAATGGATAGATGGGAGCACAAACTAGAAGGAACAGAAACCCTGAGTAAACAGGTGCGGCCAACATCTATGCTTTAAAGCTACGTGGCATGTCATGAGCAACACTTCGATTACAGACTGGAGGTAGACTTGTTATCACCCAGATGTCATTGCCAACAGTCACTGCTGGAAGAAAAACAGTTTCTTCACATGAGCACTGTTGTGACACTGCCAGGTACCAGCAGCACATCTCTTTCCCACCAGTTTTAGTCATTTGAGATATTCTCCATGTAGACTGTCAAATCACATATTACATCACAGATCTATAGGCTACCCTGGTATCACAAAGGACTGGTTAGAAGATGTATGGCGGTGGTGGCAGGGATGGGGTTGTCAGGTTTTGGTGTCTGTGATTCTACAAATAGCTTTGCTGAGGGCTGAGGCAAGTAAAATATGTACGTGTGCACTTCAAATTACTGACAATCAGTACTACTTGTGCCAAAACTACTTGGATTTCAGCTGATACTTTGATTTAAATAAAAAAAAAACTTTGCTACCTTGACACACTGTCTTGCTGAAACTTAGTGCATACTATTTTGCCTAGAATCTATAGCCATATTAATATTCATGCTGTTATATTGTGGTCCTGCAGGTTTACATCACTAACCCCTAGTTCAATATATAGCATTCACACAACTAACCCAATAAAAAGAAAAAAAAATCAATTAGACTACTTAGATTTAATGAAATTTTAAAAATACTTACTCCTGCAGGTCAGGGCATTAGAAAGCCAAGCTCAAAATTAAAATAAAGGGAGAAGAGCACTGCTGCAAAGCAAACAGTAGGTGGCAGAAAGCATCTACTAAATTACAGTTGAGGCTAAATCAGCCAGGGAACTCTATCAGATGCAAGAATCCCAACAGCACAGTTAGAGGAACAACCTTCATATTATTTATGCTCTTATCACTCAGGTCATGACACAGCTTAAAAACAGATCAAATATTCTGTTGCCGTTTTCCAAAAGGAAACATATGAACATGGCAGAGTTACCACTGCCAGTGAAAAAGCCAGATTTCACTGAATTAAAAAATTATCTAACGTGAACCTGAACAGTGATGGGAGGGGGTACCCAAATTAAGTATCGAGATTAACAGTACTAGTGACAGAAGCCCAGGAAACCAAGATTCCCCAATCAGCACTGATAATCCACATATTAATCCACTCAGAAAGCAGAAATTCAAAGCAATACTGCACATTTAAGTATTAATTCCACCACAGTGACTTGATAACTTAAAAGTAAGTCATATACCAAGTATGAAACAGTACAGGGAGATTGTTTTAGAGCTGTAATTTTATCCATTTCTCTAAACAATACATTTAGCTGTACCTCTTCACCTGGATAAAAACAAAACAAAACAAAACAAAACAAAAAAATAAGAAAGTGTCCAACACTACATTTATCTAAATGATAAATCATTTTTTCCTAAAGCCAAGCAAGACTAAATGCATACGGTAGTAAAATTACTCAATCTAGCTGTACATGCATTAGATGCCAGTACACTGTAGTTACGTTAATCCAACATGGCATTTACTTTTTATGCATTAAGACATAAAAGAGTAGCATTTGAAAGACTAACATCTAATGGAGATAACAAATTATAGCTTTAACTGACATAACTGAGAGTTCACTGAATTAATAAAGATGTTATAATAGCTGCCCAAACTTTCCCCAATTTGTTTTCCCCCCCTTTAATTTTAATAAAATCTCTCTCTAAAAGTTTCTTATTCATATGAGAACAGAACTTACTACAATTTTAAGGGAAAACTGTCAACTATATTTTTACATGTGTTTGTGATTCCTCAGGCAAGCACTGCAAGGTTTTCTTCATTTGATTAGGAATTCCAAAGAAATGCTAAAACATACAATTGCAAAAGCATCAATTTCTATGCTTAGAATTCTCATTTTCAGTAACAGTGGACGTGATTTTTTTTGAAAAAAAAAAACAACAAGCAAACAAACAAACAAAATACTTCAAAGAACAAACAAGCAAACTAAAGAAAAAAACAGAAAACAAGAGGCTACAGCTTGAAACACTAAATTGGATACTACATGAGGCAACAGAAAACAAGAAATATTAAAGGAAATTAATTCTGATCAGTATACTTCACGGAGGCTTCTAATTCCATATTATACTTAAATAAGAACAGTTCAAATTCCTAGATTCTAGTTTTGAAGTTACATTACAAAATAAAAAAAACTTAAAACAGTATTTATTTATGTACATTCTGCTCCAAAAATGGACTGTAGAAATTCTTTACATTTCTTTTAGAAACACACATAAACCACAGCACAGGTCAACAATCCACTGACAATTAAGACAAGACAAATTCAACCTAAAGAAAATACACCTGCGGAAAGTTCTAATCTATTACTACTTCAGTAACAGCATTTCAGTGTTGCTTCAGACTACTTTAAGGAATTTGTTCTGCTTGCTCCAAAACATCATTGCAGTTGACTATATGTTGAATGACTACTCGTTACAGTAGGTCTTTCACAGAAAAAGATGAACATTAGCAGTGGGAAATTAGGACTTCAGAAGGTTATGAGTCCAGGCATGTACACAATGTGTAAATCATCTAAAACTGAAGAAAAAAGGAGGCACCCCTCTGGTGCCCTACCATACATGCTTTGTAGAAAGTTTCACGCAGCCTACCCTTCGTCTTACTTCAATACATGCCATTTAAATTACTACTTAAAAATAACAGTCACAACACAACTAGTTTGTTAGACTCTAGGACCAAACAGTTTAAAGCTTTTTTGCCAGTCTAAACCAGATGTATGTTCCTTTGAATGGGAATTCACACCGAGTGCTGCAAGTAATTAAACTCAGAGAGATGGATATCAACCTCCATACAACATTTATCATCAGTGATCTCTAATAGTTTGTTATGCTGCTCTCACACAGATTATCTCACATAACCCCAAAGCACACATGAATAATTTGTTTAGGAAAAAAGTTAAATGCAGTAGTTTTTCCTACAGACAACTAAATTTCACACGAAGTAGAAGTTGTTTAGTTTTGGTTATGCTTCAGTTAGTTACACAATGTGAAGAAACTACAACTTTCAGTCCTGTAGACATCTGCCTAGACCAGAGTCTTCCCGTTGAACCATTACAGAAGCAAGAGTTCATTCATCTGACTCAAACACTTGTAGAAGCACAAAGTCAATAATCTTTGTATTGTGCACACATCAGTTCTGAGAATCTTGTGTTCTGCCTTTTTATTTTATTTTTTTTTAATTTTTAAATGACTGCTCTCCAACCCATTCAGCTGGAAAGTGATTCAAAAGTTGCTTTGAAGCTGTTCTTAAGTTACCTGACAACAACATAAAAAAAAGCTGCTTCAATAAGGTGAACTTTCAGGCAAATACACTGGAAATCTCATCAGATCCATGGCATTGAAAGGAGACCACAACTGCCTGAATCAAAGCAGTTTCAGTGAAACAGTCAGGCTCTCAGTCTGGGGACCAGAAATGAACTTTAATAACTATCATTCCGTATTTTGTCTGAAAATCATGTATGCCAGACACCAAACAACTCTTAAGAGTTCTCAGTACCAAAAGAACAGATGGAAAAATTAGAGGTATTCAAAGAACTGTGATGATTAGGTTCCCCTATATAGATATATAAAAAGAACTTACATTATAATAGTATCAAACTGCATAGCATTACAAAAGAAGGCAACTTTAATGGCTGAAATGAAAAATGTCGATGTTACTGATTATGAACATTCTGGAATTTATAATAGCAGAGTGGACTGTTACTAGTAACAACTATAGCCCAATTTAATCAAAGTCTGCCCTCATTCCAGAGAATGCAGAAATGATTAACTTGTACAAGTTATTGCATGCTCTGCTTTCGTGTCCTCCTAGCAGGTTTTGCTGTTAACTGCTTCTCTCTTTCAAGTTCCTTCTCACATTGTTGTTCTCACTCTAGTTCTTCTTTCTGCCTCTTTTGTTGCAGCTTAAGTGCTCTTTTCTAATCAGAAAAGTTCTATGGCTGTATTTAATTTGGAACTGTAAACAACATCCCTCCCATTCTCTTAACGTTCTCTTCTCCAGTCTACCCAGGTTATGATCAAATGTTGCATAAACAATTTATCTTTTCTTCATCCCTTCTACTTTCATGTTTCCTTTTAGAAAGAGCAACTCTGTGATCCACACAGGGGAGAAAAAACAAACCATTTTCTCCTCAGTCTCACTAAAAGTCATCATCTATGTTTACCAGACAAAGCGTATACTGTGCAATGTATTGCCTCTGAGAGAAAATTCTCTTCCTCTCCCATTTAACAGTGGTGGTACTGAAGCACCCCAGTGAGCCCCCACAATATGTGACAGCAACCTATCTGCGACCTATCTCCTCCTGTGGCCCCGCGGTCCTGTACTGGATCTGGCTGGGATGGAGTTATCTTTCCGTGCAGCAGCCCATACAGTGATGTGCTCTGCGCTTGTAGCTAGAACAGCACTGGTATCACACCAGTGTTGTGTCTGCTGCTGAGCAGTGCTGGCACAGCATCAAAACTCCCCCCAAAGCCAGTAGGTAGGCAGTGGGCAAGAAGTGGGGAGGGGACATCACCAAGGCAGCTGACCCAAACAGATCAAAGGGATATTCCATACCATATGATATCACACCCAGCAATAAAAGGGGGGAAAGGGAAAAGGGGGGGTGGGGGGAAGGGGGCCACAAACACATTCTCATTATGAAGAAATCTGTCCTCCAAAACAACCACTATGTGTATTGAGGCCCTGCTTCCAAAGGTGTGGCCAAATGTCACTCGTTGATAGGAAGTAGATAATTTATTTTTCTTCTTCTATGCTTCCACGCGGCTTTTGCTTGGTTGTTGTTGTTGTTGTTTTTACCTCTTCCTTTTCCCTTTAATTAAATTATCCTTACTCAACCCATGAGCCTTTTTTTTTTTTTTTCCAGCATACTTTCTTCTTTTGAGGATGGGGAGTGAGAGAGCGGTTGTGGTGGAATCTGGCTGCCCAGCATGATAAAACCACCAAAGGGCAGATTGTTCTTCCAGGAAGGGATCCTGGTCTTCACAATGCAAGAACAGGACTGTCTACTCCATTTCTTTGTTTTGGGCATAGCTCACAGTGATACAGATGTGGAGGAGCCAGAGGTGAAAATCCTCCTTCTCCCTCCCAGACCTGATAGCCATGGGCTTTGGTGGGGGGTGGGACAACAGGTTGGGGGAAGAAGGATTTGACCCCATCTCACTCCCAGGGAGAAAGCATTCTCCACATCATTATCATGAATATCTTTCCCCTCACCCTGCCCCCAGCTATCTGCAGAGCAACAACCCACACAGAAAAGGGTTTGGGGAAATGGTTATGAGAGGCCCTGGTGAGACAACCGAGGTCCCTGGGTTTCCTGTGCAGGCTGAGCAGTACTCAAAAGGAAATGTGACTTGCTCTCCCCACCCATGACAGCGGTGACTAAGGTATCCAATTCCCCAGTGCCTAAAGTACCTGCAGCTGCAAAGGGGTTGTTCAGAAAAGGCTGCAAATCTGTCTAGAGTTGGAAGGAAATCAGCCTTCAGTGCTGAAAGGACAGGACATTTCTCTGCTGACCCAAAGTGAGGAAGGCCTGAACTCTCTACCTCACCATGCAAATTCCTCTGGAGAAGCCTGCAATGTTCCTCTGGCTGCTGGTCGTCACCTTTGCTGCAGCCCCTGAAGGTGAGAGCCCCACTTTTCCTGGGTCAGGGACAAGGGCATGGGTTTTGTGCTCTCTCCTCACAAGGGTGGATCCTCTGCCCAGGACTTGTAGCATTTCAGAACTACTCTTTGCCCTTTCCTGCCCTTCTGTAGGATGTGTAGATGTTGAAGGACCTAAGGAGGATGATCTGGCATAATTCTGCAGTGTCTCTGTACTTCACCTCATGGCATAGGAGAGCTGTCCACCAGCTCCAGGGCTGGAAGGAGTGGGGCCCAAGCTGACTCTTCCTGACCTAGGAAAATCTGAGCTCTGCCCTCCCATGGTACCCTGACCACCCTCTTCAGATGCCCAGAGCATCGCTCAGCGCCATACTGTCTTCTTGTGTTGAGGTATGGGAGAGGCAGGCTGGCTCTGGGCTTAGCTCAGGCTGAAGAAGAAGGAGCAGAAGGAGGATGGCCGTATTGCTGTTGTGTCTCCTTTTCGCAGCAACTCTAGGAGATAAAGGCAGGTCCCAAGAAGGATCCCAGGAACACAAGGCCATTTCTATGCCCAGGTATTTCCATGCCCAACTGTAATGCCTGCCCCATGCATTCCTTCTCTGTGCCATCTCACTTCTCACACTGGGGACTCCAAGCCCATGGAGACAGCAAGGGTTTGGAGGGAGAGAGAGCAAGGACAGCTTTCGAGTTTTAACTTCCCTCTGTAAAAGGGAGAGGAACAGGTTGTGGCCTCTCAGTATTCTTCTCTCCTACCAAATGCCATGCCCTGGAAGAATGGGCAGTGTGTTAGTGGTGGGGAACAACCCTGACTGAGGAGAACATGTGAAAGTAGTAGGGGGTCTTTGGGCACCCTGCACCTATCCACTTGTTACTGTTACTGTTGCCATGTGTTGCAGAGGTGAATGGTCATGTAAGGTTCATGGAGGGTGGAGAGGGGCTGACAGCACCCAGAGGGTCCATGCTTCTCTCCTGCCAGGCCTCTGACCTTTGGGCTTCACTTGTATTAGCAGGAGCCTGGTGTGGGGGTACCGTGTTTGTCTTCTGCATCAACTAAAATTACCTCACATTGCTCAAGTTGCTGTGGACAGGGAAGTGTCTGGTCTTGTGCATTATGTATCTCCAGGACCTCGCCTACTATTTCCACATATGGTGACTTAGCACAGTTTGCAGGATCCAAGTAAAAACCAAGCAAATTCCTCCCTGGGTCTCTGCTTACCCCTGCGATTACCAAGTCCAATGAGGCCATTCATTATCTCTTCCCCAGCCACCCCAGGGCACTGATGTCCTCCTCACATGGGCCACTGGAAGTACCATGGGAAAGAAGATGGAAAGAGAGATGGACACTGCTGTGAATGTGGAAGAAGAAAGAGGAGGGGTACTGCTGGGGAAGAGGGAGTGGAGCAGAGTATGCCTGCCAAGCCGGGGCTGAAAGAGCCTAGCAGGGCCCAGGAGGTTCCCAGGTCTGACTTACACTCCTGCAGCATTTCAGGGTATAGCTGGACCTTGGACCCACAAAAGGTGCAGATGAGCACAGAAAGATGAGCCAAAAGACGAACAAGTGATGTTCAGTCCACTTCTATCTATGCAGGGGTGGGGACCACCTCCAGAGATGGTGTTCTCAGTGATGCTGGGTGTGTGTCATGAGGCCAGAGGGGCCACAGGCTCCATCCACTCCATCCAGCTCTTGCCTCTTCCTTGTGGGAGGCAAGAGCTGTGTTCTTCTCCTCTCTGTGTCCCTTTGGGGTTTAATTCCTCTTCTCCCTGTCCCCAAAACAATGAAATGATCTCACAGAGGGTAGTGCCTTGACTCCTGACGTTGTGCTGCACAGCACTGCTGGGAGACTGGGACTGAATAGATCCAGGCTGCCCTTGGCCTGCTACTGCCCAACTCTAAATGCCACTTCTTAAGGAGAATCCTTGCATGGAAATCATCCTTTCTTTTCAGGTGGAGTGTAGCACAGAAGAGAGAGTTTTTCTGGGATTTTTCTAAGCAAGGATTAAAGGAAGGCATTCCTAGATAAAGCCAATAACTGTTCCAAGGAGCCTTGTAGAATCCCACTCTGAGCAGCTTTGGAATTTTCCAGGGGCAGGCTATTTTCTGGGGACACAGCAATAGCCCCATGTTTCTTGCTCCTCTGGGGTTCATGTGCAACTGGCAAACCAACTCCCCGTGTGTCTATACCCATCCCATTCCCTGTGCTCAGGTACAGCTGGTGAAGGCAGCAGTGGGACTGAGAGGGGCTGGGGACTCCATGTGCTCCTTCTTCCAAGACTCTGGATTCATATTTAGAGATATGTCATGTTTACCAGCAGTTATCTAGACTCTGGTGGGTCTCCTGCCTCAGCAGTCCTTTGGGTGGTACAAAGAAATATGGTTCTGTAGTGTCTGAGCAAACCATTGCTTCCAGGGATAACTCCTGGAGCTAAAGGACTCTATTTTTGTGCACCCTGCAACCTTGGGACTGACTACTGAACCCATGAACTTTCTCACAAAAACTCAGACTTCATACCTGCCCTCTGTCTTTCCAGGTACCCTTTCCAACATAAAAATGGTGGCATCTGGTCCCAAGGAGGGGAAAGTCTTTGGATCGCTCCCACTCACCTGCACTGTAACAGGAGCACCTTTGGATAGCCCTCGCTATGACTGGAATTATGTCCGTCTGGCTCCAACAGGGGAGCTGCAATTTCTAGCGTGGATCTATCCTTTTGGGAATAACACAGGCTATGCCCCACCTTTCCAAAGTCGAGCCACCATCTCGGCAGATAAAGCCAAAAAAAAAGTTTCCCTGCAGCTGCATGCCCTTACAGCCATAGACACAGCCACCTACTTCTGTGCCAGACAGCACACCATAAAATCAATGGAGGCAGAGGCAGCACAAAAAGTGGGAGGACTACTGTGGTGACAGAGCTCTTCCTCAAAGTGACAGTTGCCTGTACATGTTCTCTGAAATAACAGTGAAGATTAGGACTAAAGGATGTTGGATCTCCCAACCTATCCATGGCAACTGAATTTTCAGAGAAGTTTGACATTTATAACAGAAGTCAGAAATAAAATTTCATGTATAAGTCCCATGGGAAGCTCAATCCCCAAACCTTTCACACAACATAGACTTTCATCTAATTCACAGACTTCTCCACAAGCTACTATCACTGCCTCTTCTCCACATCTACCCTGGTGCTCCTTTAATCCCAAGAGAGTAAAAGGAGCAGGGCACCCTCAGCTCTCCATCTCAGAGCTGCTGTGAAGCCTCTTGGGTCTGCCAGATGGCACTTGGCTCCTTCTGTGTGCAGCACAAATCTGCCCCAAGCTGCCTGTCCATCTCCCAAAGGGGGATTGCACCCTTGTTGGAGAGGCTGGGTACCCTTATAGCTCTGGGAACAGCAAAGGTGGATGTTTGCTTTTTTACATGCTGGATCTGGAGATTGGGCCTGAGCAGCAATAGTCTGCTGCAGAGTATTTAAAACCTCAAGCAGAAACACATCCCAGCACTGCCTAATCCTTATTGATAGACCTTCCTCCAGCCTGCTGTGGGTGGCCTCTGCCAGCGCTGGGGCACCAGCAGTGCTAGTCATACAGAAAGATTTCTTAGCTGTGTTGGCACTCAGTCCGGGTAAGTCATGGATGGTGTTTCTTTGTGCACTGATGTCTGGCAGAGAGGGAAGTGCAAGAGCATGAGAGGTACTTCTGACATAGAAGTGCATATGCTCCAAGTATATCTATTTGTGTCTATTCTCCCTTTCTACAGGAAGACAGATGGTCAGAGGTGGCAGTGCCCAGGGCTCTCTCACTACCTCTGCATGATGGCCACTATGGCAGGATTGGACTTTCCCTCTAATCCTTAAATATGCCGCATGTCATTCCAGATGCTCCATGCCTGACAGAGATGATGATATCTTTTTCCAGGGAGGGAATGTTTTCTGGATACCTCCTACTAACCAGCAACATCACTGAAAGCTGTTTGTTTGTTTGTTTGTTTGTTTGTTTTTTCTTTGTGACACTGAGACACTGTGAGGTACAGGTTTTATCAGGCCCTTGAGGATATCTACAAGACATAGAAAAATTTGATGCAAAACCTCATTTAGTTTGCTATGACCTGTCCTTCCAAGGCCAATCACCACCTTTACAGACAAAATGAAGAGCAAGGTATCCCTACAGCTGCATGGCCTCACAGGCACAGACAGAACCATTGTATAAGGTGAAAAGTACCAACCCAGAACTGCAGTGTGGCCCAAGGAAGCACTGCTCCTGAGCAGCATGGGCAGATTTATGCACAAGCTCCTGCCCAAACCCAGTGCAGAGTCTCTGGCTGGGCCTTCTCCCACCGTGCTGCAGCCAGGCTCTACCTGCTATGTGGTACCGGCCTGAGCCCACTCAGGGATGTCAGTTCTCAAATCTGGATCTGGGACCCAAAGCACTTCGAACTCATAGACCTGACAGTGGCAGGCTCTAAAACCCACTGGGTTTCACACTGTACTGTCAGCAAGTTTGCTGATCATGCAAGACCAGGAGGAGTGGTTGATATGTCAGAGGGTTATGCTGTCCCATCCAGAGGGATCTGGAGAAATGGACTGGCAGGAAGCCCATTTGAACTCATGAAGTTCAAGGAAGGGAAACGCAAAGTCCATGCACCAGTACATGCTAGGGGCCACCCAACTCAAAAGCAGCTTGGCAAAAAAGGCCCTGGGTGTCTTGGTGGACACCAAACGGACCACGAGCCATTATTGTGACCTTGACACAAAGAAGACTAATGGTATTCTGGGCTGCATTAGGCAAAGTATTGTCATCAGATGGAGGGAGGTGATCCTTTCCCTCTACTCACCATCAGTGAGGTCACACCTGGAGAACTGTGTCCAGTTCTGAGCGCCCCCATACAAGAGAGTCATGGACATACTGGAGAGAGTCCAACAAAGGGCCGTGAAGATGATTAAGGTACTAGGGTATCTGACATTTGGAAAAGGTTGAGAGAACTGGCACTGTTCATCCTGGAGAAGGGAAGGCTCAGCAGGGAATCTTCTCAGTGTACATAAATATATAAATGGAGGCTGTAAAGAGGACAGAGCCAGGCTGTGGTGGTGGTGCCCAGTGACAGGACAATAAGTAATGAATACAAACAGAAACACAGGACATTCCCTCTGACAATGAGGAAATAATTCTGTACTGTGAGTGCGATGGAGTACTCACACAGGTTACCCAGAGAAGCAGGGGAGTGTTCCTCCTTGTGGATATTCAAAAGCAGTCTGGACATAGTCCTGGGCAACTGGCTCTAGGTGGCCTTGCTTGAGTAGTGGGTTGGACCAGATGACATCCTGAGGTCCCTTTCAAACTCAGCCATTCTGTTAATCTGTGATGTTGTGAATGACTTCCCTAAGTTGGCTTCTATAGTTGCCAGTTCAGGCTTGTAGTGAGTATAACTGTGTATTCCTGATAGGTGCACTCATACAATATACAATATATACATGGCTAGACAAACAGACGTAAACACGAACAGCGCAAACAACCTGAAAGAGCCCGTTTCCCTCTGACTGATCAGGATGAAAGGGCATTAACTGAAATCATGTATATGCATGCACACATCCACATAAGTGTAATACCGGCAGTCTCTCACACTGTGGAGACCTCCAGTAGCTGGCTCTTGACAATGGTCTATCCTGTAGCTTCCCCTGCAATCCCCAGTCTCCTCAGTTGCCCACGTCTCTGAGGTCCACAACCTCAATTCAGTATCTGGCTCTCACACACAGGCACCCACTCACACACCCTATTAAATGCCTTTCCTCTCTCCCCCACCCCAGTAACAGACCTTAGACAGCTGGCAATGGATTCCTTGGTCTCCTGGTTGCCTCACATGCAAAGACATGGACACACGTAAAAGGGTTTCTCTGTTAGATGGTCCAGACCTCTTGTCTTAGCAGTAGCTCATCTTCAGATGTCACAGTTTATGCACTGTGGTACTGTACTCTGGTACTTGGTTTGGACCTCCTGTTCCCCAAAGCAAATCTCAGTCAAATCTCAGATCCCCTGGTTTCTCCAGTATCTGGCCCAGACTTACGGCTGCCTTAATACCTGAATCCCAATTTTTATATCCTACTAATTGGTTAGTCTGGCTTGATGTTCTTTAGTGACTGCACACATTGACATATACACTCAAACAATATGTACTTACTTCAGTCTTTTTTTTTTCTAATTGCTGGTATTCCAGGCACAGGAGCCCTTATGACCCATGGTCTCCTCTCCAGTTGCTGGTACCACCATGGCCCAGGCCCTTATAGTCTGACCATACAAAAGACCTACATGGTCTTTTTTTCCCAGTTGCTAGCATTTAAACCTTAATACACAGACATGAACACAGAATAGAGAGGCCCCTCAACAACAAATGAACTGCCAGCCCCCAGTGCACATAACAGGACCTTTTAATACCTTTTTCCTTCTGTTTTCCCAGACATCTCTCCCTGAATCACCTTGATATCTCCCATTTTCACATTTTTCTCTCCCTTTGACAAACTCTTTGTATATTTTAACAATCTTCTTACAACACCTCATAATAAGGTGTATTATCCTCAACGCACTCTAGGAGTCCCCTGGATTGCTTACAGCCTCCTGTGTAGCTTTTCCACCAGACATCTGGGTGTCTGAAGTCCCCCACCAGGATGAGAGCATCTGAGCATGATGTTTCCTGTAGTTGAAGCAATAAGGCCTCATCAACAGGTTCCCCTTGATCAGGCAGCCTGTAGTAGATGCAAACTACCAGGTATACTTTATTGGTGTGATCCTTAACTTGCACCCACAAACTCTCAACCATGGCTGTTTCTCAACCATGTTAATTTAAAGTCGATCCATTCTGTAACATTGAGGGCAATACAGCCACTCCTTCTTCCCTGCCTATCTCTTCAGAAAAGCTTGTAGCCCTGTATTCCAGTGTTCCATTTGTGTGATCCATCCCACCACATTTCAGTAATAGCAATCAGGTCGTATTTGTCTAATTGCACCATGGTTTCCAGCTCCTCCTGCTTGTTTCCCATGCTGCATGCGTTGGTGTAGAGGCACTTCAGCTGGGCTATCAGTCACATCACTTTTCCAGAAAACTCTTCCTGACTGCTTTGGGACAATTCACAAGTATATCCCTGTTGTTTCCTAAGTTCCCAGGTTTGCTTCCTTCACTCAGAGGTACATCCCCTCCCCGCAGTGCATCTAGTTTAAAGCCCTCCTGATAAGCCCAGCCAGCTTGTTGCCCGGAACACTCTTGCCCTACCTGGTCAGGTGCGCCCACAGTTAATCACACAAAATCTGGTTTGTCCATAAATAGTGATATCTGTGGTTGACATTGGATCTGTCAGGTTCCTGATACATACTCAGAACTGAAGGGTGGATCTGTCTAAATAATTTTACACACTCTATTCTGTCACCAAGGCCAAGTCACCATCTCTTCTGGGAGAGCAAGAAGAAGATCTTCTTGTGCAACTGCTTGCTGATACTTAGTTCTGTGCCACTCACACTGACATAGAGAGGATTGTATCAAGCCAGCGCAGTTACATAAATAACTGATCCATTTTGTCTGGGAAAGTGAGCCAAAATTGTGCATTTTAGTAAGATGCTGTATTCTTGTGGTTGAAATGCATTAAGGTACTTTTATGTGTTGGATTTATGGAACTCTGAAAGAGAATAGTAGAGCAAGATATTAAAGAAAATATAACTCAGCAATAAACAAGCTACCTGCATGTCTTACACAGCTGTGCTTTGAAAATGTGCCAGAATCCATAACTGAGAGTGAATCTACCCATTTATCTCCTGCACTGCACTGAGACATGGGCAATGTCTCGCCCTTCCCAAATGAAACTGCTGTACCTGAAGGTATATGTAGAAACCAGTGTTGTTTGCCACTGGCATCTACTGATGCCACTTCCTAAGCCATTCTGTGAAAACATTCAGTAACTAGTGGGTTAGAAAAGAAAAAAAGAAAAAAAAAAAAAAGGGACTGCAAGGTTGAATTCAGTCTTTTCATCTCTTTCTTGGACCAGGCACAAATATGAAGCTGGGAAACTTCTGATTTGTGACTTCTGGAAGAGGGAGACACAGTTTGAAAAGTGAGAATTTATAACACAGCAGTTGTTCTTGGAAATTCAGAGAATGTGTAGTGAAACACATGTTGTGTGACTCTCCTCACCAGATTGATCCAATGTACGGATTTTGGCTGGAATAAAGTTAAGTTTTTTATAGTAGCTTGCATTAGGCTATATTTTGGATTTGTGAGGGAAATAGGGTTGATAACACACTGATGTTTTGGTTACTGCTGAGCAGCACTTACCAAGAGTCAAGGTCTTTTCTAGTTCTCACACTGCCCTACCAGCAAATAGGGTGAGGGTGCACAAGAAGTTGGGAAGGGACACATCCAGAACAACGGTCCCCAGCTGACCAAAATGATACTCCATACCACATGATGTCATGCTCAGCAATAAAAGCTGTGGGGAAAGAAGGAGGAGTGGGAAATGTTTGGAGTTATGGCATTTGTCTTTCCAAGTTGCCATTATGCATGATGAAACCCTGCTTTCCAAGAAACGGCTAAAAATCTGTTTTCCAGTGGAAAACAATGAATATATTCCTATTTTGTTTTGTTTGCATCTGCAGCTTTTGCTTTCCCTCAAGTCTTTATCGCAGTACATGAGTTTTCTCACTTCCAGTTCTCCACTATCCCACTGCAGGAGTAACACAAGTCAGCACTTGTGTGGTACTTAGCTGGCATATGCCGGGGTTAACACCCAACACCCAACTTCTTCTGATTGATCTAGTTCTCCACCCATATACCACCTACTCAGTTTAGCCTCTCTCATTTCCAGATATGCTTTCTTACATGCAGAGAAAGATATGGAATAGAATAGATCTCAGAGTCAGTCACCTACAACATCCCTGGCATACCCATCACTGATAGCAGCTGAGCTTGGAGTTGGATCCAACACACTCTGGGAAATGCCTAAAACCTAGCTTTACTCTATCCTTTCTCGAGAGTCCAATGTAATGTTTCATCCTTTCAAAGCCAAGTCATCAGCTCTGCAGATCCTTCTAAGGACCAGCTCTCCCTGCAACAGCTGCATACACAGCTGCATATTTCTGCAGGAAAAAATTGAATTTCTTTAGAAAAAAAATCATAATGACTGATGGAAAGAGCAGGACAAAAGAAAAAGAAAAAAAGAAAAAAAAGGTGACAAGGCTGAAATGTTATCAGAGTTTTGATAGTTGGGTACAAAACCATTTTCTTCCCATTCTTCATGAGGAAAGTTTTCCTTGAAATGTCTGAAGGGTAATTTCATGATTTTAGGGAATCCAACAAGTAGCCACAGTAAACACAGTAAATCAGCCCCCACTCCTTTTCTCCCCATACACCAATTAGACAGGCACCATAGTAGAAATTGAACTAGAGTACAGTTTTTTTCTTCACAAAAAGACTAAAAATGTCTTATTGGCAACTTGGCAGAACAACCTGGGGATCCTGCGGGACTCTGGTGAACATGAGCCAGCAAATGTACCCATGGGAGTAAAAAGGATGGAGCCAGGCTTTTCTGAGTGGTACCTAGTGACATGACAAGAAGAAATGGGCAGAAAATGAAATACAGGAAATTCCACTTAAACATAATGAAGAGCTTTTTCACTTGGAAGGTAACTGAGTATTGGAACAAGCTGCCCAAATAGGCTGTATAGTCTCCATATTGAATACTCAACTAGATAATGGCACTTAGGAACTTGGTTTAGCTGACCCCACTTTGAACAGGGGTTTGAGATCAGACAGTCTTCTAACATGTCTTCCAGCCTTGTTCATTCTGTGATTCTATGTTTTCTGGCATCACCCCCCATCCTTCAAATCTTAGCACATCTGTACAGCAAAATAGGCAATGACACCAAGCAAAATTAACCTCTGATGAGTATGTGTATCACAGACTTATTTTGCTACGGCATAAATATATTAGAAATAAAAGTAATTTGGTAGATGATCAGTCCAGAATAGTCCTAATATGTAAGACAAAATTAAACTGACACTTAACGTGTTTGGGTACATCTGGTCTCTGACATTAAGAAAATGTCCTACCTTAAATCTCCAGAATTTTATTGAAAAGAAATCTAGAATAAATTTATTTAAGAGTAAAGAGCTCTGAAATTGATCCATATTCAATGTCACCAAGTATGGGCAATGTTCCAGTGAGGGAGGCATACCATTTCCTTTATCTACCACAGGAGTGATGTTGACAATGTTACTTTTAATTTACAGCAATTGCTCTGTGGTTTGATTTTCCACCAGTAAAAGAACAGAGAGGAAGACAAAATGCAGCATTCAAAAGACATCAAAGAAGGTGTGTCACCTGGTACTGAAATGAAATCAGAAATGTTTTTGTATGACTATTCATTACTGTGTGGACTAGGTATCACAGTAATTGAAGGGGACTGAACTACACAACACAAACTGACTTCCTGAAGAGCCTGCAGGTGTATAATATTCCACTTCCTCACAACCTCAGAGAACAGATTTGATCATGATGCATGCTGTGGGACAATCACTATATGACATGCTAGTTTTTCTTGCACTCAAATATGGGTGTTGGGCTCAGGCTAATCTGATTTTGAACATCTAATGGTCTGCTCTTGGTCACCAGGTGGTGTTTTACCTGCCACAGTTCAGAAGGTTGTATCTAAGTTACTCATTGTGTCTCCTTTGTAGCCAGTAGAGAGAAAATCCAGGAACTGGGCTTGATGTTCCTTTTGGGTCCCTTACAACTGTGTCTCTCCAGCACTTCTGCCTGGATCCCTCAAGTGCCAGCATGGCTGGAATGTATGCCCAGCAACCCTGCCAGGATGCCAGGCCTGTCTTGCAGTGCACAGACACAGAGGAGGGACAGTGTGAATAAACAGAGAGTGAGTTAAGAGAAGATTTCATGAGAAAAGATGAGAAGAAAGGACAGACTGTGGTGTTCAGCTGCAGGGCTCAGTCAGACAAGCATAGTGACTGGCCTCACTTTACACATGATTTTTCTACCCTTTTCTACCTATCCCTCTTTGTTCCTCCTGCTGCTCCTTCCCCCTGCACACCTCCATGGGTTTTCAGAGCTCTGCAGTTTCTGCATCCTCCTAGTCCAGCCTCTTTCTGGTTCACAGGTCCAAAATTCAGGTTGATCTTCCTGGAAATTATGCCTGTAGCTTGCTAGCTTATCAACCACTGTGACTGGGAGTTTTGTTTCTTGTTATTGTCTTCATTTTTGCTTTGATAGGTCTGTGTCTCAGCATTTTGCTTACAGTTCCCCTTCTTTATTTCTTATCGTCCTGATCCACAGATCTTCATTCAGACAACCCTGATTGAATCAACATTCTCATACTGCATTTCTTTCTTTATCAAGTAGTACAACTGACCAGGTTTTCTGGTCACTGTCTCCCACCTTAGAATCATAGAATAAGCTGTGTGCTAGGACATCCAAGGGAAGTGGAGCTCTCTGGTTGAGATACCTGTGTAAAGAAGACAGTACCCACGAGAGAGACACCAAGTAATCTTTCCATAATTCATAATCCCTGATATACATGCCGTCAGTCTGGTATTCTGTCCTATTGACAAGATAAGGTTTTCCTTATAATATTTTGAAAGGACTTATTCCTTCTCTTACCTGAGGGGAGATTCTATTTCTTATCAGAGCAATTGGCAGAACATCTATCCATTTAAGAAGAGTTTCTTGACATAACATTGAAAGCTGCCTTTTGAGGGTTTGATTCATCCTTTTGACCTTTCCATTAGACTGGGGCATCCAAGGGGTATGTATGTCCCATTTGAATTGAAGAAACTTTGATAGCTTTTGGACTATTTCTGAAATGAAATGAGGACTATTATCTGAGGATCACCCTTCAGGGATTCCAAATCTATGAATTATTTCTTTCAAAAGAGCTTTTACAACTTCTCCAGCCCAATTGGTGTGGCAAGGGAAAGCTTCCAGTCACCCTGAAAATGTATCTACTAAAACAGGTAGGTATTTATAATGCCTACATATCAGCAGCGCAGAGAAATCTATTTGCCCGTGTTCCCCAGGGATTATCCCTCATTTCACTTCATGTGCAGGTGGTCTTCTTTGTATTTTGGGATTACTTACACAGCAAGTTTGACATATTAATTTCTCTGCCTTTTATCAGGGCCTCAACCACATGTTCCTGTAAGGCACCTTTTTGACTACCAAATCGGCTTTTCTGTTTCCTTGAGTCACTTCTCCTTGTCCTTTTTAGTGGCTAGGTATTGATTTACTGCTAATTCCTTTTGTTCTAAAAGCACATGCAACAATGTCAATATTTCTTGTCCATATTTTATACGGTTTCCATGTGAAGTCAGTAATTCTTGTTCTTTCCACATGGCTACATGGGCATGTATGACTCCAAAAACATACTTAGACTTGGTATATATGTTAACTTTCAGATCTTTCTCTATTTCAAGAGCTATAATCAACACAATAATCTTGGCCTTTTGTGCTGAGGTATTCCAAGGTAATGGTTTAGTTCCTATTTCGTCCTGGATGGTTACCACCTCATATCCAGCTTTCCTCTTCCTGTCATGCATGAAACTGCTGCCATTTGTATATAGCTGTAAATCTTCATCTTTTAATGATTCATCCTTTAAGTCTGGTCTGCTGGCATAGACTTGTTCAACAGTAGCCAAGCAGTCATTCTGTAATGGTTCTTGCTTAGTTATTGGCAACAGGTTCAATGTAGATACCATACCCAGTGTCTCTTCCTCTTGATATATCAGAATAGCTTGATATTTGGCCAATTGACTCAGAGAAACCCAGTAATGTCATTTATCATTTATAATTGTCAGAAGTTCATGAGGGACCATTGTAGTTATAGGTTGTCTCAAAGGAAGATTCCAGGCCTTCTGGATTAATAAAGCAGCTGCTTCTACAGACCATAAGCATGCAGGCCACTCTTTACTTATTTCATCAAGTTGCTTTGAGAATTAAGCCACTGGTCTTTTCCAGATCCTGAGCATTTGGGTTATCACTTTTAAGGCCCAATGTTATCTTTCATATTGTGAGAAACAAAGTTGTGTTTTTGCAATAGAAGTTGTTTTTGCAGTGGAAAATGCCACTAGCCTTGCATATTTAAAAGTGATTGTGCAGGCATGACAGTAGCATAGCAGTGGGAATTATATTAAGAAGGGGAAGGTCCCACTGTCCCAAAATAAGGAGGATAGCTAAGAAAAACAGGATGAGCAGTATAAAATCAGTAAAACCAAAAATCACGAGCCCTCTAGTTAGGAGATAAGAAGGAAAAAAAGGAAAAGGAGAAATTAATGGTTGGTCAAATGAAATAGTACATATATGGTATTGAAAGGCATCCACTAGCTTGTGAACCTATAGTACTCAACTAATGAGGAAGCAGGAGAGAAATCAGGTGTTGGGTAATAGGGAATACAAGGTCATGGTATACTTTTACTCTGCGCTCCTGCTTGCTGGATGCCCACCATTGCAATTGCGAATAAAATAGCTTCACAGAAGATTCTGTCTGAGAAAATTATTGAGATTTTTTCTCACAATATACATACAATTGAAAAGGCTTAGTCATGTCAGGGAAGCCTAAGAACAGAGCTTCCATTAGTTTTCTTTTTATCTCATCAAAATTTTTCTGGTACTCTGGAGTCCATTCCAGTAGTTCTTCTGGCCCTTTGATAACATCATATAATGGCTTAGGAATAAGTCCAAAATTTGGAATCCAAATGCAGCAGAACCCAGCCATTCACAAGAAACCTCTTAACTGTCTCTTGTTTTTTGGTACTGAAATTCTGCAAATCATTTCTTTTCTTTCTGTCACAAGTTTTCTTTGTCCTTTTAAACTGCATTAATTGCAGCATGGTATTACATTCAAGTATCCATTTTTTGTTCAAGCCTCACCATCCTCCATTTTATATTGTGGTCACAACTGATTACAATACCTTTTCATCTTTACTTTGTTCATTAGGTCCCCAGAAAATTTAATCCAATTCCTTAAAATACACCCCAAAATGGAACAAGGGGAAACAGTCAAGGATTGGCTAGATCCCATATTTCTCAAAAAGTGTTTTCTTGTGCACTCAGCTCTGACCTTCTGTCAGTAAAGATCGCTGGTCCTCTAGCAACCATCAAAAATCTACATGTATTTATTATAGGCTTCCATTGTGTATCTTAAGATGCAACTTCCCGTGTCACAAACTGATGCAGGAAGTAAGGTCAACACGTACAGAAGGGGAGGTCAACATAACCGTTGAATGGACGGAGTTTACTCAGATAAGCCTGTTATAGTGGGAACCCAAATGGATTTATCAGCCTTGAACACTGACAACAAGAAGTAGATAAGGAAGTAGAAAGAGTTACTCATGTAAACTTTAGGTGAAGCTTATCCCATTAACATAGAAAAGTACCCACCCTTAGGCAAGGGAAGTCCCCTACCACTAGAAATCCCTTACCCTTAGAGAGTGTGTAGTAAAAAAGTAATGTACTGTATCTTTAAATGAAAGCAAGAAGTTAAAAGACCAATCATATAAGTGCATGCTGTCATTGAACCTGAGGAAGTGATGATCTTGCATTTTGTAATATATAAAAGAACTAACTGTTCTGAGTAAGGGTGGCATGTGAGCTTCGTGGAGTTACCACCTGGCATTCATCTCTGTGCAGACATGAAATAAACAAATGTCTTGATTCTGAGTGCTAATCAGCTCCTTGCACACTGGGTAAAGAACACCATTTTGGGACAAGACTGACCATGCCAAAAATGTGACAGGATAATCAGGGTCTTTCTGATATTGAGTGATAACATGGCAACAGACCACGGACTAAGTTTGATATATTATAAGTACCCATACTGATTAATTAAGCCCGAGAAGAATGCAATCAGTCTAAGCATAAGGTTAAGAAAACTGAAATGGAGAAGCTACTTACCGTGTTGTCAAGGCACTAATGTTACCTACGGATGAGCAACAATAAGGAAAGTTGTCACAGAGTCACAGAATCACAGAATCACAGAATCATAGAATCATAGAATCATAGAATGGCTTGGATTGGAAGGGACCTTAAAGATCATCTAGTTCCAACCCCCCCTGCCATAGGCAGGGATGCCACACACTAGATCAGGTTTGCCAGGGCCCCATCCAGCCTGGTCTTGAACACCTCCAGGGATGGGCCATCCACAACTTCTCTGGGCAACCTGTTCCAGTGCCTCACCACCCTCTGAGTAAAGAACTTCTTCCTAACATTCAATCTAAATCTCCCTTCTTTCAGTTTAAACCCCCCCCGCCTTGTCCTATCATTATGTACACGAGTAAAGGGTCCTTCTCCATCCTTTTTATAAGAACCCTTTAAGTATTGAAATGCCCCAATGAGGTCTCCCCAGAGCCTTTTCTTCTCCAGGCTGAACATCCCCAGCTCTTTCAGCCTTTCTTCATAGGAGAGGTGCTCCAGCCCTCAGATCATATTTGTGGCCCTCCTCTGGACCCATTCTAACAGGTCCACAACTTTCTTGTACTGGGGGCCCCAGACCTGGATGCAGTACTCCAAGTGGGGCCTCAGAAGGGCAGAGCCAAGGGGGACAATCACCTCCCTTGACCTGCTAGCCACGCTTCTCTTGATGCAGCCCAGGATATGGTTGGCCTTCTGGGCTGCAAGCACACACTGCTGGCCTCATGTCAAGCTTCCGACCTACCAGAACCCCCAAATCCCTCTCCTCAAGGCTGTTTTCAATAGGTTCTTCTCCCAGTCTGTACACATGCCTGGGATTGCCCTGACCCAGGTGCAGCACCCTGCACTTGGACTTGTTGAACCTCATTCGGTTCATGTAGGCCCACTTCTCAAGCTTATCCAGGTCCCTTTGGATGGCATCCCTTCCTTCTGTTGTATCAACTGCACCACTCAGCTTGGTGTCATCTGCAAACTTGCTGAAGGTGCACTCAATCCCATCATCTATGTCATTGATGAAGATATTGAAAAGCACCAGCCTCTACCTGGACATAGAGCCAATGACCACCACTCTCTGGGTGCATCCATCAAGCCAATTCCTTATTCACAGAAAGGTCCACCCATCAAATCCATATCTCTCCAATTTAGAAATCAGGATGTCATGTGGGACCGTGTCAAAAGCCTTACAGAAGTCCAGGTAGATGACCGGTCGGTCTTCCTTTGTCAACTGATGCAGTCACTCCATCATAGAAGGCCACCAGATTGGTCAAGCATGATTTGCCCCTGGTGAAGCCATGCATTTGATTGTCAACATCTCATATTCTCTTTCACAAACACCTTCACCAGGCAACACTCCTTGACCAGCCAACAAGACCAGCCAACTACTCTTACAAGGTTGTGACCTTCAGTTGTGACCAACAAGCTGATGCAAGAGTGTCAGATGTGTTTCTAGAAGGTTGCTGGTCTGTGGATAGACTATTATCTGGTGAATAGTTTGTCCGTATACCCAAGGAGGGCATTGTCTAGTCCATTCAGGAGCAACTGAGTGAGTCAACACAGTTGTTGTGTATCCCCTGTAAATAGTCTATCAATATCTTTAAAGACCAACAACAGATAAATCACAGTTTTTTTTTATGTGAATTGGTTATGTAAGTATGTTATATAAGTGTTCTATTCTTTTATTCTCCCATGCCATAACAGAGGAAGGGAGCATCTCGCCACGCATATGCATAACAAATGTATTCACGTGAATTTTATTTTTCCCTGGACATTATGTTTCACACAAATCTTTAGATGCTGTTCATGCTAAGAGTGCAGAATTTGACCATTATGCAGCATTTGATCAATCCAACTTGCACCACCCACAGCAATATACTTATTTAATAATGCCTCTATGGTACAATATATCTCTACCTAATAAAGAACAGTTACCAAAAGCATGATTTACTGAGGTACTAAATCACCCTTAACCCTGGGCCATCCAGAAAGATAACAGCTCTAAAAGCCCAGAGTCAGCACTTTCCTCTTCTTCCTGGGAAAAAAATAAAAATAAAAACTAAAATAAAAAGAAATTCCTAAGTGAAAAAACAAAGAAACAAACAGAAGCAGAACACTTCTGCAACTCTGAAGAGTTTTGCTAATTTCTGTAGAATCATACACAACTTTTGTTTTTTTTCATTAGGCAAAAATCTAAGTCCTAGGTAGGTTTAAATCCCCACTTTTGACCCATGGTCAGATTCTTATTTGCAAATCTATGTGATTTCTTTGTGTGGTACATCGGTATACCTGTCTCATCTGAAATACTGTGAAGTAAAAAGGAAGGAAGAGGCGCTTTTTGTAACTAAGTATATCACTGTGTTGAGAACTTGGAGTAGCACAATGGCACAAACACTCTAAGGGCTCATACAAAAACCTGAGACTGCAAAAAGAAAAATACATTTCAAGGAAGAAAGAAAGAAAGAAGGGAATGTGTTGAAGGAGCAAACTGCAGAATTCCTGTGACTGTTTATTCTGCAAGTATATTGCTTATTGAGTTAACAAAAGAGAAGAGGAAAGAGTTTTAAAAGCTTTGGCCTGCATCAAGTTGTTTGAAATCTCTCTACTACAAAATATTTTGCCCCCCCAGTTTTGGAAAGAAAAGTTTCTTTGGAGAGCTTTCATAGCATTTCATTCACAGATCCATTGGACTAACCACTGTCATTTTGTTCCTTGATTTTATACACCTTTAATATGTAGTGAGGAAATCGTTTCTTTTTTTCTGACTACGCAGAAACACTGTGGAAACAGACAAGCTTGTATTTGGAAGTGGGATCACTTTCTCAGTTGAACCAAGTAAGTTCCATTTGTATTACAACTAATATATTTTGTAAGTTTGAGGTGGGGTGGACAAAGTGGAGTAAATCTGAAGTGGGGTGGGTTGTATGATGTTACAGTTAAATGAGAATTTTCTGTTGCTAGGGATCTCTTGAACATGCATACACCAACCAGGTGTTCAAGTCCTCAGTTTAGTTAGCAAAACCTTTCTGGACCAAAAAAGTTGTTCTCCTAGTTGTGTGCATCAGCATTACTCCACATATCCTCAACACCACCTCTCCCCGACCCTCTTCCCCCCAGTAGCTGCACTACTAAATTTAGCACTGTATTGATTATACCTACTGGAGATGGTATTTTGGCCCAGCTTTAGCATGAGGTAAAGTTAGTTCTTTTCTTTCATTTGTGTAACACTAAGGCGCATGGAAAGGAAAATGGAGACATAAAGGGTTTCAGCAGAAATATCCTGTGGAAAAGCAGGGCATATGTGATTTAGCAACAACTGTTTGAAATGTGAGAAAGCACTTCATATTTAGAAATGTCACTCTCATAAAGGCGATCTTTATAAGGATGGTCTATCTACCCCAGCTTTTCTGTGGGAATGTGAAGCAATAAAGTCTTCCCTGAGCCTCAACCCAAACTCTCTCAGCCTGTCTTCATAGGAGAGGTGTTCCAGCCCTCTGATCATCCTTGCAGCCACCTCTGGACTCACTCCAACAGGTTAATATCCTTATTATGTTGGGGACCCCAGAGCTGAACACACTACTCTTGGGGGGGAGTCTCATGAGAGATTGCCACGGCCAGGCACGGGCTGTGATGCTGAAGGAGCTATAACTTAGGTGTGGACAAAATGCTTATAACCTCACCTTAAACCAGCTCCTATGCAAGGAGATGAGAGAGAGTCAGCTCCAAGTCCCAGCAGCTGAACTTCCAGGACAGGCAATGCACATGAACATATCAGGAAATCCTGGATAAGCATTTAACTGGGGATGAACATTTCAGAGATCTCTTCTTTTTCTCCTAGTTTTTCACAGTAATGACAGGGGTAGGTTTCAGTGAAAGCAAAAATGCTTAGTACAAAGATGCCTTAAGGATCTACGGGAGACTTGTTTCTTTCAGAAGGAATAGGCAGAAAGAAGACAGAGTAAATGGGATATGTGGAATGGCACTGAAAGCCTCTGTTAGTTGCCCTAGTTTTATTTCTTAGGATGGCTCAGCATTACGTAGTGAAATGGTCTCGTAACTTGGAAATCACTCCAGAGCTCACGTAACGCTATTCACTTGTTAAGTCTAGAGACTTTTCTATGCCTGGGTCAGGTTCCTCAGAGAAATATTATGGAAATATTGAAATAACAGAATCTGGAAAGAAAATCTCCTTGGACCTGTACATTTGTAAATTAAAATTTAACTTCATCTTCTGTTTTAGCAACATTATTTTGTATCTGCAGGTAATCCCACCCAATCCCACTTATTGGAACAGTACTGTAGAGTGGAGTGTCAGAGTCCTATCACTTATATTCTATGGTTAAGCCTTTTAACCTCATCAAGTAAAGGATTTTTGCACAATTAAAAAAGGATCTTTTATCATGTATCATGTTAGAAACATATAAGTCTGCCCTTGAAATAAATGTTCTTTTTATGATGTAAATTATTATGAATTATTAATGAATATGATCATTTGTGTTGTATTCTTAAGAACTCCCTCTTTTCAAGGTGCCTAACTTAAATGAATTCACATATAGGTATGAGTTTTGGTAAAAAAAAAAGTTTAAGACTCCAAGGGATTAAAACCTTCCATTAAAATCCCACTGTGCTCCCTTTCTTTATTTTATCTGCTCTTTGGGAAACAGAAGGAAGAAGACACTCAGGTGTCAGGGGACAAACATGAGTGGGCTATGTTTGAATCGCAGGTGATTTAGCTGTCAAGAAAGTATGCAGAAATAAAGTTATTCTAAAGTTATGCTTCTTTTTCAGACAGACAAGAATATTCTACACCAGAAGTCATTGCACTTAAATCAAGTGAACCCAAACAATATAGCAGCAAATTTAACATAGCTTGTTTGGCAAGGACATTCTACCCTAAGAACATCAGTCTTGATGGGCCTGAGGGTCACATTGTATATGATCTGAAGGCACCTCTTGTCACATCAGAGGGGATGTACAGTACCTGGAAGGTAATTGGAGTAACACCAGATGCAGAGGGGACCTGCAGGGCTGTGCACAAGAGGAATGAGACTGCAACCAGCACAATCCTGCCAGGTACAGTGTTTTTTACAAGCACAGACTGATTCTGGGAGATGCCTCTTCCAAGATACTTTCTTATTCTTTGAGCATCTTCAGGAGCAAGAAAGTACAGTCAGAAAGATATTTAGGTGTTTAGATATGTGGAAGTGAGATATTCCAAAGTACAAAGTACATGTAGATGATCTTAATTCAACTACTTAAGCACTGGACTTTTCTTCTTTTAAAAAAAAAAAGGGGGGGGGAGAACAACCAAACAACAACAACAAACCAAAACCAAAACTCTTTACGTTTGTGAGTCTACCTTTATCTAACGCAAAATTGTTCAAGGCACATGAGTGTACATGTCTGATAGCAGAAAGTTTGAAATAACTTATGAAAACAAAAAGAAAAGGAAAATACGTTTTTAACCCAAAACTTCTGGTTATTTTTTGATTATTTTTTTCTTGTGGTAAAATGCATTTCAAAACGGATAGAAAAATCCTCAACAATCTTGGTGGATTTTTCTGCAATCACACATAGAAAGATAGTTTTTCTCTTCAAATTAATACCAGAATTAATGTCTGCCTGCCGTCTGATACTCCAATAATGCTTATCTACTGCTGGGAAAAGGGGTATAGATGTGCTTTCTATAATTCTCGTTTTATGTAGTTTAGATACGGTTTATAGTGTGTCTCAATCATTCAACAGAAGAGAAAGCTGAAGAACTGGCGACAGTGAATGCTTGCAACATTACGGATGCCTCTACAAAAGGTTAGTTGCTTAAAGCAATAGTATAGTTTATGTACTTTACTGGTGATTCAGTAAAAATACATGAAAATGTATTATCTTTGGTACAGAAATGTCTGAATTGTAGATACTTATTAAACAATAAGTTTCACTGATTGTGGATTCTGTATGAAGACATAAAAAATTACTTTCTCTAGTGTAAAAATGTCAGAATTGGAAATATTTATTGAGGAATAAGCTGCTTTTTTGGGTTAACAGGTTAAATAGCTGAGAAATTTCCCTGGGATAAACCAGCAATGGGAAGTAAATTCTCACTGGGCAGGCATTTCTTCCTCTCGTCCTTGAACTTGATGAATTTCTCTGCCATCTTTCCCTCTGCTCCTCCTTCCCTCACCATCTATGATGTGTGGATTTTCCCCTTTTTTTTTTTGACAGCATCAAGGCCAAAATCTCTTCTATCTTTTTCTTCTTTTGAAAACAGATGTCAAAATGGAAAAAATGAATATGCTCTTCATGGCTGTTTTGTGTTTGAGAGTCCTGCTGGCAAAAAGCATTGCCTTCAGTACTCTCATGACTATCAAGCTATTCATCTTTGAGGTAGGAAATAAATTGTTCAGTCCCTGGGAACATGGGAGGGAAGCGTAGGGAGTGCAGACGATTTGGGTTTGCAACCTCCTGTAACCCCACAAGGAGTGATATTATCTCAGCTCTTCTGGTTTCCACAGAATGAATCAATGTTTCCAGTGACTAACTCATTGGTTGTTCATCCGCAATTTGCTTTTACACCAGGCTAGACCAGAGAACCTCAGGTTACATCAAAAATCTTCTGCTGGCAGCTTCAAGTGGAGAAAGTCTGGAGAAAAGTCCAGACAAGTGAGGACTACAAAGGGAGAATCCCCAAATCCAACAAATTTGAAAAAGGGGAAGGAAAAAAGTAGGTGGGAGAATTCTGAAGATCAAGTACAGAAAATGACCAAAAAGATTATCCAGTTTATTCTGAATTCACAGAAATTAGGCACAACTTCATTAAACAAACTTTGCTCTTTCAGGTACAGGGTAAGCGAGCCAGCGATGGGCTGAAGAGTGGGAGAAAACATGTAACAGTGTAATTTAAACACTGTGGCTCAGCTTTGCTGCCAATAAACATCTAAGGAACCAAAGAAGCAATACCCTTTCCCAGTTCCTGTAGATCTTTGAGTCCCATCACTTCATCAAGGTGCTCTTCAGTTAACACCATCTGAAAGCTTTCTTAAACAGTTAATATTGTTGAACTCTTGTCTTGCTAAGTTTCATTAATTGTTACAACAATTTTTTGTTATATTTGATTCATATCAGAAATTGTCTTCAACCTACTGCTAAGCAGGAATACTTAGATGTCCTACTCCTCTGTCCACTGCATTAAAGTACCCAAGGTGCTTAGATAGTTTTGAAAGCTTAAAACTGAGCTTTATACTTACTATGCTTTAAAGGAACATCTCTATTCGTATTACATTACTGTCTACAAAAGTAATGCCATACTGCTTAGGGATCCCAGGCAGAGAGGAAGCGTTATATGGTTTTAATTTTTAGATGCTTTTATTAGTGCTAATTTTCTAGTGTAGGTGAACATATTTCCACTGGACCTAAAGGAACTCATGTTAGACAGATATATAGTAGGATTTTCCCTTGCTCCTCCGGAAACTTTCTTCTCTTTGTCAGGTATATGGAGCCAATATTTTAGGTTTCTTAATAAAGATCAAAATAAAATTTTATTATGCTGAAGTGTTGTATGGTTTGCACAGTGTCCTTACTTCTGAAAATTTGGTGGAAATTGATAAAATTCAACTGTCCTATCCAGTGACCACTGAGAACTAGGAAATCACCTACCACAAGATATATTTCCCTTAGATTAAAATTGTTTTTCTTGGGTTTTCCACGGGGTAAGAGAAATATTGCCTGGCACATTTAAAAGATTTCAGGAAGGCTAAGAAATTTGGCTTTGCTTTTAAATGAATTTTAATTATTCATGCCCTTTTAAATTAGTCAGGCTCAAAATTTTTGATTGCAACAAAAAGAAAAATAGTCAATATGAGAATAAGGAATGAAGGTACAGATCTCAGAAGGTGAGAAAACAGGATACTGACTTTCCACTTACCAGTACTGGGAAGGGGCCAACAGGAAATACTGTGGGCTGGTTTGACAGATAACCTAGAAGTTTGGTTAGCAGTCAAAAAAACCAAAAACAACAAAAAAAACCAACCACTACACACACATGTCCCAGTTAACTTTTTTTCTCATAAGCTTCAAGCTGCTGCCTGCTTGAAGCAGGATCCTGTGGTTAAAATGAATGACTAAATCACACTATGGAAGAAAAATTGCCCCTTGTTTTGAAAAGCACATTAACCACTTCCTGAGGGGAAAGGGTACGCAACTGAGGTACTGCTGGCTCCAAAGCAGCAATGCAAAATCTGTTCAATCAATCGTGTTAGGTTCAGTCATTCACATATGCAGTCCTGTCCAGAAGATGTGACCTTTCTATGATGTCTCTAAGCCCTGCATATCTGTGGTTGGGTCCCGGAAGCACACACACAAGTGTGGAGAACAATATCAGTTATGTTTTTGTTTCCTAGGCATCCCAAGTAACAGAAGCACAAGTGAAGCCACATAGACTATAAACGTCCCTTGAAGCAGTCCCCCTTTTTTCCTAGTCAAGCAAGACACACTACACTTGTGCAGTATTCAGTGACTCAGCCACCCAACCAGATCAGGCTAGATTGTTTTCACAGCACCCAGTTTCTATTGTATTGCCTCCTTTCCTCTCTGGCTCCTGAGCAAGAGCTGATTTCCCTGTAGGTAGTGCCAAGGATTTGCATCCCCTTCCCTCCCCAAGCATGATGCTGTCCTCAGCAGCTCTTTAACATCCTCCAGCTAGTGAAGTAGCTCCAGGACCAGACTGGGCCATGTGGCATAGACCCTGCTAAAACAGAGAGCTACACTTCAGCATCCCTGAGCTGAAGAGCAGAGCTGAGCTGTAGAGCCTCCAGCAACTCTGTTCTGATAGCAGTAGGATCTTTGCATGGTGCAGATGTTATGTACCTCATCCCATAGACAGCTTCACCTCATGACTCTTTCTTACAAGGGTGAGCAGTGATCCTTCTTACTTCTGTGGGACAGCTGCACACTGACAGGGTTTAGGACTGACAGATGAAGCATCTGCCCAGAGATGTTGTCTTTAAGAGTGGCAGACAGGACTGCCAAAGGGACAATTCCTTACAAGCTTCCCTATGTTGGCATGGATTTGGCAAAAAAAGAAAATTCTTCTCTGGCAACGTAATGATGGACATGAGGATGCAACACAACAGATATACCCCTCCTCCTCCTGCCCGTCAGGAAAACAGATTGTAGGTAAAATGTTATGTGAGATGAGGAAATACTATCAGTGAGCAGGAAATTTCTGTTGAACCTATGAAGTGTAAGACTTTGTCCGTTTGTCCCAGCCTGCAAAGGTGCCTACACAGGGGATTCAGCTCAACCTTTGCACTGGCTTCTTTGCAAGAGCTTCAGAAATTGGTGCATACCATAGATACCAAACGTTAGAGCTCAGTGACAAATACCAATTTGCTTGCTTTCCTCTGTTTTTTCCCCAGCCTACACAAGCCAGAAATTCTGTAAGAAAAAGGAGGAACTGCAGGACAGTTTTGGGGATGGTCCTGGGAAAAGGGGTATGTCCTGTCCCTGTGAGGTGATCACTGTATTGGTTATACCCTGCTGAGCAGCTAAACTCCACCACAACTGCTCTCTCACTCCCCCTCCTTAGAAGCAGAGAGGGAGAAGAAAGTAGAAAGTATGCTGGAAAGAAAAAAAGGCTCAGAGGTTGAGATAAGGATAATTTAGGAAGAGAGAAAAAAACAAGCAAAGGCCATGTGGAAGCAGAGAGAGAGAGAGGAAAAAAGTTATTCCCTACTTCCCATCAAAAAGCGATGTTTGGCTATATCCTGGGGAGCGGGGCCTAAATATGCGTAGTGGTTGGTTGGGAGGACAGATTTCTTCATAATGAGAGCCACTCCCCTCCTTCTCCCTTCCCACCCTTTATTGCTGAGTGTGACACCATACAGTATGGAATATCCCTTTGATCAGTTTAGGTCAGCTGCCCTGGTGATGTCCCCTCCCCACTTCTTGCCCACTGCCTACCTACTGGCTCTGGGGGGCTTTGGAGACAGTTTTGATGCTGTGCCAGCACTGCTCAGCAATAGACAAAACACTGGTGTGATACCAGTGTTCTAGCTACAAGTGCAGAGCATAGCACTGTATGGGCCGCTGAAGGGAAAGATAACTCCATCCCAGCCAGACCCCGTACAATCACAGAATCAAAGAATATCCCAATTTGGAAGTGACCTACAAGGATCATAGAATCACAGAATCATAGAATCGGAGAATCATAGAATGGCTTTGAGACCACCTGGTGAAATTAAACAAATACAAGTCTATGGGTCCTGATAACATACACCCCAGGGTCCTGAGGGAACTGGCTGATGTGGTTGCCAAGTCTCTCTCCATCATATTTGAAAAGTCACAGCAGTCTGGTGAAGTCCCCAGTGACTGGAAAAAAGGAAACACGACTCCCATTTTAAAAAAGGGTAGAAAAGGAGGACCTGGGGAACTACAGACCAGTGAGCCTCACCTCTGTGCCTGGAAAGATCATGGAAAAGATCCTCCTGGAAGCAATGTCAAGACACATGCAAGACAAAGAGGTGATCTGAGACAGCCAGAATGGCTTCACCAAGGGTAAATCGTGTCTGACCAATCTGGTGGCTTTCTACGATGGAGTGACTGCATCAGTTGACAAAGGAAGACTGACCGATGTCATCTACCTGTACTTCTGCAAGGCCTTTGACATGGTCCCACATGACATCCTGGGCTCCAAATTGGAGAGATATGGATTTGATGGGTGAACTATTCAGTGGATAAGGAGTTGACATGAAGGTTGCACCCAGAGAGTGGTGGTCAATGGCTCAATGTCCAGGTGGAGGCTGGTGATGAGGGGTATCCCTCAGGGGTCTCTCTTGGGACCAGTACTGTTTAATAACTTTATCAACAACATAGACAGCGGGATTGAGTGCACCCTCAGCAAGTTTGCAACAGAAGGAAGGGATGCCATCTAAAGGGACCTGGACAAGCTTGAGAAGTGGCCCCACATGAACCTAATGAGGTTCAACAAGTCCAAGTGCAAAGTGCTTCATCTGGGCCAGGGAAATACTGGACATGAGGACAGACTGGGAGAAGAACTCAGTGAGAGCAGTGCAGCAGGGAAGGACTTGGGGGTTCTAGTGGATGAAAAGCTTAACAGGAGACAGCACCTGGCCGCTGCGATGGGTGCTCACTATGGTGAATTCTAAGTTATAAAAGGTAGAGTTCCCAGAGGAGAGGAGAGGAAGAGAAAGGCAGGTGTTAAAGGGAGGAGAGGATCCTCCCTGCGCTCCTCCCTGCCCCGCCGGAACTGCCCCACACAAACTGCCTGCCAGGAGCATTCACAGCTATATTCTTCTACTTCAAGAAGCTATCTTAGAATGAGAAGGATCTCTTTGGAGTTTTCCATAACCTTACATTGTTCACCAAATCTGGGATGAGTAAAATGAACTAAGTGACTGGGGATAAACACTGGTCAAAAGATCTTGCAGAAGTCTCATACAACAAGCTGTACATGACCCAGAAGTACTCCCTGACAGTAAAGACCAAAAGTACCTGGACTGTGTTAAAAGTAGCATAGCCAGTAGATTGAGGGAAGAGATTATCCCTCTCTATTTTTTCAGCACTTGTTAGGTCTCATATAGAAATGGCCTCCAGTTTTGAGCCTCACAGTAAAGGCAAGTTAATTATCCACAAAGTGGAGAAAATTCAGTGGAAGGCCACAGGATGTCCAAGTGGCTAGGGTACTTGCCCTGTGAGTGGAGGCTGAGGGAACTGAGTTTTATCAGTCTGTAGAAGAGAAGGTTTGGACAGGACCTCATTGCAGCCTTCCAATGAATCTCTTTTGTACTGTTAACTCTACTTGGAGGTGAAGAACTCAAGAGAAAAGTCTCTTTAAAGTTTCCCTCATCAGTAAGCTTGCCATTTCCAAAAAAATAAAAAAATGTTTGAAGAAATAAGAAAGTATGTTTTGATGCTTTACTCTTTCTAGATACCTTCTGACTGAAGAAAAAAAAAAAACATAAATAGGAAATAAGTTAGCAAAAAGTCTTTTTTGTTCCTTTTTTATTTATTTATTTTTCTTTTTAGTTTTCCCCTTTAACATTTTGAAGGCAATCAGAAATTATGAAGATGAGCCTTGAAAGCCCATAAGTGGTGAACAAGCAGCAAAACATATGTTTTGCCTAGAGAGCTTTCCCAAAGTGTCATTCAGAAGATGCAGTAGAAAGACACAACCTGGATGAAATGTGTTGTGAAAATGTCCCAGAGCAAAATCTTCAATTATTTTTATGTACTTCAAAATTATTTTCTTTTTCACAATAGAATTTCATTTTACAGTTATTTGAGCTGCTACATTTGAGCTTTTTTCAGAAAGCATGGTTTGGTTAGCTGAAACGTCTATAATGTTTCTGGTGAATTCTGGATGCACTTTTTACAAAGGGAGTTTTCCTCCTACTGACAGGCTGTAGATGTGTCATCAGCCTTGCAGTAGTAGCTAGGGTGCTCTACGGAGTGTCTCCACCCATGGCATTACTCCCTAGAGATGCTTAGTAAAGACTGAAATCAATGCTTGGTACAGTTCCACCTTTGTCTGTGTCTGCCTGTCTTCATAAAAGTCAAGACTGACCAAAAGGTAGTTGAATCTAGAAGGGTTTCTATCTAACGTGATGTTGTAGTCAATGTAGGAGATTGGTAATAAAACTCTAACTACAGAGTAAAGGACGACTAAATTCATCAGGTAATCGATTTTCCAGTACTGTCATTAAGTGTGCCTCAACCTGAAACATGTTAGTTACTGACGAATCCAATCTGAGAGAAGGACCTGAACACAAACTGAAACCTCATCAGTACCTAATGTGTTCGTAGTTTGGAAAAGGTCTGAGTAGAAACCGGGCACATATTCAATATTACGTGTAGTGGTTCATACGTAAGTGAGTAGATAAGTACTATATGAATCTGCTTTATTATGGGTATGGAAAATTGAGATTATTCTTATGAATTGCATTGTGTCTAATCAACTTGTAATAATAGTTTATTCACTATGGTTTCCATTCCTGAGGCAGGAATTTTATCTTTATGCACAGTATTTAACAAGAAATTATATTACCGCTGTTGAATCTGTGTGGAAGTTTGTATCCTGCCATAGCAAAGCATTCTGAAAGTGTTATGTGTTACCTTGATGTATTTGAACAGGACCATGTATATGAGTATTTTAAAATCATTATTTTTTAAAAAAAAATCACAAATGTAATAATTACTGTTGATTGTGTATATGAATTCTTTCAGTGAACAGTAGATCTTTGCTGTCTGAGTTCATATGTGTAAGTTTATGTACTGTTTTTTAGCATGCATTAGTATGAATGATATCTATTATATCTACTTATGCAATTTTTTATACATATCCTTATGAAAAGATACATATCTTTATGTGAAAGTGTGAAGAGTGGCTGTCTACATGACCATTTGCAATTCATTCTGTATCTGTCTGTGTGAAGTTCACGAAATACATGTTAAAAAATCTGTCTTGGGATGGATAGAGAACAGGATGTAAGGAAAGAAGGCAGAATGGAAGGTCAGATCAGTAGTGACTTTGATACTGCTCCAAAATGTTTATTTGAGAAACATAATCATTATAAAGAACAACTTCAGTACTTAAAATTATCACATTCTGATACTGATTACTTCCTTAACAGACAAACCCTGTATTTTTCCAAAAGATGGTAAATGACACAGCAGTACTGGAATTCAGGCTACTGGGTTTCAGCGGCAACCCACAGTACCAGATCCTGCTATTCATAGTGTTTTTGGTTATTTATATTCTCACCATTTTAGGAAACTTCATTATTATTTCAGTGGTGACACTGGAGCCACGACTTCATTTACCCATGTACAAATTTCTCAAGAACCTCTCTTTCCTAGAGGTCTGTTACATCAGCACAATTGTACCCAAGATGCTGGCCAATCTACTGGCAGAGAGGAAGAGCATCTCTTTCTCAGGGTGCATGGCACAGCTTTTCTACTTTGTTACCCTGGGAGCCACTGAGTGCTACCTCTTGGCAGCAATGGCATATGACCGATACCTTGCAGTCTGTGAACCCCTGCACTATATTGTGGCTATGACTGCTGAGTCTTATACTCGTTTGGCTGTGGGCTCCTGGATCACTGGTATCTTCACTGGTTTTCTCCCCTGTCTGATGGTCTCCAGATTGCATTTCTGCAGTTGCAACCTCATTGATCATTTCTTCTGTGATATCTCTCCACTGTTGAAGCTGTCATGCTCAGACACCACTGTAACAGAAGCTGTCATCTTCATCCTCTCTCTCCTGGTTCTTTCCAGCTGCTTTCTGTTGATTCTTGTCTCATACCTACTTATAATCCTCAGTATCCTAAAGATCCCCTCTACTTCTGGAAAAAGAATGACTTTCTCCACCTGTAGCTCACACCTCATGGTTGTGACTATATACTATGGTACAATGATTTCCATGTATGTCCGTCCCACCTACCGCCTATCCTCAGAGCTCAGCAAGGCTGTATCTGTGCTCTACACAGTGGTGACACCCCTTCTGAATCCAGTCATCTATGGCTTGAGAAACAAAGGATTCAAAGAGGCATTGCAAAAAATAGTCATCAGACACCATCGTCTTCATGCTTTGTAAGCTGGGGAGACTTCAACTCTGACTCTTGTTATCCAGGTTCTTTGTTATATTCTGATTGCAGTGCAGGTTATCTTAATAACATCCTACAGTAACAGTTGTTTCTGTTTTTATAAAAAATAATTCAAGCCAGTTATTACTGTTAACCAGAATAATTCCTGGCATATTTCTCATGCTTCACTTTCCTCTTTTTCTTTTTCCTTTTTCCCTCTCTATTTACCCAGCATTTCATTTACTTTTTATTAATTTTATAATTACTATCTGAATTGCATTTTATATTCTTGTTACTGCACAGGCACAAATACATAAGTTTCATATGTGCTAATAAAGGTTAAAATTTCTGTATTATTTATGTGTTTCATTGCCTGTAGATGCTAGCTCATTTTTCTCTTGACCATTTTTGGTGTGTCTATTGATTCAGAATAAATGCCACTGCAGTTTTTCTGTGTTTCATGTGTGGTATGTGAAACAAATATATTGACATAAATAGAAACAGTGTAATTGCCTGTCATGAGGAAAAGGTATCTGAAAAGTACATTTTCTTTTGTTCTTTTACAATAATTTAATGCTATGAGTAGTTAATATGGTTTAACTGAAGGATACTATTCCTTTCTTTTCTCCTTAAAGGAACATTTCAGGTGTTGAGACATCAAATTATACTCTTATATTAGTAGGTGCGGACTACTTAAGGCATCTGCAGGAGATTATGAGTCATGTCACGGAAGCCATAGGAGAAGCCATCTTCCTACAGTAGCTGCTTTATTCCATTGAATCACCTATGGACCCTAAAATTCTTGGACCCATATGTTTATGCATCTGATTTGTCCCCTGAAACTCTACTTACAGAAATGAAAGCTTAGGTATCTACCCTGCATGTGGACGCCTGTGTGAGGACTCACAAGTTTAGAAGTCATAGAATCATAGAAGTCCTTAGTACATAGAGATAGGGACTGCAAAGAGTCAGAACAGCCTAAGAGATACAGCTGCCATGGTTCTGCTAAAGAAAGACACTACAGCAAGCACTCCATTGACTTCTTGCTATTGTCTGCATCTGAAGCAATCAAATTGTCTGTACCCTGGCCTTCTCCACTTGCCCTGGCTGGAGCCCTATGTGCTTAGGTGCCAAGGACAGAATTGCACAAAAGTCTTGATAGCAAGACTACCACCATAGCCACAAGATATTCAATGCAAACAGCAGTGAGAGTAACCTTGCCTGACTTCAGCTACCTGAAGTTATGAGCATTACCTTAATCAAGTCAGGATAAATCACAGTTAATTGGGGATAGCAAATCAGGTGCATAAAAAGAAACCATTAGTAATATCTTTGTGACTTATTAGATGCTTCAGAATAAATCTTTTGGTTAGCAGACTCAACACTGGATCAGTCAGAGACTACCCCTTTTTAGAGTTACAGGTGGAGGCCATTCAGGGCACTGCAGGGCATTCACAATGACAATAAATGCCTGTTTTTAGGCAGCTAATTTTCTTCCCAGCTATACACTTCAGATAAGATGAATGGCACTCTATAAAGACTGATGATACTGACTAGGATTTCAATTTAGTTCCTGTCTAAGATGCCTTAAGATGATCAAGATATCCATCTGGGGCTGGTAGACAGAGAACAGGATAAAAAAGGAGCCTGCATTTATCTGAAGGTTGCTTTAATGGAGGTTTTCACAAAAAGCTCTCAAGGGTATGCATGCAAGTAGATGCCTTCGTTCTCTAATTCAAAACTATGGAATTAATTTTCTTTGCATTCCTTTCTGTTTGTCAGCCACCTATATGCAACACCTGAATGATTAACTACTCTGGTCTGACACAGAAATTAACAAATCATAGGTTCATAGGATAATTCAGATAGGCAGA
This sequence comes from Anser brachyrhynchus, assembly GCF_964034855.1. Taxonomy (NCBI): domain Eukaryota; kingdom Metazoa; phylum Chordata; class Aves; order Anseriformes; family Anatidae; genus Anser; species Anser brachyrhynchus. Next base: position 11,694,029 of record NC_137706.1, on the reverse strand, counting down.
GACCTTGGGCAGTCTCTAGTCCAACCTTTTGTCCAAAGTAGTCAGCTATGAAGTCAGAACAGGTTGTTCTAGGCTGGTTCTTATCAAGTGTTGACATGCTCAAGGGCAGAGAGTGCACAGTCTGTTCCAGTGCATGTTCAAGAGATCCCTTCCCAACTACATCATTCTGTGATTTTCCATACAATTTTCTTTTGCACAGTGACTCAGAATCATAGTACAACTACAAAAAAATGCAAATAAAGTAGATATTAGAGCAGTCATTTCATTATTTTCAGGCAGATTTGTCTAGAGTTCAGGAAGAAAAAGAGGGTTTAGGATCTTTGGAAGAAGGAGTGGGCCACTCAGGCAGACTACAAAGATGTCGTGAGGCTGTGCAGGGACAAAATTAGAAGGGACAAAGCCAAACTGGAGTTCAATCTGGTTATTGCTGTTAAAGACAATAAAAAATATGTTTATGAAGACATAACAAAGAAAAGGAGGACTAAGGAGAATTTCTATCCTTTATTGGATGTGGGGGAAAACACAGTGACAAGAGATGAGGCTGATGTACTTGATGACTTCTTTGTCTCAGTATCACACTAAGATATTCATAATGTTTTAATCAAGTAATAAGTATACTTCTGTCAAATTTTCCTTTTATAAAGTAATATATGCATTTGTTTGTTTGTCTACTTACCAATATTTTTTCCAACCACAATATATGTAAATATTTGTTTATTTTAATTCTTGAACAAACATTGACAAAGACTGTTGCCATTAACTCCCATCTCTAATCATCTTTCTGCTCATCTTAATGTACCCACATCTATCTGTCTGTGCACTTTGTCATCATTTGTCAATCTGTAGCTATGTGACCAGTGTTTGCTGTGTTGGTACATTTTCCAGTCACGTGAAAATAATTGAAAAGTCATCTTCAAAACACTATAAAATCCTTATAAATAAAATCATTTTCTAAATTATAGAAGTTCTGGCAACTACAAAGATCAATCATCCTGATTGCATGTCCAGTCAATTTCACAAGAAAAGCAGCAGAGGACACTGAAGCTCACACAGGAGTTGCAATGCAGTTTTACTTCTGCTGTGGGAAGGGTTGGTGAGAAGGAAGACGTTACAAGAGCCACTAACAAAAAAAAGTAACCAGAGACTGTCCACAAGATATTTGACCACAAAGACTGAAAGATGATGAGTTTTTGAAGTTAATTAATTTAACTTTGTTAGTCTTAAATATGAGAAACAAGAGAAGCCTAGTTACATTATTTGTTCATTGAAAATTGCAAAGTCTAGCAAAACACTTCCTCAAAGATGATTTCTCCTATTAGATACCTTCTGATTACTTAAAGAATCAGAAGTAAGAGTAAGCTTATACTGTCCTTACTCTACCAAGACCTTGTGAGAAAAATACTGTGTGAAGGTCAAACACAGGAGTAAAGTTTCGTGAAGTTTTAATGGGGCCTTCTGAGGCTTTTAGAGATAGAGCTGTTACAGGAGATCCAAATGGCCCTCCAGGGAGGAGCTGATTAGAGCAGAAAAACAGAGCATGGTTACAGGTGAAGAAAGGAAGGAAAAAATGCTTTCATGAAGCAGCCCCTGTGAGGTGTCCTGTCAAAGAAAGGAGCAAGGATGCTCAACCTTTGCAGCCCTTGCCTGCCTGAGGTTTCTTTCTGATCAGCATGGAGCATGAAGAGGAGATTGCCTCTGCACTCCCAGGATCCTCAGAGGGTGAAGAGGCAGCACAGTAAAGGTGTCTGAGCAAAGATCTCTTCCTACTTGCCCTGCTGCTGCAGGAAAAAAGCAGCCAAGGGTCTGTGAAAGGGACAGACCTCCCTGTCACAGTATGGCCCAATGATGCTCCTCTTCAACTACAATCACTGTGACTCCTGTCCCATATCTCCTACACACACACGGTATCTGTCTGGCCTACACATCACTGCTATCCCAGCTGTGGGACTACCCTCCTCTCCTGTGCTCCCCCGCCTCAAGCACTGCTGCTCAGTCCTAAAACAGAGCCCTCAGACTCAGTTTTCCTGATACACCTCTAGCCTAACCTGCAGGCCCCCAGCAGTCCAGCCTCACAGAGATGGTAGCCAGATTCTCCACATAGAGCTTTGCCTGCCCCAGGCCAATTTCCCACCCCACCAGACACCACTATTTCAGTGGTGCTTTGTAGACTGCCCCTGCAACCCCTAAACTTCCACTTGCCACAGACCATTCCCTTAGCTTTCCAGAAATGGATGCGTGTTCTTCAGCCATGAAAACATAATCGGTGCCTCCATACATGGAACAGTCCCTCAGAATCTGAGCAGGATGGACAGAGATGGGTGCTGATCCACTACAAGGAAGACATTGATTTGCTGGAATGCATTCAGAGAAGGGCAATGAAGCTGACGAAGAAAACAAGAATTCTGTGGAACAGCTGAGGGCACTGGAGTTGTTTATGTAAGGGTATGTAGAACAAGAGTGTCTGCTTCTTTAAGGGTATTTGGTCAAGGGCCCTTTTTCCAAGGCAACAAGGGAAAAGAAAAAGGGAGGCAATGATGGGAATCAAGTCTGGTCAGTCACCCTGATTTATGAGAGCACATGACAATGTAGGAATGTTTGTTCCAGAACGGTTATGTGATAGAGAACTTCTAAGGTGGAAGACAATCATAAGAAAAAGACCCCTCAGTCACTAGTTGGTGAGCTAAGAAGCTACAGGTGCCATTTCCAGGAAGGATGAACCTTGCAATTGATAAGATCGTGAACCAAGGATACCCAAACTGAGAGAGTGCTGAAACTGCAGTGGTCTACAAACCTGGGGGGGGGGGGTAGGGGAGGAGGAGTTCAGGGAAAAGGGGGATCAGGAGAACAAAAGGTGGGATAGGTAAAAAACAAATGGATATAAAATCTGGTTGTATGTAAAATGGGGTCTGTCAGTATGCTTGTCTGGCCAAGCACTGCACCTGATCACCACAGTCTATCTTCTTATATCTTCCTCTCATTAAATCTTTTCTTAATTATCTCTCTGTATATTTGCACTTTTTCTCCAAAATGTCCATGAGCTGTAAGGATTAAGCACCAGCTACTGCCAAGACCGGGATATGGGTGAGTGAACCTCAGTGTCAGATATTGCAGTCAGGTTGGGGAAGGGCACCCCAGCCTGTGGTGCTGGGTATTGGAATGAATGCACGGGTCTCAGAAACAGTTACTGGTGGGACCTATGTGTGTGAAAGTGGAATTGGTGCCAGGTACTGGAGCGAGCGGGTGTCCTATTCAGGAATTGGAGGGGTCAGAGCTCTCTGGATCTGAAAGGGTCCTACAGACTTTGAGCCCAGAGTGCCAGCTGCTGGGGGTATTGGTGTGAGGGAACTGGCTGCCAGCAACTGGAGTCATCCCAGTGGCCTGTGGTGCTGGCACCCTTGGCCTGTGGTGCCAGCTGCTGGAGCAAGTGGGGGTCTCAGTGCCAGCTACTGGAGCAAGTGGAGTTCCCTACTCCAAGCCACTGGGGTGGGAGAAGTGTATGTTCCCAAACCAGGTACTGGGACTGGAATTGGTGTGACTGTAGGCATATATGTGTGTGTGTGTGTCTGATTTGAAAGGATAAGTGTCAGCTACTGAACGGGACAGTGTGAGTGAATTTAGTGCTTGCTATTCAAGTCAGTAAGCCAGTGATTGAGAACTTTAGTGTCAGCTTCTGGAATGAGTGAGGGTCCTAGTGTCAGTACTTGAAGGGTCCTCTACAGATCTATGGAGGGTCCCACAGACTCTGTCATCTACAAAGATACAAAGTATATTAAGATAAAAATAGTCTAGAATCTTTAAACTTGATCATATACAACTATCATTTTAAGGGTATTCATCCAGTTCAATGTACACTAGTCACCAATTTTTCTTCATAACTCCTGGAGATATATACAACATCACAAAAGCTAAAGCCTAATGCATCTCGTTTACAACAAGAATATTTATTTGGTAAGGAAAACTGGATATCTGAACTGTCCATTTTTGGCAACTGAACCTCAGTTGACTTGCTCAAATAGTGTTATATGATACAATATTAGGATGAAGCTAATCTAACATGTTCTTTTCTCAGTTATTTTTCTTTACACTGTACTTGAGATCTGCTCCAAGCAGCAATGCTTCGAGTGCATACTCAAATTCATAGCTTGTAATGTATCACCCCATGCTTATTGTTTAGATAGAAAAATAAGTGGAATAAAGGTATAGGGCTTTGATATATAATTTTGGAAGACTAAACCAAGATGGGAAAGACAGGGTGTGGTCCTACCCTTGTTAATCAAAATATCCCTGGAATTATGACACCAGTAAAATACATTTGAGTTTTATTCAGGAACATGCCAGAAGGGATCCATGAAGAGATTTAGCATTCATGCACTGATAAAATAAGGGGTGCAAGTAGCAGTAAAACAAGAAACAACAGAAAACATACATATATTGACTCTACTACTAGCTATTAGGAGTAAGACTATAATCAACAATAGGTATCTGAGACAGATTAAATGAGCTGTGCCTCAGACTTACCCCCCTTTTCTCCACTTGCAGTAATTTGAAAGATACCTCATGCATAAGAAAATTAACTCCATATCAGTCGAAGACCTGCTTATTAACTGAGCAGCCCAGTGAAGGTATGCGCAGTAAGAGAAGGAGATGCACTCATGTCAGCTGAAAATGTGTACTTCATCTTCATTCAGCCTTTGATACAGTCCCTCACTACATCCTTGTATCTGAATTAGAGACACAAGGATTAGATGGATGTGGATAAGGAATAGTCTGGATGGCCATTTCCAAGGAGTTGCAGTCAACAGTTCGATGTTCCCAGGCCCATTGTTCAATTGCGAATCTCCAACAACTGTCCTGTACTTTGGCCAGATGAACGAGATATGCTTGTTAATCAATTCACATTCCTGCATGTTAATTAAATCACATTCCTGCATGTTAATTAAACCACATTTCTGCTCAAACACAGTCTCAGCAATCCTCTGCTGATTTACAGTCACTGGGTATTTCAACGCCAACAAGCCTGGCAATATTCTACAACAAGAACAATCAAGTTCTTACCACAGAGCCTGGCTGTGTTGTCTCCACTCCACTCCACACTCCATACTGTTCCTCTTAGAGTCACACAAGTTCCCCCAGTGTGATCAATATCTGAGGTTGGAGGCCTAGAGAACTTCTGTGTAGAGCAGCTACACTTCACTCTGGAAGCTTCTTCAATGTTGTACTTTTTCTTTAAAATGTGAATATAAGTTTAATTTCTAAGTCACCTCAGGCAATTATTCCACAGGGGGAGAAGGGAGAGGAAGACATTTTCTGCTTCAGGCATTAGCCACCACATTCACAAAGGTATAGCAATAGCACTGCCTAGCTCCTTGGCTTTCCATATCCTCTGAGTCCATCTTTAGCTGCAGTGTCCTGTTTCCAGAGTCTGTAGTCTACCCAGAAGCCTTCAAAAGCAAGTATTTCAATAGTTTCCCAAGTGTGCATGGCTCCTTCCAGCTGAGGGCATGATAGACTGTTTTGTGCCTGAGAAGAGACTGCAGAAACATAGACTTTGCTAGTAGGCCTAGGAAGGCAGGAGTAAATCATTTTCCAGGGCAGATGTGAAGGCCACATTGTTTGGTATTGCCTCTCATTACCTTTTCCAGGTAATTCCTAGAATAAAAAATCCAGTGATTGATAGCCCTTCATCCTCTAATCTTAAATCTGTTTTCGGAGAGCCAGTTTTTCAAGCTATCCTACTGGATAGTATTTGGTGCATGCATGGTATTTGGTGTTGCAGTTCTTTCACCAAGTCTGCAAATGTGTTGCATGGCCAAGAATCAGCTAAGCTTTCTCCTGAACAAGGACTTGAATGCTCATATTTAGGGGCTGATACTTTCCCAGCTGATCAGCCCAGGCATTATAATACAGAAGACAGAGGTAAAGACCATAGCTTTCCAAGCCTTTGAGGGAAAACATATAGCTGGAGGTTTATATAAAGGAAACTGACCTGGAGACAGACACTTCTGTTTATAGCCCAGAAAGGCAACCTACACAGTGATGGGGTTCATCAGTGCTGGTCATTTTTAATTCAGAGCACAGAAGCAGGCAATTCCAAAATACAGGGACAGAAGTCTGGCTTGGCTTGAGACAGGGAACAAAACAAAGGATGTTGATTCCATAGATCTTAGATAGCACAAAAGTGTTGTTTTTAAAAATTTTTTTTTTTTTATTAGTTAAGTGACTTTTTTAGGTGTGCTAAGTTATCCAAGAAGATCTTCATAGGTTAACAAACATGCCTTTATGTGTGTGTACATCTAAGTGTCAGACTATGGGAGGCAATGACTGCTGGAGACCCAGCTGCCAAAGAGACTGTAAAGTTTGGGGGTTTCTAGGGGTAGGAACTTTGTGTGTGCCTACACGACTGAAGTAGACTCAGGGGGAGACAGTGTTGTATAAGAGAGATTTTAAACACATTAAAGGAAAAAAATCATCTGCCATTTCCTTTTTATGTCTATCCACCTACATACATGAATATTCATCTACCCATCTACCTAGAAGTTATTCAGAATTCAATGAATTAATATTTAAGAATTTGATTTCAGATTTAGGAATAAAGAAATTTTCTGTTTAGTTAAGAAGTTTTAATTACAATACATTCTTTTAAACTACAGATTAATGAAAGCTTTGTGAAACAAGTTAAAATTGACAATAAAGAGAAAAGATATCTGGAGAATCTTCTTGATTTATTTTTCATGTAGTAGTAGTATCACAGGTTCTCCACAAAACCAGGAAATTTTGGAGGAAAGCATGGCTGAATAGGTGCTCATTGCCATATCTTTTTTTTTTTCTATCCAGGGTTCCAATAATGCAAACTTTTATTCTGATACATGTGATGTTATAATCCATCCTTGCATCATGCTTAATAGGAAACAGAGACTACTGAAAAACACCACTTGTCCTGAAAGTCATTCCACCACAAACATGTTATCTCAGTTGCATAAATTGTGGTAAACCCATGGATGACTGTCTGACCACAGTTGCGAAGGTGCTAAAAGGGGATAAAAATCAATAACTGTTTTCTAGGGCACTCTAAGCAAAATATACACAATTACAGAAAGTCAAGCACAGGCTAAAAGTCTTTTTATAAAAAGCAGAAAGAGGATTTTTAGGGGAAAAAAAAGAAAAAAGAAAGGAAGCTATGTCACCTCTTTTTTACTGCTGAGGTATAGTATTTCTTTCAGATGGGATGCATCTGTTCCTACTTAGATATCCAGATTATGGGCACCAATACCTAAGCAACTTCTCTAGTTCTTCCAAATATGAAGTAAAAATGAATTACCGGGACATGATTCATTTCACTCTCAGCTAAACACCTGACATAAAGGTGAGCAATCACTGTGTATGATTACACATTTCTATATGAACTGTACATGGACATTAAGATACGGGAGCATTGAGTAGCTGTCTCATCTGTTTGTGTTGTAGGCACCAAAGATTATGAGAGTCCACCATTTATACAAGAGATCATCAATAAAAAGATCCACAATGTGAAGTTAGTTTCAGATTATTTGGGAGGGATGCTTGTAATCCTAATTATCACTGCTTTTAATTCACTTCTTTTTTTCAGCCAAAACATCCAACATATGATGATTTCTCTTGGTCTCAAAATTACTTACCAGGCAGTTTGTGTTTCCAGTATCACTAAATTAATTTTTCTGGTATCATACAGATACCACAGCAGTCTTCAAAACAGAATGTCTAATGAAAGGCATTATAATATGCAACACTGGGAATATAAAAAACTAACTAATAGCCTATTGTTATTATTTTTCCTGTCTTGAAAAAAACTCATTAGCTCCTGGCCTGAAATATTAACAGTTTCATACACAAGAGATAATCTTCCCAGAGGAAGTCAGGAAATATTTAAGCTTCCCAAAGTAAGGCTAAGAATTCAGAGTCGGGCATATGAAAAAAGAGGAGCTATAAAAGAAGTGTATAACAGACTCTTCTACAGTACATAACCAGGAGCCAGGAGAAGCATTTATTTTCCTGTGGTAAACTGTATTGCATGTTTTTAAGTACAATGTTAGACTTAAAGACACAGAGATTGAGAGGGAGGATGAAGACTAGATAAGTAGATCAGAGACAAGAGAGAGAACTTCAAGATTTTTTATATTGTCTTTTTAGAAACATTATCTTATAATTTCTAACAGTTCTATTAATACAAGAAGTAGTAAAGAGGAAGGAACTGTATCAATTTAATGTATACTCTTTAGTTCAATCTCCACAGTTATGTGTGTCTCTGTCAATTTGTCTACTCATTTTTAATTTGTTCATGATTTCAATATTAGGGGTAGGTCAGTTCACTGTTATTTTTCTCTTTTCTATGGATTTAGGAATATACATGTATGGACATAATTTTATTATTATTCCATTATGGTATTTTGTACTAACCTACTCATTCTATACATTTTAGTATACTTTCCAGGGAGAGGATACAAGAATTTGAAACAGGTAAAGAAATCCTAAGAAAATAAGTTATTCCTTTGGTGTGTACATAAATCCCAAAAGAAATAATTCAGTAAAGGTGCAATTTTTTTTCCCAGTACCATGAGACAGTGGCAGGACAAAACAGCACATAATCATGTCCCTGCATGTGTATGTAAAAAAAAATAAAAAATAAAAAAATCTAGTGTAAGCCTGCTATGGCTCTGTACACTTAGCAAAGCTCTTTTCAGTTTAACTCTGCAGAAGTTTTGAATGACGATGCACACCATGCTTGTGATTCAAAGCAGCTCAGCATTCCACTACTGCTATTGCCATCAGTGAAAAATGAGTAAAAAACCAGCAGTTTATATTCATTCTTAAGAGGTTTTTATTTGTTTATGGATAGTTTCTTTAGATTTTTAGTTTCTTTACATTTAATGGACTGGTTTTGTTTGCCTTTTGTATGAAATAACAAAGTCAATCTATTAAAAATATAGTTAAAGAAAAAAAAATCCGAAACTTTTGCTAAAATTTAAAGGTAGATATGGAATCAATTTCATCTGACTTCAATTTTCCATTTGTCATCTGTTCATGTTCAGTATTTAGACTCTTTGTATAGCCAAAGAAATCAGCCTGCCCATTCCAGGAGTGACTCAGAATGTATGTCTGAGACAGGTAGAATGAATTTGCTATTAAAGGTGCTAGTGTCCACTGTCTTACCTACTTTCTGCTACAACTAATCTGCAGGATTTTTTAAAATTCACAAAGAAAAAGATAAATTGTCATGGTACTATGATTTTTGTTAAAGTCTTATATAGATGTGGGGGATAATATAAATGTAAAAGTAACGCTATTACATCCAATATAACCCAAATGAATAACACTACAAAATTTCTCCTAATGGGTTTCAAATGACAGTCTGCATGTGTTGACTAGTATTATCAATGTTGCAGAAGACTGAAAGGGTATAGACCTTTGATATCAAATTGCAAAATCAATTTTACTCTGCTGACCTAACTCTCTCACCGTACCATTCTGTTCGTTTTTTCATGATAGCTTTCAAAATAGGAATGGTTGAGCAAAATATAGTTTAATTTGACATTTTCTGGAATGCCTGACAGGTTTTTTAAACAAAAACAAACAAACAAAAAACATTGCTGTGTTGTAGAACATACATTATATACTGTGAAGCTCTTTGAGGTTTACATATTGTCATGATAGCCCTGGGATAAAGCTCACACTTTGATCTGATATCCCTGAGTGCCAAAAGTACGGCTTGATTCTGCCTGAACTCAGGAGTAATCCATCTGTCTCTTTAGAGAGACAAACTAAAGCAAAGGACCGAGGTGGAAGAAGTGGGAACTCAGTCATAGTGTAGTTCTGCTTCTTCAGACGTTGAAGATGCAAAATGGATGAGGATACTTGGTTCTAAGAACTTGAGTCTGAACTCTACAAGTTACCAAAGAAAGGTATAAATACGGTCCATCTCAATCATTGGCAAAGATAGCTTTCTAGACTACTTCCTAAGCTGAAACCACCTCTAAAATGTAGTTGCATCATATATGAGTTCAGTTTGTAACATCTCTCTTCAGTTATGTGAACCATAACTGAAACAACCATCTCAGATGAGGAAAGATTGCATTTTGGATTACTGCTTTTCCTGCTTAATCTTCTCTCATGTATTAGATAGTGTAATAGCAAATTTTGTTTAGAAAAGTGTATTAGTATAGGAAATATTTGTTGGAAGTTCTCTGATAGAAAATACAGTTATCTGTTATTTGGTAAACCCCTCTGGCAGAAAGCAAGCATCAGAGTATGTAATTCTCCAAAATTCCACCTACATCTGGCTTGAAGAGGAGACCTTAAATATGTTAGTGTCCAGACCAGTGTTATGTCCAGAACACTGAGCCTGTGGCTTTTGCAGCCACGGTCTTTGGATATCTCAGATTTTGGCCCTGAGTCACACTAGAAACACACAAAACTCCCTCTGTACTTGGCTCTGGTGAGGCCACACCTCGAGTACTGTGTTCAGTTTTAGGCCCCTCACTACAAGAAAGACATGGAGGTGCTTGAGTGAGTCCAGAGAAGGGCAATGAGGCTGGTGAGGGGTCTGGAGAACAAGTCTTACAAGGAGCGGCTGAGGGAGCTGGGGTTGTTTAGCCTGGAGGAGGCTCAGGGGCGACCTTATCGCTCTCTACAGTTACCTTAAAGGAGGCTGTAGAGAGGTGGGGGTTGGTCTATTCTCCCACGTGCCTGGTGATAGAATGAAGGGGAATGGGCTCAAGTTACACCAGGGGAGGTTTAGGTTGGATATTAGGAAAAACTTCTTTACCGAGAGGGTTGTTAGGCATTGGAATGGGCTACCCAGGGAAGTGGTTGAGTGACCATCCCTGGAGGTCTTTAAAAGATGTTTAGATGTAGAGCTTAGTGATGTGGTTTAGTGGAGGACTTGTTAGTGTTAGGTCAGAGGTTGGACTAGATGATCTTGGAGGTCTCTTCCAACCTAGATGATTCTGTGATTCTGTGAAAAAGAACTAAGAACTGAAACAACCTTGCATAAAGTATCTAGTTCAAAGTTAAGGTCATGAGTTGTGCAGAACAGACTGGTGCAACTGGTATTGCTGCTGTGTTTTGTCATGGGCAAATCTGGGATTTAAACCTGTTTGTCAAGAGGAAAACATCCCTTAAAGAAGTGAGTGCATTGTAAGGACGTCCTCTTTCCCAGGTTTAGCTGTTAAGGCCTCCCCCTTGTGTGGAATTTGAAAGGCACTCTGAGCAGGAAACTCCTGTTGGACTCCGTGGGGAGGACAGCTTACATCAAAACCTGTCTGCATACCTCTGTTGGAAATCTCTCTTCTCAGCTAGGACTGAAAGTGACTGCACCCCACCCACTGCTAACACTCAAAACTGCACTGGGTTGTCTGTTTGCCTTTCTTTATTACCTGGGTGTCAATTAGTGTAACTTTAATCCTGATTCCACTTGCTGACATGATCATTTATTTCTGCTCTTACAGGCCACATACTGTGAATGGCAAACCAAACAAGTGCAAGTGAGTTTGTTCTATTGGGACTTACAAGTGACCCACGTCTTCAAAGCCTCCTCTTCTTTGTCTTTTCCATTATTTATTTTATTACTCTTTTTGGAAATATGTTGATCATGATTGTAATAAGTACTGATTCCCACCTTCACTGCCCTATGTACTTCTTCCTTTTTCACTTAGCCTTCATAGACATCTGTTATGCCACCACCACTGTTCCTAAGATGCTGGTGAATTTCCTAGTGAAGCAGAAAAGCATTGGATTTGGTGCCTGTATTACACAGATGTCCCTTATCCTTCTTTCAGCTGGTAGTGAAATTTTCATGCTCTCAGCAATGGCATATGACCGATTTGTTGCTGTCTGTAACCCACTGCACTACCAAGAGGCGATGAACAAACTTTTCTGTAGCCAGCTGGTGGGGAGTGCATGGGCAATGGGATTTTTACATTCCATTATAAACACACTGCCAATGTTAAATGTACAATTCTGCAACTACACAGAAATTAAGCATTTCAGCTGTGAGTTGCCCCCTCTCCTCTCTGCAGCATGCTGTAGAACCTTCCTCAATAAAATTGTTCTTTTGTCTTCTGCGGTGATCTTTGGGTCAAGCTCCTTCCTGCTCACCCTCACCTCCTATATCTATATCATCTCTACTGTCCTGAAGATACAGTCTGCAAAGGGAAGGCAGAAAGCATTCTCCACTTGCAGCTCCCACCTCATCATAGTGGTTTTGCTATACACAACTGCTCTGTTCCAGTACACAAAATCCAGCTCAAGTTCTTCACTCATTCTAGATCAACTGTTTTCCATCCAGTACAGCATTTTAACTCCCATGTTAAATCCCATAATCTACAGCCTGAAAAATAATGATATGAAAACAGCTTTGGGCAGAATGTTAGGGAAAATTAAAGTTTCACAATCACTGTAACTACTTTTAAGCTATACATTCCAAATAAATGCACTTTTTAAAGTGGAGCTATAAAGAAACAATCTGTCCTATATGTTAAAAGATGGTAAGAGCAGCCTTTACCTTCCACAGCTTCAGACCCAAGACTCCTTCCAGCCCGGCTTCTGGAGCCCAGGCTGGTGACCTTTGGATGTGGGGTCTCTGCTTAGAAGAAGGAACACAGCTGCTGCTTTCCCATTTGCAAGTGTAACTGGTAGCAAAGCTAGCCACTTATCCCAAAGAATATTGACACAGTCACACAGACTTCCACAGGCAATGTTTGCCTCTCAAGTTTGTTTCTCTGTATAATCTGTTTATGGTTTCCCTCTTTTCCTTCCTATTGCATTTGACAAGGTCCTCAATCAGACCATCTCACTGAAAGTAGCATTTCTACATTTCCACAAATCCTTATGAATTAGCATGACCTACGATGTCTGTTCTTGTCATTTATTCTTATCACTGATATCATTTGTTGGCCAGGTTTGTGTCTGTATGTTCTTATTTATTTCTGCTTCCTTTTTTTTTTTTTATTATCCCTTTTTGAATTGAACAGTCCTACAACTGATACCCTTTTAAGGAGCAGGCACCCCCTTTCCACAATACCATTACACTGTAGAAATCAGTTGTGTCTGTAGTAGCAGATCACTTGTTTTTTCACTTCATGCTTTTATTCACATATTGCCTTTACTGCATTCCTACTCTGGCTACTGGAGTAGGCCAGTAGCAATCTGGCTACTGCTGTTAAAGATAACAGAAAATGTTTTTATAAATACATTAACACGAAAAGGAGGACTAAGGAGAATCTCCATCCTTTACTGGATGCAGGGGGAAACTTACTGACGAGAGACGAGGAAAAGGCTGAGGTGCTTAATACCTCCTTTGCCTTAGTCTTTACTGGCAAGACCAGTTGTTCTCTAGATACCCAGTACCCTGAGCTGGTGGAAGGGGACGGGGAGCAGGATGTGGCCCTCACTATCCACAAGGAAATGGTTGGCGACCTGCTACAGCACTTAGATGTACACAAGTCGATGGGGCCGGATGGGATCCACCCGAGGGTACTGAAAGAACTGGTGGAAAATCTGGCCAAGCCACTTTCCATCATTTATCAGCAGTCCTGGCTATCAGGGGAGGTCCCAGTCGACTGGTAGCTAGCAAGTGTGATGCCCATCTACAAGAAGGGCCAGAAGGTAGACCAGGGAAACTGTATGCCTGTTAGCTTGACCTCAGTACCAGGGAAGCTCATGGAGCAGATTATCTTGAGTGTCATCACACGGCACTTGCAGGGTAACCAGGCGATCAGGCCCAGTCAGCATGGGTTTATAAAAGGCAGGTCCTGCTTGGCTAACCTGATCTCCTTCTATGACAAAGTGACACGCTGGGTGGACAAGGGAAAGGCTGTGGATGTGGTCTACCTTGACTTCAGTAAGGCTTTTGACACCGTTTCCCACAGCATTCTCCTCAAGAAACTGGCTGCTCATGGCTTGGACTGGCATACGCTTCGTTGGGTTAGAAACTGGCTGGGTAGCCAGGCCCAAAGAGTTGTGGTGAATGGAGTCAAATCCAGTTGGAGGCCTGTCACTAGTGGAGTCCCCCAGGGCTCAGTACTAGGGTCAGTTCTCTTTAATATCTTTATCGATGGTCTGGATGAGGGGATCGAGTGCACCCTCAGTAAATTTGCAGATGACACCAAGTTAGGTGCGTGTGTCGATCTGCTCGAGGGTAGAAAAGCTCTGCAGGAGGATCTGGATAGGCTGGACCAATGGGCTGAGGTTAACTGTATGAAGTTCAACAAGGCCAAGTGCACGGTCCTGCACCTGAGGCACAACAACCCCAAGCAGTGCTACAGGCTGGGAGGTGAGTGGTTAGAAAGCTGCCTGACAGAAAAAAACCTGGGAGCATTGGTTGATAGTCAGCTGAACATGAGCCAGCAGTGTGCTCAGGTGGCCAAGAAGGCCAACAGCATCCTGGCTTGTATAAGAAACAGTGTGGCCAGCTGGGCTAGGGAAGTGATTGTACCCCTGTACATGGCTCTGGCTCTGGTGAGGCCGCACCTGGAGTACAGTGTTCAGCTTTAGGCCCCTCGCTACAAGAAGGACATCGAGGTCCTCGAGTGTGTCCAGAGAAGGGCAACAAAGCTGGTGAGGGTTCTGGAGAACAAGTCTTAACGAGGAGTGGCTGAGGGAGCTGGGATTGTTCAGCCTGGAGAAGTCTCAGGGGTAACCTTATCACACTCTATAGATAACTTAAAGAAAGCTGTAGCGAGGTGGGGGTTGGTCTATTCTCCCACGTGCCTGGTCACCAGACGAGGGGGTCTCATGTGTCTGGCTGCTGTGTGCCGGGGCGTGTAGACAGGCCAGGGAAGCAGCAGGCAGAGGCAGAAACATGCAGGCCTGAGCATGGCCACCTCGTCCCTCGTCCCCCATGGCAGGCTCTACCTACGCTTCAGGGCTGGGGCTGAGGGCTTTCCCTGTGTGCCTGGCAGGCCCCTGGCCGGTGGTGGGCACAGCCCTGTGTCTGTGAGGGAGCAGCGAGGGCTGGGCTGCGTCAGGCAGTCGGAGGAGCCATGCTCCGCAGGGGAGCGCAGCACAGGCAGGGGCAGGGCGCTGTGTGTCAGGGGGCGCAGTCCCCATCACGGGGCAGCGTGATTTGCGGGCATGGTGGCGGCCCTGGTGAGCTGTGTGGAGAGCAGGTTGTGGGCAGCCTACAAAGCAGGCAGGCAGGCGCCCCATTGCTGCGGGTTTGGCTCAGGGCGCACCACGCAGGGCTGGGTGAGGTGGGGGGAGAGGGGCTTGGGGGGGAGCAGAGTGGCGCAGCGGAAGCGTGCTGGGCCCATAACCCAGAGGTCGATGGATCGAAACCATCCTCTGCTACAGCCTTTAGTTGCAGGCTCCTGTCAAGCTTTTGTGCCACTGCGGCCCTTCCTCTCTCAGGACAGCCATGGCTTTGGCTGTTGCACTCCCTCTGCACTGTCTCTCTCGCTCTCCACCCTTCTCCTTTGCTTTCTTGCCAGTCAGCACTCCAAAAGGGCCCCTCAGCAGGGCAGGCTGCCGTGGAGCAGCAGACATACCTCAGCCCTCAACTCTGCCCAGGATACGCTGGCGGCTCTGCTAGCTATGCTGACACTGTCACGGTTGCACACCCCCACCTACACATGCAGAGCACGTGCACGGGCAGCCCGCGTCAGACCCGAAGGAGAGCAGCGCCAGCAGCAGCAGCCAGGGAGGCAGCAACGGGCGTTGCAGAAGACGGAGAAGACAGAGGTGTTTCTGGTAGCTGTGCCTCATCCCTGTCTTCGAGAATGAGACAGAATGGCAGGGGCCCCCCAGCAGGTTGAGGCAGGGTGTGGGCAGGTGGCTGCAAGGAGGAGCCCATTGAGTTGGTGAGCTGCCAGAGCCCCAGGGAGGCACGCAGACAGATGCGTTGGTGGTATAGTGGTGAGCATAGCTGCCTTCCAAGCAGTTGACCCGGGTTCGATTCCCGGCCAACGCACCCCAGCTTTTCTTCAGCCAGGCTGCAGAAGCAGTGTGTCGTGCTCCAAAACCACCCCGTTTCTGTCCTGACATTTGAATGCCATGTGCCCTGGGACATCGAACCTTCCTTGTGTCCCCAGAGCATGGTGCTGCCTGCTTTCTCTCCCAGGGACGAGCACCCCCATGACGAGGGTGCTGCAGAGAAATGCTGAAGCAGTTTGGTGCTGCAGCAGGTGGATGGCTGTCCTTTATGGCTCAAAGGCCTGTCTGGGTGTTCTGAAGTCACACCAACTTGACTGAATTTGCTCTCTTCTTCATCCTCTGTATTTGGCATCTCTGTGGAGCTGGCTGGTCAAAGGTGGGGTTGCTTCAAAGAGTATGCTGGTGTGTACAACACCAGTGTTCAGAGCACAGCGTTCTTTCCTCTGAGGTTGGGTTTGAAATACTCTTTTGCACAATCGTAGCCAGGACTGCACATGTCGGCATCCCTGTGTCCCCGGGCTGCGTGCAGAGCCACTGCCATACTATACTGAGACTCCGGCATTTTTTAGACCTTCCGAATATAACCGGAACTGGATGCAACAATGTTCCTGGGAAGAAGGAAGTGAGATACACACTCCGCACTCAGGAGATACCACTCTGCCACCTTTCCAGGCATGTTTCTTTGCACTCTGAGCCCCAGCCTATTCCCGTCGTTCCCCTTCCACAGAAGTACAGCAAACAGCAGAAGCCATTTGTGCCTGCCAGCGGTACGAGGGCTCCAAGCTCACGTCCATCCTGTGATCACCAGGATGGAGACTCATTTCTCAAAGGCTTCCTGTCTTTCTGTTGTGCACCTGTTTATGGTAGTTGCTGTGGAATGAGGTCAGGGACGTCCGTATAGCCGTGGAAGTGCACCAAGCGTGGGGATTGACTCGCAGACACGGGAGAGGGCAGGTTTTGCCTGCTGTGTTTCCAGTGGAAAGAGTTAGGATGTCAGGAGAGAGGACGCCTGAGTGCCATCAGAGAAAGAAGGCATTCAGCGTTGTGCGATTCATAGGAAGGTGTGTTGTGTCATCCTGGCAGCTCTTCCTTTTGTTGAACCTCGTGCTATGCTCCATCACTTGCTCACAGCAGGGACACAGCAGGTGTCCAGAGGGTCCCATGGTGTAATGGTGAGCACTCTGGACTCTGAATCCAGCGATCTGAGTTCAAATCTCAGTGGGACCTCTGCAGCTTTTGGCACCCAGACTCCTTTCCTCACCGTGCTTTCATCTCAGGAGAACAGTGCCTTCCTAGGAGCTCTGTTGCATTCTTTCGCTTCAGTCTTCCTGCTTGCCTCTCCTCCTCCTCTGTGTTACCCTCCTGCCCTGTGCTCCACGCTCCCCACACCGCCCCGCCCGTGCCTCTTGCTTACTGAGCCCTGGCACCCGCTGGAGTAGAGGAGGCTTTGCAGATCAGTGGCATGTTGGTTATCTCCAAAGACGGGCACTCCACAACACCCATGAGCACCTGATTACCATCTTTGACCACCCTCCCTGCAGCAGTAGAGAGTTACTGTGTGTGGCATTTAGTGGGTTTAATCAGGTGTGCGCTGCGTTTTGCCGCCACGAGGGGACACCACTGAGAAGAGGCTGCCTCTCTCTCCTTTATCCCGCCTGCCCAGCCTACCCTCCCCAGGTATTTAGACACATGGATAAGATGCCCGCTGAGCCTTCTCTTCTGCAGGCTAAGCAGTCCCTGCTCTCGCAGCCTCCCCTTTCATCATTCACGACAGAATCACAGAGCGGTTGAGCTTGGCGGGGTCTCTGCAGGACATCTTGTCCGTCTCTTGCCTGGGGACATACTCGCTGCCCTGAGGGAAGGCAGGTTCTCCCTCCTCTCTTTCCAGCAGAAACAGGTAAGCTTTCCTTGCAATGCTTTCCTTGAGGCGTGAGGAGCTAATGGAGGCAGGAAGAGAACAGACCACCACGAGTCTCCAGCTATGCTGCACAAGGTCTTTAATGGGAAGGTAGAAAGGCAGTGGCACAGTACAGAGACCAAGAAGAACGTCTGCAGGGTTCAGGGAGGCAGAGAGAATGGCCCGTCCATCTCAGGGATGTCTGCCCCAAATGGGATGATCCACGCGCTTCAGCAGTTGAAGCGGCAGAGTGGGGAAGGCAGACACAGCCCTGACCCCCCCAGACCAAGGGAGCCCCCAGAAGAGATGGGAACCCCCCCAGTGCTGAGGGAGCTGCCAACAGCAGCTGACAGAGAGGATCCCACGGCGGTGTTCTGAGGGAAAGAGGTGAGGATGGGGCCCGGCAGGGTCACCACGACCGGGGAGGCCTGGATGGCAACCGTCGAGTCAGCGCACCGGGCGACACACGGCTCACTGCAGCTGCTTGCAAGTGGGGTTGGGCCAGAGGCACCGCAGGGGGATGGGACACAGGGTCTGAAGCAAGACATCTCTCGTCGAGGGAGGCAAAGCTGAAACACAGAGTAGCAGGGAGGGAACACAGACCCCAAGATCAGCCTTTGTCATCTCCACAGCAGAAATCGCCGCATTGAAGATTGGACAGGATGCACAGGGCTGTTTGGTAAGAGTCCGTCTGTTTTCAGGTGCTAATTCTTGCAGAGAGACATCCCTGCAGCTGACCCCCATCAATCTCCCTCTGCTTGAGAGGTCCCCACAGTCCCCAGCTCTCCAAATCCACCCCTTCCAAAGGGAGAGAGGTCACAGGCCCGAAACATCTGTATTGCAGTGCCAATCTGAGGCAGCCCAAGTTCCAAACTGAGTCGCCAGCATGAAAGCAATGGGGCCCTCAGGGAGAGCTGGAGTGAACGCAGGCTTACCTCGTTCCTCAAGGAAAGGGAGAGAGAAGAGAAGTGGATGCAGAGCCTGCAGCAGCACGGTCTTTTATGCTGCATCCCAGAGCCCCATGGGAACAGAAACATTCCTTGCTCATGAAGCATCAGAACACCTCATAGCTGCTTCCTTCAGAGGCCTTGTTGGTGGTTAAGAGCTTGCTTCTTTCATCTGACAGCTTTTGTTCCTGCCTCATACCACCCGACATTGAACTGATGTATCTGTGTCCCAGGCTCCTAAGGCCAATTACGACAGAGGTCTTAGGCTCCCTGTGCGGGATTGTGTGATTCCATCATACAAACGTCCTCTGGAGTCTCATCCACTTTGTGGTGAGCATGGCCACCAGTCACGGTGACAGTCAGCCACAGAGGACTTGAGAATTCAGCGCACAAGGGCATTCAGTGCTGAGATTGGAGCTAATTCTGCGAGACGTTTCTCCCTGTGGTTCATCACAGACACGCAGGAGACTATGGAGTAAGGTCAGGAAGAAGATCAAGACAGGACACGTGGGGGAGACATGGCCCATGTTTCCAAGATGTTTCAGCAAGGATGGAGTGTTGTGAAGTAGAGGAAGTCTCCTGAAGGCAGAGGAGAGGACAACAAGGTCATTGCTGACACTCGTCATGCTCTGACAGAGCCCAAAGACAAAGTTCCGTGAAAGTTCTGAAGCAGTGAGACCTTCCTCTGTGCCTTCACAGAAATGCAGCAGGGCAAGGCATAGGAACGTGATCCAAGAGATGCCCGCGTCCTTCCCTGAAGCTGACCCACTGTCCAATTGACCTGGTTTGCTCAACACATTTGTCCCACTGGCCAGAGGTCTGGCTGGCCTGCTTTTGAGGCGAGGCTTGCGGCACGGAGCCAAAACCTGATTTCTTTTTTTCCTGGACCAGAGATGGAGCAGCCGCTTACATGAGTTCCAAGTACAAAGTGTCTTGGGATCTGCCTCCCAGCACACCTGACAGTCATCCTGATGTGGAAGAGCTGGGAAAATCCCTGAACTGCAGGCAAACATGAGTCACCCAGCTGCGGACAGCAGCGGACATGGTTTTTCGGCCTCAGGCATGGCAGGAATAGCAGAGCTCCTAGTCTTACTCCTCGCAAAGTGCTGCTTTCCTCACCAAGGGAGTTTCCAAGCGGCTTTGTACCCTTCCTGAAACACCAGGTGCTTTTACACATTCTCGTGCTGCTGTCTCCGAAGGCATTACCTTTGTGTGGCTGGTCCGGGGCCCGTGTGATGTAGCGCACCCCGGATTACTGGGGCTCTGAAGGACCCTCTGGAGATCCTTTGGGCTGAGGTTCTGTTCTGAGCTGGCCAAATATCCCATTTAACTCCAGGGGTTCTGGGCCTTGTCTTGTTGCCTTCTGAACACTGGAACCCTCTGAGGTCGCAGGCTCTTGGCAGCTCTTCCAGGGCTCCACCATGCCCAATGTGACTTGTTTTTTCCAAAGGACAGCTGGCGATTTCCTTGTGGCAGCTTGTGAGCGTTGCTTCTCTCTTTGCCCATGGTGATGTGACAGGGAGGGATCAGGATGTGAGAGGGAGGGATAGGAAAATCACCCAACTGGGGCTTAAGGCAGCTCACTTCAAGCACTTGCATATAGGCAAGGAAGTGCCTACAAGGCAGCATTACGAAGAAATCCCACATATCCTTTCCGGAAAGGATGGGGTGCTTCTTTTAAGGACCTGTATACTGATGCACGCAGGATGGGGAATAAGCAAGATGAGATAGAGATGTGTTTGTGTGTAAGGTGTCTGGCTGTGAAGGAGTTAACTTTCCCCACAGCAGCCCATATAGTGTTGCGCTCTGCACTTGTAGCTAGAACAGCACTGATATGGCACCAGTGTTTTGTCTATTGCTGAGCAGTGCTTACATGCCATCAGAACTCTCTCCAATCCACCCTAAGGCCAGTAGGCAGGGGGTAGGCAAGAGCTGGGGATGCGACCTTGGCAGAGCAGCTGATCTGAAGCGACCAAAGGGATGTTCCGTACCATATGATGTCACACTCAGCAAGAAAAGCTGGGCAAGAGAAAGGAGAAGGCGGTGCTCTCATTAGGAAAACATCTGTCCACCCGTGCGACCACTATGCATTTTGAGACCCCCACTTCCCAAGATGTGGCCGAACATAACTTCCCGATGGGAAGTAGTGTATAATTGGTTTCTCTCTCTTTGCTTCCGCACAGCATTTGCTTGTTTTGTCTTTCGGGGTATGTTCTTGGTTGTTGTTGTTGTGTTTTGTTTTGTTTTTTAAGCAGTGTGATCAAAGCGATGCCCACATTCTTCACTAAAGGTGACCCACAATCAAATTTACATGTGTTGCTCAGCAACTTCATCCCATTGGCCAGAGGTCTGGCTGGCCTGCTTTTGAGGACAGGCTCATGGCATGAGGGCAAATCAGCGTCCCAGCGCACCTGGCGGTCATCCTGACGTGAAAGAGCTGGGAAAATCCCTGAACTGCAGGCAAATATGAGTAACCAAGCTGCAGACAGCAGTGGACTTGGTGTCCTGGCCTCAGTCACTCCAGGATGGCACAGCTCCTACCCCATTCTGCCCAAAGTGCTTCTTTCTTCGCCAAAGGCATTTCCAGGGGTCTTTGTACCATTCCTGAAACAATGGGTGCTTTTGCACATTCCTGAGCTCCTGACTTCCAAGGTATGACCTTTGTGCGGCTGGTCCATGGCCCATATGACTTGTGAGACTTAGACTTGAAAGGACCTTTGGATGTGAGCCACTCCAATCCCTCCAACCGCCTCCCCAGAGCATGGTGCTGCCTGCTTTCTCTCCCAGGGACGAGCACCCCCATGATGAGGGTGCTGCAGAGAAATGCTGAAGCAGTTTGGTGCTGCAGCAGGTGGATGGCTGTCCTTCATGGCTCAAAGGCCTGTCTGGGTGTTCTGAAGTCACACCAACTTGACTGAATTTGCTCTCTTCATCCTCCTCTGTATTTGGCATCTCTGTGGAGCTGGCTGGTCAAAGGTGGGGTTGCTTCAAAGAGTATGCTGGTGTGTACAACACCAGTGTTCAGAGCACAGCGTTCTTTCCTCTGAGGTTGGGTTTGAAATACTCTTTTGCACAATCGTAGCCAGGACTGCACATGTCGGCATCCCTGTGTCCCCGGGCTGCGTGCAGAGCCACTGCCATACTATACTGAGACTCCGGCATTTTTTAGACCTTCCGAATATAACCGGAAGTAGATGCAACAATGTTCCTGGGAAGAAGGAAGTGAGATACACACTCCGCACTCAGGAGATACCACTCTGCCACCTTTCCAGGCATGTTTCTTTGCACTCTGAGCCCCAGCCTATTCCCGTCGTTCCCCTTCCACAGAAGTACAGCAAACAGCAGAAGCCATTTGTGCCTGCCAGCGGTACGAGGGCTCCAAGCTCACGTCCATCCTGTGATCACCAGGATGGAGACTCATTTCTCAAAGGCTTCCTGTCTTTCTGTTGTGCACCTGTTTATGGTAGTTGCTGTGGAATGAGGTCAGGGACGTCCGTATAGCCGTGGAAGTGCACCAAGCGTGGGGATTGACTCGCAGACACGGGAGAGGGCAGGTTTTGCCTGCTGTGTTTCCAGTGGAAAGAGTTAGGATGTCAGGAGAGAGGGCACCTGAGTGCCATCAGAGAAAGAAGGCATTCAGCGTTGTACGATTCATAGGAAGGTGTGTTGTGTCATTCTGGCAGCTCTTCCTTTTGTTGAACCTCGTGCTATGCTCCATCACTTGCTCACAGCAGGGACACAGCAGGTGTCCAGAGGGTCCCATGGTGTAATGGTGAGCACTCTGGACTCTGAATCCAGCGATCTGAGTTCAAATCTCAGTGGGACCTCTGCAGCTTTTGGCACCCAGACTCCTTTCCTCACCGTGCTTTCATCTCAGGAGAACAGTGCCTTCCTAGGAGCTCTGTTGCATTCTTTCGCTTCAGTCTTCCTGCTTGCCTCTCCTCCTCCTCTGTGTTACCCTCCTGCCCAGTGCTCCACGCTCCCCACACCGCCCCGCCCGTGCCTCTTGCTTACTGAGCCCTGGCACCCGCTGGAGTAGAGGAGGCTTTGCAGATCAGTGGCATGTTGGTTATCTCCAAAGACGGGCACTCCACAACACCCATGAGCACCTGATTACCATCTTTGACCACCCTCCCTGCAGCAGTAGAGAGTTACTGTGTGTGGCATTCAGTGGGTTTAATCAGGTGTGAGCTGCGTTTTGCCGCCACGAGGGGACACCACTGAGAAGAGGCTGCCTCTCTCTCCTTTATCCCGCCTGCCCAGCCTACCCTCCCCAGGTATTTAGACACATGGATAAGATGCCCGCTGAGCCTTCTCTTCTGCAGGCTAAGCAGTCCCTGCTCTCGCAGCCTCCCCTTTCATCATTCACGACAGAATCACAGAGCGGTTGAGCTTGGCGGGGTCTCTGCAGGACATCTTGTCCGTCTCTTGCCTGGGGACATACTCGCTGCCCTGAGGGAAGGCAGGTTCTCCCTGTCTCTTTCCAGCAGAAACAGGTAAGCTTTCCTTGCAATGCTTTCCTTGAGGCGTGAGGAGCTAATGGAGGCAGGAAGAGAACAGACCACCACGAGTTTCCAGCTATGCTGCACAAGGCCTTTAATGGGAAGGTAGAAAGGCAGTGGCACAGTACAGAGACCAAGAAGAACGTCTGCAGGGTTCAGGGAGGCAGAGAGAATGGCTCGTCCATCTCAGGGATGTCTGCCCCAAATGGGATGATCCACGCGCTTCAGCAGTTGAAGCGGCAGAGTGGGGAAGGCAGACACAGCCCTGACCCCCCCAGACCAAGGGAGCCCCCAGAAGAGATGGGAACCCCCCCAGTGCTGAGGGAGCTGCCAACAGCAGCTGACAGAGAGGATCCCACGGCGGTGTTCTGAGGGAAAGAGGTGAGGATGGGGCCCGGCAGGGTCACCACGACCGGGGAGGCCTGGATGGCAACCGTCGAGTCGGCGCACCGGGCGACACACGGCTCACTGCAGCTGCTTGCAAGTGGGGTTGGTCCAGAGGCACCGCAGGGGGATGGGACACAGGGTCTGAAGCAAGACATCTCTCGTCGAGGGAGGCAAAGCTGAAACACAGAGTAGCAGGGAGGGAACACAGACCCCAAGATCAGCCTTTGTCATCTCCACAGCAGAAATCGCCGCATTGAGGATTGGACAGGGTGCACAGGGCTGTTTGGTAAGAGTCCGTCTGTTTTCAGGTGCTAATTCTTGCAGAGAGACATCCCTGCAGCTGACCCCCATCAATCTCCCTCTGCTTGAGAGGTCCCCACAGTCCCCAGCTCTCCAAATCCACCCCTTCCAAAGGGAGAGAGGTCACAGGCCCGAAACATCTGTATTGCAGTGCCAATCTGAGGCAGCCCAAGTTCCAAACTGAGTCGCCAGCATGAAAGCAATGGGGCCCTCAGGGAGAGCTGGAGTGAACACAGGCTTACCTCGTTCCTCAAGGAAAGGGAGAGAGAAGAGAAGTGGATGCAGAGCCTGCAGCAGCACGGTCTTTTATGCTGCATCCCAGAGCCCCATGGGAACAGAAACATTCCTTGCTCATGAAGCATCAGAACACCTCATAGTTGCTTCCTTCAGAGGCCTTGTTGGTGGTTAAGAGCTTGCTTCTTTCATCTGACAGCTTTTGTTCCTGCCTCATACCACCCGACATTGAACTGATGTATCTGTGTCCCAGGCTCCTAAGGCCAATTACGACAGAGGTCTTAGGCTCCCTGTGCGGGATTGTGTGATTCCATCATACAAACGTCCTCTGGAGTCTCATCCACTTTGTGGTGAGCATGGCCACCAGTCACGGTGACAGTCAGCCACAGAGGACTCAAGAATTCAGCGCACAAGGGCATTCAGTGCTGAGATTGGAGCTAATTCTGCGAGACGTTTCTCCCTGTTGTTCATCACAGACATGCAGGAGGTTGTGGAGTAAGGTCAGGTAGAAGATCAAGACAGGACACGTGGGGGAGACATGGCCCATGTTTCCAAGATGTTTCAGCAAGGATGGAGTGTTGTGAAGTAGAGGAAGTCTCCTGAAGGCAGAGGAGAGGACAACAAGGTCATTGCTGACACTCGTCATGCTCTGACAGAGCCCAAAGACAAAGTTCCGTGAAAGTTCTGAAGCAGTGAGACCTTCCTCTGTGCCTTCACAGAAATGCAGCAGGGCAAGGCATAGGAACGTGATCCAAGAGATGCCCACGTCCTTCCCTGAAGCTGAACCAATGTCCAATTGACCTGGTTTGCTCAACACATTTGTCCCACTGGCCAGAGTTCTGGCTGGCCTGCTTTTGAGGCGAGGCTTGCGGCACGGAGCCAAAACCTGATTTCTTTTTTTCCTGGACCAGAGATGGAGCAGCCGCTTACATGAGTTCCAAGTACAAAGTGTCTTGGGATCTGCCTCCCAGCACACCTGACAGTCATCCTGATGTGGAAGAGCTGGGAAAATCCCTGAACTGCAGGCAAACATGAGTCACCCAGCTGCGGACAGCAGTGGACATGGTTTTTCGGCCTCAGGCATGGCAGGAATAGCAGAGCTCCTAGTCTCACTCCTCGCAAAGTGCTGCTTTCCTCACCAAGGGAGTTTCCAAGTGGCTTTGTACCCTTCCTGAAACACCAGGTGCTTTTACACATTCTCGTGCTGCTGCCTCCCAAGGCATTACCTTTGTGTGGCTGGTCCAGAGTCCACGTTACTCGTGTTGGACTGGAAAGGACCTTTGGAGGTGAGCCACTCCAACCTCCTGTGCACTGCAGGCTCACCTAGATGAGGTTTCTCAGGTGGGACTCATCACCCTTCCTAGACCTTGCCCACCTCAAGGAGTTCTCAGGTGAGTCCTGGCCCTAGATGCACTTTATCAGTACTTTTGTTTCCCCTGCTGACTGGTTCAGCTGTTAGCTGCTTTTATAAGGTAAGAGTCAGGAATCCACCAAAGAGGAACGCTTTCACCTGGGAAGGGGCTGGCATGCTGGACTTCACTGCCAGCCAGGGGCTCTCCTAGCTGACCTTCCCAGGCCCACAAGCAGGCCACCAGGAAGGAAGTGACAGAGAGGATGCCAGCAGTGTTGAGCAGATCTCAAGGCCTGGAGATGGAGGGGAAATAAATACCACAATTAAACATGAAGCCTCCCTCCAGGATTGGCAGGAAACGGTGTGCTGGGACACACTTCCCCTTGTCCTTCCAGCACTTCTGCCCAGGAGAGCTTTCTGGTCTCTGGTACACAAGGATAACCAGGGCAGGTGGTGTTCAGTGCACGTACCCAGCCCTCATGTTCTCTGTGGTGCCAATTAGCACGCTCAGACCCCTTGGCTCATGGAGATCAAACCTAGAATTAGCTGTGGGCTTTCACACCCGGATGAAAGAACAGGGCTCAGAAAAGCTCTTCAAACAACAGCCCTGTCTCCTGTGAATAACCGTCACCACCCATAAAAAAAAAAAATTAAAAGAGAAAAAACAAGGACAACATTTGATCCCATACCTTAATTAGGAATTTTCACAGGCAATCAAAGGCGTGAGGGCATTTTCTGAGATGAGCTCCTACCCCAGGAGGTGGGACACCTCAGGTGCGGAAGCCCAAGAGCACAGCCCTCAGAGGAGCACGTACAGGAGGAAAGGCTTGACCTGAGCATACTCCCCTGGAGTTGGGCAAAAGGCAGGAGAAAGAAGCTGCTCAGGAGTCGGAATGGAACCCATGCCTCCCAGGGAGACTGCATCCTGAATGTTTGGCCCTGCTTCCTGTCCACAGCCCTGCTCCCGTTCCTGAACCTTCCCAGAGCCAGCCTGCCTCCTTCAGCCTCCACCAGGCAGGGCTGCAGGGTGCACACTTGCCCTCCGTGCAACATGGGCTGCTGCCAGGCCACTGCAGCACCTTTGTGTATGTGGGAGCATAGGGAGGAAGAGTCCCTGGCACAGGGGCAGCACACTGCTAACGCTTCTCCCTAAGGCCAAGGCAATCCTTCACGGCAGCAACCAAAGGAGGTGCCAGCAAGCGTTGGCTCTGCACATTCAACATCCTGCCAAGGGGCTCAAGGCACAAGCGTACTCTTCCCCTGACTCCCTCCTTCCCTCCAGAGCCTGTGGAAATGCAAAACCAACCACTTGGCTGACAGGGCTGTTTCATAGCCTATTTGTGGGGGAGCAAGGGTGCTTCCTTCTGCCCTATGTGGGCCCCAGCCGGCTGGCTACAGAGGGCTCTACGACATAGAGCCCTAGGGGGAAGCCTGAGACAGTCTCACGGTGTCAGTGCACAGGAAAACGCTTGGAGAGTCAACGAGAAATGACAGGATATGGGCCGAGTGCTGAGCAATGACTGAGATCCAGTGTCACAGGGATGAGGCTTCTTTGCAGCCCTTGGAGCAGAAGAGGGGGAGCACAACTCTGTCTTAGACTTGCGGCTTCAAAGCTTCTCTGGAATGTCGGGTTGACTCCCGATGCTGTGACGCTATGTTGGACTGACTCCTAAACTGTGTGACAGTTCATGGCAGAGAAACACCACCACCTCTACACTGACAATCCAACACCATCTTCCCACTATTGCTGCTGCATAGCCGGTTTTAGGCATCTCAGAAAGGGACCCACCACTCTCCAAAGCTGAGCCAATGAGCGATGTTGGTTGTGCTTCTGTGATAGCATACTTAAGAAAGGGGGAAAAAAAAAACCCACGCTGTGCAACAGCATCTGGGAGAGAGGAATGAGGAAAAGTAGAGAGAAGCAACCCTGCAGACACCAAGTACAATGAAGAAGGATGGGAAGGAGATGCTCCAGGTCTGGAGAAGAAGTTGTCCTGTGGCCTGCGTCGAGGACAGTGGAGGAGCAAGCTTTCCCCCTGCAGCCCATGTAAAAGACCATGGTGGAGCAGGTGGATATGGCCCGAAGGACGTTACAGACCACTGTTAGCCATCAGAGGAGCAGACTCTGGGCCAGAACTGCAATCCAAGGAGAGGAGCTCATGGTGGAGCAGGGTGTCTGGTGGGAGCTGCAGCGTGTGGGGGACGCAGTCTGGAGGAGTCTGTTCCTGAAGGACTGCATCCTGTTGTAAGGACCATGTTGGAGTGGTTCTTGAAGAACCGCATTGTGTTGGAAGCCCACATTGGATCAGTTTGGGAGAGACTGCATCCCATGACTAATATCCCATCCCACAGCTTCCGCTGTCAGTGGTTGTCTCTACATAGGTTGTCTCCACGCTTTTTCCATGGAAGCAGCAAAGATGGCAGGTGAGCAGAAATGATTCAGTGTGTAGGTACGATTCCATATGCCGTACGGCAGTGTGAGGCCAAGGTGCTGGGAGGTGCAACCTTATCCGTGGGGTTCCACCAGTCAAGGGGCCAGGAAGCCTGTCAGCAGGTGCCATTTTGGGCTGATGTTGCAGGTCCTCTGTGCACCGTCTTTGGGTGCAGCCTGTCCTTGAGAGTGCCAGGGAGCTGGTCATCATTGCACAGGGCACTTGATGATCCCAGCAGAGCTGTCTGGAGCAGGTAGTTGTGGCCGAGTGGTGAAGGCGATGGACTAGAAATCCATTGGGGTTTCCCCGCGCAGGTTCGAATCCTGCCAACTACGGCATGCAGTCCCCTTTTGGTCTGCCTGCAGTGACCGTGCAGCTGCCATGGGATGCAGGCCCCCAGGCACAGTCGTGTTCCTCCAGCTGCACAGGGCCTTGCCAGAGAACACAGCAACTCCCCCTTGCTCACTGCGAGTCCTTGTCCTCGCCTCCACCCCAACACTGCCTGAATGGGCAAGTAATCCTGATCCCATTTACCAGTCAGGCAAGAAGTGGGCACAGAAAAGGCCACTGATGTCCAGGGGCTGTAGAAGTCCTTCTGTGAACAGTGGCGTCATCCTAAAGGGAAGACACTTCCTAGCTCTGAGAGCAGTGGATCCTCGTGGATCTTGCCTGAAGGCCACGGGGTTCTAACGGCTGACCCCTCTCCGTCCCCAGCCCTTGCACACATAGGGACAACCTTTCCCAGGGGTCTTTCCTAAATTTGGCATAAAGCTGAGATGCTGAGGGGTGCACCGGTCTATCCTGTCTGCTTCTCCTCTGAGGAAGAAGAGCAAGTGCAAAAGGACGTGCGGTGGGGACTGTGGCATCCATCAGACTACTCCCTGCTGTCTCAGGTGCTGACCCGTGTGCTAGAAAAGAGCAGGAGGCTTCAGAGAGGCCTTCTTTTGGTCCCATGGCCAGCTGCTCCGGCAGCAAAGGCCCTGGGAGGAAGAGGGGCTGATGCTGGTAGCCTGGCCTTGTTTGCTGAAGTGGGAAGGGATAGGACAAGGGCTAATACCCTGAGGTATTATGGCAAGGAGAGAGCCCCGAGAAGGAGAATGTGTGTAAGGCCCATACCGGTACCTGGCTTGTTCCCTGCAGTTGTCCCACTGACGGTCACAGAGCCGCAAAGGACTAAGGGGCAGCTCAAAGGCTCTGCCCTGAGCTATCCCCACTGCGGAAGGCAGGCAGTCTCCAGCAGCGCTCCTTCTATGCCCAGCCCTGTGTGTTGTGTTTGAGCTTTATCTCGTGTGTCTGGCTGCTGTGTGCCGGGGCGTGTAGACAGGCCAGGGAAGCAGCAGGCAGAGGCAGAAACATGCAGGCCTGAGCATGGCCACCTCGTCCCTCGTCCCCCATGACAGGCTCTACCTACACTTCAGGGCTGGGGCTGAGGGCTTTCCCTGTGTGCCTGGCAGGCCCCTGGCCGGTGGTGGGCACAGCCCTGTGTCTGCGAGGGAGCAGCGAGGGCTGGGCTGCGTCAGGCAGTCGGAGGAGCCATGCTCCGCAGGGGAGCGCAGCACAGGCAGGGGCAGGGCGCTGTGTGTCAGGGGGCGCAGTCCCCATCACGGGGCAGCGTGATTTGCGGGCATGGTGGCGGCCCTGGTGAGCTGTGTGGAGAGCAGGTTGTGGGCAGCCTACAAAGCAGGCAGGCAGGCGCCCCATTGCTGCGGGTTTGGCTCAGGGCGCACCACGCAGGGCTGGGTGAGGTGGGGGGAGAGGGGCTTGGGGGGGAGCAGAGTGGCGCAGCGGAAGCGTGCTGGGCCCATAACCCAGAGGTCGATGGATCGAAACCATCCTCTGCTACAGCCTTTAGTTGCAGGCTCCTGTCAAGCTTTTGTGCCACTGCGGCCCTTCCTCTCTCAGGACAGCCATGGCTTTGGCTGTTGCACTCCCTCTGCACTGTCTCTCTCGCTCTCCACCCTTCTCCTTTGCTTTCTTGCCAGTCAGCACTCCAAAAGGGCCCCTCAGCAGGGCAGGCTGCCGTGGAGCAGCAGACATACCTCAGCCCTCAACTCTGCCCAGGATACGCTGGCGGCTCTGCTAGCTATGCTGACACTGTCACGGTTGCACACCCCCACCTACACATGCAGAGCACGTGCACGGGCAGCCCGCGTCAGACCCGAAGGAGAGCAGCGCCAGCAGCAGCAGCCAGGGAGGCAGCAACGGGCGTTGCAGAAGACGGAGAAGACAGAGGTGTTTCTGGTAGCTGTGCCTCATCCCTGTCTTCGAGAATGAGACAGAATGGCAGGGGCCCCCCAGCAGGTTGAGGCAGGGTGTGGGCAGGTGGCTGGAAGGAGGAGCCCATTGAGTTGGTGAGCTGCCGGAGCCCCAGGGAGGCACGCAGACAGATGCGTTGGTGGTATAGTGGTGAGCATAGCTGCCTTCCAAGCAGTTGACCCGGGTTCGATTCCCGGCCAACGCACCCCAGCTTTTCTTCAGCCAAGCTGCAGAAGCAGTGTGTCGTGCTCCAAAACCACCCCGTTTCTGTCCTGACATTTGAATGCCATGTGCCCTGGGGCATCGAACCTTCCTTGCGTCCCCAGAGCATGGTGCTGCCTGCTTTCTCTCCCAGGGACGAGCACCCCCATGACGAGGGTGCTGCAGAGAAATGCTGAAGCAGTTTGGTGCTGCAGCAGGTGGATGGCTGTCCTTTATGGCTCAAAGGCCTGTCTGGGTGTTCTGAAATCACACCAACTTGACTGAATTTGCCCTCTTCTTCATCCTCTGTATTTGGCATCTCTGTGGAGCTGGCTGGTCAAAGGTGGGCTTTCTTGACCTTCGCAGAGAATGTTGGTGTGTACAATGCCCATTGTCAGAGCAGGGTGATCTTTCCTGTCAGGTTGGGTTTGAAATACTCTTTTGCACAATCGTAGCCAGGACTGCACATGTCGGCATCCCTGTGTCCCCGGGCTGCGTGCAGAGCCACTGCCATACTATACTGAGACTCCGGCATTTTTTAGACCTTCCGAATATAACCGGAAGTGGATGCAACAATGTTCCTGGGAAGAAGGAAGTGAGATACACACTCCGCACTCAGGAGATACCACTCTGCCACCTTTCCAGGCATGTTTCTTTGCACTCTGAGCCCCAGCCTATTCCCGTCGTTCCCCTTCCACAGAAGTACAGCAAACAGCAGAAGCCATTTGTGCCTGCCAGCGGTACGAGGGCTCCAAGCTCACGTCCATCCTGTGATCACCAGGATGGAGACTCATTTCTCAAAGGCTTCCTGTCTTTCTGTTGTGCACCTGTTTATGGTAGTTGCTGTGGAATGAGGTCAGGGACGTCCGTATAGCCGTGGAAGTGCACCAAGCGTGGGGATTGACTCGCAGACACGGGAGAGGGCAGGTTTTGCCTGCTGTGTTTCCAGTGGAAAGAGTTAGGATGTCAGGAGAGAGGACGCCTGAGTGCCATCAGAGAAAGAAGGCATTCAGCGTTGTGCGATTCATAGGAAGGCGTGTTGTGTCATCCTGGCAGCTCTTCCTTTTGTTGAACCTCGTGCTATGCTCCATCACTTGCTCACAGCAGGGACACAGCAGGTGTCCAGAGGGTCCCATGGTGTAATGGTGAGCACTCTGGACTCTGAATCCAGCGATCTGAGTTCAAATCTCAGTGGGACCTCTGCAGCTTTTGGCACCCAGACTCCTTTCCTCACCGTGCTTTCATCTCAGGAGAACAGTGCCTTCCTAGGAGCTCTGTTGCATTCTTTCGCTTCAGTCTTCCTGCTTGCCTCTCCTCCTCCTCTGTGTTACCCTCCTGCCCTGTGCTCCACGCTCCCCACACCGCCCCGCCCGTGCCTCTTGCTTACTGAGCCCTGGCACCCGCTGGAGTAGAGGAGGCTTTGCAGATCAGTGGCATGTTGGTTATCTCCAAAGACGGGCACTCCACAACACCCATGAGCACCTGATTACCATCTTTGACCACCCTCCCTGCAGCAGTAGAGAGTTACTGTGTGTGGCATTTAGTGGGTTTAATCAGGTGTGCGCTGCGTTTTGCCGCCACGAGGGGACACCACTGAGAAGAGGCTGCCTCTCTCTCCTTTATCCCGCCTGCCCAGCCTACCCTCCCCAGGTATTTAGACACATGGATAAGATGCCCGCTGAGCCTTCTCTTCTGCAGGCTAAGCAGTCCCTGCTCTCGCAGCCTCCCCTTTCATCATTCACGACAGAATCACAGAGCGGTTGAGCTTGGCGGGGTCTCTGCAGGACATCTTGTCCGTCTCTTGCCTGGGGACATACTCGCTGCCCTGAGGGAAGGCAGGTTCTCCCTGTCTCTTTCCAGCAGAAACAGGTAAGCTTTCCTTGCAATGCTTTCCTTGAGGCGTGAGGAGCTAATGGAGGCAGGAAGAGAACAGACCACCACGAGTTTCCAGCTATGCTGCACAAGGTCTTTAATGGGAAGGTAGAAAGGCAGTGGCACAGTACAGAGACCAAGAAGAACGTCTGCAGGGTTCAGGGAGGCAGAGAGAATGGCCCGTCCATCTCAGGGATGTCTGCCCCAAATGGGATGATCCACGCGCTTCAGCAGTTGAAGCGGCAGAGTGGGGAAGGCAGACACAGCCCTGACCCCCCCAGACCAAGGGAGCCCCCAGAAGAGATGGGAACCCCCCCAGTGCTGAGGGAGCTGCCAACAGCAGCTGACAGAGAGGATCCCACGGCGGTGTTCTGAGGGAAAGAGGTGAGGATGGGGCCCGGCAGGGTCACCACGACCGGGGAGGCCTCAATGACAACCGTCGAGTCAGCGCACCGGGCGACACATGGCTCATTGCAGCTGCTTGCAAGTGGGGTTGGGCCAGAGGCACCGCAGGGGGATGGGACACAGGGTCTGAAGCAAGACATCTCTCGTCGAGGGAGGCAAAGCTGAAACACAGAGTAGCAGGGAGGGAACACAGACCCCAAGATCAGCCTTTGTCATCTCCACAGCAGAAATCGCCGCATTGAGGATTGGACAGGGTGCACAGGGCTGTTTGGTAAGAGTCCGTCTGTTTTCAGGTGCTAATTCTTGCAGAGAGACATCCCTGCAGCTGACCCCCATCAATCTCCCTCTGCTTGAGAGGTCCCCACAGTCCCCAGCTCTCCAAATCCACCCCTTCCAAAGGGAGAGAGGTCACAGGCCCGAAACATCTGTATTGCAGTGCCAATCTGAGGCAGCCCAAGTTCCAAACTGAGTCGCCAGCATGAAAGCAATGGGGCCCTCAGGGAGAGCTGGAGTGAACGCAGGCTTACCTCGTTCCTCAAGGAAAGGGAGAGAGAAGAGAAGTGGATGCAGAGCCTGCAGCAGCACGGTCTTTTATGCTGCATCCCAGAGCCCCATGGGAACAGAAACATTCCTTGCTCATGAAGCATCAGAACACCTCATAGCTGCTTCCTTCAGAGGCCTTGTTGGTGGTTAAGAGCTTGCTTCTTTCATCTGACAGCTTTTGTTCCTGCCTCATACCACCCGACATTGAACTGATGTATCTGTGTCCCAGGCTCCTAAGGCCAATTACGACAGAGGTCTTAGGCTCCCTGTGCGGGATTGTGTGATTCCATCATACAAACGTCCTCTGGAGTCTCATCCACTTTGTGGTGAGCATGGCCACCAGTCACGGTGACAGTCAGCCACAGAGGACTTGAGAGGTCACCGCACAAGGGCATTCAGTGCTGAGATTGGAGCTAATTCTGCGAGACGTTTCTCCCTGTGGTTCATCACAGACACGCAGGAGACTATGGAGTAAGGTCAGGAAGAAGATCAAGACAGGACACGTGGGGGAGACATGGCCCATGTTTCCAAGATGTTTCAGCAAGGATGGAGTGTTGTGAAGTAGAGGAAGTCTCCTGAAGGCAGAGGAGAGGACAACAAGGTCATTGCTGACACTCGTCATGCTCTGACAGAGCCCAAAGACAAAGTTCCGTGAAAGTTCTGAAGCAGTGAGACCTTCCTCTGTGCCTTCACAGAAATGCAGCAGGGCAAGGCATAGGAACGTGATCCAAGAGATGCCCGCGTCCTTCCCTGAAGCTGACCCACTGTCCAATTGACCTGGTTTGCTCAACACATTTGTCCCACTGGCCAGAGTTCTGGCTGGCCTGCTTTTGAGGCGAGGCTTGCGGCACGGAGCCAAAACCTGATTTCTTTTTTTCCTGGACCAGAGATGGAGCAGCCGCTTACATGAGTTCCAAGTACAAAGTGTCTTGGGATCTGCCTCCCAGCACACCTGACAGTCATCCTGATGTGGAAGAGCTGGGAAAATCCCTGAACTGCAGGCAAACATGAGTCACCCAGCTGCGGACAGCAGCGGACATGGTTTTTCGGCCTCAGGCATGGCAGGAATAGCAGAGCTCCTAGTCTCACTCCTCGCAACGTGCTGCTTTCCTCACCAAGGGAGTTTCCAAGTGGCTTTGTACCCTTCCTGAAACACCAGGTGCTTTTACACATTCTCGTGCTGCTGCCTCCCAAGGCATTACCTTTGTGTGGCTGGTCCAGAGTCCACGTTACTCGTGTTGGACTGGAAAGGACCTTTGGAGGTGAGCCACTCCAACCTCCTGTGCACTGCAGGCTCACCTAGATGAGGTTTCTCAGGTGGGACTCATCACCCTTCCTAGACCTTGCCCACCTCAAGGAGTTCTCAGGTGAGTCCTGGCCCTAGATGCACTTTATCAGTACTTTTGTTTCCCCTGCTGACTGGTTCAGCTGTTAGCTGCTTTTATAAGGTAAGAGTCACGAATCCACCAAAGAGGAACGCTTTCACCTGGGAAGGGGCTGGCATGCTGGACTTCACTGCCAGCCAGGGGCTCTCCCAGCTGACCTTCCCAGGCCCACAAGCAGGCCACCAGGAAGGAAGTGACAGAGAGGATGCCAGCAGTGTTGAGCAGATCTCAAGGCCTGGAGATGGAGGGGAAATAAATACCACAATTAAACATGAAGCCTCCCTCCAGGATTGGCAGGAAACGGTGTGCTGGGACACACTTCCCCTTGTCCTTCCAGCACTTCTGCCCAGGAGAGCTTTCTGGTCTCTGGTACACAAGGATAACCAGGGCAGGTGGTGTTCAGTGCACGTACCCAGCCCTCATGTTCTCTGTGGTGCCAATTAGCACGCTCAGACCCCTTGGCTCATGGAGATCAAACCTAGAATTAGCTGTGGGCTTTCACACCCGGATGAAAGAACAGGGCTCAGAAAAGCTCTTCAAACAACAGCCCTGTCTCCTGTGAATAACCGTCACCACCCATAAAAAAAAAAAAATTAAAAGAGAAAAAACAAGGACAACATTTGATCCCATACCTTAAT
The DNA here is from genome assembly GCF_964034855.1 of Anser brachyrhynchus. NCBI lineage: Eukaryota > Metazoa > Chordata > Aves > Anseriformes > Anatidae > Anser > Anser brachyrhynchus. Next base: position 11,658,776 of record NC_137706.1, on the reverse strand, counting down.
TAGGAATTTTCACAGGCAATCAAAGGCGTGAGGGCATTTTCTGAGATGAGCTCCTACCCCAGGAGGTGGGACACCTCAGGTGCGGAAGCCCAAGAGCACAGCCCTCAGAGGAGCACGTACAGGAGGAAAGGCTTGACCTGAGCATACTCCCCTGGAGTTGGGCAAAAGGCAGGAGAAAGAAGCTGCTCAGGAGTCGGAATGGAACCCATGCCTCCCAGGGAGACTGCATCCTGAATGTTTGGCCCTGCTTCCTGTCCACAGCCCTGCTCCCGTTCCTGAACCTTCCCAGAGCCAGCCTGCCTCCTTCAGCCTCCACCAGGCAGGGCTGCAGGGTGCACACTTGCCCTCCGTGCAACATGGGCTGCTGCCAGGCCACTGCAGCACCTTTGTGTATGTGGGAGCATAGGGAGGAAGAGTCCCTGGCACAGGGGCAGCACACTGCTAACGCTTCTCCCTAAGGCCAAGGCAATCCTTCACGGCAGCAACCAAAGGAGGTGCCAGCAAGCGTTGGCTCTGCACATTCAACATCCTGCCAAGGGGCTCAAGGCACAAGCGTACTCTTCCCCTGACTCCCTCCTTCCCTCCAGAGCCTGTGGAAATGCAAAACCAACCACTTGGCTGACAGGGCTGTTTCATAGCCTATTTGTGGGGGAGCAAGGGTGCTTCCTTCTGCCCTATGTGGGCCCCAGCCGGCTGGCTACAGAGGGCTCTACGACATAGAGCCCTAGGGGGAAGCCTGAGACAGTCTCACGGTGTCAGTGCACAGGAAAACGCTTGGAGAGTCAACGAGAAATGACAGGATATGGGCCGAGTGCTGAGCAATGACTGAGATCCAGTGTCACAGGGATGAGGCTTCTTTGCAGCCCTTGGAGCAGAAGAGGGGGAGCACAACTCTGTCTTAGACTTGCGGCTTCAAAGCTTCTCTGGAATGTCGGGTTGACTCCCGATGCTGTGACGCTATGTTGGACTGACTCCTAAACTGTGTGACAGTTCATGGCAGAGAAACACCACCACCTCTACACTGACAATCCAACACCATCTTCCCACTATTGCTGCTGCATAGCCGGTTTTAGGCATCTCAGAAAGGGACCCACCACTCTCCAAAGCTGAGCCAATGAGCGATGTTGGTTGTGCTTCTGTGATAGCATACTTAAGAAAGGGGGAAAAAAAAAACCCACGCTGTGCAACAGCATCTGGGAGAGAGGAATGAGGAAAAGTAGAGAGAAGCAACCCTGCAGACACCAAGTACAATGAAGAAGGATGGGAAGGAGATGCTCCAGGTCTGGAGAAGAAGTTGTCCTGTGGCCTGCGTCGAGGACAGTGGAGGAGCAAGCTTTCCCCCTGCAGCCCATGTAAAAGACCATGGTGGAGCAGGTGGATATGGCCCGAAGGACGTTACAGACCACTGTTAGCCATCAGAGGAGCAGACTCTGGGCCAGAACTGCAATCCAAGGAGAGGAGCTCATGGTGGAGCAGGGTGTCTGGTGGGAGCTGCAGCGTGTGGGGGACGCAGTCTGGAGGAGTCTGTTCCTGAAGGACTGCATCCTGTTGTAAGGACCATGTTGGAGTGGTTCTTGAAGAACCGCATTGTGTTGGAAGCCCACATTGGATCAGTTTGGGAGAGACTGCATCCCATGACTAATATCCCATCCCACAGCTTCCGCTGTCAGTGGTTGTCTCTACATAGGTTGTCTCCACGCTTTTTCCATGGAAGCAGCAAAGATGGCAGGTGAGCAGAAATGATTCAGTGTGTAGATACGATTCCATATGCCGTACGGCAGTGTGAGGCCAAGGTGCTGGGAGGTGCAACCTTATCCGTGGGGTTCCACCAGTCAAGGGGCCAGGAAGCCTGTCAGCAGGTGCCATTTTGGGCTGATGTTGCAGGTCCTCTGTGCACCGTCTTTGGGTGCAGCCTGTCCTTGAGAGTGCCAGGGAGCTGGTCATCATTGCACAGGGCACTTGATGATCCCAGCAGAGCTGTCTGGAGCAGGTAGTTGTGGCCGAGTGGTGAAGGCGATGGACTAGAAATCCATTGGGGTTTCCCCGCGCAGGTTCGAATCCTGCCAACTACGGCATGCAGTCCCCTTTTGGTCTGCCTGCAGTGACCGTGCAGCTGCCATGGGATGCAGGCCCCCAGGCACAGTCGTGTTCCTCCAGCTGCACAGGGCCTTGCCAGAGAACACAGCAACTCCCCCTTGCTCACTGCGAGTCCTTGTCCTCGCCTCCACCCCAACACTGCCTGAATGGGCAAGTAATCCTGATCCCATTTACCAGTCAGGCAAGAAGTGGGCACAGAAAAGGCCACTGATGTCCAGGGGCTGTAGAAGTCCTTCTGTGAACAGTGGCGTCATCCTAAAGGGAAGACACTTCCTAGCTCTGAGAGCAGTGGATCCTCGTGGATCTTGCCTGAAGGCCACGGGGTTCTAACGGCTGACCCCTCTCCGTCCCCAGCCCTTGCACACATAGGGACAACCTTTCCCAGGGGTTTTTCCTAAATTTGGCATAAAGCTGAGATGCTGAGGGGTGCACCGGTCTATCCTGTCTGCTTCTCCTCTGAGGAAGAAGAGCAAGTGCAAAAGGACGTGCGGTGGGGACTGTGGCATCCATCAGACTACTCCCTGCTGTCTCAGGTGCTGACCCGTGTGCTAGAAAAGAGCAGGAGGCTTCAGAGAGGCCTTCTTTTGGTCCCATGGCCAGCTGCTCCGGCAGCAAAGGCCCTGGGAGGAAGAGGGGCTGATGCTGGTAGCCTGGCCTTGTTTGCTGAAGTGGGAAGGGATAGGACAAGGGCTAATACCCTGAGGTATTATGGCAAGGAGAGAGCCCCGAGAAGGAGAATGTGTGTAAGGCCCATACCGGTACCTGGCTTGTTCCCTGCAGTTGTCCCACTGACGGTCACAGAGCCGCAAAGGACTAAGGGGCAGCTCAAAGGCTCTGCCCTGAGCTATCCCCACTGCGGAAGGCAGGCAGTCTCCAGCAGCGCTCCTTCTATGCCCAGCCCTGTGTGTAGTGTTTGAGCTTTATCTCGTGTGTCTGGCTGCTGTGTGCCGGGGCGTGTAGACAGGCCAGGGAAGCAGCAGGCAGAGGCAGAAACATGCAGGCCTGAGCATGGCCACCTCGTCCCTCGTCCCCCATGGCAGGCTCTACCTACGCTTCAGGGCTGGGGCTGAGGGCTTTCCCTGTGTGCCTGGCAGGCCCCTGGCCGGTGGTGGGCACAGCCCTGTGTCTGTGAGGGAGCAGCGAGGGCTGGGCTGCGTCAGGCAGTCGGAGGAGCCATGCTCCGCAGGGGAGCGCAGCACAGGCAGGGGCAGGGCGCTGTGTGTCAGGGGGCGCAGTCCCCATCACGGGGCAGCGTGATTTGCGGGCATGGTGGCGGCCCTGGTGAGCTGTGTGGAGAGCAGGTTGTGGGCAGCCTACAAAGCAGGCAGGCAGGCGCCCCATTGCTGCGGGTTTGGCTCAGGGCGCACCACGCAGGGCTGGGTGAGGTGGGGGGAGAGGGGCTTGGGGGGGAGCAGAGTGGCGCAGTGGAAGCGTGCTGGGCCCATAACCCAGAGGTCGATGGATCAAAACCATCCTCTGCTACAGCCTTTAGTTGCAGGCTCCTGTCAAGCTTTTGTGCCACTGCGGCCCTTCCTCTCTCAGGACAGCCATGGCTTTGGCTGTTGCACTCCCTCTGCACTGTCTCTCTCGCTCTCCACCCTTCTCCTTTGCTTTCTTGCCAGTCAGCACTCCAAAAGGGCCCCTCAGCAGGGCAGGCTGCCGTGGAGCAGCAGACATACCTCAGCCCTCAACTCTGCCCAGGATACGCTGGCGGCTCTGCTAGCTATGCTGACACTGTCACGGTTGCACACCCCCACCTACACATGCAGAGCACGTGCACGGGCAGCCCGCGTCAGACCCGAAGGAGAGCAGCGCCAGCAGCAGCAGCCAGGGAGGCAGCAACGGGCGTTGCAGAAGACGGAGAAGACAGAGGTGTTTCTGGTAGCTGTGCCTCATCCCTGTCTTCGAGAATGAGACAGAATGGCAGGGGCCCCCCAGCAGGTTGAGGCAGGGTGTGGGCAGGTGGCTGGAAGGAGGAGCCCATTGAGTTGGTGAGCTGCCGGAGCCCCAGGGAGGCACGCAGACAGATGCGTTGGTGGTATAGTGGTGAGCATAGCTGCCTTCCAAGCAGTTGACCCGGGTTCGATTCCCGGCCAACGCACCCCAGCTTTTCTTCAGCCAGGCTGCAGAAGCAGTGTGTCGTGCTCCAAAACCACCCCGTTTCTGTCCTGACATTTGAATGCCATGTGCCCTGGGACATCGAACCTTCCTTGTGTCCCCAGAGCATGGTGCTGCCTGCTTTCTCTCCCAGGGACGAGCACCCCCATGACGAGGGTGCTGCAGAGAAATGCTGAAGCAATTTGGTGCTGCAGCAGGTGGATGGCTGTCCTTTATGGCTCAAAGGCCTGTCTGGGTGTTCTGAAGTCACACCAACTTGACTGAATTTGCTCTCTTCTTCATCCTCTGTATTTGGCATCTCTGTGGAGCTGGCTGGTCAAAGGTGGGGTTGCTTCAAAGAGTATGCTGGTGTGTACAACACCAGTGTTCAGAGCACAGCGTTCTTTCCTCTGAGGTTGGGTTTGAAATACTCTTTTGCACAATCGTAGCCAGGACTGCACATGTCGGCATCCCTGTGTCCCCGGGCTGCGTGCAGAGCCACTGCCATACTATACTGAGACTCCGGCATTTTTTAGACCTTCCGAATATAACCGGAAGTGGATGCAACAATGTTCCTGGGAAGAAGGAAGTGAGATACACACTCCGCACTCAGGAGATACCACTCTGCCACCTTTCCAGGCATGTTTCTTTGCACTCTGAGCCCCAGCCTATTCCCGTCGTTCCCCTTCCACAGAAGTACAGCAAACAGCAGAAGCCATTTGTGCCTGCCAGCGGTACGAGGGCTCCAAGCTCACGTCCATCCTGTGATCACCAGGATGGAGACTCATTTCTCAAAGGCTTCCTGTCTTTCTGTTGTGCACCTGTTTATGGTAGTTGCTGTGGAATGAGGTCAGGGACGTCCGTATAGCCGTGGAAGTGCACCAAGCGTGGGGATTGACTCGCAGACACGGGAGAGGGCAGGTTTTGCCTGCTGTGTTTCCAGTGGAAAGAGTTAGGATGTCAGGAGAGAGGACGCCTGAGTGCCATCAGAGAAAGAAGGCATTCAGCGTTGTGCGATTCATAGGAAGGTGTGTTGTGTCATCCTGGCAGCTCTTCCTTTTGTTGAACCTCGTGCTATGCTCCATCACTTGCTCACAGCAGGGACACAGCAGGTGTCCAGAGGGTCCCATGGTGTAATGGTGAGCACTCTGGACTCTGAATCCAGCGATCTGAGTTCAAATCTCAGTGGGACCTCTGCAGCTTTTGGCACCCAGACTCCTTTCCTCACCGTGCTTTCATCTCAGGAGAACAGTGCCTTCCTAGGAGCTCTGTTGCATTCTTTCGCTTCAGTCTTCCTGCTTGCCTCTCCTCCTCCTCTGTGTTACCCTCCTGCCCTGTGCTCCACGCTCCCCACACCGCCCCGCCCGTGCCTCTTGCTTACTGAGCCCTGGCACCCGCTGGAGTAGAGGAGGCTTTGCAGATCAGTGGCATGTTGGTTATCTCCAAAGACGGGCACTCCACAACACCCATGAGCACCTGATTACCATCTTTGACCACCCTCCCTGCAGCAGTAGAGAGTTACTGTGTGTGGCATTTAGTGGGTTTAATCAGGTGTGCGCTGCGTTTTGCCGCCACGAGGGGACACCACTGAGAAGAGGCTGCCTCTCTCTCCTTTATCCCGCCTGCCCAGCCTACCCTCCCCAGGTATTTAGACACATGGATAAGATGCCCGCTGAGCCTTCTCTTCTGCAGGCTAAGCAGTCCCTGCTCTCGCAGCCTCCCCTTTCATCATTCACGACAGAATCACAGAGCGGTTGAGCTTGGCGGGGTCTCTGCAGGACATCTTGTCCGTCTCTTGCCTGGGGACATACTCGCTGCCCTGAGGGAAGGCAGGTTCTCCCTCCTCTCTTTCCAGCAGAAACAGGTAAGCTTTCCTTGCAATGCTTTCCTTGAGGCGTGAGGAGCTAATGGAGGCAGGAAGAGAACAGACCACCACGAGTTTCCAGCTATGCTGCACAAGGCCTTTAATGGGAAGGTAGAAAGGCAGTGGCACAGTACAGAGACCAAGAAGAACGTCTGCAGGGTTCAGGGAGGCAGAGAGAATGGCCCGTCCATCTCAGGGATGTCTGCCCCAAATGGGATGATCCACGCGCTTCAGCAGTTGAAGCGGCAGAGTGGGGAAGGCAGACACAGCCCTGACCCCCCCAGACCAAGGGAGCCCCCAGAAGAGATGGGAACCCCCCCAGTGCTGAGGGAGCTGCCAACAGCAGCTGACAGAGAGGATCCCACGGCGGTGTTCTGAGGGAAAGAGGTGAGGATGGGGCCCGGCAGGGTCACCACGACCGGGGAGGCCTGGATGGCAACCGTCGAGTCAGCGCACCGGGCGACACACGGCTCACTGCAGCTGCTTGCAAGTGGGGTTGGGCCAGAGGCACCGCAGGGGGATGGGACACAGGGTCTGAAGCAAGACATCTCTCGTCGAGGGAGGCAAAGCTGAAACACAGAGTAGCAGGGAGGGAACACAGACCCCAAGATCAGCCTTTGTCATCTCCACAGCAGAAATCGCCGCATTGAAGATTGGACAGGATGCACAGGGCTGTTTGGTAAGAGTCCGTCTGTTTTCAGGTGCTAATTCTTGCAGAGAGACATCCCTGCAGCTGACCCCCATCAATCTCCCTCTGCTTGAGAGGTCCCCACAGTCCCCAGCTCTCCAAATCCACCCCTTCCAAAGGGAGAGAGGTCACAGGCCCGAAACATCTGTATTGCAGTGCCAATCTGAGGCAGCCCAAGTTCCAAACTGAGTCGCCAGCATGAAAGCAATGGGGCCCTCAGGGAGAGCTGGAGTGAACGCAGGCTTACCTCGTTCCTCAAGGAAAGGGAGAGAGAAGAGAAGTGGATGCAGAGCCTGCAGCAGCACGGTCTTTTATGCTGCATCCCAGAGCCCCATGGGAACAGAAACATTCCTTGCTCATGAAGCATCAGAACACCTCATAGCTGCTTCCTTCAGAGGCCTTGTTGGTGGTTAAGAGCTTGCTTCTTTCATCTGACAGCTTTTGTTCCTGCCTCATACCACCCGACATTGAACTGATGTATCTGTGTCCCAGGCTCCTAAGGCCAATTACGACAGAGGTCTTAGGCTCCCTGTGCGGGATTGTGTGATTCCATCATACAAACGTCCTCTGGAGTCTCATCCACTTTGTGGTGAGCATGGCCACCAGTCACGGTGACAGTCAGCCACAGAGGACTTGAGAGTTCAGCGCACAAGGGCATTCAGTGCTGAGATTGGAGCTAATTCTGCGAGACGTTTCTCCCTGTGGTTCATCACAGACACGCAGGAGACTATGGAGTAAGGTCAGGAAGAAGATCAAGACAGGACACGTGGGGGAGACATGGCCCATGTTTCCAAGATGTTTCAGCAAGGATGGAGTGTTGTGAAGTAGAGGAAGTCTCCTGAAGGCAGAGGAGAGGACAACAAGGTCATTGCTGACACTCGTCATGCTCTGACAGAGCCCAAAGACAAAGTTCCGTGAAAGTTCTGAAGCAGTGAGACCTTCCTCTGTGCCTTCACAGAAATGCAGCAGGGCAAGGCATAGGAACGTGATCCAAGAGATGCCCGCGTCCTTCCCTGAAGCTGACCCACTGTCCAATTGACCTGGTTTGCTCAACACATTTGTCCCACTGGCCAGAGGTCTGGCTGGCCTGCTTTTGAGGCGAGGCTTGCGGCACGGAGCCAAAACCTGATTTCTTTTTTTCCTGGACCAGAGATGGAGCAGCCGCTTACATGAGTTCCAAGTACAAAGTGTCTTGGGATCTGCCTCCCAGCACACCTGACAGTCATCCTGATGTGGAAGAGCTGGGAAAATCCCTGAACTGCAGGCAAACATGAGTCACCCAGCTGCGGACAGCAGCGGACATGGTTTTTCGGCCTCAGGCATGGCAGGAATAGCAGAGCTCCTAGTCTTACTCCTCGCAAAGTGCTGCTTTCCTCACCAAGGGAGTTTCCAAGTGGCTTTGTACCCTTCCTGAAACACCAGGTGCTTTTACACATTCTCGTGCTGCTGTCTCCGAAGGCATTACCTTTGTGTGGCTGGTCCGGGGCCCGTGTGATGTAGCGCACCCCGGATTACTGGGGCTCTGAAGGACCCTCTGGAGATCCTTTGGGCTGAGGTTCTGTTCTGAGCTGGCCAAATATCCCATTTAACTCCAGGGGTTCTGGGCCTTGTCTTGTTGCCTTCTGAACACTGGAACCCTCTGAGGTCGCAGGCTCTTGGCAGCTCTTCCAGGGCTCCACCATGCCCAATGTGACTTGTTTTTTCCAAAGGACAGCTGGCGATTTCCTTGTGGCAGCTTGTGAGCGTTGCTTCTCTCTTTGCCCATGGTGATGTGACAGGGAGGGATCAGGATGTGAGAGGGAGGGATAGGAAAATCACCCAACTGGGGCTTAAGGCAGCTCACTTCAAGCACTTGCATATAGGCAAGGAAGTGCCTACAAGGCAGCATTACGAAGAAATCCCACATATCCTTTCCGGAAAGGATGGGGTGCTTCTTTTAAGGACCTGTATACTGATGCACGCAGGATGGGGAATAAGCAAGATGAGATAGAGATGTGTTTGTGTGTAAGGTGTCTGGCTGTGAAGGAGTTAACTTTCCCCACAGCAGCCCATATAGTGTTGCGCTCTGCACTTGTAGCTAGAACAGCACTGATATGGCACCAGTGTTTTGTCTATTGCTGAGCAGTGCTTACATGCCATCAGAACTCTCTCCAATCCACCCTAAGGCCAGTAGGCAGGGGGTAGGCAAGAGCTGGGGATGCGACCTTGGCAGAGCAGCTGATCTGAAGCGACCAAAGGGATATTCCGTACCATATGATGTCACACTCAGCAAGAAAAGCTGGGCAAGAGGAAGGAGAAGGCGGTGCTCTCATTAGGAAAACATCTGTCCACCCGTGCGACCACTATGCATTTTGAGACCCCCACTTCCCAAGATGTGGCCGAACATAACTTCCCGATGGGAAGTAGTGTATAATTGGTTTCTCTCTCTTTGCTTCCGCACAGCATTTGCTTGTTTTGTCTTTCGGGGTATGTTCTTGGTTGTTGTTGTTGTGTTTTGTTTTGTTTTTTAAGCAGTGTGATCAAAGCGATGCCCACATTCTTCACTAAAGGTGACCCACAATCAAATTTACATGTGTTGCTCAGCAACTTCATCCCATTGGCCAGAGGTCTGGCTGGCCTGCTTTTGAGGACAGGCTCATGGCATGAGGGCAAATCAGCGTCCCAGCGCACCTGGCGGTCATCCTGACGTGGAAGAGCTGGGAAAATCCCTGAACTGCAGGCAAACATGAGTAACCAAGCTGCAGACAGCAGTGGACTTGGTGTCCTGGCCTCAGTCACTCCAGGATGGCACAGCTCCTACCCCATTCTGCCCAAAGTGCTTCTTTCTTCGCCAAAGGCATTTCCAGGGGTCTTTGTACCATTCCTGAAACATTGGGTGCTTTTGCACATTCCTGAGCTCCTGACTTCCAAGGTATGACCTTTGTGCGGCTGGTCCATGGCCCATATGACTTGTGAGACTTAGACTTGAAAGGACCTTTGGATGTGAGCCACTCCAATCCCTCCAACCGCCTCCCCAGAGCATGGTGCTGCCTGCTTTCTCTCCCAGGGACGAGCACCCCCATGATGAGGGTGCTGCAGAGAAATGCTGAAGCAGTTTGGTGCTGCAGCAGGTGGATGGCTGTCCTTCATGGCTCAAAGGCCTGTCTGGGTGTTCTGAAGTCACACCAACTTGACTGAATTTGCTCTCTTCATCCTCCTCTGTATTTGGCATCTCTGTGGAGCTGGCTGGTCAAAGGTGGGGTTGCTTCAAAGAGTATGCTGGTGTGTACAACACCAGTGTTCAGAGCACAGCGTTCTTTCCTCTGAGGTTGGGTTTGAAATACTCTTTTGCACAATCGTAGCCAGGACTGCACATGTCGGCATCCCTGTGTCCCCGGGCTGCGTGCAGAGCCACTGCCATACTATACTGAGACTCCGGCATTTTTTAGACCTTCCGAATATAACCGGAAGTGGATGCAACAATGTTCCTGGGAAGAAGGAAGTGAGATACACACTCCGCACTCAGGAGATACCACTCTGCCACCTTTCCAGGCATGTTTCTTTGCACTCTGAGCCCCAGCCTATTCCCGTCGTTCCCCTTCCACAGAAGTACAGCAAACAGCAGAAGCCATTTGTGCCTGCCAGCGGTACGAGGGCTCCAAGCTCACGTCCATCCTGTGATCACCAGGATGGAGACTCATTTCTCAAAGGCTTCCTGTCTTTCTGTTGTGCACCTGTTTATGGTAGTTGCTGTGGACTGAGGTCAGGGACGTCCGTATAGCCGTGGAAGTGCACCAAGTGTGGGGAATGAGTCGCAGGCATGGGAGAGGGCAGGTTTTGCCTGCTGTGTTTCCAGTGGAAAGTGTTAGGATGTCAGGAGAGAGGACGCCTGAGTGCCATCAGAGAAAGAAGGCATTCAGCGTTGTACGATTCATAGGAAGGCGTGTTGTGTCATTCTGGCAGCTCTTCCTTTTGTTGAACCTCGTGCTATGCTCCATCACTTGCTCACAGCAGGGACACAGCAGGTGTCCAGAGGGTCCCATGGTGTAATGGTGAGCACTCTGGACTCTGAATCCAGCGATCTGAGTTCAAATCTCAGTGGGACCTCTGCAGCTTTTGGCACCCAGACTCCTTTCCTCACCGTGCTTTCATCTCAGGAGAACAGTGCCTTCCTAGGAGCTCTGTTGCATTCTTTCGCTTCAGTCTTCCTGCTTGCCTCTCCTCCTCCTCTGTGTTACCCTCCTGCCCTGTGCTCCACGCTCCCCACACCGCCCCGCCCGTGCCTCTTGCTTACTGAGCCCTGGCACCCGCTGGAGTAGAGGAGGCTTTGCAGATCAGTGGCATGTTGGTTATCTCCAAAGACGGGCACTCCACAACACCCATGAGCACCTGATTACCATCTTTGACCACCCTCCCTGCAGCAGTAGAGAGTTACTGTGTGTGGCATTTAGTGGGTTTAATCAGGTGTGCGCTGCGTTTTGCCGCCACGAGGGGACACCACTGAGAAGAGGCTGCCTCTCTCTCCTTTATCCCGCCTGCCCAGCCTACCCTCCCCAGGTATTTAGACACATGGATAAGATGCCCGCTGAGCCTTCTCTTCTGCAGGCTAAGCAGTCCCTGCTCTCGCAGCCTCCCCTTTCATCATTCACGACAGAATCACAGAGCGGTTGAGCTTGGCGGGGTCTCTGCAGGACATCTTGTCCGTCTCTTGCCTGGGGACATACTCGCTGCCCTGAGGGAAGGCAGGTTCTCCCTCCTCTCTTTCCAGCAGAAACAGGTAAGCTTTCCTTGCAATGCTTTCCTTGAGGCGTGAGGAGCTAATGGAGGCAGGAAGAGAACAGACCACCACGAGTTTCCAGCTATGCTGCACAAGGCCTTTAATGGGAAGGTAGAAAGGCAGTGGCACAGTACAGAGACCAAGAAGAACGTTTGCAGGGTTCAGGGAGGCAGAGAGAATGGCCCGTCCATCTCAGGGATGTCTGCCCCAAATGCTTGGGGATCCACGCGCTTCAGCAGTTGAAGCGGCAGAGTGGGGAAGGCAGACACAGCCCTGACCCCCCCAGACCAAGGGAGCCCCCAGAAGAGATGGGAACCCCCCCAGTGCTGAGGGAGCTGCCAACAGCAGCTGACAGAGAGGATCCCACGGCGGTGTTCTGAGGGAAAGAGGTGAGGATGGGGCCCGGCAGGGTCACCACGACCGGGGAGGCCTGGATGGCAACCGTCGAGTCAGCGCACCGGGCGACACACGGCTCACTGCAGCTGCTTGCAAGTGGGGTTGGGCCAGAGGCACCGCAGGGGGATGGGACACAGGGTCTGAAGCAAGACATCTCTCGTCGAGGGAGGCAAAGCTGAAACACAGAGT